>NW_017728998.1:28817990-28851717 GCF_001723915.1 Gavialis gangeticus | reverse complement strand
GGGCACTACACCAGAGCACCAGGAGTTTTCAGAGATCCATGCCAGGGGCTGGGCTATGATGCTCACCAGATCCTTGAGTACCCTGGGGTGTAGCTTGTCAGGTCTGGCTGACTTGAAGGTATCCAGCTTCTCAAGGTGTTTCTTCACAAGGTCAGCACTGATGGAGGGCAGGGGATCTCCCTTACCTGGACCACCCTGTCCCGTGGTGGGCATGGGCGTCCCATGGGACTGATGAAAGACTGACGCAAAGTACCCATTTAATAGGTTGGCTTTTTCCTGGGCATCAGTTGTCAGTTGCTCCATCTGGTTCAGCAGGGGTCCAATGTTGCCCTTGCTTTTCCTCTGGCTCCCCACATATCTGAAAAAGGACTTTTTATTGTCCTTGATGCTCGAAGCTAGTTGGAGTTCAGTTGAAGCCTTGGCTTTCCTGGTTTGCTCCCTGCAGGACCGGACCAGCCTACAGAACTGGCTTACAGCAGGACTGTAAAGGGTTCAACGCAGGCAGAAAAACATACGAACTGTGGCAGGATTAAAAAGGCCCCTCCATCCAAAGAGCAGTGGTAGATTATTGCCCTACATTCAAAGAGCAGTGGATACTAAAACTTTAGGTGAGACACACACGTAGGATATTTTGAAACCTGTTCACCTGTTAAAAGCTTTGTTCCTACTGGTAAAATAATCACCATTTTTTGTTTTAGGAAGGCTGTTCAGTCAATCAATGTTTGCAACTGCTCACAGGCTTCCAAGCAGGAAAAGACACGCACGGCCCCACATTCTAGCAGAAGTTCTGAGCAGAAATGGAGGATGTGCAGAGTAGTGTAGCCTCAGGCATAGTCTCAAAATGGAAGAATTGTGAAATTTTCCCTCTGGGTAGGGAAATCTCTGACACTCTGACACTTGAAGGGTGCGTTCATGGAGACCAGACAGAGGTACTGATAGGACCTAAATCAACCATAGTGGTAAATTTCCAGTTAGTGAAAACAGGAGTAAAAACATTACGAAGAAAAAGCAAAAGAAAAAATTGTTCTGTATTCTTTTTAAGAAAGTGATTAGGCTACTACACTTTTGACCAGAAAGGAAGTTGTGGTCCACAGCTGTGCAGTAACTCAACTACAGCACCCTGTTGGCAGCATGAACAGAGATTAAAGGAGACAGAAGCCCACATGGATTAGTAGAACTGGGACATTATCTCAGATGGAAGAAAATGTCTGCAGTGTATTCAGTGGCTGAAGGAAGCCACACAGTGTTTCCCTAAATCATCAGTGGAAAAAACTGCAGCTGGAAGGACAAGAGCTGGCGTTGTGGCAGAAGCTTGCATAGGAAGAATGTCAGAGCCAGCATGAAGAAGAATGCAGCATAAATAGGATGAACACCAGCCTGAGAAAGATGAAAGAATATCAAGCAGGAAAACATGAATGAGACTTGGAAATGCCATACAGCCAATGGCATACCAGTTTGGAAAGGGGCAGACATGGAACTCCTAGCTCCTCAGATAGCACAGATTTTAAACAGACATCTCAGTTGAGGTACTTGAGTATCTTTCCTGCTTACTTACAGAGAGGAGCCTTTACCCATGGAGTTATAGTTGGCTCCAGAAGTTATGAGCACTGAAAGTGAGCTTTACTGCAGAAGTTGAAGCTAATACTGGCAACTAGAAGGAGGAAAATTTCTAACCTCGTTCTCTTGCATCTGATGAGCATGTGGGATCAGCACAGAGTTAGTCAATGCTTTCAGTTTCTGTCCTGCACTCTTGTGAGGTAACTACAAAAATCTCTCTCTGGCAGCTAATGCAAACGAGTGTTACAGTCTTTAAAAGAGATGCACTTCAGGCAGTATAGTTACGGCATGAGAGGGGATTAAAATACAAGGTCAAACAAGCAGCAGATAAGCCCTACTCTGACTGGTACAAACATTTTTAATAGTGAGAAGTGACAGTGAAAACTCCCTGCATCCAGCTAGGTTAGGAAAACCTAACTGTGTACTGACACTGCCAAAATACTAAAATGCTCCTGCAGATAAAGGTTTCAGACTAGGATAAGGGAAAGGGGAAGACTGGTAGAATCAGAAACATCTGCAAAAATTAAAAAAAAAACTAATATGGATCTACACTACCTCTGGATAAAAAATGCATGTTTGAAACATTATTGATTGCAGACACCTGGTGATTTAAGAAGCATACAAATCATTTCAGAAATACAGATGATGTGAACAATCCATTATGAATGACAGAATGTGACACACACTCAATCTTCTTACCTTCCTTGCTGCTGCGGTTGAAGAATATCCAACAGAAGTTGCTTCACTTCACTAGGAGACAGCTGATATAAGTCCATAGCAGGCATATCTCCAGCACGAAATTTTAGTTCATACTTCATAGCATGGATAATCCATCTGAAGCATAAGAATTAAAATATATTCTAGGATATCATAGGTACACATATCTTTTAAAAAGTTCAGGTTCATACTTTTTAATATTATTTTTCTCTTAACTACATAGAGGCTGGAAAAAGGTTATCACATAGTATTTTAATTTTAATATTAATATACCAAGATATTATAAATAATATAATCAAGGCAATGTTAATATAATATTAATAATACAATATTAATATTTTAATATTACTATATTATTTCTGAATTGTAGAAAGCATGCTTTCACTAGAAGGAAAGCGAAATTTCCTACAACAAAACAATCTAACAGAATATTCTATAGAGAATCCAGAAGATCTTGCTTGCATTTCTTTGGCTGCTGTAAGATGCATTGGCAGAAGAGTCAACAAAAGGATATTCTGCTCATTTAACTTTATAGTAGAATTTATTCACAGTGTCACAGTGCTTTTTCTATGTTTGATGGAAACATAATATTATTTATGCATTGCCGCTTTAGAAGAATTGTTATAAAACACCCTTCATATAGAAGATATGTTTGCCCAGATATTCCTTCATATCACAAATATTCAAAAGTCGCTATGTGACATTTGATGTAAAAAAATAATAATTAAAATTATGCTCTTTCAATAAATAATGTAGCTTACTGAAGGATTTAAAAAGACAAAAAAGTAAAATTATTCTGCATGAGAAAAAATATGGCTTGGTGCAATTTTAGCTTTTGAAATTCATTTTTGCAACTTGTCACATTTTTCTTTCATTTACTGTTCCATTTTGAAAGGATTTGATTAAAATAATTACGAAACCAGTGAAGCTTTCCTGTTCAACAGTGCCTTGGATCTTAGGAAAGCACATTTGATAAACCATTACAAAGAAGGCTGAAAATGTTTCTTGTTACATATCATAGAAACAAATCAAGTCCTTAACTGAATAAGATGAAAAGATACCTTATTACTAGATAAATCTGGGAAGCAAGGTTACTTAAAAGGAGCCTTTACTTTCTTCACTGTAATCACTTCAGCACCTAGATTCTAGTGTCAGAAGTTAAATTTGACAAGCTCCAGTGCTGTGGGCACTCAGCTTCTATCAGGTAAAATGGTGCTAGAAACTAGGGACCTCAGCTCAGAAAAGCAAGACTTGCAAATCTCTATATCTGGTATTTCTACAGGATTCACCTACCACAATTATACCCAAATTTCACACACACTAATTTAGCATATAGTATATCTTCCATTGAACTTAATCACTAAAGCCAAATTTGGATAGTTAAATGAATTTCTTCTATTTAAGTAACTCATTCACAAGCCTCAAAGTATAACTTCGTAGACAAGAAGATCCTGAAGTTTTGTGATACCAACAACTCCTAGAGCTAAATGCCTGTTCTACATTTGTGATTGGAGTACTGTCAGTGAAGGATGCAAGATATGGGGAACAACATAAACAGGCAAAGGAATAAATAGCATTAGGCTGTAAGGAGTTGGTTTCCTCTTGAGAAGTGAATGCATTTTGGTAAGAGAACAAGTTAAGAGAGAGGAAAAATTATACCTGGAAACATTCCAGCTTTGCTCAACACAGCTACTTAGAGTCCTGACTCGCACTGATGAGCAGTTAAATGGATGAGTAGTCCCCTTGTTTTCAACCAGAATTAACTGCTCACTAGTGAGACTGGAATCTGGTGACAAATATGGCATGTAAAGATTTAGAAGGTTTAAGAAGTTTTCCTAATTTTATAGGTCTCAAATATGCAAACTGTCTTCAGGCACATCAGGGTTACGCATTTTAATTTTGCAATATGTGCATATTCATTGTAAAGAAAGAGGAATAAGAGCAAACTGGACCAAGACAATGAAAAAATTAAACACAGATGCTAATTTCTTTGTGGTCATAAATAAGAACACCATACTGGTAATGACCCTGAAAGTTTTCTGAACAGATCATTGTTTAGGATATTCTTCAATTTCATTAAAAAAGCAGCCCAGTAACTAAATTCTTAAAAAAAAAATGTATACGAAGGGAAAAGACAGAAAAATAAATATATAAAATATACTTTGTGAACGTGTACATGGTAGATTAAAGGGCTCATAAATTTTGCTGTACCATAGTTTTAATCAACATTTGGTGCCTCTATAATTGTCAGAAAAAGCAAATTATATCTGTGTTGTTTAATGGAATATTAAAACCACTTATAAAACTTGGCATATTGCCATACTAACACAGCAACACTTAGAATTAAATTGTCTGCTCAGTGGTGCTTATCTGGAGCAAGTCACCTGGATTTCTACTTTACAGACTAAACACAAAATTAGAGCTTGTGTTTACTTTTTAATTAATGACAATTTCATTTACATAAGACTTTTATCAAATATGTTCCAATATAAAAAGTTGGTACCCTTGTATTCAACCAATTAGCAAACTACCATTGTTACATCAGTAAATTATCACAATACATTTATTTTTAATGCATAACATTTCATCACCTTTTAAAAATTAAAATAAAAAGTTATGACGTTTTGTAGTACTCAAGTGGCACTGTCTTCATTTGCTCTAGGGAATCTAAATGTCACAACTACAGTGAAGTCTTTGGATGTATGTTTGGTCCTCCACAAATGAAATACCTGAAGTTCCTTTGTTACCTGTATGCCTTTTTAAAATTTGGTATTATTATTAAAAAGTTAAAGACTTAAGTAAAGCCCTTCAGCACACAATCAAAGAAAAAAGACAAAGAATCTGATTTTTCCCCCCACTAAAAGCAGTTGCTTACATCCACGTCTCAGTGTAGAAGAAGGACAGTATGTAAAACAACTATTCAAAATGAAATGGCTTTAAAAATATTTTTATTAAGTTTCTTCTCACAAGTTTGTGCAATATCTGGTATCATGAAACTTTGACAAAGGCACACAGATCTTTGGCACAAACTGACAAAAAGTTACAGCAGAGAAATGTAACTGTCAAACCTGTTGAAGCTTGACAATCTAATGCATCAACCCATCTTAGCTGACAGTCATCTACAATAGTCTATAACCTAAAAATAGAGACTACATGCAGCTCTAATCCAGTTAATAAATGAATTCAGTGGTGCTAGAGACCAACGGATACACTTATTTCAGTCTATACACATGAAGCCAGAGAATATACTTTTATTGGGGCCTACCTTTGGAAATGTAGCCCTATTGTTTCTTTGTATTGTTTTATTTAAGACAAACATTACTTCAGTCCTTTGAACCAAGCTGCTATGCACTGCAACAGGGGTTTGGAAAGGAGATTGTTTATGATTCCTTAGTTCTCTGGCTGGTTCTGCACCAGGGAGTTAGGGGGAAGATGATGTAAACTCCATCCCCTGACAATCAGGGGGCCATTTGGTAGATAGGCAACAGGGCTAGGAACAGACATTCCAGATAAACTGCTTTAAAAGTGATCAGAAACATACATTTAGTGCACATAAACCAGTTTCAAAATGGCTGACACTGATTTAAGATAAACCTGGTTGAATGTAGTATCAGACTTAACTGAATTGGGTCAAAACGGTTTATGTAATGTCTGTCCCAGACCCCTTCCTGGTTTAAGTTAAACCAGAGTCCCCCAGCATCCCAGATGCTTTGCAGCCCTGCACTGGGCTAACTGCTCCAGAACAGGGCTGGCCCCACCCCTCTGCTCCCTAGCCAGAGCTCTGGTGGAGACTTCAGGCATAGCAGCTTCTGTCTGGCTTCCCCCTGCCCCCACCCACTGCTTGCTGCTCAAGCAGAGATTTTCCCCCCTCCCTCTGGCCCTTCCTCCCATCTCCCACAGCACGGACCCCAGCCCCGCAGACCTTAGGCATGTGATATGCTAGCTAATGTTGAGAGGGGTGTGTGTGTGTCCAATTTCACTGGGACACGCAGACAGAACAGAACAGTCCACTTAGGGCTTTTTGGAGCTAATCGAGAGGTCATCTGGTAATGTCCCTCTGTTCCTTCCTTGGAAAAAGCTCTTTAAGAAGAGCTTGAACTAATGAGAGATTTTTGTTTTGTTGACAGGATGATAAACACTGTGTTATCAGCCCCCTCCTGGCCCCCTGCCTGGCAGGTTTCCAGACAGTATGAAGAAGAAGGGAGACGAAGATTGAAAAGCTCAGTATCATCAACAGATGCATGCATTGCACATATGCCCTTTGCCTTAGAGTGCTAGTCGGGGGCTGGGAACACTCCCACCCACTGAGCAGAAAGTGTGGAAAAGCCTGGGATGGTGCAGGCAGGGTGGGGGCCCCTTTCTAATCAGAGCATCCTGCAGGGACCTGGCCACCCCTCCGCTCAGTTCAGCACTGTAGAAGTGGAGGGTGGGGTGCTCTAGTGTCCCCCCCTTTTAGCCTGAGCCATTGCAGGCATGGGCCTGCATTTCTTCAGTTGAGAGAGAATATCTGTGCATTTGCAAACTCGTTCAACCTAGGCAGATTAGTTTAACTTGCAAATATTGAATCACTGTAGGCTCAGGCCTTTTGAATGTCCATCCCTAGCCTAAGAGTACAGGACATTCCAGTCAAGTCCATTCCCCAAACCAATTATATTCCCCATGCTGTGACTAAAGGAGGACTTCCTATCTGAATGAAAATCAAGTCAGGAAATTATGGCTAGTTTTTCTCATAGCGTACCCCCAAAATACTGCAAAAGAAGCAGAAGCAGCTAAAGATTCCAGGCATAATGTTTACTCATAGCAGGTGAAAATAGCTTTCATGCTATATAAATGGTGTTACTATTTTCAGCTGATGCCTTGTTAGGTGGCATGCTGGACCTCATTGTTTTAAAATCTGAAATTACAGAAAAATCTAGAGTAACTAAAACTACTAGTTTTGATTAAAGAATGTTTGGCTTCTGTAGAAAGTAAATTGCAAGGTTTTGTAATCCCAAATCACAGGATCACTCAGGAAACCTAAATCAATTACATTGCAACTCTTCCAAGTACAGTTAAAAGTAGTCATATCCTAGTTCACTGATGCTCTGCCTTCTAACCCTGTGGGCCAAATTAGTGACTGATCTATGGCCATATGTTCCTGTGCATCCTGGCCTGTGGGGCTATGTCATCTGGCTTGTGAGGCTCCTCACAGGTCTGGAAATGTAATGGTGGGGGAATGGTAATAGCATTAATTGCCATAGCAATTAATACTGCCATCACACCCCCGCTACAAAATTTCCAAACCTGTGGAAAGCCCTACGGGCTAGATGACACAGTCCCAAGGGCTAGATTCAGGTTGCAGGCCAGAGGTTGAGCACCACTTTTGTAGTTTATGCATCTTCCTTGTCCACCTTCTACAGAAAGTCCTTAAAGCCCCTCAACCCACTTTTATCCCAAATCTGACAAATGTTAATATACACCTTGAAATCAGATCCTTCCTTTCCTTTCTTTTTAAACTAGGATGTATAGCAAGATGTAAAAATATTAATTAAAAGTTTGGTATCTGGAGTTAAAGACATTTAACATATTTCTGTGTCTGTGGCAAAGGACAAACAGGTATTAACTATACAAGAGGAAGCTGTATTCTACATGATAATGAAGAAACAATGAAATTGTGGCAATTTAATTAGTCATATCAATACTGTGTACAGCATCTGAGTGACAGTTCCTCATGGTTGGATGATTAAAAAAAAACTAAGGTAAATTAAACCATGTGAATCATTATTACCCCAACCTGTCACATGTCAGAAACAAAAGGTGCCAAAATTGCTTTCAGTGGAAATGAGGAAATGGACACAATTTAAGGGCATCAATTACACCCCTTTTATTTATCTAGACAAAGCAACATCATTGTCTTGTGACTAAAAGACAGAATTACCTTCTCTGGGAATCAGTTCATTTATACACAGTTTAGTTATCAATGCAGAGATTCACAGAAAAGATATTTTCTGTTTGTAATTGCTTATGTGAAATTTTCTGGCAGTATGAAAAGTGGAGATGAAAAATCGCTGATAAAATAAACCTTTAGAGGCATCTTCCACTAAAACCTGACTGACAGAGCTTAGGTAGAAAGCAGTTGATTGGAGGTCTTTACAGTAATGGGCCTGTCAGGAACTTGATCTATTTCAACATTAACGCGAGAGCACAAATCAATAATGAGACACCAAATCAAATGATTATCAGAATAGAATACCATTTCTGCGAGAAGGTTAATTTTGCTCACTGAAGTGGGTGATAACAGTGAAATAAAGGAAATTTAATCTATAGGATTAACCTTGGAACAAGAAAGAAAACTGGCACCTTGGGATTGGCTTAAAAAAGATTGGGGTGGATAACATGAATAAGCAAACATTATAGAAATATTTGAACTGAAAAAAATAAATGTCCTCATGACTATCAAATATTCACTGTCAATAAAGCAAATATTTGACTAAATGTAGAGACAAGTTGACTGTAAAGCATAACTACTGCATTTGGATACTTTTCAAATTGTATATGTACTTGCAGTTACTTTCCTTGTAAAATGTCTGCCAATCATTTCCAGTGCTGGAATGCTACATCCCATATGAGAAAATGGTAAAGAATAGAGCACTCAAAATTTGTTTCGGTTTTAGAGGTTATTTCTTATTTTACATATGAAGAATCTCTCTGAAGTCTAGCCCAAAATTAGAATTAATTTTAAGCTCACTCACTGTACTTCTAGGAAAGACATGGTCATGTATGTGCTGCTTCTTCTGCCTTTCAAAAAGACTGTTTTTGTTAATCAAAAGATTTGCGTCAACCTAGCTGTGTCAGACTAAACTGATCTCCTGAAAAATACTAGTATAGCTGTGAATACCATGAAATGTGATAGAACGCTAATAAATAAGTACAAGTCATGTGCACATCATACTAATACACTTATACAACATTAATTCCTGAATTTTTCTATTATTTGCTTTACAATTCACATTTGTTAGTATAATTGTTAGTTACAGTACAGGACAAATAGCTAACACCCAAAAAAGCTGCGTGTCTGTGCAGGAGCTATAGCTACAAAATGTATTCAACTGAAAACACAGAACTTGCACATTTCAGAAGAAAAAATAAGTACCTATAATCCTTACATAAAATTACATTTATGTGACAATAAATAAAAAGGTCCTAACTGCCCTTCATAGTATTACAAAATTAGTGCTTCTGTATGGAGACATGCTCTCAAACAATGGCTCCAACAAGCCAGACACAGACGTGCCCTTTTTCAACATCAAAAGCAAGTTTGGGCCTTAACATATTGGCTGAAAATCTAACATGGCACAAAGCATTTAAAATGTGGAGGCAGCAGCTTTTTGCCATCTGAAATGTGCATACCAGGCTATGCAGCAGCAGAACCACTTGGATTTTAACTCCTGTTTGCATATGGAAGTTATTACTGTGTTAATAAACATTGTGAAAAAGTGTTATCACCAAAAGGTTCCGAAAAGTTTTATTTCTGTACAATCTGGGATAAGTACAGAACATGTAGTCCAAACAGGCTTGAAAGTTGCAGTAGTTTAGAGTTGGTAAATTTCATTTTGCTAGTACTTCTGGATGTTATTGGTAATTAATGTAATGGCTATATAGCCCTTAGCACCAGAGACTCCTTGCTAAATGGATTATCTGAATGATATATTAGAGAAACTGATCAAAAACTGATATTTTAACCACTAACTTAAAAAGAACAAGGATCAGTCAGTATTATTATAGAAGAAACTCATTGTAAACGATGTGTAGCTAAACAGTCAAATACGCATCTGAGTGTTTTGAAAGCATGCAAAAAATGCACGTGTTTTAACAATGCGGGAATAAATATTTACTCTTTTATGGAAAAAATAAAGCAATGTTTAGTTCTAAAATACATTATGGAAGTAAAATTATTTTTTTCTGCTATTTTTCTTCTTTATTAGGAATCTTCTAAACCACACATAACTACAGCTTCATGTTATACTAGAATAACATATTTATCTTTATTGACAGAGTATTTAAAGGAACCAGGAAATTTTTCTTAACCCAAGAAAACTGTGGATACAGAGCAGTAAAAACAAAACAGCAGGGGGTTAAGTTTGTCATAGGTGGTTTGTGTAAAGTTTAAAAAGAGTGTAAATTAACTCTGACAACAGTAATCCAGGGAGAATCCATTAGAGAAAAAAAATACATGATGTCATGAAATCTTGGAAAACAGCTTGCCTTCATTTTATAAGCTTTGTTTAATGTCTAAAAAGGTCAACATAGCGTTATATAAAAGAAATACTCATTTTACTGCAAACTGGATGCATTTTGCACAGCAACAAAAATATTAATACACTTTCCATTATAAAAAAATCACTTTTTTCACATAAAAAGCTTTTTAATAGAAATGGTACAGCTGACCTATATCCTAATGAATAATCTGAGGTTAGGCTGGAAAGGTAAGTATACAGATTAAAAAACAAAGCAGACAGGATATTAGCAGTAGTTCTGTCAATGGTACCCAAAACTTTTCAGCAATTACAAGAGTTAATCAACCAAGATATACCATCTAGTGCCTACTGACTCTTATTCTATGGTAGGTGTTCTAACTCAACATAAAATTCTGGTTGTGCAACATTTCAAACATTTGGGAGAGCAGCACAAACTCCACGTTAGACAAGGCACAGAACTGAGTGGGAAATAAGTGGGGTGGTAAAACTGTAGTAAAATCTTGTTCCCAATGAAGATTGGGATACTTTCTGTTGACTTTAAATGTGAATTGGATAAGGGTCTAGAAATAGTGCAGGAGAACAGTAATAAAAAAAAAACCCTATCACAACCATCAACTCTAATAACAGATATTATTGATCTAGTACTGTTGCTCTATGTTAATTAGAAAGTGTTTATATCTTTGGCATTTCCACCTTGGGTGGAATTCAAGAATCAGATTTGAACTTTCTAGGATATTTTGAACAACACAGAATAAAACAGCATTATAAAATGTGAAACTTCTGGACTAGGAACAGAAGTTACACACAAACCAGTTTAAGTGATCAGAAACTGGTTTAAACCTGTAACAGAACATAAGTTCAGTGCATATAAACCAGTTTCAAAATGACTGAAACTGGTTGAAGACAAACCTGGTTGAATGTAGTATCAGACTTAACTGATTTGGGTCAAACCAGTTTATGAAACTCCTGTCCCAGACCTCTTCCTGGTTCAAGCTAAACCAGAGTCCCCCAGCATGCTTTCCAGCCCTGCCCTGGGCTGTGCTGTCTGCTCCAGCAAAGAAGGGTTGTGGGAGTAAGAGGGGAGGGCAGGGACTGCTTCTCATAGGCAAACCCTGGCTGGGGGCTGGGAACAAGGAGTGGGGTTAAACACATCTCTCCCCACTCAAACTTACTACTGGCTGCTACTGTGGACTACAAATCCCAAAGGCACCTGGAAGCAGCCTCTGCCTGTGCCTGGAAGCAGGAAGAGTCCTGCTGCTGTGAGGCTAGACTGCAAATCCCAGAAACCTTGGGGGCAGCAGGAAGAGGAAGTGAACACACAGCCCATGCTGGTTATATGCCAGAGAGCCGGGCTTCTGGCCTGAGCCACTGCAGACATTGTGGCTGCATTTCCTGAATCAAAAGTAAATGTGTGTCCAGTTGTTTCTTAGTTTAATCTCAGACTAACCTGCAAAGACTGAATTGATTTAGCCCTGCGCTTCTTGACTGTCTGTACTTCAGCCCTGGTGTATATATTGGCAAAATCTATTATAATAAATCTATTTGCTTCAGTAGTGCTTTTTTATCCTTATGTATAAAAAAAGAGCTACCCATTGGGTGCTACGGGTAACCAGCTGATTTTATCTCAAGTTAGTTGGAGCTTCCAATTTCCGTACATTTTAATTTTTAAATGGTGGTCAGGAATGACGAAGTGAAAAATATCATAAACGGATACAAACTTAACTGTATTTGTTCATATAAATTATTACCACAATCCACTTGAGCATCTAGCTGCTACCACAATACACATTAATTATTATAATAATTATAAAAAGCATTTTACTAACCCAACACGTATTTTTAACATGCCACTGAAAAGTTCAGGTGAGTTTGAGATGATCCAGCCAATATGTATGACAAGTTCTTGCTGAATAACAGCTTCCCTTTGATCTTGTAAATTGCAATTATTGTAAATGATGTTCTTAATCACTCCTGGGGATAGAGGGTTAGAAATAACTTCTTCTTCTTCTTGGCCGAAAGCTCCAAGAGTTACCTAAAGACATAACAACATTGTGGGGGTAGGGAACCAGAAACAACAAAACACAAGAGATAAATCTGCAAGTTAAATTTCCTACACTAACATTCCCCTGTTAAGATTGTACTTGAGACAAAAAAAAAGTTCGGTGTTAAATGAATGGAAATAGTGGTTAGCATGACTGCTATTCTTACTAAAAATAAATGTATTGAAGCAAAAAATCATAATCCCAACCAAAATGTGCTTATTAAATCACCACTATATTTTAAGAGAGTTTGGATAATGTAACATGTCCATGATTGTACAACTAATCGAGAAATTCCTTTATCTCCTGTTTTTACTGAGGCTTCCTAAAAATTCAGTATCATAATACTTGTTACTAGTTTCTTAATATTTCAATACTTTTCTCCAAAATTATGTTCTAGGTTTTAAAATGGTAATAGAATCCCAATATCAATATTTTCAGTAAAAGCATACTTAAAAATATAAAACTCTAAAGTACTCGTACTCTACTTCCAACAGAACAAAGCAACTTGCTTTCTCACAAAAAATGACATTATAAATGGGTTGATAAGAACAGGTAATTAAAAACAAACAAAAATAAGCAACTACAAACCATGCTACATGCTCATTCATTTTCTTCTATAGCTACATAGCACCAGAAGCATACCATCAACTCTCTTGTCCAAAATGGCTGAATGACAAATAAGTCATTTCTGTCCAATATTTTTTAGTTTCAAGTAGTTTCTTATGAACTTATCATCAGTTTTTTGTCTTCAGAGGACAAACAATAGTTCCATTTAGGTGAGAGACAAACATCCCATATTAAACTGTTTGGGGCACGTGAATAGAAGAGAAAAACCACCAGAATCCCTGTAACAAGTGGGCATCCCAGGGCCTGTCAGTCACTGGCTCACCCACTTACCTTGGGACTAACCGCCTGCCTTCCATTCCTGCCATGCCTTTATGTTAATGATTATGTGATGTTCATCAGGCAGGAGAGGCTACCCATTTACATGCCCCAATGACAAGGCCTATGCAAACAGCTCAGACCACCCCTGTACTGTGTCTCATGTCTTGCAGATGTTCTCTCAGTGCTACACACTGGGACCCAAGCTCCAGAGTCTCACATAGGACTTTCATTCCCCACTGGAGCTCGTAGTCTCACTGCCTTCTCACTGGGCTCTCTGGTGTCCTTCACTTAGGGCTCCAAGCTCCATTTCAATTCTGGGTTCCCAACCCCATCCCAAGTCTGGGCTCCAAGCCCCTAACAACCCCAGGCTCCAAGCCCCATTTCCAATTAGGGCATCCAGCCCCACTCTGGGCTCCAACCCTATATGTCCCACACTGTCAAGTTTCAACATGCTAGGTTACAAGTATCCCCAAGCTTATCCCATGCCCTACACTGGGCCTCAACAAACCCTTTATCCCTTTGCTCCAGGAGCTTCTCATATAGCTCCTTGAAGGCTCAGGGCCCCACCCCCTGGAGCCTCACTCCTGGCTCCTATGTGCAGCTTCAGAGCTCACAGTGAATCTGGGCTCTTGCTTTCCTATTTGGGGTGTGCTCTCCTAGCCTTTCCCCTCCACAGGGTCACCCGCAAGGCAGCTGGGGCTGAGGCTTTCTGGTGCACCATACTTGCCCTTCACTGGGAAGGTCCCAGGTGTAGTATTTCCTGGAAGCTGCCCTGCCACAAGCAGCCCCACTATACCATCCAACCCCAGCAGGGTGTAGTTTTAGGTTATACCCCAGGACTAGGAGCCTCCAGCCATCCCCATTGCTCCTACCCTTACCTCCAAGGTGTCACAAGCAGCAACCCTAGCCAGGCTGCTGTTCTCCCGGATGCTAGCAGGCAAACTGTTGCTGGCTTTCTGTTTAGGGCCCTGCTCTTATAAGGGCCAGCTGGGCCCCGTTCCTATTCAGGAAGTTGAGCCTAACTGGTGATTGCCACCAGCTGCAGGCTACCTGGCTGCTGCCTACACCTCTGCATGTAACAGAGCACACTGCTACTTAACCTGCTACTTCCTGTGCAAAACTAACATCTCTTTTAGTTTATTAGACTCATAATTATTAGATTTATATATATATATATATATATATATAAATAAAAAAATCAACCTTTTCTATGAATACCTTTCTATTACTTGCTTCCATCCACTTTTTGTAAAATAATTTCTCCATATTTTGTTACATGTATTCCTCCTAAACTGTGCCTATACCATCTTCCCCTCTGTTTTCCCATCTAGGTTTTGGTCTACTCAACTATCTATTCTATACTGCTCTCTCAGCTTCATTAAAGAAAAGCATGTTGTAGACCACAAGGTCTATACAAATTATCAAAAGCAATACTTTTTTTTTGTTTAATTATTTTCTGTTACTGAATATATAATCTTTAAGTTTTGGGTACTTCAAAAAATATCTGTGGCCTTCAAGATGACAAAGCCTTTATACATTTTTCTCTTGATTATCATTCCTTAATGCAATTCTAGAAAATAAAGACTTACCTGTTTGCCCTGAACTAAAACATTAGTAATAGATGGTGCAAGGCTGTCCACTAGTTTACCTAAAAGACTTGCTGCGAAGCGCACAACAGACCTGAGGGCAGAAAACAAAGCAATCCGACTGGACATTAACTGCTAGTCTAATGAATTCACATATATGTCTGAATTCTGGTACCACATTTTATAGTCCCAAAGCACTAATCATGTAAATATATGGAGTACTTCTGCTAGATAAGTAATGTCAGATAAGCTTTTATTTTGGGGACAATTTCTAGATTTTTATTAATTACAAGAACAAGCAAAGAATGACTGCATTGGGAACTCATTAAACTACAAACTGCACAAAATAACCGGCTGTTCTTTTCTCTCACAACATTTTGAGAAGAGAGCCTGTCATAATAATTTCTTCTATCAAAATGTCTACTTTTGTTTGGTGATAATTTCACCAATTTGCAGTTAGTGAAAAAAAGATTATTTCCTCCTTTCTGTTTATTTTGAAAAGATTTTTGTTGTAAGAGCAAGTACAGCACACACAAAACATAGTTGATTACTTTTTTTTTTTTTACTTTTTTTGCCTAAAGGCATTTTATAGGTGAATGATGAAAAGAAGAGAATCATGTAAAGTGCTAGGTTTAAAACCGGCTGCAACTTCTAAGGACAACTGAACTGACATACAGCTCTTACCATTAAAAAATAACATAGTTCTATAAATTGCCTTTTGTGACAAATAGAAACTGAACAGATGTGTGTTTAAGCTTTTCTAAACATGGATTTTGAGGGTGCAAATACTCATTTATCAACAGAGTTAATGAACAAATTGTAATATTCCATAGTTAGTACAAAATCCATCAACTAAATTTATGTTGACTTCTGTGAAGACTGCTGTGCACTCTAAGATCAAGAGCAAAGCATTTCAAAACTGCATTAGCTGATACTATCAAAATGCAAATAAAAGCAAAAAATCTCAAGCAGCACCATTTCAGACCTTTCTGCACTTTACCTGTTTCCCATGTACCAGTAAAGTAGTAATATGTGGGGCTATAGAGGAAGCATATTTCTGTGCAAATGCAGCAGTGTAGCGTACCACCAACCTAGGTGTGTCATATGACAGTCATGAAAAAGAAATGAAAAATAATACTGTTTACATATGTTTGTTTTATAAAAAATCCTCAGATTAGTATACATTAAAAAGGCTAACAATGAAATAAAATAACAACTTTTGTTACTTGGTTATAACTCTGTTTCATTGTGTGAACAGATTAAACTGAAACCTGAAATCAATTCTTGTATTTCCTTAGTTATTATCTTTTTCAAACAACCCCTTCTGGTTAACAAGATTTACAAAGTGAAATAGTACAATGTATCATAGGTTCAAATCTCTTCTGCAATAAGAAAAAAGATTTCTATTATGCTTTAGTCAAATAGAACAATTATCCAGCAAATACAGTAGACTTAATTTTCCAAAAATCTTTTGAAGTTATTCTGGTAAAGCCATCCTTAACTCAAATGACTTCAAGAGTAACAAACAGTAAACAGCTCAGATATACTGAGTTAGGTTATTAAATGTAATTTAGGTTAACTTTTGAACACCTACTTTGGCACAGAGAATCGTTTTATATTGTAACATTCCCTGAAAAAATTGATCCTCTTATGTGCTGTGATCCATCTCTTGTTTCCTCAGTACTATACATCTATAGTACAGTTTGTTACAAAGACATTTTTAACACTGTTCTACAGGAACAAATGGTTAACAAATTCATTTTCATTTGTGTCTCAAGGTTAACAGCTAAGGGTTGGTTCACAGCTGGTATAAATTAACAAAATCCCATTGAGGTCAGTGCTTTCTTACATTATTTAAAGATCTGGATTAAAGTTTTGAGAATACGCTGAAAAAACCTCCAAGCACCTTTATTTGACAGAGCAGATATGAAACACAAAAGATTCTGTGTACAAACCAGAGCTTTTTGCTACCAGCACGTCTGTAGATTCTTTCAATATGGTCAGAGACTGTACCTAAAAAACAGTTAAAAAAAAAAAGTGCCAATGGATTGTTATTCAACAATAATAAAGTTAAATTTGATGTTATGTAGTGTCAATTTAGATTCAGCAAAACATTTAGCTTGTTCTAAGTCCCTTAGCTGCTCTCTTTGGCCGTGTGCAGACGAGAATGGCTGTGCAGTATGTGGCACCACAGGTATGTTTTGTGGTGCCATATACCACACATTCAGTTGTTCTCCGCACCGCAAGGGATCAGTGTGGGTTGGGGGGTTTGACCCCGGGGTAACTTGCTGCATGCCAGAAGGCGTGTGGCATAGGTGATCCCCAGGGACAACTAGCAGTGGCACAAGGTACACCGCTGCTAGTTGCCCCCAGGGAACCTAATGTCCATACACATGTGGATGAAGCCTTTGGGTGCATACAGATGTTTGGGGAGGTTAGCAGGTTAGATCATGTTAATGGCCACCTAACATAACTTAGATCAACCTACCTCTGCACCGAGGCAAACTAAGTGCACACTGTACAGAAGGTCCAGGAAGGTTAGATCAATCTACGTTACCCTATATCTGAAGTAGTGTAACTTAGATTAGGTGGCCATTTTTAGACTAATCTAACTGTCCCAAACTTCTACTTAGTTTCAAGTGTAGCTCCAGGGCTGGGAAAGCCCAGTCACTGGCCCCAAGCCCTAGGGCTGTGCTTTTCCTACCCCCCACCCCGCAGCACTGGGCTATTTTTATCCCCTGGGATCCATGATTTGACCCCAGGTGGACAATGTCCCCATTCTCCTCCCCATGGACCAGACAGTCCCCTCCGTACACCAAACCCCCATCCCACAAGCCGCTCTCAGTGCCAGTTTTATCAATGTTTGCTGATGCTGGGAGCTGAGACAGAAAGTCTAGGTGGGGGAGAGGTGGGGGGGAAGATTGTTCATCTGGGAGTACGGGGGCTCAGATTGCTAAAAATAGCTAAGGTCATCCTCCCAATCCTACCAAACCCCCACAGACCTCACCAAACCTGCCTTCCACAGACCCTGCCTGCCCCCCTGATTTTCCCTGTGGATCTTGCGTGCCTCCCCCCACTCCCGCCCCAGCCTCCTGCAGACCCTGCCAGCCCCACCGATCCCTCCCGCAGATTCCACTTGCCCTCTCAATCCCTCCAATCCTTTTGCAGATGCCACATGCCCCCTGTTCTTTCCTTCAGGCCCCTGTCCCTCTGATTTCCCCCCTCTCTCCATCCCAATAATTTCTCCAACTTCTCCCACTAGCCCCTCCCATCCCAACTTATCTTAGATCAGGTGGCCATTTTTAACTCAATCTAACCTTCCCACACGTCTGTACCCAGCTTTAGTCTATCCTCCTCCAGTCAAGAACTAAAATTTTTTTCTCACCAGACAGTTCTGAAGTTGCTCAAAGGACTGAAAAGGGCTTTCCCCCAGTAAAAGTCCTGTTCAACTTTGGCATCTGTATTTGGTTTTCTGGTCTCTGATGAGCCCATGCTCTGAAAGTATGGCAGTGGGCTCCTTGCTCTGCCTCTTAACAACAGTGACCTTGCTGGATGCCTTAGAAGGAAAGTTGGTAAAATCCAAGCCCCTATAGCAGATTCACTGTGTACTATGTTCTACCCAGATAAAGCATTCTTAAGGATTTTTCCTGATTTCCTGCCCAGGGGTTTACAGAAGTTCAGCAGTTAGAATATTAACTTACTGGTATTTTCCCCAGAAAATCGAGAGCCAGGACTTTGCAAAAAAAACGAAAGGACTAAACCACTTGCACAGAACTTTAAGAAAGCCTGCAGCTATTTTCACCGTAGCCAAAACTTCCAAAGATACAGTAATATTAGCACAGAGATAGTCTAATTTGATCTCAGATTCTGTCATGCTATGTTACGAGACTGCCACAGTGGGACTGCCTTCCGCAGTCAAGAAACTTCGACAATTAATGTTGGCATAACTGAACCCTGCAAGGCAACCATGCATTTCATCACCAAATACTGGGCAATTGCAGAAGGTTCCATAGCAGAAACTGTTTGGTAAAGCGACCTCTCCAGTTACTGCTCACCTAAAACTAGTTCTAAGACCACCCCCTTTAACCATGTGGGCATTGCTTTGGATTCACTCTCAGTTTGAATGTGATTATGGACAGATCACTGGCAGCCCATGAGCTACATGCAGCCTGTGATGGGTTACAACTAGATCTGTAGGTTCCTGCCTGGCCTACTTCTCCCACAGTTCCTGCTGCGGCTGGAGTTTGAACCCTACCCACCCTACCTCCAGCTTCATCTTCCTGCCCTCACCCCTGGGGGGAGTTTCAAAGGCCACATGATGTGTAGTCCTTGGCTGCTCAGAAGCGGATAGCCCTGTGTTACATAAACAAACAGCTGTTTTGGGGAACCTTTACAAAGCCGGCATTCTTATCGGGTTGTTTGTATCATTTCCCTGAAGAATCAAACTGTAGAACAAGAGCATCTGCAAGGTTGGATTGCTCAGAAACACTGTATTTATGTTACCAGTGAGCATGGGGGTTCTACAGAGATCCTGTAGCTTACAGACATTCTGTGAAGGGCATGGATAGAGCTTTTATCCAGAGAGTATTGCCAAAGAGGCCAAGAGGCCTACCCTTCAAAGCAGAGGATTAACTACAATGAAACCTGTCCACTTTTGCAGGACTGAAAAATTGCAGTTGGACTGGAAACCACCACATAGGAAGTAACAGTAAGAAAACTTTTAGTTAATTGGGTTTGAGATATCTACTGGATTTAAAATTCATAGCCAAGAGGACTGCTTTTCTCTACAGGACTTTTTTGTACTACAGGTACAACAATACCATTGCTTCAAGAGTAAATTTAGCTGTATTAGAAACTTGAGTTGCCAGATCATAGCAAGATCAGAGCTTCAGAACTCTGGGGATATCAGCCGGGAGCTTCTTCACACCATTATATGGTGCAAAATGAAGAACAGATAAGAAGATTTTGGTTTTTCCCATTTGTATATGTTTTAAACTAGCTATTTTGTGTTTAATATCAGTCTCAGTGTGCTAGTATAGGATGACAGGAGTTCAGTCAGGGATTAATGTTTTTAGTGCAAGGTCAGCAGATAATAAGGTTATTGCTGTTCACTATTTCATCTTGGATAAAACCGCTGACTTGGCATAGTTTACTGCAATCTGGTCAGATACATTGTAGGAACATCATTAAGCCCAAATGTTTATATATGGTTATTTAGTTAATCAAAAGTTGATGTATGGAACGATACGGTGGTTGTGTTAGTTACTTTCACCTTTAATACAGGACGGTTTCCTACAAGACGTTTCATCACCTTGTTTGGTGATGTAATAAACTGGGTATTCCAAACAATGACCCTATAGGGCTACTGAGGTCAAAGCAACATTTAAGGTCAAAGAAACATTTTTAGATTAAAAAAAGATATTAACAATATAGGTGGTCACTTCTCCCTCATGTTCAGAAGCTGAACAAGCCTTTCCTAAAACTTCACAAAAACCTTACAATTTTATATTTTTAAAATACAGAATATTATATTTGATGTGGTTTCTGACCTGTGATTTATAAAGTGATACTGTATGTAAGATGTGTTTATATCAGGAGAGCCAAGTCTCACTCAGGTTTCCCACCCTTAAGGTTAGGACCAGGGGTTGTCAACCAGCGGTACATGTACCCCCAGGGGTACTTGGAACAATCCTAGGGGATATAACAAGAGTGGGTGGGGATGGAGCACTGCCGCCTACCACCATGAGCCACTGCCTCCCAGGAGCAGGGTCAGGGGGTGGGGGGCGAGGGCAGCGGCGACCCTCTGTGGGCGGCATAGGCGCCATCTGACCGGCTGGATGTGGAGGGGTGCAGGGAGGAGGCAGAGCTCTCATGTGTCTGCTGCTGCTGCTGCCATCCACCACTCCATGCTGCTGCATGAGATTCTTGCCTCCCGCTCCGCATCCAGCCGCCACTACCAGAAGGGGTACAGTTCTTAAAAAAGGTTGAAAACCCCTGGGTTAGATTGCCCTTAGGCAGTGCCTTATGAATTTAAGTGGTGATGAGAAAAGTCACCACACCTAGGAGTATAAAAGGAAGGAAATATGGCTTGAATCCTAATTATTTGCTTGATTTCTTCTTTTACTAGGGCATGCATGTGCATATGGATCGAGAAGAACAATTTAGAGTAACCTTTGGAAAAGGTAGGAAACCCTGGGCAACCAAGCCTTTTTGGATGTTTTGACATATCTCATATGTATTTAACTCCAGCACTCTAATATAAAGCTAGATACAAAACTGAAGAGCAAATACCTCTAGAGATAATACTTGAAATTAAGTCCCTTTTCAGAATATAAATCAGTCAGTCTACTATTTCCTATACATTTCAGATTAACTAGCACTGGCAGAAACTGGTCTTCAGTTTCATTTTCATGTACAAGGTCAAACCCATTGTGACACAAATAAGTGTGCTCAGAATTATGAGCAGGTAACATACTGCATGAGAACAATTTAGAGGAGTTAATGCATTTAACAGCTCATTCCACTCTTCAGTATACAAATGTGCATTTTCCATTAAAAAAAGAAACTGCTTTAATGGAGAGGAAAATAGCTACAAAACGTCTCATGTGCATGTCCATTATTCATGTTTATCAGAACTACACAGAAACCTGCTTCCTGAAATATTTAGAATAATCAAATAAAAGGACCTCTTACCTTCCTTGGTGATGAAATTCGGTCCTTCCCTTTTCAGCAAAACACTCAACAATAATGCTTGACTTGCTAAGCAATTGCAGTCCTAAAAACAAGAATAAGCCTATAGAATTTCAATTGGGAAGTAAAATGCATCCAGGTTACGAACAAATTTCAAATCAAACCTAAGAACAGGGTTGGGTTTTCTGGGGGCTGCTGTTTTGTTGTTCACTTTTCAATTTTTCTATTTCTATACAATGCAAGTTCCAAGGAAGAAGGCTCTCCCCCCGTAAAATCTCAAATCTACTTGCCTTCTTCTAGACGGCAAGTAGTCAGTTTCAGGATTTCAGGTAGTAGGTGAGGACTGTCCGCACCTCACAAGCTCAATTCATATTGACTCCTTCATTTTCCATCTCTAATCATGGAAATAGTGTCATGGGTGACACACACAATATGTACTTCTTGTATACAGTTTTATAACTCCCTTTTCACTGCTGCATAGTCAATAAAATTGCAGCCATCCCAAACTAGGCCCCCTCCCCCAAACTAGAACTTGTCTCTGCTTTTGGCTTCTACCAATTGGCAATACAAAGCCTTTGGATGGGACGATCAGTTGACAAGACTTGTTTCCATTTTTCTACTGAGCCAGAATACTAAAATTTGAAACACTAGTTATTGTCCTCTAATACAGGAAGCAAACAGGGATTTTCATACTTAATCTGTACATCCAAAATCATGAAAATATGAAATCTGTTATGACAGACTTCATAACTTAAAGTGTGCTTTTTCATCTTCCATTTAGAAATGAGGTATTTATTTATATGACAGTGTCTCCCTTTTTAGATTATACTGGAGGTTAAAGGGAGTATGAAAACCGTTAGCTGGAATGTTGTTGGAAGGTTCTCTGACACCTGGACTATAGCAAGGTCAAGCTGAAGGTAGCACTCATTGTAAGAGAGGCCATAAGATTTAAAGGGATTCTAGCTCTGAAAATTGTCGAGTGTAGCAGGTAAGAATGACAAAATAAATCCTATCTGAAGACTGCAGTATAGAACAATTTATAAAATTTCCTTACATTCAGTTTCTGAAGAATTTCATAAGTTGATCTGTCTTTCCAATCATTAATATTTATTTCCGGTTGCTGTTCGAGTTCAGAAACATTTGGAGTACTAGATTGTCTCTTGACTTTTGAATGTTTTGGAAGTTCCAACTCCTCCAAACTCTTAAACACAGGAGGCCTGTAAAAAGTAATAGTTTGATTCTCTACAATGTAGAAAATGTTTCTTAATTTTAATTACCAAGCACATAATTAGATTTTGCATGTATCCTTACTCTGATTCACTGATTCTTAGGAAGTCAAGTTGTTCAACAACTGCACCAGATATTAAAGTCTGAAATTAAAAGAAAAAAATGAAAATACAAAGACTGCACACATCAGTCTGAATACTGCACATACTGACCTGAGAACAATGTCATAAACAAAACAAGATGCCCTTTATTAGACCAGTTAGACTGATCAGAAATTGCCACTTCTTTTTAAACTGCCATTTTTTGTTTTGCTTTTCATTCACTTTCTCTTGATTATGAAGAGTAAGTACAGTGTCACAACAAATCAGAGTGGGAGGCATTCTCCCAAATATTGGCAGGATGGGCTGAGGAGGTGGAAGGGGGAGGGAGAGCATTCTCCAGGGCTGGAACCATCCTAGGGCTCTAGGACAGTTCAAAACGGTGGACTCATCTACCTCTGGCCCATGGTGAAATGGAGGGCTGCAGGGAGCAGGGGGCATTCACACTGGTGACTGGCAGGATGAGTGGGTAGGGAGCATTTTTCTGAAGTTGAAACTGTCCCGGACCCCAGTCTAAGAGGCAGAAGGGACCTTCCCCATAGCTCAACCCAATCCCGGTGCCCGAAACAAGTGAAGTCACGCTCCTTGTACTCCCTGACGCAGCACCAACTAGGGTGACTCAAGTCAGTGCAGGAGGCTGGGACTGCAAGCAGAAAGGAAAGCAGTTCTCCTTGCCCCTTTCAGCAATATAAGGTGACAGACTGTCCGTTGCAGCTGCTGCTTTTCAGCAGGTGCCAAATGCCTACTGACAGCTTACCCTCTTCCCCAGAAGGGGAGACCACAGGCTGTGAAATCCCTGAGCTCCTCTAAGGGTGGGGGAGATTCAAGGAGTAACCTTCTAGTGCTCTCTGGCTGGAGAGCTCCTGCTGCTGTCCAGTTAGGGGCCTAGAATGCTCGAAGTCTCAGGGTATTTTTCTAGTGGTAAGAATATCAGCTTTTAGTGCTAGAAATGAATGCCAATCCAAACCCTTTGTTACTCATCATTTTTGGTCTATGCTGTATAAAAACATAGGTCTGTAAAAGTAGGCATTTAAAAATAGGAAGGGGGTGATATGAAAATGCCTTGCTTCTTGCTTATATGTGAACATTTAACATGGTATTGCCATATTATGCAAGAACCCTAGAGACCTCCAGTAGCCCGTAGGTACAGAAATACACAGTCCATAGTAGGAAATGTTTATGAATCTATATAAGCTACTCTGGCATGACAGCTGTATCTCTGAGTACTGAACACTCCTGATGCTAGTTAAGGAGCTGAACACTGCAACAGAGTGAGTTTTCTGGACAACTATTCTATTGTGCTTTTTGGTCTTCCCTCTCAATTTCAGTAACGTTGCAAAAACAAACATCTCTCCTGGTTTCTTCCTTCCTACTCTAGCCCCCAACTCATTTTAACTCACTGCAGTCTCCCCTACTCAAGTACAGGTTATGTAGTGGTTTATTCCGCTATTCTCAAAGTACTGCTACATGTACTTCTCTCAATCTGTCAGGTTTCCTTGCCACCTTCTGTGTACACCTGCAGCTTCTCATGCATACAGAGCTCCTGCTCCCTGTGTTTGCATTCAGGTCCTTTTAAAAACCTCAGTCTCAATTCCTATTTCAGCCTTGCATGAAGGTTACATTTTGGGTGGTGGTTGCTCCTGTTTCTATCATTTGTTCCGTAAAGGAGCTTACATGCTTTTTACATTTATCCAGAACAAAGGCTAGTTGTTTTACCAGCCAGTGTCAGTGGATTTTCACCCAATCCTCAGTATAACAAATCTACAGGGCTTCTGTAGTTTTAGTCCGTCATTCCTTAGTATGGAGCAGCAATTCTCAACCAGGGTGCCTTGAGATTCTTTCAAGGGTGCCATGGGATGCTGCACAACATTAGGATTATTAGATGTGAATTCCGATTCACAAGATAAACCCAGAGATTTCAAATAGGAATCCACAGGGTTAAAAACATTCTGACCTGTTGTGGCCTGAGTTCTCTGCAACAAAAGCATTGGTCTATTCTTTTTCTGTAGTCAAAAAACAAGCGAAAACCAGGAACCGGCACTTTCCAAGAGATGCCTTGAATCTAACAACGGGTGCCCTGAATCTAATGAGCAGTGTCTTAGGTCTAAAAAGGCTGAGAACCACTGGTCTAGAGGTGCTTTGTTCCCCCCCACCCCAAACACACACACACAGAATAGGTTTATTCTATTGAACCAATTAAGAGGCTTTTTTTAATATGTTGTTTTGCTACTCCTCAGTAAGTATATTCTATGCGTATACTGTGAACTTTTAAACTGAGTTTTCATGTTTGCAGTTTAAAGTGGAGTACAGAAATACTACAGAGTTGACTATCATAATCAAAGGCTGTTTTTCCTCTTTCTTTCTTCTTGTTCTTGTTTTGCTTTCTGGCTGACATCCCTCTTCATCTCCACCTTGCATAATGCCCCGGAGAACAGCCGACGATGAAAGTAGTTACAGACAGTGGAGGTGAAAATTAACAGCAGTGTTAGAAACCTTATGAATGATATGCTTCTTAAATGGATGAAAATATTTTCATGTACATTTCACAAACAAAGAACATGTACTCCTTTGGTGGAGGCATGTTCCAATATGTATATCTAAAACATACCAGCTGAATGTAATTTATAAAGATGCAATACATATTGACTTAATAGATAATGTATTATTGCCATCATATTGCAATCTTAGCAACTTTCTTAGGTTTTACACCGCTCACTGTTTAATATTATAAAACTTAAGAAATAAGGTGGAAAAAATCCAAATTTGATCATATCAATACAGTTATAATCTGTATTAAAATACTTGGTTCTAACTAAGCACGGGCAAACATGAAAAAACCCTGTTAAAGTATATAGAACCAAACTGGAAAAAGATATTACCTTTAAAAACAAGTAATCATCTTTCTCATTAAAAAAGATCCAAAACTTCTAGGCTGTTGGCATTTTATATATTGCAATGTGATAAAACCAAGAGAAATGTTGAGTTTAAGTTTCAATTACATAGCTGCCTTGTAATGTCCAGGGTGTTTATTTTTAATGGAATTTTGGAGTTAGAAAAAGAGAAATTAGGAGAATTCTGAAATAAGGAGTAGTGCTTATTTCAATATTTTGAAATGTCATTTCAATATTTTACAGAGGAATCATAGGATCAGGATGATTCCTATTTCATCCAAACCAGTTTGCCCATCCTTAGTTTAAAATTATAGTAGGAACTAAACCTTAACTGCAACAATTAATATACAATAAACCATAATGGTATATACTTTGCTAAAATGTGGGGAATGATTGCATTGTACTTTGTGCATTGCCCTGGACAAAACTCAGCAGGCTTTTAAAGAAATATAGAATGAAAAAACCTTGACAAGAGCAGAATATGTAATTTTATCAAGGTGTCACAATTGTTAACTGTGCTCATCACTAAATTAAGTGACTGAGACCATTGACAAATGAAAAAAAATACAGCAAGTTAAAAGGGGGCACGGAAATACTGCACATCTGCTGCTCCATGGTACCTGCTCATGCATCTACTCTTACCACCTGCAGCAAGTAAAAGTTAAATCAAAGCAATCTGCCTCTCAAATGAAGCTGGGCTAAGTGAAAGCTACTGTGGCATAATCCTTTACTTACTGCAGGATAAAAGTTTGGAAATAGACAATTACTGTGAAAGGGCCTGGCTGATGCCACCCTCTTAACTTTTAAAAGGTGACTGTACTTTTTTCCCTGCAATTTACATCCTTCATGAATAAGAAATTCAACATAAATAGAAGTAATTGTCAATCAGATAAACCTTCTTCAGTGCTGCTTATCAATTATTTAAAGAATTTTTGTGGTAGGATAGTGAGAATGGATGGTCTCCAATGACTTTGAAACAATATCATGTTTAAAACAACTTAAAGGCACATTACATAGAGGATTTTTGAGAAATTCTTTCATGACAATATAATAATTTAATCAAATACAGAATAATAGAAAGGATATTTACATTACAGTAAAATATTAGAAGAAGCTTATAGGTAGTAGGAAGCACTTTCCATGACAGGTAATGGCATCTGCATTAGGAAATTCAGCTTATAATAGCAAGAAATTGTATGAAGTCTGCTTGGCTACTGTTATTTTAGAGAGTTACTGACAGCCTTTATATGCTAGAGTTAGGAATATTCTGTTTGAGAGGTGAATACCTTCCGGGATGTAAGAGATTTTAACTATGACACTATTATCAATAAGCCAAATAAATGAGTTTTTAAACATATTAGCAAAAACTGGGTGAATGACTCACATTAAAATGTAGACAAAACAGTTGATTTGGCCATCAGTGCAACATTAAAGATGGTTTCAACATGTTATCTGGGCAAGGGTCTCCCATTAAGATTTATTTTGAAGAGCCAAAACATTAAAACTACAACATACACTGTCTCAATTAGGATTTTAGCAGAGCCAAAACATAGACTGACCTAGCCAAAAAGAGATCTCTCAATACTTGGTATCAAGGACTTGACCTCTGGTGACAAGAGGAATGGGAATAAGGAAAAGAAAAAACATCTTTCCCAGCCCTTGGGGGGAAGGGGAAGGAACGGGAGAGGATGCCTCACCATTTGTGGAGAATGTAATTACACAAGGCTAATGCAAGAAGGCCCCATGCTTCTGCTGAAAAATAGGATTTTCATTAAATATACATGACTTCAGAAGTAAGCATAACTCTGAAATTAATTTCATCTTTAGTTCTATGATGCTAAATGTGCTACTGAAAGATCACACAGAAAAGAGAAGAATTTTGCTGGAATGAGAGGTCTACAGAAATCATTTACAACATAAGGAGTGAGAGAGACTACCAGAGCATGAGTGAAACATTTAGGAAAAAAAGAAATACCTGAACTCTATCAACATGAACCTTCACTCCTCCAATGATTCCCTTTTTAAAGTCTGCCAGCATATCCAATATTGGATTGAATCTGCTTCCCCTAAAATTTAAAAAACAGACACATTAATATCACACATGTGTAATCATATTACAAATTATGCTCCTCTTAAGAGATATTTATTCCATACCTTATGTTATCTTCACGGATGAGCACAAGGAACAAGGGGCGACCATGCATTTTCCAATACTGCTTAATGAACTGCAATGCATTCTAGGTAAATGAAAACGTATGTGCATTAGATACAGGGAACTCACAGGCCAATGTAACAGCAGCAAGCTAAAATAAAGCCGTTACTTAAAAACCCAACAGATTGATGGTTTGGAAGTTAGCAATCAAATGTTTTTAGTTCAGAAAAAACCAAAAACAAATGCAACAATGCAAACAGTTTTCAAATGCATAATTCTGCTCAGACTGGTTATTTACTTCATACTTAACATTTCATAAGGGGAATAATAAAAATATGTAGGGTTTGAACTGCTCTGTATAGTATGCATAGAATGCATTGAGCTGCTAACACAGAAAGCACAGGTATTACACCTTCTATACACCAGAAGTCTCTTCTTCAACTGCAGGAATGGGAAGGTACAACAGACAATGTTAGTGCTCCTGCCCTTCACTTAGGTTCATCCAAGGAATGCAATTTTCAATTGTTGACCAGACTCAATAAGAGAAGCCTGATGAGGCTCTGAATCAGAGCATCTCTTAAATAAATTTGTCAGGCTTATGTCCCCAACTAAGAACACCTGCTTCCAAAAAGAAGCAAAGGTTTGTGTTATTTTAATGCCACTCACTTCTGAATGATCAGTCACTGAAGAACATCCACTAGGGTCTATTCTGGACAACAAGTACAGTCATCATAATATTTTTAGTGTTCTTCCCATCGTAACTTTCTATTCCTTATGTATTAAGACATACATACTATAGATTTTAACGTCCTATTTCCTATACTGTATGTCATCAAGCCTTTAGAGCTATTCCTAGGGAAAACTTGTATTTCACCAGTTTTGCATAAGACAAAACAAATAAATACCTTAATGTCATCAATCAACATCATAACATCCTGAGACATGTAGAAGTCACTTAGATCAAAAATGATTGGGTAACAAACTACAGTCTTTCCTAGTATGCGATAAATCTGTGGAGAGAGAAACTAATGTTAACCATGTCTCTAAAAAACTTGAAACTACTTAATATTAACACAGCCTAAAAACTAAAAATAGTCATAATTTTGCAAAACTGTCAAAATAGTAATGAGCTGCAAAAGGGACTCCTGAGACAAAAAATCTTAGGAATCCACGTTCTTTTTTAATTAAACCAGTTCACCCCTATTATCATCATGGCTGTCTTGGGTGAGTAAGTATTACTGTAATTGGATGCTTAGGAAAGGCGTGAAATAATTTAACAGTGAGATAGCTTGTGCTTTATTCTTAATGGGTTTACAAGGTACATTAAAGGCATTTTAAAACACAAAACAAGATTTATGTACAGTAAATAAGATTACATTTATTAAATTGAACAATTTAAATAGGTCTCTGGATCCAGTGAATAATTCAAAGTATGCCTGGAATACACACTAATTATGTAACAGAAACCCATCATTTCAATGACCTTTGATGTTCCAAGGCATCCTATAGGCCTGTCAGGTCTTCCAGATAATCCTAGTTTGTCATTGATTCCCAAATGGAAGTAAGCCTGTAAAAAAAAAAGTTGTGAACATCTTAAGATAATTATTTTAGACAGAGGTTCAGGCCTTTCTGTTCATCTCAGGCAAGAAACAGCTGAAATGTGAATTCTCCCTTTTTTTTTCTTTTTTTTTTTGGAAGAGGAGGCAGACGAGGACATGCATTTAAGATATGGTAATTCTTGCCATTACCTCCTTTTTTTAAAAAAAAGATAGTCATCCATATCACAGTAAAAGAACCAAGATATACAAGACTAGACTACCATAAATCGATGTGCAGTCAAAAGACTGAATTTGGCCCATTACTTTGATAAATACTTGTATACCTACATTTAAAAGTTCATTCTGTATTTAAATGAAACTGGGAATAGATTATTAAAAATCAGCTATAAGTAACAGTGACAAACAATATTCAATCCAATGAAAGCTACTGTTGGAAATGCATTAAAATTGAACTTCCGCTGTGTAAGTATAGTTTTACCTCTTTAGCTAACTAAATTCTTAGGAGATATTGTTCTTCATGGAAGTGAAAGGACAGCTGATTTTAACCATAGCATAGTGGAGACAGTTAGGCACTATATTAGCTTTGCAAAGATGCTTTTTACTATGCTTGGACATCTACTATGAGCCTGAACATCAAAGCCATTATATTGTCCTTGGTCTTTTCAGACAGAATTAGTTCCTAATTCTGCAACTTGTGTGAATGTTGTGTCCCTGGATTGGTGCAGTGACTCCTGCTGATGTCTAGTGTACTTCATGACTGTCTATTTAAAGCTCTGTTTATACAGACTACATTAACTCAGACCAAATTAATACTTAAAAATCTCAAATCATCCTTAATGTAGCTAAAATATCTATGTGAAAACAAATCAATAATAAAAAAAGGAAAGATAATGTTCCCTAAGTTTTGATATTATTTTTGCATTTTTACAGTTTTACCAATAGATTATTTTTTATTTATCTATATATCTTGTGTTCTTTTGTATTCTAGAATATAAAAAGCCCTGTAATCATACAATACACAGTTTATTTTTTGTTTTAAGAGCACAAACTATCATTACACTTTCATTTTTATTTGCATTTAATATCAGGTCTCACATACTTTGAAAATGCCATTCCTAGGGCAAAATAGAATTGGAACAGCAATGCAGAAGATTAAGATACTTTATTCTGAGAGCCAAGGAGATTAATGCATTAGTAACATGTAATAAACAGACATCTTTGGTTCTTTGCTCAATCACATTTATGTAAGCTATTTTAAGTTATACTCAGCATTATTTCACCTGATATACTGATAAATACCAAAGACTTATAAAACTCTATCAGATTGGTTGAAACATAATGAATATGTGTAACTACTTGAACTGTAGATAAGCAAGACTACCCATGCAAATTAAAAACCAACGTTGGCAACTGCCATTTTGAGCAATTTGAGATGACAAACTTGCTATTACTAAAATTAAATTAAATTCCTTGAGAGGCAAGATGACTTAGGATTTCAAATGAATAGCTGGTACAACCCTACGAAATATTTGCCTCTTGCATTATTCCTGGACCATCATGGCTACAACATCACTCCAATATTACCATTAAATCGCCTGTACCTCTATAAGCTACATTTGGAAAAATTTCCTCGAGCAGAATTTCTCTTTAGATGCAAGCCAAGAGTTATTTCAGGGGCCAAGGAGGATGATATTTCAGACCAACAAAACTAGATAACAACTTAAGATGTTAGAACTTATGATCAAAAGCATAAGAAGTAGAGTTGGTGCCCTGGACAAACTATGCAGGACAGGGGAGGGAGTGGTTCCAAGAGGGAGTCGAGTCATTCTGAGAGCACAGCAGGAAGGGAGCATAACAGTGCAACAGTTTTATCCATGCCAGGAACTCCTAAACAGTCCTTAGCTGAGCTGCTGCCACTGCAACATGCTCTGCCTTCTGCAGCTGTTGCTCTTATCACAGCAGCATCAGCTGCAGACTGTTTCAGAGATCTGCATAGTTAAGTCCTAGGGCTGCTCTTGCTGCTGGGGGGTGGACCCCATGGGGAAAGTTAGGGTTGGAAGGGACCTCAGGAAGTCATCTAGTCCAATCCTCTGCTCAAAGCAGGACCATCCCCAACTAGATCATTCCTGCCAGGGCTTCCTCAAGCCGGGCCTTAAAAACCTCCAGGGATAGAGATTCTGCAGCCTCTCTAGGTAACTTGTTCCAGTGCTTCACCACCCTCCTAGTGAGAGAGTTTTTCCCAATATCCAACCTAAACCTCCCTTGCTGCAGCTTGAGAGCACTACTCCTTATTTATTCTCCTAATTCAGAAATTAGGAGAATTCCAGCGTGTCAGAGCAGCCTCCACGCTCATGTGTAGGTACCATTCATGATTTAGATTTTTTTTTGGAATAATGAAGGCTCATTGAATACAACAAGCCTTCAGGCTCTAGTCAGCCCAATTTTTCTTCTGCTTTCTAAACCATACAGACTGCACAAAGCTGCAGTTACTGGTTCTACAGTAGAGTGATGTATACAGAAAAAGGTCAAATTGCTGCAGAAAGTAAAATAAACATATCTAACCAAGCTGCTGAGTGATTATGGAACTACCAAGGGAGAAAGGAGAATTAATGCAAAACAGGAAGACAGACATGGAATAGCAGCTGTTTTGAGAATAATCCCATCTCTAGTGAAGTGAAGCTGATGAGAGAGTAGCTCAAAGACATTGAATATACGCTTTCTGTCACAACGAAGAGAAAGCTTTCTTTTGTGGAAAATTATGTTCCTCAACTGTGAACATGTTTTGCAGATTAAGAACAATGTAAACTTGCCTGAAAACTATTTTGTGCATTGACAACATTTTTTTTTTCTCTCATTGATTTCAAACCTGGAATCAGCATTATGGATCATTTCAATCACAATGCTGTCTTGAACAAACAAGTCCCTTCTCTGTAGTAAACAATATGGGTGTTTATACACATGCTCTGAGGTTGGGGGTGGAGGGGAAGGAGGGAAGGGCACTTAAATTAGAGTGGCTCCATGAGCAGCTCCAATTAAAGCACTGGAAGCATCTTGTGTATCAAAATGGCATTTGACGAGCTTAAGATAAAGTGCCCCCACCACCCTTTTGAAGTGCGGGGACACTGATACACAAAATGTGAGAGGCTGCCAGAGCATGGTAATTACTATGCTCCAGACAACCTGATTGAGTCTGTTCTGAATGTTGGAATTACAGGACATAAGAGCAGCCTCCCTGTTCGTGTATAGGCACCCGTAGTCCTCTTATCACCAGTTACCCAACCCAAGTAACCATATTCAAGTAGAAAAAAGTTTTAGATACAGTTCAATTCAAAAAAAGCTGTATTAGTGTCTGCATGTAACAAAAATCACAACTACATTAAAGCTCGTTACTCTTGCAAATGCTATAGACCAACAGGGACCAACATGTTTGACAGGCATGCCACAAACATAGCCCACACCCTCCCTGACTGCTACTCCACTCCTCTGCTTTCTGCTCCCAGCCCTGTGCTCCCTGCCCAATCTGCCATGTGCCGGTGTCACTTGTGACCCATGTGCAAAGGTTGGCCACCCTTGTTGCAGACCATACATGAATGGCAAGTCGCATATGGATTATAACTTAACACTAGATGGGGCTTATTTCTCTAGGTCAACATAAAAAAAAAAAACAAAAAAAACCCCACACACACAGGTAAGAGAATTCAGGGTTCACAAACATCAATTATTTCAGAAATTATAAAAGCTTATTTTTTCATTTAGAGAAGATTCATTATTTGGTTGTTTAAATTATAGTAAGTTTTTCTTTTAAAATAAACCCATTTAAAATGAAACCTGAATGTATGACAATATGTAAAGCCTACAACATTTCAATAAAAAAATATAAATACTGAATCCCAGGGCCTTTATTGAAAGCTCTGAGTTGCATAGAAAGAACTTTAGTTACAGACTAAATAGTTCATTACAGCAAGAAAGAATCAGGGAGAAACATCTAACTTCTGAAGACTAGGTTTGTAGGTATTGCATAGCAGGTTACAAATTGTATTAAAGGGCTTGACCTAGTGAGGGACTCAGGGGCCACCGGACCAGGCT
>NW_017728998.1:28796435-28812990 GCF_001723915.1 Gavialis gangeticus | reverse complement strand
TGAAAGCTCTGAGTTGCATAGAAAGAACTTTAGTTACAGACTAAATAGTTCATTACAGCAAGAAAGAATCAGGGAGAAACATCTAACTTCTGAAGACTAGGTTTGTAGGTATTGCATAGCAGGTTACAAATTGTATTAAAGGGCTTGACCTAGTGAGGGAACCCACTGGATTGTGGTACTGAGTAGAAGAAAATGGTGAAGTCATCATGGGCACAAGGACCCAGATTCTGGCTCCGTAAGAAACGACTGCGTCTCTCATCAGGATTCACTGAGCCTGGAAGACAGATTCCTCCTGATTCAAAGCTTCTCCCAACTTGAGTTTTGATTGGCTCAATTGTCAAATTATAATTGCTTAAATAAATGTATACAGTTTAGTGTATCCTTGCAGATAGCAAAAAGAGCTGCAAAAAGAGCTGCTAAATCTAGTTTGGAGGCTCTATTTATCAGTAAATCTAAACCAATGAGAAAGCAATTTTCTTTAGAAAATAACTGAAGTCCAAATGGAAAAGTTAATTAAAAATGAATGAAACATAAAATTTAAATCACCTTGATTTTCAGCCCACCTTGAAAGAATTTTTTTGTTAAAAGAAAAATGGAACTTGAATAGTCGTAAACATTTCCTTGAGGATGTTCTCTTCGAATTGTGTTCTCTTCGACACAATGCTCTATGGTTTACTAAAATAATCTCTTCTTCCAGTAACAGATCTTCTCTTTGATTCATTACAGGTAAAAAACACCCAAAAAACAAAAAACCAACAAAAAACCAAAACCCCCAAAGCTGTGTCAATTCAGGCTCTTTCTAATGGATTTGTTTTTTAAGTATCCATTATAAGATAACAAATATTTTAGCTTTAAACATCATAAAGCTGGTTCATTTCCCAGAAATATATCAAATACTGTTCCCCAGAAGATTGTCAAGTTAACCGCTCTGGTTATCAATAGGCAGAAGTGTTTGTAGAACTGGTATGATTAACTATCTGGATTATACAAGTCCTTCATAAAAAGCAAATACAGGTTCCTGTGTCAGCTTTTTCCGTTTTGTTAACACTAGCTTTTCTGCATTTCTTTCCTTCCCTCCTCAGGAGAAAACAGAGGGGTGGTGACAGGAGGGGCTGTGCTGCCAGGGACAGTGTCAGGAGGACGTGGATGGCAACAGAGCTTGGGAGGCATAATAGTTGTCAAAGGAACATTTGGGAAGAAGCCCTCTGCTCTGGTTGGCCCTGGGCCAGTACAATTCAAGGAATATATAGAAATAGGTAGGAAGAAAACAGGAACAGTCAGCACAGATTCACCAAGGGCACGTCATACCTGATCAACCTGATTGCCTTCTTGATGATATGACTCGTTCCGTGGATGTGGGGAAAGCAGTGGACATGATACACCTTGACTTTAGCAAGGCTTTTAATATGGTCTTCCAAAGCTTTCTTGCAAGCAAGCTAATGAAGTATAGATTGGATGAATGGACTGTAAGGTGGATAGAAAGCTGGCTGGATTATTGAGCTCAATGGAAAGCGATAATGGCTTTCCACCTAGTTGGCAGTTGGTATTAAGTGGAGTGCCCTAGGGGCCGGTCCAGAGGCTGGTTTTATTCAATATTTTCATTAACAAATCTGGAAGATGAGATGGAGTGCACCCTCTGCATGTTTGCAGATGACACCAAGTTGGGGGGGCAAGGCTAGGATTTGGAGTGACTTTGTTGAGTTTTGTGAAGGAATCAGAGGCCTCAAATTATCTCTAAGGGGAGAAGCATAAAGGTAGAGAAAAGGAACAAGTGAGAGGAGCTGCCAGAGCATGGCTTCAGGAAAGTCTTCTGATATATATGAAAGAACAGAAGCAAGGAGCTGCCACTGGCTGGGGGGAAAAGAGGTATGCCAATGAGTTTAGACTGACTAAAGCTTGGTTCCCAGAGAAACCATCACCCACACATAGATTTCTGAAAGAACGAATGAAAGAACGAACAAACAAAAACTGAAATTAATGGCCAATCAAGTAGGGTTCTTTCCTGACGTGGTTTTTCTCATGAAGGGCACAGGGCAGCAGGTCCCTGAACTGCAAAGTAAAACAGGCCACAGGAAGATGAATGCAGTTGTAGTCACAAATGAGAATATGGCAAGGGTCAAGTAAAATTAGGAGTTTAGATTTGGACTTACCATGGGGTGAGAAGCACCAAGGCTTCTGATTGGAATGTACAAGCTCAAGTTGTCTCACTCAACACGCTAATATAGACAGTGAGCTATTGGTATCAGAACAGTAGGTCTAATGTCTGGAAAAAAGACCTGTGCCCACATATTACTAGAAATGTTAAAGACTCTGTTAACCTAATAAAACTAAAAAGCTTAGAATGCATTTTAGTCAGTTTCAGATTCTAGAAGAAAGAGAAATATCATGTATGGGCAAAGAACCTGAAATCTGTTTAAAGATTAAATAGTTCAGGAAAAAATATTCCTGTGGGCAGCTAAAGAAGTGGCCTCAAGTCATGTTATCATTGCCATTTTATCAAGGCAGATTTGCAACAGCTTATTCATTATCTTTATTACTTCTTTACAGGCAAAACTAGGTTGGGCAAATGTGCGCAAAATGAAGGGAAGAAGCTATCTTTTTTGTGAAAAATTTGTTTCCTGATATGTCTGTCCATAGTTTGCTGATTAAGAACAATGGCAATTGGCCGTCAGGAGACAGCAGAATGCTTAGGTGTTCCACTAGTCTCCAAAAGAAGGAAGAGGTGGCACAACTAAATATATTTAGAAATAAAATTCTACATAGTGCTGGGTTTGTCATAGCTATTACTGGGGTGTTAATAAGGGCAACAAAAGTGCTAAGTTAATGACACTAAAACACTTACAGATAAACAGGGCACTTCCTGTGTTTGATGGTTGCTCTGACACGGCCCATGTGTCCACCTGATAACCACTACTCCTGAGGTCATCTGGTCATTTTGTCAGTGTGCCAAGGAAATGAAGAGCCATTTGAAAATATGGATTTATCTGTCAACCCCAAACTATGGGTGTTCCCAATGACTTGTATCCAGTACACCAAGCTAAAATGGCTAGCACCCAGAGCTATACAAGACTCTAGATTTTGCCCATGGACTTCCTACCATTGGAAAAGGGAAGACATGAAGTCTTCACAGAAAAATGTGTCCCACTCTTCCCCAACTCTTGCTATTTTGCAATTTTTTATACAGGAGGAAGAATTTAGAAGTTATACAGAAATGTTGGTGAATTGTTTTCATTAAGAAAAATGCATAAATAAGTTATAACTGCAGAATCCCTTACTTTGACAAGTTCCTGCTGAGCCCATATCTGAATAGGTTCCACCTGTTGCGGAGTTTGCGTTTGAATTCCATATGTGTTCAGAAAAACTTGTAGGCTATAAAACAAAATAACAGTGAGATTTCACCACAGACTAACTGCAGCCTAATTTTTAATAATGTTCTTGGTAGCGATAAATGAAGAAACAAAGCCATGAATATCATGCCAATTTACTAAATAAATATTCTCATTCATGATTTTTTGAAAATGAGCAAAACTTTTTATCTCTGTTGCACTCAATTCTTCCTATAGAAATTGTTAAACAAAGTAAATGACTTACCGTTGACTTTCTGCTATCAAAGCCACATGGATGACCAAATCATTTTCTAGAGGCCCCTAAAAATCATGAGCAGACCAGAAAAAGATTAACAATACTTAAACATTTATTAATGATGGATGTCAACTGACTGCCTTCCTGCTTCTCCCTGCTATTCAGTGCCTACAAAATCAATTTGACTGTGCAGACAGAGTAATGAAAAACCATGGAACTAAAAATCCATAAATCTCACAACTAACTGAGAGGTAATACTGTCATCAATGCTATTTTGAATGATGCATACTGTAGACTTAAGGCAAATTCCTTTGATATTAGTATTTATATTTTTTTCAACGGACAAGTAGAAAATAAATATGCGATTTATTCAGACTTGCAATATGCAGTAAAAATCCTTCAATTTATTTACCATAAAAATGCAAAGCTTTACTCCTGGTATTTTTATATACTTTCTTTATATCTGGTATTTTAAAATATGATAATATAAAATGCAACCTTTGTAAAGATTGAAAGATTTAACTGATCAGCTACCAGATACTGTTGACATTGAAACAATAAACTAAAGATTTCAACATTTTTAATCTAAAAGTAAAAAGTACTCTTGGCCAGAAAGCTTTTAATTGTAGTGTGTGAACAGTATGCCATATTACATAATAATAAACAATTTCCAATGTTTATGACTAGCACATTAAAGACTTGTGAAATAAGTTACAGTACTTTGACAGGCAAAGAAATACAAATTAAATTTGCTGGGTGAAATCCTGACTCTATTGAAATCAGTGACCAAACTCCAATTGCCTTGAATGGGGGTTCACCTGCCATTTTACTGGCAACATGTTCACAAAGAGAAGTAAAACTGAGCAGAATTTCCATGGCAAAAATTAAGCAAAATTGCATTAAGTCCTAAAAATCTATCATCTCTAAATATATGACAATTACTTTCTCTTATATGTCTTTAGAGTAAAATATGGTTCAGATTAGTAGCTAATTGTTTATTCACTATCTACTTGTCAAATCCAGTTATAGCTGACAAGTTCACACAATAAAACCATATTTCTGCTGGAGTTTGCAAAAGAACATATAGGTATTTCCAACACTTTGTAATATACACTATAGGAAACTGGATAGCAAAATGGAAATTCAAATATCGTAACAGTGGTCCCACCAGGGAAACAACAGTTAATCATAATCAGCAATCTACCAAATATTTGCAAATAGAAAGGTATATCGGTTGTCTACCCAGTTAACTCAGTTTGTTATATTTTGTTCTAGAAGGAGAGAGACAGAAAGAGTGCGAGTGAGTGAGAAATGAAGGAAGTACCCGTCTGTACTTAACTCATATACGACCCTGGTGCATTTTGGGACCTACCTGGCACACAGGACTCAGCTAATCACACCTGTCATCCAACAAACTGAGTACAACTGGGTGACCAGGCACAGCACACCAGAGACTAATCTAACCTGAGTTTGATGAAGTTCCAATCAGGGGAACCCTTTTTTGACCATCCAGCCTATCAGACATAGCTGAGTGTAGTTCTATGAACAGCTGGATTTCTGCTTAAGCCATTTCTAGCTGTTATCCAAGAAAATTACACTGGTGACCTAACTGGCATATTACTAGGACTGCTAGTTTAAGACAGTATCACCAAAGAGAATTAGGATGTTGTTACTGGTTAAATCAGGGGTGGGCAAAGACAGCCCACGAGCTGGATCTAGTCCATCAAGTAATTATATCCACCTCGCAGCTGCCCCTGTGGCACTCTTGTATGGAACTGAGTCCCATCCACTCCCACCCAGGGCAGCCCATGCTGTGCTCCTGCCTGCACCTACCCTGTGCCCACCAATGGCACTGCCCTGGCCCCAGCCAGTACACTGGGCAGCCAAGTGGGTGCAAGGGGGCCAGGAGCTGGAGCCTCATGCTAAGGCAGAAACCTCCTGTCTGCAGCTTGCCCCCTTTCTGGCTGGGCAGGTGGTGCCCTGCACTACCTGCTGCCTAGAACACCATAGCAGGGGCAGGATGAGGCGGAGCCGTTGGAGGTGGGGAAAGCCGAGCAGTACCCGGGCAGCTGCAGGAGCAGTGGCAGCAGCCTCACTGGTGTGCTAACTGGGGCTGGGGCCAGAGTGAGAGTCAGGGACATGCTGTTGGTAGGTGGGGGGTGGGTCAGGCAGGAGCTTGGTACAGGCTGCTCTGAGCAGGAGCAGCCAGGGCTTGGCCCCATGCAGAGTGCCATGGAGGCAGCTGTGGGTTGGATGGTGGGGAGGTGCGGACTGCTCCTACACTGCACTGCATGGGCCGACTCTGCTATATGCGCCCCTCTGCCCCGCTCCCCCTCATGCTGGCTCCCAGGACCTAGTGCAAAGCCACTACCCCCCACCATACAAAAGTAAGACTTTATTTTGAGCTGTTATGCAATCATCTCTAGATATAGTACTAAAAAAAACAAAATCAGGAAAAAAAAATTTTGAAATAAAATTAAAATACGTTATTTCATAGAAATTTGGGCTGGAAGGGACCCCAGAGGATCATTGAGTCCAGCCCCCTGCCCCAGGGGCAGGAAGTCAGCAGGGATCATAGCAACCCAGCAAGATAAGCATCCAAATGTCTTGAAGGCATTCAAAGTGCTTGAACCGCCTCCGGTGGCAGTCTATTCCAAAACTTGGGGGCTCGGACAGTGCAGAAGTTCTTTCTTATGTCCAGCCTGAATTGGTTGCGAGAGAGTTTGTGACTGTTCGATATTGTCATCCCTTGGGGCACTCTGGTGAACAGACGTTCCCCCAGATCCTGATGAGCAACCCCTGATAAATTTATAGGTGGACATCAGATCACTCCTAAGCCTGTGCTTTTCTCATCATAAGGTCCGTTTTCCTGACCTCTGATCATGTGCGTGGCTCTTCTGTGCACGCTCTCAAGCTTCTCCACGTCCTTTTTGAAATGTGGAGCCCAAAACTGGACGCAGGACTCCAGCTGCGGCCTCACCAAAGCTGCCGACGTCCTGGGATTTGCTTGAGAAGCATGTATGGATGCAAACCAGCTTTTTGCTCACTTCACTAGCCGCATTATCACACTGAAGGCTCATGTTCATCTTGTGGTCAATCATGACCCCTAAGTCCCTTTCATCTGTAGTGCTAACCAGCGTAGCACTGCCGAGCCTGTAAGGATGCTGCAGATTTTTCCTCCCAAGTGGAGAACCTTGCATTTTTTGGTGTTGAACACCATCAGGTTCTCGTCTGCCCATTTCCTGAGCCTGTCAAGATCCGCCTGGATCACCCTCCTGTCCTCAGGTGTGGATGCTTTACCCCAGAGTTTGGTGTCATCAGCAAAACTTGGCCAGTCCGCTTCTGACACCAATGTCCACATTCTTGATGAAGATGTTAAACAGTACAGACAGAGCCTTGAGGGACCCCAATGGTGACAGTGGGAACCAATCATCTTGGTGCACTGACCACCACCCTCTGGGTCCTACCGCGGACCCAATTCCCCAGCCAGCAGATCGTGGTGAGGTCGAGGCCGCAGTTAGCCAGTTTAGCCAAAAGGTGATCATGGGATACCAGATCGAAGGCTTTCTTAAAGTCAAGATATACAACATTGATCTCTTCCCCTTGTCCAGGTGATTAGTTGCCTGCTCATAAAAAGAAATGAGATTGGTCAGGCAAGACCTATCCGCAACAAATCCATGCTGGATATCCCTCAGGATATTGCCTTCAGCTAGTCTGTTAAGGATGGCCTCTTTGAAAATCTTTTCCAAGACCTTCCCCAGGATAGAGGTCAGGCTGATGGGCCTGTAGTTTGCCAGATCTACTTTCCTCCCTTTCTTGAAGATAGATATTACATTGGCCCTCTTCCAACCATCGGGCACTTCACCGGAGTGCCAAGAGCTCTAGAAGATACATGCCAGGGGCTGAGCTATGATGCTTGCCAGCTCCCTGAGTACCCTTGGGTGTAACCCATCAGGGCCAGCTGACTTGAAGGTATCCAGCCTGTCCCTGTGTTCCTTCATGAGGTCAGCTTCAATGGAGGGCAAGGAATCTCCCTCACTTGGGCCTCCCTGACCCATAGTGGGCAGGGCCATCCCATGGGACTGGTGAAAAACTGACGCAAAGTACCCATTTAGCAAATTCGGTTTTTCCTGGGCATCAGTTGTCAGTTGCCGCATCTGGTTTAGCAGAGGTCCAATGTTGCCCTTGCTTTTCCTCTGGCTCCCCACATATCTAAAAAAGGACTTTTTGTTGTCTTTGATTTTTGTAGCTAGCTGGAGTTCCATCACAGCTTTGGCTTTCCTGGTTTGCTCTCTGCAGGTCTGGACCAGAGCAGAGTATTTCTCCTTGGTGGTGGTTCCAGTCCTCCATCCTTTGCGCATCCAGGATTGCTCCCTTGAGGAACAACCACTCGTCCTGAACTCCTCCCCTCACCATTGGGTTGTGGCCTTTTAGGGCCTCTCTGACAAGCTTCCTTAGTTTGTTAAAGTCAACTTTCCTGAAGTTGAGGACTTCTGTATTACTGACTGACTTGCCAGTTACAGTTGGAGTTTGATTTTTAGTTTACGATTTTTTTTTTTTATCTATATGTGAAAATGATGTCTTCTGAAAGATTTTGTGTGTGCAGCCCTTGATATCTCACCAAAACTTGTTAAGTGGCCCTTCAGCCGAAATAATTGCCTATCTCTGGATTAAACCAATATGATCATTAATACCATAACAAAGCTGGATGGCAAATAACCTTTTTTCAGGCATCAAATTCAATACATCACTGTAAATATCTCAATATTAGAATTGTGTCCCTGTTTTATGGAGTGTCTTGGCTGTTCTATTTTTATCATTGAAGAGATTGAGTTTCCTAAGAATCTTATTTGAAATAAAAGCCTGAAGAAAGATCTTTGAGGAAAGGGGTTAGTGCCAACTCTGCTTAGGTTTCTCGACAGTAAGCAGAAGGAAGAAGTCAAGTTCTAATTCAAATTCCCTATTTCCACATGATAAAGTGTCTAAATTTGTTGGGTAATTGAATTCTTGTTGCTCAAAGGTGTAAGTAAAACAATTTTTATCTACAAATTTTAATACAAAAGTCTAAAAAATATCTGGGACAAAAATGGAGTTAATAAAAATAAACTGCTGATTCCCTCATTTCTCATTTAAATCTATGTAGTGGTGTGCAGGATTTCATGGACTGCTGCACTTGATGAAGTATGTTATCAGAAGGTACTGCAGTCTTTTAGGTGACTCGCTGCTTCAGTCATTTTTATTTTAGTAGACCCGGTTGTGTGAAACCTAGATAGACCTTGGGAAAAATACTTTGAAAAAAACTATTTTAATGGATTTAACTAGCATATTAATGTATAACTAGTATGCTTTTGTATATTAAGCAGAAGACAAGTATCTTTGTGTTTTAGTCTTTTAAGTCGTGGGGAAAAAAGTAGAAAGTTATAGCTCTAAATAATTTGAAAGCATTATAAAACTGGGCTCTCCAACTGGTGGCCCATAGTGGGTTATCATACAGTCTCTGAACTCCTTCTCCTGCTGCTGCCCTTACTATCACTCTGGCTACTGCTGCTGCAGCTGGGATCTCTAGGCTCCTCTCCCCTCCCTCAGCTTTCACTTCCTGCTCCCACCCTGGGGGACAGGGCAGCACAGCCCCTTGTGCTAGGGTAGCTCACAACATGGTGTAGTGAGTACAGTGGAAGAAGGGGCCATCTGGATGCACAGTGCAATGGGAGGGAGTTGCGGCCAATGGCCTGTGGGTTGACACTGGTGAGGCAGTCCCTGGTGGTACAGTCCACGCAGTATGTGGCCCCTGTCCGCATAGAATTTGGGCAGCCATGATATAAAATATCTTTCTGGAAAAAACACATTAGTACTAAAAATATAACTTTAGGGCCAAATATTCAGATAGTTTAGGGAGTGCACCTATGTACCTAATAATGTAAATATGGTTACTGCATAACTGGATAGGCACCAGTAGCAATATAATGTTTAGAAAGCCCTGAATATATCCAGTCAGTTCAAGAGAACTTCAATGCCTATACCTGTAGTGTACTCATTTTAAAGACAGCAAATGCTATTTTATACTTCTGGTATACTTTGACTCCTGTACAAGGACTAACTACTAACTTAGATGCAACACTGAAGAGAAGAAGTTTTAACATGACTACTTTTAAAATCTGAAAAACAAATATGCTTCATTCTAATATATTTAAGGTTATTCAAAATACTGAAAATTCTTCAAAATGCCTGTGTATATGCTGCATGTTGTGCACTGTTTATTTGCGCACAATTACCAGCCATCTTGAAAATAAAATTGCCCCCCTCCCCCCAAAATAAAGGGTTTCATTTGGAACATTCTTTCCAGTATCAGTAATGAAGACATAAGTCTCCAATTTCAGACACCTAAGTTAATGACTCTCAGAGCCCAAAAGGGATTTATCCAATTTTGCTTTCAGGTTAGAGAACCTCACTATTTGATGAGGAATACCATTTGGGAAAGAATGTCTGTATCATTAAGTCTAGTCCCCCAAATTCACAACCTTTTGTCCAAAGGATCAGCAATATCATATATTCTACCCTGCTATGTGCTATAGTAAAAAATGCTATGTGAAAAAAAGTAAAAATAAAAAGCACTTTACAATGTGGCACAAGTACAGACCAGTGGGGACAATGGCCATTGCAATATCAAAGAATGCACTAGATTAATAGGGTATCCGATAATCTCAGGAAGAGGATCACACCCTGTTCTTAAAGGAAATTTGTGTGTGTACTCAGATCTCAGTAGGTGAATTCATCTCACTACATTGACAAGTTCAGTTATGATTTTTACAGCTGAATTTTATAAATAAAGCAGTAATATATCCTCTTTCACATGGTGCAAGAAAACGCATTGACAAGACTCCCTTAATACACTTATCTGATGTATTTTATATTTAGAAACTGGTCCCTTTTATATTTAGAAACTGGTCCCTTTTATATTTAGAAACTGGTCCCTAAATCCCACAATACTTTAATAAACAAAATAGTACTGCAATAAATTTGATCTTGTAGATATTAAAGAGGATCCTCAAACAGGCTTTTGTAAAAGACAAGTTACTGGAAAGGAGTTACTGACAGTGATTGTGAACCATCTACATGGTACAGTACAGTTAGTGAAGTACAGATACACATGTATAAAAAAGTCAGTTACTGAGAAACGATGTTTAAAAGGAAACATTACAGAACAAATGCCACTACAAATAAAAATATGGAATATACCTGACAGTACTATTGTAAAGCAAAATTGACTGTATTGCTACTTCATACTTAGTTCTACTTTGGAAGAGAATACGAGTGTTACTGAGCACTCCACAGACTAAAACTCCACACTGCTGGTTTCACATTGAACTTGTGCTGCACCACACAAAAATAAAATGTTTAGCATTTAATTAGGATAGCCAGCTTCAGCTATTTTGCTATATGTACCAACTGGTATTTACTACTTAATGGTCTTTACATTTGCTATACTACCCAACAAATTGTTTTGGGATGAGGTATGTAGCTAAGGCATTCAATCTAAATAATACTCCATTTACAAAATAATAATTTAAAAGTCAGGGGTGTCAAAGATAGAGCCTGTGGAGCTGTATCATCCACCCTTTGAGGCTCCTGGAGTGGCAGGAAATACATGGGTAAGGCAAAAAGGAACAGGGCCTGCCACCAAACTCCTTTTTATGGAGCCCCATTTGGGACATGTGTCTTCAATGGAGGGACAATTGATAAGTGAATTAAACCAGCACAGCTCAAGACCTCACAGTAGTTAATACTGTTGCTCACCCTACTGCCAAAGGTGGGCCAGATCCGTCCCACGAGGAGTCCTGTGGTCCAGATCCAGCTCAGAAGGTGGGGGGTGAAGGGAGATTGACATTTCTGTTTAAAGTCATTTGAGCCAACCATATTTTTATGTATGACTAAATGGAGTGTAATGGAAAACAAGCAAAAGGTCTTTACAGAGAAAAGTTTTCACATTACAGTTGATTGTAAGCAATCCTAAATATAGTTCATCCTTGTATATCTCTTGGCTCTCAAGGGAAGAGAGTGTTTGAGAATTTAGTTAAATTTTGCTTTCAGTTCATCAAATAAAGAATAATTTGTGCTCATTAAGTTTCATTTGTAGAACCTGCTAGCTTAACAACACCGTATATTTTTCATTATACTAGGACTCCTTTACAGAGTGCTAGAAAATTTGAGACAGTTTTTAAAAGATAATTTACTGTAAGTTAACATACATTAAGATGCATTTTAAAATTAAAATCTTGCCAGAAAAAACACCCTGGAAAAATGACATATACTTTTGACTTGAAAACATGATAGAATCTCCCATTAAGTTTAAAGCCGTTACCCTATTAAGCTATATCTTTAAGCTTCTTCAAAGAGTTTTACTCAGGACTGCTCACTCAAATGATGGATAAAGTACAACAACTGGTTCAGATACGTTTTACCATCTTTATTTAGATGGAGTACTCAGGACTCTACCAATGTACCAGCACTGTCAGCTATTCTCCCAAGCATGGGGCACTGTAAAGGCAAGTCTTGAAGAAGATAATGTTATTCACCTGCAACTGTGATTTTTCACACTTCATTTGCCATTTGTAGGTGCACATTCCCCTTACCTTCCTTTTCTAATTCTTTGGGGTCTTTCACTGTTATTTCAAACAATGGAAAACAACTAGAGCTGGAATCTATTAGATATCTTCTTGTGTATCCAAGCATTCAGTATAAGGCTATGAGTATGAGCTTGTTTTCTAGTTGGTTGCAACATAGCTAATCCCCAATTTCCAGATATGAAGAGGTTGTATTTCAAGGATATTTAGGCTAGGGACAGAACTTGCATATAAACCAGTATAAGTGATTGGCAGCTGGTTTAAACCTGTAACGGAACATAAGTTCAGTGCTCATAAACTGCTTTCAAAATGGCCAAAACTAGTTTAAGGTAAACCTGGATGGATGTAGTATCAGACTTAACTGATTTAGGTTAAATCAGTTTGTTGAACTTCTGTCCCAAATCCCCTCCAGATTCAAGTTAACTCACAGTCTCCCAGCATGCCTTGCCCCTCCCCACCCCTCCGCCCCCATTGCAAGCTTCCCCTTGCAGAATGGGCGGAATAGTCTTGGTCCAAGCTCTCTGTTCCAGTGAAGCAGGGAGGCTTGTTCTACCACTCCCCAGCTTTTGGCCTGAGCCACTGCAAGAATGTGGCTGCATTTCTGGAATCAAAAGTAAATGTCTGTTCACTTGCTGATTGGCTCAATCTACACAGCTCAGACTAACCTGTGATTCAGCTTTGGGATTTTTGACCATCTGTATTTAGCCTTAAGTACTAATATTAATGCAAGAGTCCTACATGGCTGTATTTGAGGAATACGTGTTCCCTGCATTTAAACCACTTCTTGAACTCCACATATAGACAAGTAGCCTTCATGTCATCAAATTTGTTTTCAAGATTCTATATAAAAACTCCATGCAGATTAACACCTGAAGTTATCTGCATTTTGTGAAACAAACTTAGGTCTAATTATCTTGTTTTATTAATAATGAGAATAAAATTAACAAATTAGACTGTTTCAAGCACCCTATAAATTACTAAATGCACCAATGTGACTGAATTTTGTTTTCTTTCAAAGAGAATGAAATAATTTAAATTTAAATGAATATATTTTTATTAACTATGGGGGAAGGGAACAAAGCATTAAGGAAAGAAACTGGCCTTGGTTTTTGAAGACATAATTAAAATATCTTGCGTTCTAGTTTCATATTCCATTTTTAGTCAATTTCCTAACACTTCAAAGCAAGTACTGAATAGGCTTCCTGAAAGTCTTACTGCATGCTGATTTTGCATAAATTAACTAAATTAGATAAAATGGCATAATCAAACATTCAGATTAACCAAGCAAGTGTAAAATATAGAACAAAAAAGCAAACAAGGAAGAAAAAAAATTTAGAAAAAAAAGGCAAAAGGAGAAGAAGAAAAAAAGGCATTTGGCAGGTTAGACATTTAAAAAAAAATCCTTGCAACCAATCCGGTAACTGGTCTTCGAGTTCAAGTGATGTTTATGAACAAACATGGCAGAAGTAGGGCGGGGGGCACAACTAATTGATTCAGAGTGGTATGCATTTTCATAGGCAACAACCTACTTGCTCAGACACTAGTAATAGCTTAGCAGAAAAAATGGGTTTTATATGGAAGGGGAAACCTCTTTAATAAGGAAGTAAAAAGTGGGTTGATTAGGTCAACTGAGATGATTAGGTCAATGAATCCCTTGAAAGACACTGGAGTTGACAGCTGGCCAAGAAATGGGATAAGAATCTACAGCCCCCACTTTGACCACAGTTAAACACAATCCAGTCTGTGGAATTTTGCTGCAAATTCCTATTCATTATTTTGTTTGTTTGCTTGTTTTCTTAAGGGCAGCTGCTCTGATGTCAGTGATGGCAAGTCCAGGGAAGTTAGTATTTTGCCATGGGCTCCTATGTGTTTCTGGAATTGATGTGAAATTAGTGACCATTGATTTTTCACAGGGACTGCCCCATCTGGCCAATGTAGATCAGAGAGACACCATAAGCAAGAGATGGCATGTATGACTGGTGGAGGAGTAAGTGAATGAACACCAGATGTTACCATTTGTGTTGCTTGGTCCAGTGATCATGTGGTCTGTATTGATGTGGGGGGCACAGTTGGCATCTGGGTCTATAACAAGGCTAGGGGGCTTGGTAAGAATTGGTAGAAATTACGTAGCCTTTTGCTGGAGAGACATTATTTGAGGTTGGGGACCTGCCTATAAGCCAGGACAGGCTTATCCAAAGACTAGCTTGAGATGAACATTATTTTCCAGGAGCACTTGCACGGGGGGGGGGCATCATTAAGGATGTGTTTAAGGCAGCAATTATCAATATTTTTAGACTCAAGGTACCCTTTGTTTGACTGAAGGCACTTCAGCTATTATCTTTCTTTTGTTTTATTACTATGAAAAAATAATAGACAATTCTTCTGTTACAAAGAACCCAGAAAGACTGTTTGACACTGGGTTTCTACTTGAAATTTTTGGGTAGGGACAGACATTACATATAAACCGGTTTAAGTGATCAGAAACTGATGTAACCCTGTAACAGAACAGACGTTCAGTGCACATAAATCATTTTGAAAATAGCTGAAATCAGTTTGAGATAAACTTGGTTGAATGCAGTATCAGACTTCATTGATTTGCGTCAAACCGGTTTATGCAATGTCTGTCCCAGAGCCCTTCCTGGTTTAACTTAAACCAGAGTCCCCCAGCATCCCAGATGCTTTGCATCCCTGGGCAGGGCTCTCTGCCCCAGAGCAGGGCTGGTCCCACCCCTCTGCTCCCTGGAGGGAATGCAGTCACAGCAGGGTCTGCCTGGCTTCCCCTTGCCCCACCCCCACTCCTTTGTCAAGAAGGGATTCTCCTCCCCTCTCTCACAGCACAGACCATAGCCAGCACATGGTATGCTAGCTAACGCTGAGAGGTGTCTGTGTAAGGACAAAGGCAAACACAACAGTGTCCGCTTAGGGCTTTCTGGAGCTAATCAACAGGTTAGCTAGTAATGTCCCTCCATTCCTTCCTTGGAAAATGTTATTTAAGAAGAGCTTGAACTAATGAGAGGCTTTTGCTTTCTTGATGGAGTGCTAAACGCTGTGTTACGAACTCCCTGCTGGCTCCCTCATTGATCAAGAGCAGCAAGGTGGGACGGAACCCCTCCATAATCAGAGCGTCCTCCTGGGGCCTGGACACACCCCACCCTCAGCTCAGCAGTGGAAGGGAAGGGAGGGCTACTCTAGTTTCTAGCTGGAGCCACTGCAGGCATGTGCCTGCACTTCTTCAGTTCAGAGGGAATGTCTATGTAATTGCAAACCAATTCAACCTAGGTAGGTTACATTAACCTGCCTAGATTGAATCAATTCAGGCTGAGGCTTTTTGAATGTCTGTCCCTAGCCTTTGAATTTATCTTGTGAATCATGTGAGGATGTTTGGACACTTAACAGCGTTAATATTACATGGCACCCTTAAAGGATCTTGCAACACCTCAGTTGTAACACTGCTATATATTTGTCAATAAACATGTAACATACCATTGCTCTGGAAAGCCCAGCAGCATACATGACCAGGAAAAGCAGTTACTTTTTTTTAAACTTCTGGCACCAACATGAACGATAGATTAGCTAGATCACTATTGCTGTAGAAGCAATATTTACTGTCCCAACTCTACACTTACTACGAGAGATACTTTGCAATCTACCTCTACACTCATGAATACATTCTTTTAAAAGCTAAACCATATGCTTAGTGGGAGCTGTTAAACAGCTTTGAAAAAAGTCTGAACTACTTCCAGGAAAATTTCAGGGAGTTTTGTTTTTTTATCTTTTCTAGTCTGCCCATCCTTTAAAATCTATGAGGCAGTCTTGTCACTATCAGTGACCTTGCCAAAGCTATTCCTTGAAAGCCACCCCCTTTCTCCCTGTGGAAAAAGAAACTGATTAGGAAGAGAATCAACTTGAAAGGGGAGGGTATAGCCTCTAACCTGTCTGAATACTCACTCTTTGATTGAAAAACTAGGGAGCAGAAGGAATGTACACGTCAGGAAATACAGAACAACTAACAAATGCCAAGAAGTTTATCAAGACATACAGCTTCTCATACAACTAGCCTACAAAAGTCCATGACCGTCATAGAGTTGAATCCCACCAGTCATAGCACAACACCATAGATCTGTTATGACTATGGTGACAGATGACAGAACAAGGAGCAAGGGGCTCAAGCTGCAGCAAGGGAAGTTTAGGTTACATATTAGGAAAAAACTCTCACCCTGGGGGGTAGTAAAGCACTGGAACAGCTTACCCAGAGAAGTTGTGGAATCTCCATCCTTGGAGGTTTTTAAGACCTGGCTAGACAAAGCCTTGGGTGGGATGATCTAGTTAGGGATGGTCCTGATTTGAGCAGG
>NW_017728998.1:28789555-28791435 GCF_001723915.1 Gavialis gangeticus | reverse complement strand
ATCCTACTCTGAGCATGGGGTGGACTAGATGACCTCCTGAGGTCCCTTTCACTTCTCATTTCTTGTGATTCTAAGAAGCTTGTGTGCAAGGAAAGAACGCTGTGCTCATTGTGGTCATCTCCATATCAGTACTTCTGTACCAACATCCTGGGTTTCTCAGCCTGTCCCCTTGTGTTTGCCTGAAGCAGCTGAAAAGACACCTTTGTGCCTCTTGTGTGTAAGTGGGGATAACTTTAGACAGAATGTCTGCCCTTCAGCAGCTCCTTTTATAAGCAACAGGGCTCTTCTCTCCTGTTTTGAGATGTGTCTTTTAAATTACCATTAAAACAGCCTTGGCCTACCTAGATTTACTTTTGTTATGAACTAATGTAGACAAAACAGTTTTATTATCTGATGATGTAAGCTGTTGCCTACAAAAGCCCATGATTCTCTGAACTAGTATCTTGTGAGACTGGTTAGTCTGATGTACTGATGGTGAGCAAGTGTATGGTACAGGGACTGGAAAGAGGAAATTGCATCAGATCTGTTTTCCTTGACTCCACCTCAATATAATTTCCTTGCCTAGTCTTCTTCCCAGCTCCTTATGTGAACTCAGTCTCCCTCTCCAAACCTACTGGCTTCCAGTCCTCATGTTCTGTTTCCCAATCTCTTTGCCCTACCTGTCTCAAAGTATATCTATACTGAATGTCAAAGTATATTGCAGATATATATGAGCTAGCTGTAAGCAACCTCATTTTAGTACCTAAAGCAGTCTGTAGCTCTGGAGCATGGGGCTCAGCATGAACTAATTTATTCTGTTTGTGAGGTATTCTTTTACATGGACAAAACAATATTATTTCCTTAGTCTCAATGCCCAAAATAGCTGAACTGGTTTTGTTTTTTCCAAAAAAAAAAAAATTATTTCCTGACACCCCCATCAGGGAAAAGCTTCAAGACAGAAGATTGATAACAATTATAAGCATTTGCAAATGAGATCCATCTTCTAATGGGAAATGCTGGTCAACCTTAATAATAGCCAGTATGACTTACCTACCACAGGAACAATGCAAATGTTACTGGTCAGAATGGTCTTAGAGGACAAAATATGAACATAATTACAAAAGATGCATCTAACACATCCATAACGGCTCATCTAATCCAAGGCTGCTCAATCCCTGGCCCGCAGGGCTCCTCATGGATCCAGAATTTTGGAAGGAGGGGAATGATGGCAATTAACACTGCCATGGCTCCCCCATTGCCAAATTTCCAAGCCCTGTGCAGCTGGATTGGACCCCAGCTGGGCCACTGCTCAGGCCCTCACCAGGATGTTGCCACATGGCTGGATTGGGCTTTGGCCACATCAACCCTGCACTTATAGCGTGCACTCAGGGATTGGGTCCTGGTCGTGCCAACATCACGCACCCAGCTGGGGAAGCACAGCATGCAAGACTGGGCCCATGGACCAGAGCCAGTTTATGGATGAACCTGAAACTGCTTCTCCAGCCTGCAACATGGAATGGTTGGGCATCACTGATCTAATCCAATGCTCAGTCTATAAAAGTGGTAAGTACAAGATTATTCAAAAGCAAAACAAGAAAATCTGTAAAGGAATAACTTGCTTTGACAAAGTATCTTCTTATTCGTTGAAAGGCAAGGATTGCTTTGCGTGATATCGTATTTTGGACCAACTGCATAGTTGGGATAGAGCTAGACAAGCTTTGAAATGTAAAACATACTTCTTGACATCTCAGGAGAAAAGTCAGCTATCACACAGTGGTTTTTCATAGATTCCATAGACATTAAGGCTGGAAAGGACCTCGGAAGATCATCGAGTCCAGCCCCCCGCCCGAAGGGCAGGAAGTCAGCTGGGGTCATAGGATCCCAGCAAGATAAGCATCCAA
>NW_017728998.1:28777920-28788953 GCF_001723915.1 Gavialis gangeticus | reverse complement strand
AGGTCAGCATTAATGGAGGGCATGGGATCTCCCTCACCCAGACCTCCCTGTCCCATAGCGGGCACGGGCGTCCCATGGGACTGATGAAAGACTGACGCAAAGTACCCATTTAATAGGTTGGCTTTTTCCTGGGCATCAGTTGTCAGTTGCCCCATCTGGTTCAGCAGGAGTCCAATGTTGCCCTTGCTTTTCCTCCGGCTCCCCACATATCTGAAAAAGGACTTTTTATTGTCCTTGATGCTCAAAGCTAGTTGGAGTTCAGTTGCAGCCTTGGCTTTCCTGGTTTGCTCCCTGCAGGACCGGACCAGTGCAAAATAATCCTCCTTGGAGGTGAATCCCATCCTCCATCCTTTGTAGGCCTTTCTTTTTAGCCTGGTTGAGTTTCTGCCTATACCATGAGGGCACATATCCTTTATACTTAATTCTACAGTATTTAATGTAACTGGAATTTCTTGTTATTAAAAGAATTTTCTAATACTTTTTTCAATTCTATTTAGCTTTTGAAGTCTCTCTCTTGTGATGCTAAATTTCACGGGCTAATTACGCACTGGTAAATGAATTCCTTTCATCCGTTTCAAAATTTTTGCTTCTCAGATTCATTTGGATATTCTTCTCTGTTCTTATATTTTGAGAATGATGACATAGAAGTGACTTATTTATCACCCCTCTGCTGTTTGTTGTATTATGAACCCACCATGGACGCATCCACATGTGCAGACATGTGCGCTTGCAGCAGTTTAAATAAGAGCGGTACAAAATTGTGCCAGAGATTTTTGTCTCAGTGCCCATGCCTGGACTTGAACTTTGGTGTGGGGAAGTTATGCCGCTTGGGGCACAACGATCCTCCCAGATCTTCAGCCAGGGGGAGCTAGAGCCTGGGGCCAGCACCTGTGCTGGTCCCAGCAGTATAAAAACCTGCCCTGGCAAGCAACTTAGAGCTAGTTGCTCTCAGGAACTTCTGGGGCCTGGCCAATTGGTATTTGGGGACACTAGCCCTTTGTGCCAGCTGGACTGATGAAGCAGCCCTGATTATAGTTCCCTACACCCTCTACCCACGGCAGCAGTGGGGGGTACTGCCTGGCTAGGACCTACTGCCACCTGCAACAGCATGCAGCCCCAAGACTGTACACTTGCCAGACCCAGATGGGCACTGCATGACTGCAGCAGAGGCATCAGCACCTCTGGGACAGCTGCCAGTGGACCGTGGCTGCATGGTTGGCATTTATGCAGCACTGCTACCATGTGTGCCGCTGCCCTGCCATCTGGGCAGCTATTACCCAGAAGATCTTCTCAATGTGGTGGTCTGCTCTGAACTGTCAAACCATGTTCTGCTGGCCCCAAGTGGCCAGGAGGTCAGGTACCTCCAGCTGGGTCCTGAGCAGGCTCCTCTGCCTGGGTCCTGCCACTTGCCTCTGGTGTTGCCCCTGGAATTCTGGTGTTCCCTATCTAAAAATTGCAAATTCTCTGATAAAAAAAATCCCAAATTGACTCTTTAAAATACCCCAAAATTCATGTTCTTCCACAATTAAAGCAAAAATGTCTCTCTCTATAGCAGTGGAGAGAAAGAGAGAGATATCGATCAGTGGGGCAATGTTTTATTGGTATATTTACAATTTTAAAGCAATTTGGAAGCTTAGCAGTGCCTCCATCATCATAATAAAATAAATTCTAAATATCTGTATGTTTTGATTGCTTTGGTTTTCTTACCATAGAAAAATTAGAGCTTCCCCAATCCCTTCACTAACTAGGATGTAGGAACAGCTGCCCCTGCAGCCACAGCTCCTGCCAGCAGGTCTCATCTGGTCTCATCCTAGCTGGGTATGCTGGGTGTGTGACGGGGGGATGTGGGGTTTGCAGAAAAGTGGTGAGAAGGGGCATGGGGGGATGTGCGTCTGTGTGTGGATGGAAGTGGGGGCATGGGGTGTGTGGGTAGGTGTGGGTGGATTGTGGGTGTGGGGGGTTTGTCAGGAGGGATGGGTCCTCTGCCCCCCAACAGGGCTCAGCCCCTCCCAAAGCATACAGGCTCCCCCTCCGCAGGACCCACAGCCCTCCCCCACAGGGCCCACAAATCCCTGCACAGGGCCCACAGCCCCCTCTACAGGGCCACAGATCTCCCCCACAGCAGCAGCGGTCATCAGCACTTAGGGCCCACTGCTGTGAAAGCCCCCCACAGTGTGGCACCGGCCAGCTCAGATCTGGCACTACCTGTGTTGCTTGTCGTGGGGCTGGCTCAGCTCGGTGCAGCGCTGTGCTGGGCTGTTCCTATGACAAGTGGCACAGGTGGTGGTGGGTCTAAGATGGCCAGTGCCACAGGGAGCTGCCAGCAGTGGGCCCTAGGCACCGATGGCCGCTGTGGGGCTGAGATGTGGGCCCTGCAGGGGACCCATGACCCACAAACAACGCCCCCACTGGGACACGTGTCACAAGGGGCTGTGCCTGCAGCCGAGCCACGGGCCAGCTGGCTGCTGCTGCCAGCGCTGTGTGGGGTGGATGGAGTGTCTGGCGTGTGGTGGCCCCTGGTCAAGCCCCCCCAACAAACCCCACATCCCCCATGCCCCCTGCCATTCCCCACCCCCCCTCCACATCTCTCTGCAACTCCTTCCCCCACAACCCCCCCCCACTCCCATCCCTAACTTACTTGGGACAACATCCAGGTCCTGGTCACACTACAGCCTTGTCCCACTTCTGCTTACCCCAGCATGCTAAAGGAGCATGCCCTGCACGCTGGGGCAACACAAGCACAACATAGATACTCTGGCCAGAAACCAGATCATCTCTCTGGAGGACCGGCTTCTCAGTTGCCTTAGCTGGTCCAGGACCATGCCCTACCTTGCTTTTTTTCTCCAGGGTTTTTTTTTATACCTGTAAATCAAATTTTAAGCCTGTGCTGCAAATATGCAGCATGGGAAATGGTTTTTTGTTCCTAGCGTGCCTCTTGCAAAGTCTCAAAACTGCTTTCAGATGTTGCAAGAGGCACATGCAGGTTCATCTGGACATGCCCCATGAGATTAAAAAGTCATATAGGATTCTAGAAGATATCTCTGAGAAAAATGATTGGGCTAATCAGACCCAAAAAGGAAACCAACCACTCCAGGATAAGTAAGGAGAAACTAAAATCAGTACTACAGAGTTTAACTAGCTATTTTGTGAAGTCCTTGGTTTAGGAGGACTTCTCTCTCTAGATCTGGGAAGTGCCCAGCACATAAAGTGACATAAGGTCACTAAATCATTGGATGCAGGGGTGGCAGTGGATATAGTTTTCCTAGACTTCAGGAAGGCTTTTGATACTGTCTCTCACCCCATTCTCATTAGGAAGCTGGGGGACTGTGGCGTAGACACCCATACAGTCCAATGGGTCACCAACTGGTTAGAGAGTCGCACCCAGAGGGTGGTAGTGGATGGGTCCTTCTCGACCTGGAAGGACGTGGGAAGTGGGGTCCCACAGGGCTCGGTCCTTGGGCCCGCCCTGTTCAACATCTTCATCAGTGATTTGGATGAGGGGGTGCAAAGCACCCTGTTCAAGTTTGCTGATGACACTAAGATGTGGGGGGATGTGGGCACAATAGAGGGGAGCAACAGGCTACAGTTGGACCTAGATAGGTTACAAGGATGGGCGGAGGAGAACAGGATGGGGTTTAACACAGACAAGTGTAAGGTGATGCACCTGGGGAGGAACAATCGGCACCATACATACAGGCTGGGGAACTCCCCTCTTGTCAGCACGGAGGTGGAAAAGGATCTGGGAGTCATTATTGACTCCAAGATGAACATGAGTCGGCAATGTGGGGAGGCGGCTAGGAAGGCCAACTGCACCTTGTCGTGCATCCACAGATGCATCTCGAGCAGGTCCAAGGAGGTGATCCTCCCCCTCTATGCGGCACTGGTCAGGCCGCAGCTGGAGTACTGCGTCCAGTTCTGGGCGCCGCACTTTAAGAGGGATGTGGACAGCATGGAGAGGGTCCAGAGGAGGGCCACTCGTATGATCAAGGGACAGCAGGGTAGGTCCTATGAGGAAAGGTTGCGGGACCTGAACCTGTTCAGCCTTCAAAAGAGAAGGCTGAGGGGGGATCTTGTGGCCTGTTATAAACTGGTTAGGGGGGATCAGCAGGCGCTGGGGGAGTCCCTGTTCCCCTGAGCGCCGCAAGGAGTGACCAGGAACAATGGTCACAAGCTGGCGGAGGGAAGGTTTAAGTTGGACATCAGGAGGCGCTACTTCACGGTCAGGGCGGCTAGGGTCTGGAACCAGCTTCCATGTGAGGTGGTGCAGGCTCCCACCCTGGGGGTTTTTAAGAGGAGGTTGGATGACCACCTTATTGGGGTCATTTGACCCCAGTGCTCTTCCTGCCATGGCAGGGGTTCGGACTAGATGATCTGCTCAGGTCCCTTCCGACCCTAGAAACTATGAAACTATAAGGGGTACTATCAAAAAAAATACTTATGCCATTCTATTAAAGTATTTCCAGATTAGTCATGACATGAATTTCATTACTACTTGGAACAAATCATGGAGAACTGGTGTCTCCTGAGTTGGGGGGGCACATGCCCCCCTAGCAGCCAGTCAGCAAGTGGAGGGGGAAGGGGTCCCCTGCAGCCCATCTCACTGACTGGGAGGGTGGATGTTTCCCACGGCCAATCGTGCCAACCCGGAAACGCAAGCGGCTCTCCCAGAAGTGCCAGCAGTGCTTCTCCTGGTGCCCCCACTCCCTGGCCAATGCTCACAGGGGAGGCACCAGTACTCCCGCCTGCGCCAGCTGCCCATCACCTAAGAGGAGAGCACTGGCTCTCAGGGGTTAAATGTGCACCCCTACGCATCGCCACTAGAACAAATCCCTTTACTTTTTAACAGTATTCACGTGTGCTTGTCATCAAAAGTTACAATTCTCCAGAACCAAACTGCGTACAAGGGAGGAAACAGGAGAACTACACACAAAGATCAAGGTATTGGATTTAAGCAAACACTGAACTGTTGTAAAGCAAGAGGCAATTCTTATGAGAGAACCATCTCATGCTAACCATACAAACCAAAATGTATAAGACTGCAAAACTGAGGGCCACCTGCACAAGCTCAAACACAGAAAAAAGTCAACACATAAAATCCATGAATGCCATCTGCAGTTCAGAATTTCTGTAGCTCTCAAAATCCAAGGAAGTATGAACAAACACCAAAATCTGGAAACAAACAAACTCTTTGAGCCTCCATTATATCTCATTAACATAGCAGAAGTACTGCAGTATGAACAATAAGGGGAAAAAGAAAAATGTCTTGGAAGCAGGACACTGATTTTTGGATCTAGTTCTCTCAAAACAGTTTGTTAGTATCTACCAAATACTTCATACTTTCTGTTGCAACACCAGATACACAGTGAAGAAAAGTGCACGTCTTCCAGAGATAAATTTCTTATACTAAGCATATAAAAAGCTGAAAGCATGCTTTTAATTACATGCATATATACGGCTCTTGCCTCATTTATACACCTTTTGCATTTGACCTCCCCAAGAAAATACACTGTGAGCAATGAAACCAAAAAAGAACCATGTCAATTTCAGTCAGAGGCTGCAAGGCATCTAGGGATACTGTTCCCCAATCCTTCCCCTGCAGTTCACTGGAGAGCAGCTGGGGATCCCAGGAAACATATTTAACTCAAGGGGGGGGGAAAAAAAAATCATACCTCAGTCTTTCTGAAACAAAATTTTACAAAATTTTAGGTTATTTTTTTTGTCCCGATATGGGAAAAAATTATAAAAACCTGGTATTTTGGGGCAACTAAAATTTGATTTCCTAGTTATTTTTATGCACAGAGTAAAATACTTCAGCTGAATTATGGAGCTTTTTGTACAGACTGCTTTTATCAATTTGGCTGCTCCTCAAAAGGGTACACTAGAGCAATTAAAACATGTAAATGATTAAATTAATTCTAACACGCTCTTATTCACTGTCTGTATTAAATAGCTTTTTAAACTCTCAAACTCTTCTGCAAACATTTGCCTCCATTGTTTAGGATACATAATAGGCTCCTTTAAAAAAATAAAATAAATAAATAAACAGCAGTGCACCAGTAGGGATTTTGGGGGCTGATACTAATAGCGAATTTTTAAGGAGGCATATCGGCCAAAACCAATCTGATTAAAGATACCAGCCCAGCAGCTTGAAGAGCAGTGCCCAGCTGGTAAGTCTGTTGTGGTGGAAGGGGAGGGGGGAGAGAAGGGGAGTGGGGGTGCAGATCAATGCTCCCCGTGGTAAGGAAGGGAGTGGGCTTAGTGTTGGGGCTGGGACAGGGGCTGCCCAGGCAGGGTGGGGCAGGGCAGGTGTGGGATGGAGCTGCAGCTTGTCCAGGGGGCACTGGGGAGGTGGCACCCGTCGCTGTGTGCCACTCATCTGGCCAGCAGCTTGCCCGGTGGCTCCCACCGCTCATCCGGGGGGGGGGGGGCATGTACCCCTGGATCTGTGCGAGGCGTTGCAAGTGGGGCCGGGGCTGGGTCGGGCAGCAATGGTGCTGGGAGCTGGGCTATGGGGGGAGGATTGTGCTTGTGCACATACTACCTGTACCAGCAGGATTTTCCTAATGTAGCTATACTGTCCAAACTTGTAATTGTTGACTAGGCCTAAACACAGCCACAAGAAAAAAAACCTACTAAGGACAAAGCAGTTTTGGTATTTTGTATGAGGTAGTTAACTTGCTTTAAAAGCACACCCACCCAGTTCCCTTCCACCATCCCTTTGTAAAGACAAGTCTACAGACATGGGTTTGCACTGATTTAACAGTATTGTTAAAAACAAAACAAAACCCAACCTAAACCAGTACAACTTTTGTACATTTTCTAACTTTTAAGAGTGCTGATGCTTTAATCTATTATAGGGTACAGACAGAAGTGAAGCACCCAGCTGTAACTCAGAATGTTTTCTGCAAAGTGTTCTGAGTTACGCTGCCCCAGACCAAACAGAAGTTCACTGTTGGTTCTAGGAGGGAGGGGCTGGGCTGCAGCAAGGTTCTCGCAACAATGGCCACAGTTCTCTGCCAGAACTTGCTGTTTTCAGAATGGGAGAGGGGAAAGGCAGCTCATTCTTGATGAAGCTCATTCTTGGAGCTTCCCAGCTGGTGCTGAAGGGTGGTGTGGGTGAACTGGAGATCCCTCAGCGTGGGGTGGGAAGTGCCAGTACACATGCCCCACCCTCCCTGAACTCCCTATGCTCCTTCCCCCACCACCATTCTGAAACTAGTGACAGGCTGGGAGCTCTGCAGACACAAGTTACAGAAGACATCTTGCAATATCTTCATCCAATACCTCATGCAATGAGGGGTCAGATTTTCACTCGATTAGCTATTTTTGAAGCTGTCTGCAGCTGTGCACTTGTGTTTGGTCACAGCTATAAACTGTTTTCTATGGTTAGATGAAGAGAAAATTGTCACTTCTGTCTGCACCCTCAAATTAGGGGAAATTACTTAAGCACTTCTGGGCTACATCTAGATGAGTGTGGACATGTGGTATGTGGCACTGCACACCCACCTGTGGTGCCACACACCGCACAAACAGGCATTCCCTGTGCTGCTACCTTGTAGTGTGGAGGGGTTGAATACCCATGCTGAAAAAAAATGGAGCCTGGCCAGCTGGAGCCATGCTCCAGCTGCTGACCAGTCTTCCTATTACAGCTGCAGCTCCAACTGCCCCCCCAAGGCCCTAGGTAAGGTTGCTGGGACCAGCACAGTTGCTAGCCCCAGCATCCCCTTCCCCACCCAGGGTAACCTGCTGTATGCCAGAGCATGTGTGGCATGGGCATTCCCTGGAGACAAGTGGCAGCAGACAGCATAAGGCTACTACTTGTCCCTGAGGAAACAAAGTCTGAGCTCCTCTGGACATACCCCTGGAGTCTGCCGCTCAGAAACAGATCCAGGAGTGCTGTAGGACTGTTATCAAGTCAGTGGTTCTCAACAGGTGGCCACAGAATGAAAGGATGTAAACATACGCTCTTTCTAGCTTGGGCCCTATGCAAAGAGCCAAGCACAGGTCTCGTCTCTGCCTGAATTCAGTGCAAAGAGGTAAGTGCTCCCTCTTTCTCCCTTCCCCTGTGTGAGGACAGGGTCACTACTCTGCTAAGTGTTCACTTCCCACTTCCCCTGCCCAAGAGTTAAGCGCTGCAATAAATAAATTAGTTACTAAATTGGGATGCTGCCTAATTCTGGAGTTATGGATTGGTGTCAGGAGCTTAAAAAGGTTGATAAGTCTGTGGCCATGGGGAAAAAAGCTGACCAACTCTTTAAGTTTTTAATTACTATGAAATAAAAAAATTGCTTAATGCAAAGACAAAAAGCATTCAAAGCTGCATGATTTCATACATTTATTTTAAGTAAATGTGATTTATTTTCCAAGTAGGTAAAAACTTATGGCTTCTGCCAAGCTGAAGGGATGATCTTTACAGGTAGAAAGGTTGCTACCACATTTTAAGTGATAACCACTTACATAATACTGATAAGTCATTAATTGTTTCTCCTATCAATTCATGGGGCATAAATATTATTTTTATTTTATTTCATAATTGAAAATAACTCATAACAAAAATGTTTAAATCCTATCAAACACATATATATGTCTAAAAATAAGACATGAAATTCTTACACAAATTTCAAGCCTATAATACTAGCCAAAAGCAGGAAATATCATTGCCTTGATTCTCAGAGTAATAGCCAAACAGATAACTAAGTCACAGCTGTCTGAATATTAAAATGAACTGTGCTGAATCAATATTAGAAATGTTATCCATGTCAACACTGTCTTTTCCTTATTTTAATGTGAGAACCAAGAGAAGTTTTGCATCATTATGTTAAACATGATGCATTCATTATTTACACGATGTATTCATTATTTAATAGACCTAAGCTTGATAGGAAATAAACAAGAAGCAGAAAAAACAAGAGTAACAAGTATGCCTTAGACATTATTTTAAACTTTTAGAAAGAATGAAATATCTGAAAATGTACTTGCTGAACCTGTTATTTTTACTTCTTTTCACAGGTAACACCACCCACCTACTGTTCCTCATTGGCTGCTAAAATCATGGTAACAACAGAAGAATAATTAAATTAGTAAACCTTTGTTATTATGTTTCTGGTTTTTATCTCTAGATCAGGGTGTCAAACTAATCAAGCCCCATGGCTCAAAATCAGCAGTGTGGGATTGGTCCACAGGCTGGACTGGGTCTGCAGATCAGCCTGAACCTGGTTCTGCACTTTGTGTGCAGCATGTGAGGCTGGTCTGACAGACAGCACATACAGTGTGTGGGTCCATTCTGAAACCCAGGGGGCAGGCACTAGGGCTCTCTACAGCCTGGGTTTTTGACACTACTGAACAGGAGGGACAGGTTTCCTCTCTGCTTCTCTGCACACCTCTGAGTACAGAATTTAGTTGTTATGCACATTCTAGTCTGTGGACATCTTGCTCATATATGTACCCAGAAACAGCAGCGCATATAGCAATCATCATAAACCCTATTCACAATAGCAAAGCAGTCATGCTGTAAGTTAAAATTGAATGTAGAAAACATTTCTCACTGGAAACTAGATTATCCACTACATAAATTAACTCCTATAATAAATACTAATAGTAAATGTTCATATTACTAGAGTGTATAGGTTTCTTTCATGAGGCATATACTCTTTAAACAGATCTAACCATCCTTCTATCAAAAGGTTCCACTCATTTTTAGTAGAAACACTTTTAAAAAATAAATAAATAAAAGCATAGTATATACATGTAAACTTCCTTTTCTTTAAAAAACCCACACAATTAAAAATAGTATTCAAAGTATCTTGAATTAAAATTCCAGATTAAACCAAATGACAAAGGAAATTTAGCACATGCTTACCTGATTTGAGTATCTCATGCTAATGTTCCGCTGATCTTGTAGAGGTATATAACGGCCTACTGGGTCAATGTCTTTAGGACTTATCAATTCATCAACTGAAATAAGCCAAAATAAAAATATAATAACAGTCTTAACACTTTCAAGGTAGCACATAATAATCTGCTACTAACACTGTGGATTTTATTAGGACAAAAACATATTCTGAAAGGACTAATGTGAACTCTAAGCAGTTAAGGATCAAGTCCCCCAGCAGAAATCTTTCAAGCAACATTTCTCCTCACGCAGCTTGGCCCCATGAATCTGTATGCAACAACAAAACCCTCTCCCATGTCTGAATTTTGAGGGCATCCCACAGACCACTTGTTTCTGGCTATATAACCATATTCCAGATGAGCTACAAAGGACCAAAATGTGAGGACTAAGACTCCTGCTAGTTAAAACTGAAAACAAAGCTGCAGATATATGTGTACAGACCTAACAGCTAAGATGTTCATGCAGCCACTAGAGCATATGCACTAATATCTATGCAAGGAAATTATCAGGCTCCACCAGATAATATATATGAAGGTAAACCTTGTCCACATGCACACAGAACTCTGCAAGGCAACAGCACTGAAAATACCTATTTTTAGATTCCAAAACTGATGATCTCTAATAAATTTACACCAGATATAAAGAACGTCAAACAAATAATAGGTTTGTTCATGAAAAGTACTTGAACATAAGTCTCAGTAAAAAAGGAAGGTGGGAGAGTTGGAAATCATTGGTAACTGGGAACTATGCTGTCATTCCTTAGATGTGACCCTCTTATCATCTCACAAAAACACAGAAAAAGGGCTAAAAATCAACAAGTCAGCTATGTGTAAAGAACAGAACAGAACTTTAAGGTGATATAGGTGTACAGAACATACTTGTATTCATTATCATGGAGCAGAAAGGGATCTTGGAGACATTACTGACTCCAAGATGAACATGGGATGACAATGCGAGGTCACGGTTGGCAGGGCTAACTGGACGTTGTTGTGCATCCACAGATGCATCTCAAGCAGGGACAAGGAGGTGATCCTCCCCCTCTATGCAATACTGGCCAGGCCACAGCTAGAGTACTGCATCCAGTTCTGTGCGTTGCACTTCAGGAGGGATGTGGACAAGATTGAGAGGGTCCAGAGGAGGG
>NW_017728998.1:28777142-28777589 GCF_001723915.1 Gavialis gangeticus | reverse complement strand
TTGGAGAGGAGGTTTAGATTAGACATCCGTAAGAACTGCTTCACAGTTAGGCCGGCTAGGATCTGGAACCAACTTCCAAGAGAAGTGGTGCTGGCTCCTACGCTGGGGGTCTTTAAGAAGAGGCTTGATGCCTACCTGGCTGGAGTCATTTGAGCCCAGTTTTTCTCCTGCTCAGGCAGGGGATCGGACTTGAAGATCTACAAGGTCCCTTCCGACCCTACTTCTATGATTCTATGATCATGTTACATATCTAACAGATTACAACATTGTGAACAGTGACAATTCAAGATTTAACATTTGCAGATAACTTAGTAATCGGCTGATAAGAGTTGAAACTCTGAAGTGCTTTGGGTTAGAATACAAGACAGTCAAGGAAAAAGAGACTTAACAGTGGGGGTCTACTACATACCTCCCAACCAAGGGGAAGAGCTAGACCAGGAATTCTTA
>NW_017728998.1:28761786-28775288 GCF_001723915.1 Gavialis gangeticus | reverse complement strand
CCTATTCAGCCTTCACAAGAGAAGGCTGAGGGGGGATCTAGTTACCTGTTACAAACTAGTGAGGGGGGACCAGCAGGCACTGGGTAAGTCCCTGTTCCCCCGTGCACTACCGGAAGTGACCAGGAATAACGGTCACAAGCTAGCAGAGGGTAGATTTAGGCTAGATATCAGGAGGTGCTACTTCACGGTCAGGGCAGCTAGGATCTGGAACCAACTTCCAAGAGAAGTGGTGCTGGCTCCTACCTTGGGGGTCTTTAAGAGGAGGCTCGATGTACACCTTGCTGGGGTCATTTGACCCCAGTACTCTTTCCTGCCATGGCAGGGGGTCGGACTAGATGATCTACTCAGGTCCCTTCCGACCCCAGAAACTATGAAACTATGAAATAATCTTGTAGTATTTTTTCAAGTGAACAGAAGAAAACATTTAAGGTAGTCAAATGGAATTAATTACAAATTATTTACTCAGCTACTGGTATCACTCCAGTCATCTTTTGCTCCTATTGCCATCCCAAAACTAGTGTACCTCACCCTGACACTTGAGTTTAAGTACTGGTTATAGATCCAGTCATTGGATGAAACCAAAGAGGAATCCTTGATGAAATGGAAATCTACACTCCCCAGAGCAATAACTAACTCCTAGACATGCACTATTATCCTCAAAGATAAACAGGGATCCAGGTCTTCCATTTCCCACAGAAAAACAGAAAAAAAATGCGGATTTTCCCTTTTAACTGAGAAAAATGCAGATTTCTCATTTTAATAAAGAAACAAATGGATTTCCACTTTTGCAAAGAGCTCTCTGCGGCTGGCACAGTTCCAGCCTTCAAGGGGCTGGAGGAAGCGGGAGATGGGCAGTCAGGCAGGGGGCACCATGTGCATGTGCATGCATACACATGCACATGGCCACCAGGCAGTCTGGAGAGCAGTTCCTGCAGGTGAGTCTGGAGAGGGGAAAGGGGGGATTGAGGCCCGCACAGGGAGAGAGGGAGGCAGAGAGTAAGTTGGGCAAGAATGGAGCTGGGCCTGCTGTCCAGCTGGCCGGTGAATGTGGCTTGGGGCCCAGGGTCAGAATGCGCAGTTGCAGGCCCCTGGTGGGGCACGGGACAGGGCTACAGGGGGTAGTCCAGGGGGCGGGAGGGAAGGAGCCCCCCATTGCTGTGCACACTTCCAGGGGAGGTATGGGGGGCATGTGCCCTGCAGATCTGTGTACAGGGCGGAGGTGGGCTGGCTGCTGTGGGTTTGAGCTCCCCAGCCTGCTGCCTTGTCTTCAGGGCCTCCATGACCCAGAAGGCAGGACCCGGTGTAGCAGGGCACAGTGGGGCTGGGCAGAGAAGCTCCTTACTGATGAAAGCCCTGCACTGCCTTGCCCTAGCAAGGCACCCTCTGCCTACCCGGCCACAGTGGTTGGAAGTTGTGCCCCTCGCTGCTGCTGGGTAGGCAGGGGGTGACTCACCATGGTGGTGTGGGGCTTGCAGCAGCAAGGAACTTCCCTGCTCTGCCCTGCCATGCCAGGCCCTGCCCTCTGGGCCACGGAGGCTCCGGAGGCAGGGTAGCAGGGCAGGGAACCCAAGCCCGCAGCAGCCAGCCTGCATCTACCTCCCCATGTGGGCTGCACTCCAGCCATGCTGCCCGTGGGGGAGGGGGAGCTGGGCTCCACACTCTGCTTGTGCTGCAGTAGCTGCTGCCTCCCACAGGCAGCAGCTGGGGCTCGGGTGCTGCTGTGGGGGGCAGGAGGCTGCAGCCTGGGTCCCTGGCCCCATAGCCCTGGCAGCTGGGGTCCCCTCCAGCAGGGCTGGGGGTGGGGAGTAAGGGACGTCAGCATGGCAGAGAGGCTGTGGCTTGAGAGTGAAGGGCCTGGACCTGTGTCTTGGTAAGCAAAGGAGGCAGGGAAGCTCTGATTTTCCATGATAAAAAACCCAAATCAAAACCTAAAATGTATAGGCATTTGGAAATTATTTTATTATAGTGGTTAAGACACTGGTAGGCTTTCAAATTGCTTTAAAATTGTAAATATATCAATAAAGCATGGTGTTCAATTGATACCCACCCACCCACACACATACACACGGAGCGGTGTTTTATTTTAATCATGGATTTGGGGCTTTTTAATCAGAGAATTTGGGGGTTTAAAAAAAATCCAAACAAAAACAGAGAATTTGCAATTTTTAAACAGAGAAAAACAGGATCCCCAATGATAAGCCTTGAATCTGCAATCAGGTTAATTGTTCTAAACTTCTGTACCCAAATGGGACTTATAAAAGCAGCACTGGATCTCAGTTCATGTATCTAACGAGTGATACACAACAAAGTTAAAAGGAAGCTGGAAAAAACTGACTTCACAGTTTGAGTACACTGTTTGGGAGGAATCATCATGGGAAGGAAAGTACAGGACCAGATATTCCATATGTCAAAAGCCATGGACAGCCCTGCAAAGTTTGCATTAATGCTTAAACAGGGATCTTACACCAACTTCTGAGTGTTTCTTTTTCATGTCCCCTTCCAAAGCCAACCAGATCTTTTTCCCTTCCCAGGGAAGCTGTTACATATTTTTAAAAAGTTATGATATTCTAGCTTGCAGCATCAGACTGTGAAATTAAACATTAATATTTGTTTTAATTAAATATATACTGCATAATAACCTGCAGTTTTAAAATGGAAAAAAGTATAGACTGCATTCTTTCTTTTAGACTTTAAAGAATGGGGCAACACTATGCCTAATTTATGATGGAGCTTCTTAGTTTGCTAAGTTAAAAAGAATCCATCCAACAGCTGGAAATACGCAAAACAAAAAGACAGATGAAAATGACACAATTAAAACTGTAGTCCTATACATCTGAAATTCAGAGGCTAAAAAGGTTGGGTAGAATTTGCTCTTTTGATCTCAGGAGAGCCCATCTCCACAGTATATAATCATTCAAACTAACTGACAACAAAACTTCTGAAGCTGCAAAACAAGCTACTTTTTAGTAAAAGCAAAACATTAATAAACCCTGTTATAGTTAGTTAAAACATTTGAGCATTTACAGTCCACACTTAAATGCATTGCTTTCAAAGAAGACTGCAAAAATACCATATTAAGGAACCAAACTTCAGTAGCTCTAAAGTGTAAAAATAAATTATGGATGTATTTAGAGGTTTTGGCTAATATTCCATCAATTAATACCCCCACCAACTCTGCTTTCTCTTTGAAGCATGGCAGAGTTGCTGCCATAAGATAACCACATGCCTAGGGTTGTAAAAGAGAAAAACCCAAAACCTAAGTATTATTAACCTCCCTTGTACTACAACAGATCCAAAAGGTACCATTTTATAATTACCATATATATCTGAACACAAGATGACCCTGAATACAAGTTGACCGCCAAATAATTAGATTTTACATATGGAATATTTATACAATTGTTATACTTCCCAAGCGTAGAATCTAATTATCAGAGGGCTCTCTTGAATTCATTTCACGTCTACTGCTACAGAAGGGAAAGTACTGGCTGGGGGGAGGGGGTCAGATGGCCCCCTTGCCCTCTGCCTTCACCCCCACCACCACCTACCAATTCCTTCACCCTGCAGCCTTCCTGTCCTCCTAACTATTAGACCCTGCTCAGGCTCTGTTCCCTCCCCAAGCACAATGTAGAAATGAGCTGCATGTAACAGTAAAGGTTGTGGGGGAAGGGGAGGAAAGAAGGGACAGAACAGAGGGCAGAAACTGTAGAGGAACAGGAGGCTGCCAAGAGTCTGACTCTGGCCTCAATGCTGACCACTGCAAATTTTAGCACTGATACTCCATATACACACTTATAAGCAGTACTTCTGTACCTACTTATATATAGTACAAACTGTGCATGATATTAGTCCAGAGTCAAAAGACTCATGATGTACCATATAGTTTACTGGGTTGGGCCCCAGCAGAGTCAACATTGCTTCAGTCCATGGAGTCCACAGCACAACACTGCTCAGCCTGTGCTCTACTCCAGATACCCCAAATCAAAGGATCCAGGTGCTAGCTAGCCCCAGTCTGACAAATGGTTTGTTCTTGTCACAAGTCCTGGGACCCTCCAAAAATGTACATGTAAATGATGCACAGGGCTGCCTGGTTTGTCTCCATGCCATAGACCATATTCCATGCAAACATGGTATGTCTCCACCCCATGTTTGCCAGATGTTTAAGTCTCACAAAAAACAGGAATCACTGGAAGTGGAAAAGAAAGGCACCACTCAGCTGTGGGAGCGGAGAGGAAGTCGAAATGTATTTGATGTAGTGGTTCACCATGATTTGAAAAGTCAGCGCCAAGGGGGACTAAGCATAATGGGCAAAGTATCTTTTTCAGATTGGTCACACTAATCTAACCTTGTAGTAGGTTCCCATCAGTCTATTGGCCTAACACAGACCGTGAATTTTATGGGCATGCTCAACATGGGCTACATTCAGTCAACTTCATAGCTGGTTTCCATGACTGAGCACATATGCTGCTTCTAGCAGCAGTTCAATGACAGCCAATATATTTAATGAGGGGTAGAGTTCCTGGTATGCAAATATAAGATGAGTGGCTTTTTCCCCCCATGCTGATTTGGGGAAAAAAAGCATGTCTTGTATTTAAGTAAATATGGTATCACGATCTCCAGAGATACCATTCTCCATCATCCAGTCTTTTTTATAGGCAGATTGTTAGGAACAAGCACTTCAGCTAAGTTATATGGAGACCGTAGATGTATTTACCCTTTCAAACAAGCATTAACCAAGAAATATTTAAATTTTAAATGTGACAGTTCACATCATGAAACAATTAAATCTTCCCTGGATACTTGTTATAGGTGAGTCATATCATGTTATAAGTCAACTTTTGAAAACTACCATGGAAAGCATTACAGCAGTTTGAATACCAGGAAATGAGCTACCGGCGGAAAAAAAGCAAGTAACTGCAGCAACTCCACCAGCTACTTTGTCAGCAGCAGTAAGAAAATGACAGGCTTGGAAATGAAAATACTCCTGAATACAGTACCATACAATGAGTGGAGATCAGTATGAGAAATTCAATCACTAGTAAATCTAACCAATTTATAAGAGCACATTTCCAAGAAAACATTTTCCTAAGTTTTAGTGCATACACTTCCATATTTTTAACGCTGACTGATGTTACTAAAGTTACTTGTAGTTATGCAGAAGCTGTAAAATAGATCAACTAAACTATTGAACTCAATGGCCTTTTGGCTTGATGATTTTAAAAAGCAAGAGTCATTTTTCAGTGGTTGCTCTATGGTATTTTTAGTGTGGTTTACACATTTGTATGCAAACTGATTCAGTGACTAAATGCACTCTTTAGACCTAACTACACTGCTAAAATCATTTCTATATCACATGAACGAATGAATGAGTGCAAGATGTGAGCTATATAACACTCCACTATCTGATAATCAAAATTGGATTTAAAAGACTTCTCAGTGAATATTCACCACCATCATTACAAACATACATTTTTTGAGCTTATTCAGTTCCAAAGTAGAAATATCATTGTTCACACATTAATATTATTACTAAAAGCTGATGTTGTTAAATTTATTCAGATCTTTACTCTATATGCTAATATCAAGCTTCTCAGAGACCAGAGAACCACAGGTAGTCCTCAAGGAAGATACAAGTATCTTGAGAAGCACAGAACAGATGGAATGATAAGATTAAGTGAATGCTAAAAATAACAGTATAACATTTTTCTCAACTCTGCCTCATTAAAAGTATATACATGCATCATATTCACTTTCACATATTATAAATTACATTTACCATCATGACTTGCAAAACTTTCTTGCCCTTTTGCCTAGAGTGAATAAGGTACTTTCTTGGCAAATGAGTCTTCTGCAAAAATCAAAACTTTCATTTAAACAAAAAAGAACAAAAAAAAAAAGAGAAAAGCACTGGTTTCAACTGCAGACATCCCCCCCAAATGCAAGCCTAATTTGAACAACAGTTGAATTTCTAATGCTGCAGACAGAAATTTCCCAGTTTCTGGTACTTAATTTCCATAAGCTACAGAAGAGCAAACTAGGACTTGAATGTTTACTGTTACGGTTGTTTTTCAAATCTTCATGGGTGACAAAATTTAATAGAATCAGGCCAGCTTCATTCTGCTGTCTTTCAAAACGTTCTGAGTAGCAGCAGTGACATACAGTGAAGCTATTAACTGGAAAAAGGACTAAAAATGAAGAGTAGGGAAGGAACAGAAACACACCCTTCTACAGTATTCATAAAGCTGAGGAAGAAAAAGGTAGTGCAGACTCACCATGTTGTAGCAGTTAGGAGGCTGTACAAAAGTAAATCTACAAGAATCATCACCCTTGAAGCACCCATGAGTCTTTGCAGTGAATGGTAATAAAAGGCGACAAAAGAACAAGTCCCTTTCTCTGTTCTGGTAGACAGATGCTGAGGGTAGGCTGCCAGGTTGTTTGGCACCACCTTCAAGAATTCATAGGAAACAGACTTTGTACACTGTTGGGAATAAATGAAGCCCTATACATTGTAAAACCATCTCTGGCTAGTAGATACAGTTTACTGGTAAAATTTCCAAGCTCTATTTGTGGTGTCATAAAAGGAAGAACTGATGAAGTAAGTTAGAAAAGAGAAGTAAAGAATAAGGAAACGGTTTCCAGAGTAGGACGTACAAAGAAAAAAAATATGAAGAAGGAAGGAAGGAAGGGTCAAATAGTATTTTTTACATATAGGCACACAAGGTTATTTGGGTAAATGTGGTATTTTTTATTAGACCAACTCAATAGTTGGAAAAATTGTTCTTTGCAAGCTTTTGGGCACAGACACCCTTCTTCAAACACAGGGAGAGTCTGCTGTTGTTTTTGTTCTCCTGGGTGGAATAGAAACCAATATTGCCAAATGCAGGTCTGGGAAAATGCAAAATGTGTACCAAATGAGGATCAGAGGCCATGGGAGACGATAGGTGTGAGACAGGTAGGCAGGAAGGGATAGGGGAAATGCTGACCTGGTGACAGAATGTAGCTGGCAAAATGTAGAGAGATTACCTGGGGTTACTGAATGGCAGGCAGGTTATAATGTGCCATAAATCCAATATCTATATTTCATAGATTTCATAGAAACTAGGGCTGGAAGGGATCTCAGATGATCCCCAGGGGCAAGAAGTCAGCTAGGGTCAAAGGATCCCAGCAAGACAGGCGTCCAAATACTTCTTAAAAGAGTCCAAAGTAGGTGCTTATACCACCTCTGGTGGCAGTCTGTTCCAGGCCTTGGTGGCTCGGACGGTAAAGAAATGTTTCCTTATGTCCAGCCTAAAACGGTTTTGGAGGAGTTTGTGACCGTTTGACTTTGTCATCCCTTGGGGCACTCTGGTGAACAGGCACTCCCCCAGATCCTGATTTACACCACTTACATACTTACAGGCAGCCACTAAGTCACCTCTGAACCTGCGCTTTTCCAAGCTGAAGAATCCCATGGCTCTCAGCCTCTTATCATAAGGCCTGTTCTCCTGCCCTCTGATCATGTGCATGGCTCTCCTCTGGACTCTCTCAAGCTTTTCCACTTCCTTTTTAAATTGTGGAGCCCAGAATTGGATGCAGTACTCCAGCTGCAGCCTCACCAAGGCCGAGTACAGCAGGAGGATGACATCCTGAGATGCTTGAGAAGCATCTATGAATGCAAGCCAGAATTTTGTTCGCTTTACCAGCTGTGTCATCACATTGGTGGCTCATGTTCATCTTGTGGTCAATCATGACCCCCAAGTTCCTTTTGGCCATGGTGTTAGCAAGCAAAGAACTGCCGAGCCTGTAAGCGTGATGTGGGGTTTTTTCCCCCCAAAGTGGAGTACCTTGTATGTTTCGGTATTGAATGTCATCAGGTTTTTATCCGCCCATTTTCTGAGCCTGTCAAGGTTGGCCTGGATCACCAGCCTATCCTCAGGTGTGGATGCTCTACCCCAAAGTTTGGTGTCATTGGCAAACCTGGCTAGTCCATTTCTGACACCAATGTCTACATTGTTAATAAAGATGTTAAAGACTATAGGTCCAAAGACAGAGCCTGGGGGACACCACTGGTCACGGAGCACCACGATGTTTCTGTCGATTACCACTCTTTGGGTCTGACCTCGGAGCCAATTCCCCAGTCAGTGATGTAGCAGAGGCCACAGTTGGCCATTTTTTCCATGAGGAGATCATGGGACACCAGACCAAAGGCTTTTTTAAAGCCAAGATATATGACATCAATCTCTTCTCCTTTGTGCAGGTCATATGTCATCTGGTCATAGAAGGAAGTGAGATTGGTCAGGCAAGACCTACCCACAATAAACCCATGCTGGTTGTCCCTCAGGATGTTGCCACCAGCCAGTTTGTCAAGAATGGTCTCTCTGATAATTTTTTCCAAGATCTTCCCAGGGATAGAGGTCAGGTCGATAGGCCTGTAGTTCCCCAGATCTACTTTCCTCCCTTTCTTGAAGATAGGCATCACACTGGCCTTCTTGCAATCTTTGGGTACTATACCTGAGTGCCATGAGTTCTTGAAGATCCTTGCCGGAGGCTGAGCTATAATGCCTGCCAGCTCCTTAAGTACCCTGGGGTGCAAACTGCCCGGACCATCTGACTTGAAGGTGTCCAGCCTCTCAAGGTGCTCCTTCAGTCTATGATTTTTTATATCCAGTAGATTTATGAAGTGAAGTTCATAGGATCATCTAAAAAAGGTGTTGAAGTTCCATTTGAGGATTAGAACTGAGATCAGAGAGGGAGTGATTGTCTTGTGAGAAGTGTGCACCCACAGGTAATCGGATATTTTTGTCTTTGATAGATTTTTGGACTGCGTTCATTCTGGTACAGAGATGTAGGTGTTGCACAAATTACTAATGATCTCAAATGATGAGCAAGCCCTTATGAGGGGGATAAGGCAAAATGCCTTGTTTATTATTAAAATATTCAAAAGAGCTCTCGCCCATACATACACACTTATTCTCAATCACTCTGCAGATGGTATACTTACCAAAATCCATTGCTCACTACAATAACTAGGTGGCCAGTAGGCCTGTGCAAATAGGGAAGTATTCAATTCGGATGGGGATTCAGCTGATTCGAGGGACAGTAATTCAATTCGGTGATTCAAATCACTGCCCCAATTTGATTAGGCTAAATCTGAATCATAGATTCGGCGCCAATTCAGAGATTCAGATTGGCTGCAGAGAGGCAGGCACCTGAAGGTTTTCCTGCAGTTCCTCTGGCTGTGCCTGCCTCTCCCCAGTTGGGGAGAGTTGCAGGAGAAGCCCCCATGGCTGGCCTACCCAGCCCTAACCCCCACCCAGTCTCCAAGCACTTAAAAAAAGCCCCGCACTCACCAGTTACAGCAGTGGGGATAAGGGCCTCTGAGGGCTCGTGGCTGAGCCCCACTGCATAGTGCAGGGCAGTGGGGGGCAGCAGGGATCATCCCCCTCCTCCCTCCTGGCACCCGTGCGGCAGCTACCCCATGGCACGGGTGCAGCATGGCTCCGCACTGTCTGGGAGCTGGGGCTCAGCAGTACTGCGAGGCGGGGCAATCCCTGCTGCCCTGTGCTGCACAGAGGGACTCTGCCATGGGCTCTCAGAGGCCCCAATTACCACCGCCAGAGCCAATTAGTGTGGGACTTTTTCTTTTTTTTAAAGTGCCGGGATGCATGGGGCTGGCTGGGCGGGGGTGGGTGGAAAGCTATTAGGGGCAGGGTGTTCGGGGGGGAGAGAGATCAGGAAGCAGGAGCTGTGCATGGGGCTCTGCCACATGGCCCCAGAGCCCTCTCAGCCCCTGCTACAGCCAGCAAGTACAGGGCTTTTTTTCCTGATTCATAGACTACTGGGGTCAGACAGGGGGTGATTGGGGAACAGGAGCCGCATGGGGGGTGGAGAGCTCCATGGTTGGATATTATAGATCTGCCTGGGTTCCCTTGTTTGTGGATTTTGAGGAGCATGTAAAAAATCCCTCTGTTGGGTAGTGGCAGATCAAGGGAATTTGGTATCAGACCAGGACTTGAAAGACCTGATTTTTATACCAGTGTCTGGCCACAGATGGTCACTTCACCTCCCTCCATTGTCTGTGGGGACAATGACAGTGAACTCCCATTTAAAGCATTTTGGGATCTATACAGGGAAAGTGGTACATAGGATGTAAGTATTATTACTACCCAAACTGCAGAGGACATGATGTGACAAAGTGAGAAGAGAAGTGGTACATGTATATTTTCACTCTCACTAGTTTGATTATTCCTGCAGGTAGAATAAGTCATGTAGATTTTGCCAACATATTTGCATGATCACCACTGTTTAGGATTCAGGAGGGTATCCAAGGATGAGGTGAATTGGAGGGGAGACATAAAACGCTACACAGTAGTTCACACCATGCATTAGAAGAATTTGGGACTGTAGAAGGAACAGACAATTAAGATATTGAACAACTAGTAGTAAGGGTAAAGGCATGGAAAAGAGCATCTTCTCTAGAGTACTGGAGGACAGGCAAAACATGTGAATGTAACAGAGAATAATATGAGAGATGAAGGAAAATGTCAGATAGGGAGGGTAATATCATGAGAATGACAGACAAAGAAATTAATATGAAAATATTCACTCCGTATTCACTGAACAACTGAGTAATATTTCACAAAATAACCATTGGCCAAACTGCTGCAGATATGGTATTAGCTGTATATTAAGGACTGCTGACTAATGTATCTAAAGTGGCCAATACAACCTTAATGTAAAGACCCTTCTACTTTGTACCCTGTATATCAAGCATGGGCAATTATTTGGGCCTGAGGGCCACTTAGGGAGTTTTGGTGAGCTATTGTGGGTCATAGTTTCATAGCTGTTAGCATCGGAAGGGACCTCAATAGATCATCGAGTCCAACCCACTGCCCTAGGTAGGAAAGAGCGCTGGCGGTCACATGACCCCAGCCAGGTGCTTGTCCAGTCTCCTGGGTCACGTCAGCACTCTTCCCCCCTCCCCACCTCTCCTCCACAACAGCTCACCAAAACTTGCCAAATGTTTCTGCCCCATGCTCAGCCAGGTGGATAGGATGGAGCTGTAGGCAGGAAGAGAGTGGTATCCAGGAGCAGGATGGGCAGGTAGGGCCAGGGGTGGGATCAAGATCACTTGATGGTGATAGCATGGGGCCGGGGCCTGAGGCAGAGCTGTGACACTCCCCACATGACCCTGCAACAGGCACTGGTTCTGTGGCCAGGCGGGTGCAGGAAGTGGATCATGGCTCTGATCCAGCCCCATGCAGTCACCTCCCAGTGATTCTGGGGCCTGTATGGAGATTAGCTGGGACCTGCATAGGCAGAGTGTGGCTAGATGGATGGGATGGGGCCATGGGAGGGATGGGCTGGGGCTACAACTGGGATCTTGGGGTTGTGACAGCGTGGAACCATGATCCACTCCTTGCATGCCCCTGCCCACGGAGCTGGTGCCTGTTGCAGGAACGTGCATTGAGCAGATGGCAACTCTGTACTGGACCCAGCTCTGGACTGTCACCACCCCATGATCTTAATCCCAGCACCCACCTCACCCACCTGTCCTGCTCCCAGAAGCTGCTCTCCACCCACCTGCCCAGCCATGCACCCTACCTGCACAAGTCTCAGGCTGATCTCCATGGAGATCCCACCTGCCCATTCCATCCAGAGCCTCCAGTGGTGGGTATGGGGCAGAAGGACAAGAGTGTCTAGGCAGCAGTGCCAGGTCTGGTTGCAGCAGAGATTCGCAACTGGAAAAAGCTGCTGCTACAGGGGCCTGCCAGGAAGCAAGTCCACCTGTTGTGCTGCCCAAGCTCTGCTGCATGCCTGGGGGCAGCGGGACTGGCCATACATACCATGGCCTGGGCTGGTCTCCTGCACGTTGGCCGAGCGGGACCAAAGGACCTGCCGTGTGCCAGACCAAATCCCCTGGTGGGCCAGATTCAGCCTCCGGGCCATATTTTGCCCATCTCTGCGGTATATAATAATTTACAGTTGTTCAGAGCGAGTAAATGAAAAATACTTCCTAGCCAAAAAAGTAATGTAGCATTTTGTATCCACTTTGCACTGTTTCGAATATGAAAACTATACATAGTGAAGTTGTCAGAGATTTATACCCAAGAAGTAGAAAAATTCTCAATTAGACTTGATATGGTTTCAGTTAACAACAATATATCATTCATAAAGGAAGTAGCAAGTTTCCTTAACCGCATTTTATTTTTAAAAAGCGAATAATTAAACAATTTTAGTCTAATCATCCTAATTATTCTGATGATATAATAAAAAAAAAGTTAACCACTGAAAATTCAAATACTGGATGTAAGAGCTAAATAAAGGCCTACAGGAGGCTGATCTACACGGAGAAAATATAAAGCCATGCTTGTATAATTATATGGACACTTTTATTCCACACAGAATATAAATTCTGCATCAATACATCTTCCCATTTAGACAAATAAATAAAGGGAAAAATCTAGTAAAGTAATAGTATTGAATGAAAAGTAAGGTATGCTCCAGAAAATTACCAATTTAATGATTCTAAACAGTGCGTTTGTGACCTTTATGGTACACTGCATATGGAAAGAAAACAAATTATAACAGGAGTAATAAAATGTATTTTGTCTATCACATATTTACCAGAGTAGTAGTAGTACACACTTGTGCTAAATAATAATCCAGAAACTAGTCAAAACTAAACCTAATGCATGTATCCAGATTTAAGAAAAATGTTGATAGGAAAAACATGTTTATTATGCTTATTAATAACAGTTTAATACATGCTAAACACAGTTTAAAAATTACCATTGTCCATTTCTCCTTACCTAGGAGTTTTGCAATGATGTAAATGGCCTGTCCCCACAAAAAAAGCTTTCCATCCCGTCCACTGTTGCTAGGAAATCGTTTTTGACTACCAGGATTTTTCTTCTCTAATTCAACAAAGTCAGCTGGCACATAATAGTACCTAGGTACAACAGGATGTCCTGTGAAGTTTTAAAATACAGAGAATACATAAATACATGAAACTATTTTCCCTATAAAACTGAAGTGGTTTTAAAATGGAAAAAATATAATCTGATAACAATCTGATTTGAATTGTATGGCCATCAGAATTCAGTGTTATCTTTCCATGCTACAGTTCATGTAGAAAAACAAAGGGTATATTAAATGGTACTTTATGTCTGAACTTCATTTTCACTTTCTTCACTGAACAGATGTAACATCTACATATCAAGGACACACACACACACACAAAATACATTTTATACATTTGACAGAAGTGAACAAAATATTAAAACCAAGTCAAGACTGTAAGAATTTTTTTTTGTCTATTTCAGTGAAAAATCAAAATTGGACTCTTATGAGGTCAAAAATTCATTTGCAAGAGGCAAATGAAAAAAAATAAGAATAAAATGAGAGGTAAAATACTCTAATGACCCAGGAAATGGTTAAAATCAAAAACAAACTTTTAAAAACAGACATGACAAAAGGTTAGCAACACTGTAAACAACACAAGATTCTTCCCATAGAAGTGG
>NW_017728998.1:28754543-28756786 GCF_001723915.1 Gavialis gangeticus | reverse complement strand
AACAGACATGACAAAAGGTTAGCAACACTGTAAACAACACAAGATTCTTCCCATAGACCACTTTAATTTTTTTTAAATATAGTCTCTGATGTTGTAGAGAGAAGGAGGATCAGTGGAGGTGGCAAAATTGGTGTTTGCTTGATATAGTGTGAAAATTACTCTCCCCCAGGAGCAATTCAAAAGACTAGAAAACTCCTGCATCTTTTGTAACTTTACTACTATCTTAAAACAGAATTAGCACAGAAAATCCACAGTACCACTGATGTCCAACACAGACAAATGTTACCTCCAAAACCAATCTGAGCATACAAGAAGTCCAAAATGTTACGCTATTAATAAAAATTACCATCTAATCAGGAGTCAGACAATTTGTTCCTTTCAATTGTATTAATTTGACTTCTGGCCAATAATTTTTTTTAAGCAGTAGAACCTAAAAACCAGTGATTTATTCAAACAATTACTTATTTGTCACTATCAAATACTGTCAGTGCTAATAGTTACATACATTTCACCACTAGTCATTTTAAATTTTATAAATTGTTAACATGAGGAAAAAGTGATATCTAGGTAAAGATAATGGTTCTAGTTAACTCCTTTTATGATTGGATAGATTTTTATAGATTAAATGAATGAAGTTTAATATGTATGGTATCCAGGTTGTAGCCGTATTGGTCTAGAGAAAAAGGCAATCAGGATTGGTAGTATAGATGATATCTTTTATTAGACTGACAAGATATTTGCAAAAAAAATTCTTTAATTGCAAGATTTCAGGCACAAACACCCTTCATCAGGCATTGGAGAAAAAAATTGTAAAAGTTCTCTTGGGTATAAAAGAAAGTTTGTACTTCATAGGATTTCACAGGAGTCAACAGATGGAAAACTCCTCTGGGCAATGAGTTCATAGTTGTCATGAAGCCTCTCACCTCCTGTGAGGATCTGTGATGATGCAAATTACCTTGATACCTGACATGCAGAAGATATCGAATTTTAGCCAATTTTTAAAAAATCTTCATATTTTCACAAGCAGGATGCAGCTGTGAGCACCTGAAACCTGAGATCCTGCTCCTGCCTTTGTTTCAAGGTAATCTGCATCATCACAGATCCTCTCATGAATTGATAGGCTTCATACCAGCTATGAACTGACTGCCCAAAGGAGTTTTCCATCTATTGACTCCTCTGTGAAATCCTATGAAATACCAACTTTCTTTTCTACCGAGAGGAACTTTTACAATCTCTTCTCCAATGCCGGATGAAGGGTGTTTGTGCCCAAAAGCTTGCAATTAAAGAATTTTTTTGCAAAAATCTTGTTGGTCTAATAAACGCTATCATCTCTACGAGTCCTGATTGCCTTAAGTTTAATATAGTTTTTCTGTGAAGCCCTACTTTCACAAAAGTAGCATGTTCTCTCCATTTTGGTTTAATCTTTCTTTCAATAAAGCTTTTTGCAATACAATTTGTAAAAGAAAGAAGGGGTCTGGCTGTTTGCTTTCAGGTTCAGGTAACTCAGACGAACTAGTAAGACCTTGTAATAACTGCTTTTGTACAGTACCTTCTGTTGTATGTTGAAGCACAGGATCCAGAAGCTCCTGACACTCCTTTACTTGCTCAGACTTCCCTCTGAAAACTCCTAAAAAGAACAAAGCAGTGTTTCAATTAATAAATTTACAGCTTATTTTGTACATGGGAATTTTGTCTCAATTAAAATTGCCACAATGCCCTTAAAATAGATACAGTACCAGCAGTGACAAAAGTATTCACACCCACGATACTGTTACATTGATCCTGATCAGAAGGGAGAACTCCACAGCTCTCAATACAAAGGAGGTATTCTTTTAAAAATAAAACCTTAATATAAACCACAGACATATCATTATTATCTCTCATGTACACACTTACATCACCCTTTTTTGGTGTAGCTTAATATCATTCCAGAAAAAACTTTGAAATTGAGAAAAAAAGTTATGAAAAGGTCTATGTGCATGTGAGGGGAAAGGAAGGATTTGCATCTGTATAATGGTGTACCTGGTAAAGCTCTCCTAGTTAAAAAAAGGCCTAAAAAAGCAAGGGTAACCTAAATTTAAGATGAGCCCACCATTATTAGATTCTATACATAGAAAATGTATAAGTTTATTAAAAATTTCCCTGTATGAAATCTAATTACTGATCATCTTAAATTCACCCCACCAGTACAGAAGGCAGTTGGGAGGGTGGCGCAGGCGGAGGCAGAGGTGATGATTGGGGAA
>NW_017728998.1:28725077-28749543 GCF_001723915.1 Gavialis gangeticus | reverse complement strand
GGGTTGGGGAAATAAGGGGGGGGGGAGGGGGGGGGGGGGGGAACAGACAGTGTGACAGGCTGTAGGGGGGCACATGGTAGGGCAGAGAGAGAGGTAGGCAGCTTGTCCCCTATTGCCTGCCCCTCCAACTACTCTCTATTGTGCCTGCCCCCACTACAGCCGCAGACTGCCCTGATTCCCCTTCCCCTGTCCCCCCCACCCTTTCCCCCTTCACACTGCTTCTATTCCCCACAGGCTTAGGTCCTCACCCCACTTCCTCTCATCGCCTTCCCCTCCACTGAAGTCTCTCCCCTCTGCCTGTCCCTCCACCACACTCTCCCTTACCTTTGCTCTGCTCTGGCAGGGTCCGTCCCTGCTGCATCTTGAGGCACAGAGCATGGCTCCAGCCTAGCCCCAGAGCAGAGATGCAGACTGGCATTACTGCTACAGGGCCAGGTTATATGCTCCAGGCTCCAGCGAGGAAAGAGTTTACTGGCACAGAGCAGAAAGAAAAAAAAAGGAGGAGTGTGGCAGAAGGGGAGAGAGGGAGAGAAGCATCACAAGGGGGAGACTAGGGGCTGCACAACAGGAGTGGCTGGGTGTTCACAAATAACAGGGACAGGCAGCAGCTGCAGCTGTGGATCCAGCTCCAGCCCTAACCCCTACTACCCTGTGCTCGATTGTAAGGCAAGGGGTGTTTTTCCCCATGTTAAATGGGGGAGACCTAGTTTTCTAGTCGAGTAAATATAGTAGTAAAGTTCAGCTATTTCAAGGTTGTTTTCTGAATGTACACTTAATATTTTACTGAATGTTCATTGAGGCATGCAGTCTCATTAAGGCTTGCCCTGGGAAGTTTTTTTTTTTATTTTTTTTAATAAAACTGAGGGGCCTTTTTACATGCCAAAAAATTGTCCTTTAAAGCAGCTTAAATGTCCTTTTGCACTGCTTTAATGGCGTTGCTGTTTGCGTGCTCGGTGGTGTATTCCACGTTAAATGACTTTGGTACGTAGCAAGATAAAACACCTCTGAGGTGTTTTAGTTTGCAACCTAACAAAGTGCAACAGTGCATGGGGTTCTGAAAGCAGATGTGCTTGGGGCTTGGCAGGCTCCACGCAGATCAGGGACTGTGGGACCTGACAGCCACCTGTGCAGGCAGGCCCACTGAAGGGGAAAAAAAATAAAAAAAGCAGTGAGCCTGAATTTTTTTTTTCCTCCCCAGAACCTGCCTGCCTGCCTACTTGAGCTGTGCAGGGGCCCGGTGCTTCCCTCCGCAGCTGTGGCATGCCCCCCCCCACCCAGGACTGCCCAGGCCGGGTGCCAGCAGGCAGGTAAGGATCGGGCCCCCACCCTTGTGTACATGCCACAGGGGTTTAGACTGATTTAATTCTCCCTAAATTGAAGCAGTGTTTGTAAAAACCCACTGTTTCAATTTAAGGAGAACTAAACTGAATTAAGCCCCTGTGGCATATACAAGCAGTCAAGGTGCCCTACTTTCTCTGAATTTCAGTCATGTATAGGGGCCTAAATCCCATACAAGTCTTTTACAAACACCAGCCAAAAGCCTTTACTTTATGAAGCTATGAAGAGTAAAGGCTGGAAGAAACTTGGCAACTGAAAAGGAGCCAATTTTCTTTTCAATGGGGTTAATGACTACTGACTTGTTGATTAGAAATTACTTCTACTTCCCCCGTTCTCATGTAATTTACTAGTGCAATTTTGGGGCTCTGAAATGAAATCTCTTTTAAAAAATATTCAATATATATGAAGTTTCAGGCTGATGTAATTACTTAAATGTGTGGCAAAACGTGTGTTACAACAAAATAATTTATGAAGTATTATTTCTGTGTGGGATATTAATTCTGAAAAAAGTTATCCTGTTGAGAACACACAGAAAGGGAAAAAAACAAAGGCACTGAGGAAAACATGTAACAATAAGTCTTTAGTAATAACCATCTAACATCTTTAAAGGACTATTTCATAAAACTCAAAATATTCTTGTTACAAGGTGCTTTCAGCATATAAACATGCAATAAATGTTTTGCTCCTACAAGATTTTGGTAGACACAGGATATTGCAAACAAACCCTAAACTAAGTCTTTCATATAAAATTGTGGCTGAAGCCTGAAAAATAGTACTATTCAGATGTTTTCCTTTTCTCCAATTCTGTAATATTAAGTGAAGAAATATATCTTAACAAATATATCTCCATGTATTTTGGTGTATTCCTACACATACAACAAGCACCATGAACACCTGGCTAAGAAGAAATTAGTGCAATGGAAAAAAAAAAAAAAAAAAATCAACCAGCAATTTGGAAGATAAAATGTTATGCAAGAAAAATAAAATGTCTAAAAACATACTGAAATGATGCAACAGTGACATCTTGTTGGCAGAGTTAAGCAAGAGTGATGTCATGATAAAGACATTTATTTATTAATTTTTGTAACATTAATCTGCAAATTATTCTTGTTACCAGATGTCCAGGGTAGGGGGAAGAAAGCTGAGGGGAAAGAGCGCTGGATGCTTGTGAAAATCCAATAGCCAAACATCACTGGTAAAAGATAACGTTAGGATAAATACTACCTGTGACCCACGGGAAATAAAACAGCTCTTTGTTAATACTAATGGGAAAGGTATAACCTATTCCAGAACATTTCATTGCCAGAAACTGACTTAAAATATTAGGAAGTCATGATTCAACAAACAACAGAAATGTTGATGGATACATAAAGAAAAACAATGGAAGAATTGGTCTATTTTGTGGCCTAAAAATAAAATAATATAGAGCTAAAACTCGTGAGCTTCATACATGTAAATATTTTTTGGAATATGCTTCATTTTATTTATTTTTAGAAAGACGCAGAGAGAATTTCATTGATGTGATTATATACACCTTTAATGATCTGCAAGTGTCATTTTTAAGAAATTCCATTTCTATCACACAGATTTTATTGTTCTACTCTAATAAAAGTCAGAAAGGCTATTAACCATCAGTTGGTTCAATTGTTATTAGTTTGGTATATCTTTACCGATTTTTTTTCCCTCTGTAGGTAGAGGGAGTTAACTTATGACAAATGGGTTTTCAGAAGAATCAGTATTTGTGATGGGGGACTGGATTTTATCAGTTTCTTTTGCTTTAGATTGAAGGTAGGGTAGATTTGTACCTTATAGACTAGCTAAATCAGAGATATAGCACAAAATCTTTGCTTATGAAAACTTATGTTATACACCTTTGATTTAGTTAAAGTGCAAATCTACCCAGCCTTCTGCCTAACTTCAAACTAATACAGCTAACTACCATTTGCTCTTGTTTTAGAATCATTTAACTGTAACTCACTCATCTTTTACTATTTCACTTTTTCTTTTTAGTTTTATTGCGTCCCTCTATAAGTACTTCAAATTTTATAGTAACTTTATGCTCCTGTATTTGGAGACTGCATTTATACATATGCTCTGGGAGGTGGGGGAGGGAAGTGAAGTTTAATTAGAGTAGCTCTGAGCGTCACTCTAATTAAAGCACCCAAAGCGTCATGTGTACCAGTGTCCTCAAGCTTAAAAATGGCAATGGGGCCTTTTTTCTAAAGCTTGTGGAATTACAGCACGTCAGAGCAGCATCGACGTACATGTATAGGCACCCTGAGATTCTCCCTTCTTCCCCCTTCTCTCTCCTCCCTGCCTTTCCCATGGACTTTTTGTTTAGTCCTTTAATAGTTAAGCAGTTTAGTAGTTTAATAGTTTAGTATCCTGTCCTCTACCAAAGAGTCAAGGTATTTTATAAGTCTTAAATTTAAAAAATGGACTATACACTTGTTTACTTTAATCTCTTTTATCTCATGTCGCCCTCCATTCTTTGATTTTTTTAACTGGCTTATTGTACAACCAATAGATAAAGTACTGAATAGACTTTATGAAGACATTGGAGGTTGCTTTGTTTGACCAGGCAAAGACCAGTTTTCTTTTCATTATTAACCCTTGCTTGGCTTTATCACATGAGCTTAATGTCAAAATTCAATGTGCTGTTCAAGAATAGCTATTCTTTTCCAAATGCAAACATACTCTTTAGGACAGCATTAGAGCAAAGAAACCAATTAACTTTAGTTGTCATTTACATTAGAGGTTTCTGAAACATTTTCACAATAAGGTACATATTACAAAAAGAAAGAAACAAAAATTGCTAATCAACACACATACACACATCTAAAACATGCCAACTAAATAAGAATGTTTTATTGAATGCAATAGCTTCTAAGGGGAAAGGCTATGGAGACTATGGAATCTATCATTTGGAATTTTGAAGTCTATGGAATTTGTAATATTTTTCTTAGCATACAGGAAAATAAGAAATTATGACTTTTTTAAATGCTCAGCTAACTATGGATGGGAGTGATTAACATTTTCTGCTTTTCTAAGACACTAGGCATGGAGCTCACATGGTAGAGCATCTTCTGCAGCATATTTCATACTGCTCCTTCCAAAAATTAAAATGTCCCTTCAAAAAGGGAATACTCATTTGTTCTGGCAGCTTTACCATTCTTCATACTGTAGCCTACCTATTCAAAACAAAACACTTTATTTTTCTAAACTTAAATAAAAAAACCCATGTCTTGGAAATAAGACACTTCTCTAATTCAAACACACAGCCTGTGGAGCCATTCTATTGGACCTGCTGGGCTACTGGTGGGCCAGGGAGTTTGAAAGCATAGCCAGTGGTGAGCAAGACCTGCTGCAAAAACTGGGACCCTGTGGCTCTGATGGCTAGGCCATAAACAGCAGTTGGGTGAATTAAAGCTCTCATTTGCCCTGCAGCCAGTTGGCCCACTGCTGCTTCTCCACTTGGTGTTACTGTTACTGTGTTGGCTGTTGCCACCCCATTCCCCAAGCTGAATTTGGCCTGGGACACAGATGAGTTTGACATCCCTTTTTTAATTGAAATCCAAATGGACGGGAAACGTAGAAGCTATGAACTTTAGCATTCAATATATCTCAGCAAATACAAGCTTAAAAGCATTCTACAGATTAAGGGTGGAAAAAGATGTTATAAAATCTAGCTTGAGCTACATCTCTTTACCAAAACTGGATCCAAATCTTTTAGATAGCTCTGATCTGCTTTGTTAAGATCACCTTACTCTACTCTCTTGAACAGACTTCTAGGCCCTCTCCACAAGTTTCAGCTTTCAATATTGTGCCTCAACCTTTCTGACATCTCCCAACCCAAAGACATTGCATAAAGATGGCATTGTCCCACCACTGAGAAACTGCTGACTTCACTTCTGCATCCTGTTATATTGTCATGGTACAACCAGCCTTTACAAGACTACTGAAACATTCAGTTTGCCTATGTGCAGCTTGCCCATGCTGCTTCAGCAGCCCCAGTTTCATTTCTCTTGCACAAAAGTGTTCAGTGCAGCTCAGATGCATTACATGAGAGAGAAAAATTGGGAACTGAAAGGCAAGGTGGGGAGTTACTAATAACCTAAGGATTGGAAGCAAGGAAGGATGTCAGGAGTAAGGAAAAAAACTCAAGGTAGGAGTCTGAAGAAGGAAAGGGGGCAAGTAGCTTTGCCTAAATCCATGCAGGACTGAAGCAGCATCTGAACTCTTAGAACTGTGAACTGTACCTCTGAACTATGCAGTGTTCTTATTAATTTGGCCACTCCCGTATCTTCAGACTACTGAAAAAAGTGGATATGTTTTTGGTATCTATACTTACACATTCAAAAAATATAAAATCAACCAGTATTTTACAGAGAGTTTACTCTTAAATGGCTGTAATCATTTTATTTTACTCATAAGACAGAGTTTTTATTCAGGCATTTAGCATTACTGAATTACTTCTGCAGATTTGGAAAATCATTTTATTTCCTTACTTCATGAACCTCTCTGGGATGCCTGTACACAGAGCATGCAAAGATTTACTTACCATCAATCATCAGGAAAATAAAAAAGAGAGGAAATTCACATTCAATCCCATCAAACAGCTAAAGAAAGGGGAAAAAGAAGACATTGAATATCTTAGTTTAAGGAAATGTATTCAAATCTCCTATTAAGAATTTCAAAGAAAGAAGATAAACATGAATACTAAACATTTAATAAATTAGCTCTTCATTTTAGAGCACAGATCATGTTTTTTGCTAAATGCAGATTTACTGTGCTTTAAATGTGCTATAGCATGTTTTCCAGTAAAAAATTTACTTCTTAAGTTTTATTCTCAGTAGATGGCTTTTGTCTTTAAAGACAATTTTTTTTCCTTTGAAAGACAGTATTTGAAGAAACAAAAACTTAAAACAACTTCTAGTGATAAACGCACTCAAAACCATATAGTACAATTATTTTTAATATGCCCACACTGTATTCAGCTGTAAAATTAAATAAAATGATAACTTGCCTATCTGTAATGTGAAATCAACCGTACACTGAATGTAAATGGAAGTCCATTTATCAGCAGCCAAATCAATGACTAAACAGCTGACTTCGCATTCTCTCAAAACCACATGGAAAAATCTACAATGTGCATCTCCTCCACTGAAGTGGACTGCAGAGTGATGCCTAGGTTACCTCCCTAAATGCTTCCCAATTTTCCCTTGGAGGAAATGCATCAAGGGCAGGGGAAAAGGAAGAATTTAATTTTCTGGCTTCATAACCTGGCTGTTCTAGAGAAAGAGAGACTCTTGACACAAGTCTCATTTTGTAGGTCTCATAAAGGTCCGATTTGTAGAAGGAAAATGCTACTGGGAAAAAAATAAAAACTTATGATGAACGACAAACAACTCAGTTATGAATGGACCTTCCTAAGCAACTACCACCTAAAATGGAAAGCAACAAGCAGGACAAATGCATCTGTGTCAGCATGAACAGGTCTACGGTTAGAAAACCAATGGGGCCTATATGTTTGGTTAAAAACATATATCAAAATGAAATTATTCATGACCAACATCAGCCTAAAACAATGCCTTAGGTAATCTAAAATCTCCTGTTACAAAGACTAAGCAGGAAACACTGACCTAATTAGGAGAATAAACAAATGGTTAACTAGAATGTACACTGTTGACTTTCAGTAAGAAAATTTTCCTGATATAATACTAACAAGATAAGAGGATGAGCCAGTTGTGGACAGAAAAAGGACTCTTTGGGTTGAAAGCCATACCAAATATATAGAAGTCAGCTGCCATCTTGTAGAAATTGTGCCAGTTGAACTTTGCATTTAAAAACTCTGAATCTAAATGTATGTACAAGAGTAGAATTTGTCCCTAAGCTTATTGTACATTCCACAGATATATTCTGTTACCTTAATTTCTGCTGGTTTATAATAGCGCCGCGTTTTATCCTCCAAAGCAGTTCGATACCCATCTCTCAAAAATCGTTTTAGCCCATATTTTCCTTTTAGTTTTCTAACAACCTTATCAAGTGTTTGATTGAACAAAGCTTCATCATCCACAGCAAAAGCAGGATAACTAATGCAGGGTAGGAGAGCCGCATCTGTATTCTAGAGAAATATGGGGGAAAAGAAAAGTAGTGGTAATTTCTAGGCATCCTGGACAAACCATTTCACGCATGATCAAAAATAGCTTAATCCATTCAATGAAATATAAAAATTGGAATATAAGCAAAGCAGATAATAGTATTTATATCTTCACATTACTACCATTAATAATAAAACTAAGTTAAAACATTTTAAAAGAGGACAAGCATAAGGCTAGGGAAGACACAATGCATTCAGTTCAATAGCTAAAACACTTGCTGAGAACTACAAAATAAAATGGAACTCACATGGCTCAAAATTAGATTTTAAATAGCACAACCTGCAGGTAACTGGATAGATTGTAGATTTCTTTTTTAGTTTGGTTTTAGAAACAAAGAAGACCTTTCACGCTACCATAGTATTATGGCAGTACACATAATGATATTTGAGAACCCAGGTTCAAGATTAGCTTTGAAACCATTCTAAACAGAACTGGCAAAACAGAGGAGCAACCGAGTGTAAGCAGGAGATTGACAAGATCTCTATGGAACCTCTCCTCCTTGGCTAAATATTAAGAGCAACTTGGGAATAAAAAAGGAAGTAATGTTCATAAAACTCCCCTCCACCCAATCCTGCTACTTCCATAAATTTAATACACATGCAAGCTGCTAAGTAATCTGCCATTATATACAACTTGCTTAGAGAAAATCACAAATATGGCCTCCAGTTCTAAGCAATCGCTACACACTTGCTCTTCCTACTTCTTCTGTTGCTGTAATTAAGCAACAAACCTATTTCTCATTCCATGTTTCTGCTGAAGTCACAGATACCAATCAATAAAAATAGAAACAAAGTGAAAATAACTACAAAAGTTGGCTTCTACTCTATTAGAGGCTGAGGAAACTAAATTTATTTAGAAAGCCAACTTTAATATGGAAAGACATTTCACATTCAAGTTTTTCTAACAAATAAGACAGATGAAAATAGACATTAAACTGTTGAATAATAATAAAAAAGCAGCTGACAGTACTTTAACTAGCTAAGATAACAACATGGCTATTTCTTCCGTGAAAAAAATATATTTACCCTGAAGATTAATAGAACACCCGACATAGAAAAGCAACTAGATTTCCAGAGCAAAAAAGAGCTACATCCTGTCACTCATTTTAAAGTTATTGCCCTGAGACAAATAAATATAATATATGATACTTAAAACTAACAAATTTACAAATGCTAAAAAGGAAATTCTCCTTGATTAATTCACGCTAATGTCACTATCAGTTTGTTGACTGATTAAATCTTTCTCTGCAACATTGTATAATAAGGAATCTTCTGTGTGAGTTGCCAGATTCCAAGGCAAGTCTAATATACTTTCTGTTGTAGATAAAACACCAACTTCAAACAGTGAAAAGCATCTGGGAAATGTACATGGGCAGTGGCTTTATTGTAAAAAGAACACGCCTTCTAGAAATGCAGACATTACAGCCAATTTATCAGAGAAAGTTAGACAAAAACAAAAACACTGTTAATGAGATTGCATGCTACTTTAAAACATGCATTTCTATCCGACTTATTTGTAGACCAAAGTCTATGTTATTTATTTATTTAAATTAAACATTACCAGTTGGTTTCTACCATGCCGTATTCATTTTTAGAAGGTAGGATGGTCTGTCATGTTAAATATCTTGCAGACAAAATATTTATTCCACAGTAAGATTTTCACAGAATCACAGAAAGTTAGGGTTTGAAGGAACCTCAGGAGGTCATCTAGTCCAGTAATTCTCAATCTTTTTTTTGTACCGGGACCCATTTGTAAACATTAATGGCCAGTACCAACCCACAGCCCCTCACTCCCAACCCATAGCTCCCTGGCCCTGCTGATGCACCTCACCCCCAAGCCACAGACCCCTGGCTCTGCCGGTGCCCCACTGACCACCCACAGCCCCCTGGTTTTCCTGGTGCCCCTCACCCCCAAGCCACAACTCCTTGGCCCTGCCGGTGCCCTCACTCCCAACCCCTAGTCCCCTGACCCCCTCAACTCTCAATTCACAGCTTTCTGCCCCCCCATCCCTGCTGGAGGGGGTCCCCAGCTACCCCCATCCTGCTTGGGCCAGAATAAGCTGGTTGCAATGGCTTTGGCTCATGTGGGTGGTAGTGAAATAAGTCCAGCCCCAGCATGGGCTGGAGGGAGGAGGAGGAGGGAGGGCGGTCTTTGGCACCCCCATACCCCAGGTCGGGGCTCCCGTACTGCAGCAGGCAGTCTGGTCAAGGACCCACCCATCCCTTGAGCAGTGTCTCCTGGGCGCCCTGCCTCTGTGAGTACAGGCACTGACCCCTGGTGCTGCCACCCCTGAATGACCATCCATTGCCCCCATTCCCCACTGGAGGGGCAGGCACCTTCCCCCCTGCCCTGACTCAGCCTCAGTACCCAGCCACATTCCCCCAGTGCTCGCAGGCAGGCACCTCCCCTCCCCTCCCCCATCCATCCCCTCTGCATGCACACACATACCTGGACAGTCCCCAAGCCCTGGACCTCCAACCCCCATTCCTCAGACATTTACCTGCATCCAGCTGCTGGGACTGCTCCCACAACCCTGCCTGGCTGCATGCTGGCCATGTACATGCCCAAGCAGACACATGTGAGCCCGCTGCCTCCAACTGCCCCAAGCAGCTCCTTGCAAGTTGGAAAGCTGCCAGCCTGCAAGGACAAACCCATACTTTCCCACGTTATCTGGGACTTGCTTGCAACCCTTTAAAATATTCTTGTGACCTACTTTTGGGTTGTGATCCACGGGTTGCAAAACACTGATCTAATCCAACACCCCGCTCAAAGCAGAACCATCCCTAACTATTATCATCCCAACCAAGCTTTATCCAGCCAGTTCTTAAAAGCTCCAAGGATGGAGATTCCACAATCTGTTTAACCTGTTCCAGTGCTTTACCACCCTCCTGGTGATAAAGTTTTTCCTAATGTCTAACCTAAACTTCCCTTACTGGAACTTGAGAGCATTGCTCTTTGCTCTGTCATCTACCACTAAGAATAGTCTAGCTCCATCCTCTTCAGAACCACCCTTCAGTTGGTTGAAGGCTGCTATTAAATCCCCCCTCATTCTTGTCTTCTCCAGATTAAATAAGCCCATATTCCTCAGCCTCTCTTCCAAAGACATGTGCCCCAGCCTCCTAACCATTTTTGATGCCCTCTGTTGGACTCTCTCCAATTTGTCCATGTCCTTTCTGTAGTGGGAGACCCCAAACTGGACACATTACTCCAGATGTGGCCTCACCAGTGGCAAATAGAGGGAATTAATCACTTCCCTAGACCTGCTGGCAATGCTCCTACTAATGCAGCTCAGGATGCCATTAGCCTTTTTCACAGGGGCACACTGTTGGCTTAAATTCAACTTATTGTCCAATGCAACTCCCAGGTGCTTTTCTGCAGAGCTGCTGCTCAGTTGGTCAGTCCCCAGCCTGTATCGATGCATGGGAATGTTCCACCCCAAAGTGCAGGACTTTGCACTTGTCCTTGATGAACCTCATGAGATTCCTTTTGGTACAATCCTCCAATTTATTGAGGTCTCTCTGAATCTTAGCCCTACCCTCCAGTGTATCTACTCTCCCCAGCCTGGTGTCATCCCCAAACTTACTGAGGGTGTAACTCCACACCTTCTTCCAGGCTGTTGATCAAGATATTGGACAAAACCAGCCCCAGGATGACGCCTGGGGTCATGAATGCTGCATGCCACTGGGGGCTGGCGGGAGGGGAGGACACAGTGAGCTCTGGCAGGTGGTGGTAGCACTGTCGGTGACACGAGCATGGTGGTGGCAAGTGGGGAGTTCCTGCAGGCAGCCGTGGCACTGTCAGTGGTGGTTTCTTGGGGTTTTGTTGTTCTCCCGCCCTGGCGGGGGGTCGGGCTAGAAGATCTACTAGGTCCCTTCCGACTCTAAATCTATGAAACTATGAAACTATGAAGGGTGGGGGTGGCGAGTGCCAACTGGCAGTTGGCGACCAGCCGCAGACACTGCCATCAACGGTGGCAGTGGCCTGCAGCAATCACAGACTGCCCACAGACGCCACCATAGGTGTTAGCGGCAGGGTGGAGTGAGTGGCAACTGCCTGCAGGGGCTGCTGGTAGTGTGGTTGGTGCCTTTTTGCAGGGGGTGCACATGCACCCATGTGCACCCCCTACACATCGCCAATGCCTGGGGCATTCTACTTGAGACTAACTGCCCACTACACATTTAGTCATTGATTACTATCCTTTGAACCCAACAGTCCAGCTTGTTTTCTATCCACCTTACAGTCCTTAGCTGACTTGGAAGAATGTTGTGGGAGACCATATCAAAAGCCTTGCTAAAGTAAAGGTATATGTTCACTGGTCTCCCCCACATCCACAGAGCCAGTCATCTCATCATAGATGGTAACTGGGTTGGGTCAGGTATTTCTTGTTCTTGGTGAATCCATGCTGACTGTTCCCAATCTCTTTCTCCTCCAAGTGCTTAGAAGTGGATTTCTTGAGGATCTGCTCCATGAGTTTTCAAGGAAAAATTTTAAACAGGAAAATCTAATCTCTTCCCAAGCAACATATTCATACCTTTATTAAACAGAATACAACAATGGTCATCAAAGCCAATAACTGTGTTCATAGCAATTTATTTTCTCCATGTTCTGGGGAGCTGAATTTCATCAAATTACTTACATGAGACCTTGATTCTCGGGGCAGCAATGAGCACAGAGTTTGTCTGTTTCTGTTATGGGCATCAAGATCCACAAATATGACAGACCAAGAACAACCCTGAAAATAGAACATGAACTTAATGTAAGGGAGAGGAAAGATAATATATCATAATTTCTGGAGCAGCACAAACTGGCAAAGCTATCAGGTTCTTTGTTTTAGCTAGGCTATGATAAAATAATCATAATCCAGTAATTTTCATCAAATGAAAAATGAGAAGCATTTTACATGCAGTAAACCGAAATAAAAGAACTAAAAGCAACTGAGAAGAATAAAATTTGAAATAACAAAACCTTGACATTACCATGCCTACTAGTGGTGATTGTTCATATTATTTAATTAAACAAATGAGATGCAAGCTTAAATTATATGTTCTAAAGTGTCTTAAAAAAAAAACCCCAGAAGAATACTCATGACAGCATCAGTTGGAAGTGTGTGTTAAATATTCCATGCAGGTCTACCAAAAGACAGACAAAACGAAATGCCCTTTTCCCATGTTAGAAAAGAATTTTAAAAAACCCATTGTTTCCTTGACTTCCAGTCAACACTGCATATATTGTTATTCAGTCTTTCACTTTGCAGAAAATCTGAATACTGTGCAATAACAAGTTTTACTTGAAACAAAATCCTTTAAGAAATTCCATATTTTAAAACTCTGTGTTCCAGAACAAGTGATCATTAAATTAAATTCCATCTGCTAAATTTTAGATTATAAATTACAAAGTTTATGTTAGGAATACAGCTTGAACACACTTCAGTTTTTGGAAAACAATTAAATGTAAATATCTGAAATTGGTTTACTACTAAACAAGGTAAGCCATTTAGGGCTAGGCTTGGTTACAAGATCCACCAGGGTTACTTAGAGGAGGATGTTAGTTTGATTACTGATAAGCTAACCAATTAACAGCCTGCCAAATTCAGTCCTTTGTCAATTCATTTGACTAAATGACTGAGAGAACCCATATAGGCTTTATTTGCATCGTGGTAAATTCAGCACTTTAACGAGTGGACGAAAGAACATGTTCCTACCAAATTTTCTACTTCTATAAGTACTTGGCACAGCTGTGTTGAGTATAAAGTCCACTTGCCAAAATTTGCTCCAATGTAGTGTCAAGGAACTAGCTTACCTGGGAGAAAAGTTATTTGCAAAGGCCTAAACATTTCAGAACATTTCTTTTTTCTCAGGGTCCTTTAGAACCAGTAAAAAGAAATTCTTCCTGGGTTTCAGCATACCCTGGCCTGGGGATGGGGAGCCAGGAACAGTTTTCCTTCCCCTGCCCCACAGCAGGGCCCAGCCGTGTCCCTCCGGTCCTGAGCCACAAGGCAGTGCTGAACAGAGCCCCCCTCCCCTTGAGGGGAGGGGAGAGTCATCTGTGACAGCTCGGCTGCTGAGGTAATTCCTGTCAGGGAAGGAGGAGGAGTGGGGCAACCTTGCCCACTGCAGTGGCTCCCTGACAGCTCAGCCCAGTGTGGGCATGGGGAGCCAGAAGCAATCTGGGCCCAGGCCCAAGCAATCCCAGGGCCCAGGCCCAAGCCCCACCTCTGGCTGGGAGGGGCTCTGCCCCCTTGGCCCAGCACAGTTTGCTCCTAGTTCCTTGTGCCCAAGCTGCACTGGACTGTCAGGGAGCTGCTGCAGCAGACAGAGCTCTCCTTCTCCTCTTCCTCCCTCTCTGCAGGGCAGGAGGGGGCAGCTCTGTGCGGCAATGTCTCAGCAGCTCCTCAACAACCTGGCCTGGCCCAGGTGTGGGGAGCCAGGAGCATACTGAGAGGTAGCTGCTGACAGCAGACAGATTTGGAAGATTAGTCCAAACTGGGGGGTGTGTTCAGGGGGAACAAGAAACAAATACCTGGGACAAGACATTTAATTGGAGAATTGGGGCAGTTATTAAACATTTTAAAAAATAAGGCTGTCTTTTTATGATTTAATAAACCCTGGTATAATTTAGAACATATATTGGCTTCATGACTTAGAACCTTCTACTAGCATACATCACTGCAGTTCCACTGATTTGATGAAGTTGATGACCTGGCCTCTTATATCAAAAGCCTTAGTGTTTTTTTGTGTGGCATTTTATATTACAGCTCGTGAGCAGGATTCTAACATGATGCCAACAAGTACTAGGCTATCTATCCAAACTGTTCTATTACTATAAAATTGGGCAAAGCCACAAGCTGCAAAAAAGGAGCAATGAATTGTCAACAAATCAAGCTGCAAAATACAAATGTGAGCCTTTTCAATTTGCCTGTCTCTTTAATAATTCCACATAGGCAAAGCTGAACAAAAATGAATTGAACTCTGAACCAGTAAAGCTAGTGATTTAGCTGATGGGGAAATCATAGTCTCAAGCATCAATTCTGTCTTTAGGAAGAAGCAGTTCTGATACAGTAATTCTTTAAAAGGGTGAAACCATTTTTCATGCACTTTGATAGTAGACAGGATAATAGTCCTTTACAGCATCAGCGTTGTGTTTTTATATATTTGTTTTTCATTTGGGAAATACTCCACATCTCTTTTCAGGTTTTCCTTAAATAAGGGCAAGGATAATAAGATTAAACACACTAACTAATGAGTAAGCCCTAAATATCCCATTGAAATTATTTTTGCGGTAGTATTTATAGATTTTGTGTTTAGTACAGTGACTGAATGTGTGCATTTAAGAAGCCATTCTAATCACTTAAAAAACAGAAGAGTGCTTTTGGCCTTTGCTATGTGGATTCTGAACTATAAAATCCAGTGTTCTGTATGATACTTCAGCCACTCTATCTGGAAGGAAGCACATGAAAAAAGTCATAATTTAGCTCTCTCACAGATTGAAAACATCTCTATTTTAATTTAAAGACATAAACCATGCATCAGAGCCTTTCTAAAAGCTGCATTACTTTTCTCAGTGTCATTTACTTGCCTCAGTCAGCAGTATTTTTCAGTGTCCCATTTAACTTCTATTATTTTCTAATAATGCACTAGAAATTTATTGTGTGCATCAGTTCTTTGATTCCCAAGCTTTAGAACACTTTGTGACAAGTCAACTCTCATAGATGAAAAGCTGTTTATTATTTAACAATCAATAGTAGTTAGAGTCTTTATCAGCAGAAGACTATCAACTATACAATCCAATGTCACCCAATTCATTTTCCTTTTAAAAAGTCTTTTTAAAATGAGGCAATGAATCCTGCAAATGTAAGAATGTATGAATCACCTTATTTGTTCCTTTTTTTTAAATATGCCACATAACCCAGGTCAAAATTGTTAAAAAAATCAGAAGAATAATCAATTTAAAAAAGTTAAAACAATATAACAAAATCTAAACCTGCAGGTTCTAAAAACACAATGTTAGTATTTCTGGACTGGTTTTAAATACAGAGGAAACATTAATTTGGGCATTTACATTTTTATATACACCATAATTTATACATAAAACACAGCAGTCTGCAACTAAATCTGAGAAATGAAGACATTCTTTAATAATAAAGCTTATCATAACCACTTAATTATTTTATAAACTCTAATTCAGATAATTTATTACGTGTTCTATAAATAATCAAAACAATTAGACTTATGTTACTTTTTTTTCAAATTGTGTTCATTACATGAACAATTCCAATTTACACATGCACACTCCCGCCCAGCACTTTCTCATCAATTGAATTAATTTGCACTAGCACGGAAAATGAGTAAAGTTTTACTGCACATTTTTTACAGCAATAAATTTTCTTGAACTTTGCAAATAAAATATTTTTTCTCCTTTTCATTACGAGTTCTCAGCAGTTTGTAACTGCCTTCAAAATTCACTTCAGTCTATAGTTTGACATACAGTGCCTTACTGAAGGACTGATTTATTAGTCCAAAGTTTGGTTTAGGCATTTTAAGCTCATAAAAATGCAAAATAAATGTATATTAAAATATTTTCAGCAGTATCAACTGTAAAAACTAAATTAAAACCAGAAATTGACTGGTGGCTAGTCCAGGCTGCAGTTTAAATGCTCGATCATGCTCACCTTTTGCAGTCCTTCAATAAATGGTATTCCTACAAATTTCAACTGAAACTATGAACTAGTAAAGAATTAGAAATATTAAAACTTCTAAAAAGCTATGTGCATAACTAGGTTTACTGAAAATCTTGATGAAAATTCTCAATAGCCATAATACATCAAAAATAAATGTTTATCTAAAAAATTATCATGGAAAGCTATAAATCAAAAGGACAAAGGATATTAACTCTATTGCATGCCTGACTTTCCACGTGAGTTAATGAAGTTGCTAATTACTGGATTTTCCCTGTCAACTTGCACCAAGATATAATCATCTTTAGTAGAATAATTCTTCCTTTGGAATATTTAAAAGCAGCATAATTGATAAAATGGTTATAGTACACACTTCATCATATCAGGGTCATAAAAAACAGCATAGGACAATGTAAAATAAACATGGCCTCAGTTGTGGGGATTTGATACCTGTGTATGCTGTAACATTCTTCTGTGCTACTAGGCAATTTATGTATGTTCCTCCTGTTCTAGGCATCCAGGCAGATGTTTTCAAATACTTCTTACCCACTTTGGATGATAATTGTATACCGACTTTCTCCTGAGCTCCCAGGGAATGAAAACAGCAACTACTAAAACCCCTTTTTTTAAAAATCAGTACTTCCAGATAATTAGCACCTAAGATTTTAGATAAGTTTGTCAAAGAGATTTCTTAGCCATTTATTTTAATAACTGTTGAAACACTGGACTGTTTCCCCAAAAAGAAAGAATACTACTCTTGGGATCATATTTATAAATTATAATGGGACAATTAGGATCATACAGACCCATTAACCTAGTATTGGTCCCGGGGAAAATAATGGAAAGGCTGATAAAGGATTTGATTAACAAATAACTGACAGACAATACAAATCAATTTAAAGTTTGGTTGGTAAAGGTAATAGTGTTAATATACCAGCCTTTTGTAAGGTGATTCGGTATACCAAACAATACCAGAATAAAGAAACTAAAATGACTTGTAAAACAAATTAAAAGCTGGTATATGGACAAGTCTCAAAACCTAACTGCAAACACACAATCACCACTGAGAGTGCAGGGTTCCACAGTGATAATTCTTGGCCCTACACTATTCAACATTTTTAAATGAATGACCTGGAAGAAAACCAATTCTTTACTTATAAAGTTTGAGGTAATACTGTACAAAGATTGGAAGAGTGGTAATACAGAGGAAAGCTCACTAATAGTCATAACTGTGATAAAGTCATCAGTAAAGCTAACCGCACTCTATCATCCATTAGCAGGTGCATCACAAACAGGTTCAGGGAGGCGATACTTCACCTCTATGCAGCATTAGTCAGGCTGCAGTTAAGAGTACTGCACCCAGTTTTGCGTGCCACACTTCAAGGGGGATGTGTACAACCTCAAGAGGCTTCAGAGGAGGGCCACTTGTATGGTTAAGGACCTGCAGGAAAAGCCCTATGAGAAGAGATTGAGGGCCCTGGATCTCTTCAGCCTACGCAAGAGAAGGCTGAGAGGTGATCTTGTGGCCGCCTACACATTCTTTGGCGGGGGGGGGGGCGGTGCGGGAGCAAGGAACAGAAGATGCTCTGTTTACCAGGGCACCTCTTAGAGTAACTAGGAACAAGGACCACAAACTGACAGAGAGCAGATTTAGGTTAAACATCAGGAAGAACTTACTTACGGTAAGGGTTGCCAGAACCTGGAATGGGCTTTCAAGGGAGGTGGTGCTCTCCCCTACTTTGGGGCACCTTGCTGGGGTCATCTGACCCCAGTGCTCTTTCCTGCCCATGGTGGGGGGGCAGATTTGATGATCTCCTGAGGTTGTTTCTGACCCAAACAACTATGAATACAGACCAAATCTACACTGGTTTGTAAACTGGGTACACTAAACATTTTAATACGGCCCAATATAAAAGTTTTGGTTCTCAGAACAAAACACAGGCCAATTCACAGTTCAGAAAAGTACTTGGTGAATCACAATGACTAGTCACCTGACTACAAGCTCACAGAATGACACAGCAGCCATAAGTGCTAACAGGGTTCTTGCATAGATAAGCAAGGGAATCTTGAGGCAAAGAAGTTACATTAATTTATTTGGCACTATGACAACCAGCATGGGAATAATGTGCTCTACTTCTAAAGTCCAGTTTATGAAGGAGGGTGATAAATTGAGAAGGATTCAGATAGGATCCATGAGAATAACAACAGGATTGGAAGATCTAGCTTACAATTAAACGCTTTTTGGGGCAACTTGATAATGGTCTGCAGGTACCTATATGGGGAACAAAACTCTAATAATAAGTAGATAAATACATAATGGATTTTTTTTAACATGAATGTGTATGTATTTGTATGTATACCTGGTCTCTGAGCAAGTCAAGTATCTCAAATAATGATCAGAAATGATATACATACTGGCAAGGCTTTATTAAGAGAATGTTCATCTTTGTTGTCCTCACTATTGGCCTTGGCAGCTTCTTCACTTCCACTGGTATTTTACAAAGCTCTGAAATGACTGAATAAATTGCTGAAGCAAAACCAGTTTAAATGCTTTGAGATTTTATTTCTAAGAGATTCTGCATAAACAGAAACTGTTTTGACCTTCAATCAAGCAACAGAAGAGCCATCTCCAGCTGTGTTTCAATTGCTTTGAGAAATCCTGCTGAGTATCTCAAGAGGAGCATGCCTGCACCTGCAACTACATGTTACTACCAGACTGAACAGCATGTGGAAACAAGAAAACACCCAGACCTTCCAGACACGCTTTCCACTAAAACTATGGATGATGTACAAAGCTAAATGGAATACAAGCAGTATTTGAGGGAAGTTTACAAATTATAGTTGGTATCATGTATTTGTTGTAGACATGCCAGAACTATGTTTACCTCTATTTTTTTTTTTGACAAGCAGTCAGGGGGCCAAATCTTGCAACGTGCTGCACCGTGCACACAGGTGGGCAAGCACCCCTCCACACCTCTTTGTCTGAGAACTCCTTTGGTACTGCGAGCTTTGCTGTACCTCACCATCCTGCCTTATCACACTCCCTGGAGAGAGAAAGGAGGGGGAGCCTGGAGAATCCAGTGACAGCAGCAGCTGGAGTGATGAGGGGAGCAGTAGCCAGCACAGCCTGGGGTCCACAGTATAACCCCTTGCAAGCCACGTAAAGCCCACAGGTCACTAGTTGGACTACCCTAATCTATAGTGAACTTTTTGCTATGCACCTGTTAGATGTAAAGTACAGCATTGATAGGATTTATCTGCAAAAAGGGAGATGTGTGGGTGTGCATGAGAATGCATGTATGTGTGTGTGTGCACATGTCCAAAGTTAGCTTTCACTAAGCTGTAGTATACAAACTTATTATGGTCCGTGATAACCACGGAGATGGCTGCTTTGTATTGTGCTCTGAATTATTTTTCCTCACAGTGAGGAATTCTTCATTTAAAGTTATCCTAATTCTGGGCAGGTATTCCCTGGTCCTTTGTCTTAGGCCCCTGCCAAACATTCAGTTTAAGATGCAATGGAATCTAATTGTCAATTCCAACAACTGAGAGTCCTGCCCTGCTACAAGCATGGCAGGACATGCAATTTTGGGACTGAGGATTAGATTCCAATTGTACCTTACTTGCTGGTGCAGGGGAAGCTGGGGCTCCATGTATGGGGAAGAAGAAGTCAGCTGATTATCAGTTGAGGCCAGGAACCAAACCAATCCCCAGTCCCAGCTATCAAACAGCTCAGTGCATAGTGAGTCCAGCATTGGGCTGCACCAACCTGATGCCAGACTTCCTGTGCACCTGGAGCTATAAAACAACATGTGCCACCCCCTACATGAGGCTTATACAGCTTCCTGTGCTTTGGGAGTGCAGCATTGGGCTGCCAAAGTTGGATGGCAGGCTCTCTGTACACCAGGACCTGTCAAAACCTCTGTGCACTGCCCAGCTGAGTGGCACATGGGGTTTTTTGACAGGTCCACACCACACATTCAATTCAAAGCATGATACAAATTAGTCACAAAGTTATTCCACATCATATGGGATATGTGGGATAACTTTTTAGCTCGTTTACTACATTATCATGCCTTAAACTGAGTTGCATGTGTGGCCAGTTACTATTTAAGGCATGATTAACTTGTTAATCATGTCTTAGATTGAATGCGTGTTGGGGGCCTTACTGCTAGACACTGTGCACTTTGGAATATGTACCCAAAGCCAGCCAGAATCTACAGAAATTACAGGAGCTGGAGCCAAACTATTCAACATCACAAGATGCCTGCTGGAGAAAGATTCATGACAGAATCTTTAAGATGCTAGGATCTCTTAATTCCCTGTGGTGTAGTAATATGTGAAAGGAACTATGATTTAGTCTTCATGGAGTCCACCGTAGCTCCCAGTACAAGAACTGTTTAAGAGTGTTGGGCTATACAAGGAAAAAAGAGGAGGAGGAACAGAAGATTTGCTACAGCATATTTGTCAGTTAAACTGTTTGTCTATTGATGATCATCAGAAACTGCCTCTGCAGCTGATTTTCTATAGTATCCTGGGTCAAAACAAGGCCCTACTTGTTTAGCTTCTGACAATCTTAGCCATGAGGAAAAAACCTCTATTACTAAGCTAAATCTCACTAAGGCTGCTACAAGTTCTTCAAACCTTCTGGTTTTTCTTGTATTCCTCCTCAGATTTGTCAGACATTAGAAAGACAAGGGTTCTGTTCCTAAGAATCTTATTACATTTCCCCCCCTTCCCCCTCTATTTTTGCTCACCAGGAGGATCCAATTCACAAGTTAGATGAGCATCTTAAATAAGAATCTTAGGCTTTGATATAGGCAAGGAATACTACACTACAAACCAGCTCTGTCTCTCACTTTCAGGTCAACAGATACATTTTTTAATGCCCATTCTCTGAAGTCATTAAGGATATCCTTCTTCAATTAAGAACCCTTTGGTTCATGCAGTCCTTAAAGTTTTGTCTTCATTTGTTTTATGCTGGACATTCTTCTTCCCCATACATGGATATTGTCATCCAGCCTTTAGCTTTTAAATTAGAACAGTGATATTTCAAGTACGGAAATCCATTATAAATTGATTAAAAACCACAAAGACCATACTCCTTTAATAAACTACAGTTTAGTAGCAGCAGTTTTAATTTAGCAACTGAACCATGGAATATGTCACATTTTCAGAAAATCAAGTTTTGGGTGATTTTCAACACTAAAATAGAATTTGCACAAATAGTACATTACATCTATTAATATCTGCTATTTAGAAAGGAAGGCATTTGTGTATTCTAGCAAGATATCGAGTGTGAGAGAACTGAGAGGGAGAAAGCTTGCAAAAATACAATGTGGTGGGCAAGTTTAAAATTATGAAATTGAATTAAGGTTATAGCTGTGCTGCAGCACTACATTTGTCAGGAATCTATTATGGACAATCCTCCACTTCTCCATTCTGCAATTTGATCATAACTGAATCCATCATTGCCATTCAGTACTGTCTTAATTTTTGTTCAGTTACAGCATCCTCACTTCCCATTAACTGTTCATATTTCATGGCTCAAAAAGTGACAAATTTGTACTATTAATACCTTCTTGATGTCATGAATTTAGATTATTTTATTTTTTAGTATAGACATGTTTGGGTATAATATGTTAAAAAAAAATCGATATATAAAATGTCTGAGGATATATAAAGAGCATACTGTCAGATGTACACTCTGAAAAAAACTGAAATCTTTCTCCATTAAAACAAATTTCAGAAAATCTAGGAAACAAACTAGACCATATGAAAGGCTGTAATAGAAGATTCCAACATACTTGATGTTAAAAACATAAAAGACAGTAGTGGGAACACAAACATAACTTGTTTAAAGTCTTAATCAAAAACCTTGAGGGAAGCAGAAAGAAGTTGTAGATACTTCATTTTTAACTGAGTTCAAAACAATTCGAAAGAGAACCTCAAGATGATATTTAAGAACAGAGTTGATTTTATTAGGCTATGATTCTTACCAGGAAATGTAGTGATTAATTTATCTAGGTGTTGGGTTTTTTTTAGCTGAAAAGTAAACCAAGTTTCCTCAATACTTTTTTATTAGGGCTGTCAATTAATTTCAGTTAATGCGTGTGATGAATGCATTAACTGGTTCTTGCAATAATTTCTTCAACGCGTTAATTGCACATGTGGTTTTGGAGCCAGTGCCCAGACTCTGCTCTGCTGCCTCCAGGCCATCCAGCAGGGCAGCACAGAGGACCACAGGGCAGCCCGCACACAGGCTCTGGGCAGCTGCAGCAGGTGAGGGCAGGAGTGGGTGTGGAGACATGTACACAGACATATACGAGCAACTGCAGCCTGCACGCTGCATGTAGAGCAATGCTGCACCGGTAAGTCTGTGGAGGGGGAGGGACGGGGAGAAAGGAGAGGGGCAGACTGAGGCCTCCATGGTGAGGGAGAGAGGCAGGGGCAGTCACTAGGGTGAATGGGGACCCAGGGCAGTTAGTGGAACAGAGCTGCAGGAGACTTGTCCAGAAGTGCGGGGTGGGGGGGAGGGCACGGCTACCTACTGCTGTGCACACCCCTGGGGGGAAGGCATGGAGAGCATGTGCCCCCTGGATTTGTGTGTGGGGTAGAGGTGGGCTGTCCACTGCGGGCTGAGGCTCTGTACCCTACTGCCTTTGCCCTGGGAGCTGCTCAACGCCATGTTGTGCCTCCCCTGCCAGGCAGACATGGGATGCATGGCACAGCCAGCGCATGGGTCCCAGGGCAAAGGCAGCAGGGCACAGAGCCCCAGCCCATAGTAGGAAGCTTGCTCTCACCCCACGCACAAATCCAGGGGCACAGGCCCCCATGCCTTTGCCAGGAGTGCATGCAGTGGTGGGGACCTGTGCCCCTGGATGCATCTCCCGTGGCTCCACTGCATGATCCATCTCTGCCCCACTCCCCCCCTCACTGTGGGGCCTCGATCTGCCCTCCTGCCCCTTCCACTTTGCATTCTTACCTGCTGGGTGCTGTGTGTGTCTGTTTTTGCCCCTCACTCCGAAGCCACAGCCCTCCTAGCTCCGCTGCTGCCCCTCACTCCTGACCCACAGTACCCCACATCCTCCCAGGATGTGCGGGGGCTGTCCCCTCCCTGGGCTCCAAACCCTACACACACACACCCACAGCCCCCCACACCTTCACAAATCCCTGCTCCCATGCACACACCCCACCTGAACCATACAAAGTACCTGCATAATTTTGAGTTTCTGTGCACAATTTTGAGGTTTTAGCTGTGCAATTAATATCATGATTAATTGCAACTCATTTTTTTAATTGTGCAACTAATCAGGATCAATTTTTTTAATCATTTGATAGCCCTACTTTTATATATCTTTTTGCAATGAGAACAATTTGTTAAAGAATACGTTTTTTAAAAATACAAAAAAACAAACAAACAACAAAGATTATTACCTGATTGCCAAAAAGATTGAATCCATTAATTGCTTCTAGAGCTGCTTTTGCTAACCCAACAGAGCTGGAGAAAGGGGTAGGGGAGGGAGGAGGAAGAATAAAAAATAAGAGTATTACATTTACAGATCTGGAATTACACAGATAAATACCCCTATACATACCTCCATAAAAAAACTTGGGTCAAATGCTAAAAAAATAAATAAATAAATAAATTTAAAAAAAAAATGATATAGTATGTATTTTCAGAATTTTATTCAACTTTAAAGGCCAGTAACCAGCTAGAAAAATACTTCTAGTTCCCCCTTATTAATGGGCACCTGACACTCTACGCTTCAAGGCCCTTTTACCTTTATTAGCAGCAAGTCTATTTTTAGAACAATTTCCTTGTACTTGGCTCTCAAGCACTGAACTTGACAAAATAAATCTTTGAAAATAAAGTTATTGCATCAATCTGAGGTCAAAGCAGCAGCATAATTCTCATGTCAACCACAGATATAAGGTTATCTTCACATTACTTACGTGCCAGTATCCTCTAGGCCAGTGTTTCTCAACATGTAGATGGCAACCCAAAAAAGTGGGTTGCAAGAGTATTTGAAAAGGTCGTGAACAGTCACAGAAAAACATGGGAAAGCAAAAGTTTCCCCTTGCAGGCTTGCAGCCTTCCAGCCTGCATGGAACTGCTTGGGCCAACTGGAGGGAGGGGGTGCCACATGTGTCTGCATGTACACATGCATGTGGCCAGCGCACAGCCAGGCAGGGTGGTGGGAGCAGCCCTGGCAGCTAGATGCAAGTAAGTCTATGGCAAATGGGGGCTGGAGGGTCAGGGTAGTTGTAGGAGGGTCATGTGTGCATGGAG
>NW_017728998.1:28717197-28720077 GCF_001723915.1 Gavialis gangeticus | reverse complement strand
GGGGGGGGGGGGTCGGGTGCCTGCCAACGCTGGTGGAAGGTGTCTGGGTGCTGGGACTGTGGCAGGGGGAGAAGGGGGAGACCTGCCCCTCCAGTGGGGGAAAGGGATGGGAAGGCCCTTTGGAGGCAGTGGGGAGCTGCATGGCCAGGCTGGCAGTGACAGGGCTGGTGCCTGTGCTCACAGGGGTGAGGGCAAGGCCAGGCTGCCTGGTGCAGCACAGGAACCCCAGGTCAGAATGTGGGGGGTACCACAGGCATCCCATCCTCCTCCCTCCAGCTTGCATGGGGGCCAGACTCACTCTGCCACCCTCAACATGACCTGGAGCCACTGCTCCCCACTCTAAGCCTCATCAACTGTTCTCCTTGAAGTGGGGAGAGCACTGCCCCCTCATGAGCATTGTAAGGTGAGGGTCTCAAATTAGGGGCAGCATCGTCAGCTACGGGGCTCACAGCAGGGAGAACATTGCCACTACTGCAAGCCTCATCAACTGCGGGGCTTGCAACAGTAGCAGTGTTCTTCCCGCTGCCCCTGCTGTGAGCCCCACAGCCAATGAGTCTCCCAGTGGTGGCAGCACTCCCAGTACTGCCCCTGCTGTGAGCCCCACATCTGACAAAGTTCACAGTGGCAGCAGCATTCTCCTCACTGCCCCCACTGAGAACCCTGCAGGCAACAACGCTGCCTCCGCTGAGAGCCCTGCAGTCAAGTGTTGGCTATGAGGCTTGCAGCAGGCTCAGCGCAATGAACACTGCTCTCACTATGAGCCCCACAAGCTTCAGTGCTTGCAGGATGGGACCTGGTACAGGGAATATCTGGAATCACAATCCCAGGTTCCCCCTGCATCAGAAATAAGGCATGATGGGAGCTAAAGTGTGATCCCACAATGGTACCTTCTGCCAGGCAAACTAGTGCATGGCAGCAGGTGTAAATGTGGGATTACACCTTAGAACCCATCATGCCTTTACCTGCATGTTTAGAGGGGTCCTGAGAAAAGACATTGTCCTCAGAGTTATTTTGACCGTAGTCTGTTTTGCAGAAAAACTGTAATTAATAAATATTAGGAAACTACACTTTATGAAATTGACAGTATTGCATCTTTTTATTACAAGAGACACAGAGGGACTACTTGGTTGAAAAGAAAAATACAATTGTGAGGACAACCCCTTTTTTTCTAACTTGAACAAAGTGAACATCATGGAAAAATATCTACATTACTTATAGCTAGCATATTACATGACAAAATAAAATAGATCAAAAACTGGTAGAAGTATAGATAAGTTGTATTTTTAACATAACTGCCTGTACAGTCTATTACACATTTTATTAGTAATATTTATTTAGAACATACAGACTCATATTTTCCCTTTTTCCATCACTACTCATCATCATGTACTAAATTCCAAAATTAGAAAAATGTTTTAAAATAAAATCCCCTTAGTAACATTTCTAATCTCAAAATTATGCATTATATTTAGCATAAATATTATTTCTGTTGGACTGTTTTCAGTATCAGAAGTATCATAAAACACAGATTTCAAACTGTATCATTCTTTTTAATCATCTGCAGTAGGTTTATAAAACCTCCATCTTCTTTTCAGTAACACTGCCAGAAATGCTGTTCATAGGATTCATGTGGGAATTAATTCTAATTGGTTAAACAAGAGAAAGCTGATTATGTTGGCTAAATTCTGCTCTAAGCAGCTGCCATCAAAGACTGGTGAAATCCCTTGGTTTTTATATCTTCTGCTGATTAGAAAGTTATTGTTACCCAGATAATGCAATGAAGTAGTAAACTAAACCCAGTACTGCTGTGGATACCAGCAATTTCCTTTGTTGCAACTCTTTAAAAATAAAATTATCTTTATTCTAGCACAGCTATTTTATATAATTCATTTATATACTAGCACTTATTTAACTGAAATTGGCATAGTCATTTAGTTAAATCATAATGTTTCACAGGAATTGTAGGTATATTCTCAACAAAATGGATACATACTACATGAGAACAAGGTAAATCCACCATTTAGATAACTAGATTAATACTTTGAGTCCTCATTTCTCCTTCAAGATCAACTCCTCCAATAGAAAGGGGCAGATATTTTTCAAGGGATGGAAGGCAAAAACAAACACTGGCAACAACTGTACAGTGGAAAGAGTTGAAAGGAAAAAAAAAAGCAAGGATTTTCAGGAAGAGTAAGTCACCTTATTTTATCTGGATAAAACAAAAGGGGTGGTTTGAGAATGCAGAAGAAAATTTTGCACCCTCTCTAGTGACTAATTTATACACTTGCTCACTTAACACTCCTAGGTAAATAGTACCGACTTCAGCTCATATCCCTTCCCCTCCCCCATCTCCCTTTCCCCACAAACCTTCAGAAAATACAACACTTTCATAAAAACTGATTACAACTGAAAATATGAATATTTTAATGATAAAATTCTGCTTGAATTTCTTCTGTTATGTCAGGGTGTTGTTACATGTTACCCTTGAGTTATAAGTGCTCTTAATATGGTAGTACCTATAGTATGAAAATTAGTGCTAAGCAGCCTATAGGCATCTTATACCACTTCAGGCAAGATTTACCTTTCAACTGTGTTATCCAGCTTGTGTCAGAATAATGTGTGGCTGCTCCGTGAGGATAAAACGACCAATTTTCAGTCCTCCAGAGTCCCAGGAAGTACCATCCCCTTCTCCCACTCCCTGCTCTCTTTGAACAAATTTCCACCCCTCAAACTTCCCTGCCCAGGGGGTAGTACAGGGGCAGGCAATTATTTTGGGTGGAAGACAGCTTACTGAGTTTTGGCAAGCCATAGAGGGCTGCATGACAGGCAGCCAGGGGCAAATAAATATTAATTCTCTAAATTTTTTAGGGGCCCTGCAGG
>NW_017728998.1:28707963-28710810 GCF_001723915.1 Gavialis gangeticus | reverse complement strand
TATAGATAAGTTGTATTTTTAACATAACTGCCTGTACAGTCTATTACACATTTTATTAGTAATATTTATTTAGAACATACAGACTCATATTTTCCCTTTTTCCATCACTACTCATCATCATGTACTAAATTCCAAAATTAGAAAAATGTTTTAAAATAAAATCCCCTTAGTAACATTTCTAATCTCAAAATTATGCATTATATTTAGCATAAATATTATTTCTGTTGGACTGTTTTCAGTATCAGAAGTATCATAAAACACAGATTTCAAACTGTATCATTCTTTTTAATCATCTGCAGTAGGTTTATAAAACCTCCATCTTCTTTTCAGTAACACTGCCAGAAATGCTGTTCATAGGATTCATGTGGGAATTAATTCTAATTGGTTAAACAAGAGAAAGCTGATTATGTTGGCTAAATTCTGCTCTAAGCAGCTGCCATCAAAGACTGGTGAAATCCCTTGGTTTTTATATCTTCTGCTGATTAGAAAGTTATTGTTACCCAGATAATGCAATGAAGTAGTAAACTAAACCCAGTACTGCTGTGGATACCAGCAATTTCCTTTGTTGCAACTCTTTAAAAATAAAATTATCTTTATTCTAGCACAGCTATTTTATATAATTCATTTATATACTAGCACTTATTTAACTGAAATTGGCATAGTCATTTAGTTAAATCATAATGTTTCACAGGAATTGTAGGTATATTCTCAACAAAATGGATACATACTACATGAGAACAAGGTAAATCCACCATTTAGATAACTAGATTAATACTTTGAGTCCTCATTTCTCCTTCAAGATCAACTCCTCCAATAGAAAGGGGCAGATATTTTTCAAGGGATGGAAGGCAAAAACAAACACTGGCAACAACTGTACAGTGGAAAGAGTTGAAAGGAAAAAAAAAAGCAAGGATTTTCAGGAAGAGTAAGTCACCTTATTTTATCTGGATAAAACAAAAGGGGTGGTTTGAGAATGCAGAAGAAAATTTTGCACCCTCTCTAGTGACTAATTTATACACTTGCTCACTTAACACTCCTAGGTAAATAGTACCGACTTCAGCTCATATCCCTTCCCCTCCCCCATCTCCCTTTCCCCACAAACCTTCAGAAAATACAACACTTTCATAAAAACTGATTACAACTGAAAATATGAATATTTTAATGATAAAATTCTGCTTGAATTTCTTCTGTTATGTCAGGGTGTTGTTACATGTTACCCTTGAGTTATAAGTGCTCTTAATATGGTAGTACCTATAGTATGAAAATTAGTGCTAAGCAGCCTATAGGCATCTTATACCACTTCAGGCAAGATTTACCTTTCAACTGTGTTATCCAGCTTGTGTCAGAATAATGTGTGGCTGCTCCGTGAGGATAAAACGACCAATTTTCAGTCCTCCAGAGTCCCAGGAAGTACCATCCCCTTCTCCCACTCCCTGCTCTCTTTGAACAAATTTCCACCCCTCAAACTTCCCTGCCCAGGGGGTAGTACAGGGGCAGGCAATTATTTTGGGTGGAAGACAGCTTACTGAGTTTTGGCAAGCCATAGAGGGCTGCATGACAGGCAGCCAGGGGCAAATAAATATTAATTCTCTAAATTTTTTAGGGGCCCTGCAGGCCAGACAGTATGGCTTGGTGGGTCACATCTGGCCCACGGGCCACATTTTGTCCACCCCTGGGGTAGTATGACACCAAGCCAGCTCCCCCTTCTGCCACCAGGCGGTGCAACCCCATGGAAGCAGGGCAAAAAGCCAGCTTTTACTTACCTACTCTTATCAACCACAGGCAACCAGAAGTAGAGAATGAACCAAAGGAAAATGCTTTTCCCCCACCTCAGCCCCACAAGGCAGCATGAACCCTGCTGACTGGCTTCCCAATTCCTTGCAAGCCAATCCCAATTCAGTAACACATTAACTTTCTTATTTTTATTCTTTTATTTTATTTCACTTCCTTGATTTTATTCTTTGGGATTTTATTTTTTTTTCTCTTTTGCTTCAGTGATTGACTTCCTTCATTTCACTACAGCCCCCATCTCCATGCTCCAGCCACTGCAACCCATATCTCATCCCCCCCCATGTAGAACAGGCATCCTGGCTTGCCAGGATAGATTGCACATTTGACAGAGACACCTGGCTACCACATGAAGAATTGCAGTACAGAAGGGAAACCCCTCAAGAATTGCACACCGCTGGTTATGACATATCACCCCTTCCTCGAACCCATACGGAAAATCCTCAAACACTTGCAACCCATAGTAGAAGGAGACCCTATTCTTAAAGGGATCTTCCCAGAACCACCCATCTTAGCCTTCAAACAAGCACTGAACCTCGCTAACCTCATCACCAGAAGCAAACTTCCTATGACCCAGAACACACCGAATGGATCCAGACCATGTCACGACAAGAAATGCAAAACCTGCCAACACTTCTCCACCACCCCCACAACGGCTACACGCCACAACAACAGAACCATCAGCATTCCTGCATCTTAGAGCTGCACCTCTCATCCAATGCACCAAATGCCCTGACAGAAAATACATAGGAGACACCAAACAACAACTGTGTACTAGAATGAATGCACACCGGAAATCTATCAAAGACAAGAATACTCAATTACCTGTGGGGACACATTTCTCACAAGAAAACCACCCTCTGTTCAATCTCTCAGTTCTAATCCTCACAGGGAACTTACAAAACACTTTTCACAGACAAGCCTATGAACTTCATTTCATCAGCCTCCTGGATACAAAAAATCATGGGCTAAATATAGACATTGCATTTATGACACAATATAACGTGTCTGACATCTGAGTCCCCAGGTACCTCTCCACTACTTACCTGCTACATTCAT
>NW_017728998.1:28697714-28707476 GCF_001723915.1 Gavialis gangeticus | reverse complement strand
CCAGCCTCTGGCTTCTTTACTATTCATTCCATCCAGGAAGAACACACATCACCTGCAGATGCTTCCTCAGCCTGATGAAGGGTATTTAAACACAAAAGCTTGCTAAGAAAATTTTTTTCCAACTATTTAAGTTGATCTAATAAAAAGATATCAGATTCACCCAAAGAACCTTGTCTGCCTCAGTATATCAGACACTTTCCCGGATATATGCTGACTAATGCTTAGAACAGGGGCAGGCAATTATTTTGGGTAGAGGGCCACTTACCCAGTTTTGGCAAGCTGTCGAGGGCTGCATGGGTAGCCCCACCCCTTGACTGGTGCCCCGCCTCCTGGTCACCATCTTGGAGCCAATGTCTCAGGGCCAGCACCGGTGGAGCTGGGTCTGTGGAGCTGGGTTGGGCTGTACCAGCAGGAAGAGGGGTGGAGCTGGCCCAGTTCCATAGAGCCCCTGCCAGCTGGGACCTTGTACTCCTGCTGCCCTGCTCTGGGCCCTGCCAGCACTGGCCCCAGGACACTGGTGTGGGCTCCGTGCATCCGCTCACTCCTAGTGCCCCCCAGCCCTGCGGTACAGGTGAGGGGCAGCACACAGCCCTGACCCCCTGCTCCGCAGCAGGGAAGAAGCTGGCACCAAGTGCGGGGAAAAGCAGCCCCTCCCCTGCCCTGTGGCCTGCACTCCCTGCTGCACTTGCTTACAGTCTTCATGGGGCTGTCCTGAATAGGCATAGGTGGGGGCCAGGGCAGAGAGGCAGCAGATGTTTGCAGCTGGCCCAGGTTCTGGGTAGCTGCTCACAGCTACAGAGCCTGGGCTGGGGGCACGGGCTTTGGGCAGGGGGCAAGGGGCAGGAGCAGGGCTGGGGGCAGGGGCAGCAGCGCTGGGGGCAAGGGGCACAAGCAGGGCATCCTGCCATGTACCCCCCTGCCCTCATTTCATTTCGAGGCACAGGTAGCCCCATGTGGGCTGCGAGCAGCTGCAGTGCGGGGAGCTGGGCACAGGGCAGGCATGGGGCTGCTTTCCCCCCCCGCACTCAGTACCAGCTTGTAATCTGCCCTGCTGCCAGCCTGGCCCCGCTGGATCCAGGCTCACCCGTCAGGGCTGCACGTGGTGGCTGCAGCAGCTGCGGCCCCCCTGCTTGCCATGCCAGGCAGTGTTTGCTGCTACCACCTCTGGGCTGCCCAGCATGTGAGCTCCGGGTGGGCAGCAGCAGCAAACACTGCCCGACGTGGCAAATGGGGGGCTGCAGCTGCTGCCGCCATGTGCAGCCCCGACGGTGAGCCCGGAGCCAGCGCAGGGCCCAGGCTGGCAGCAGGACGGGTTACAAACTGGTGCTAAGCGCAGGGGGGAAAAGCGGCTCCTCCCCCACCCCATGTCCAGTGCCCCAAGCTGCAGTCGCTCGCAGCCCACCTGGGGCTGCCTGTGCCTGTTCAGGACAGCCCCATGGCTACGAGTGGATTCAGCAGGAAGCGCAGGCCACAGGGTGGGCAGGAGGCCACTTTTCCCCAGGCTCCTTCCCTGCCTGGGGTCCTCCCTTGCCCTTCCCCACCCTTACCTGAGCTTCCCGTGCCAGGGCAATCACGTGGTCACAGGCCAGAAGCTCCTGCTGGGGCTTCTGGCTGGGGGGGTGGGGCCTGGCAGGCCTTGCTGTTGCAGGAAGCGCCCTGGCTTCCCCTGAATCCTACTGCCCCTGGTTCCTGTCATTTTTTACAGGAAGCAAAGACAGAGAAACATTAATTTTCAAAAATTTTTAGAGGCCTCATGGGCCAGATAGAATGGCCTCACGGGCCCCATCCGGCCCGCGGACCATATTTTGCCCACCCCGGCTTAGAATATTAATTGCACATTTTGTAGGTGATAACTACCTGAGGAAGATCTCACTGCACTCCAAAATAAGGAGGAAATTGGCCAATGCATTTTAAGAATTGAAACAGCAACTCTGTCTTCAAATACTGGTTAAACTAGACAGTATGCATTATAATATTTTGTACTTTGAGACTGCTATTACATTGCAGACATTTGGTTGATACTTAATTGAAAAATGACTTCTTGCTTGAAAAATCAGGAGAAAGGCAACAGAAAATACATCATCTGCATATTTCCCCCCGAGTCATGTTTATACTTCATACCTTGCAAATTAATATTGAAAAAATAACATCTTACTTTGCTCTCTTGATGGGCTCAACAACAAGGATGCATGAAACTAGAACACAAGTTTAAAGAAAGTACTAAAACTATTTAAAAGGGTGTCCAGACCAAACTGGTTTTTATTTATTTATTTTTTACCAGGGACAGACAACATGACAGAAGACTATTACCTGCACAATAAAGGGAAAAAGATCAGGAATCCTATGCTTTTCAGACTTGAAATATAAAGATGGTGTGTTCCAGAAACATAATTTCTATCAATAGCACATATGGGAGATGTCAAAGACATTCTGCAGAGGTATTCAGCAGATGCTTGGAGAACAGCTTGATCAAATGGTTACAGGACAAATTAATTTTTCAGAAGCTCAAACATATGGGAAGAAGATCATGCTCTAATATAAACTATTACAAAAAAGTTTGCCGTTGATGTCTACTGCTTCCCACTGGTTCAATTTCCCCCATGAAAAAAATCCAGTAGTAAAAGTATCTGCAAGAAGAATGGAGGAGCCCCATTTGGCCAACTTGACACAAGAGTAAGTAAGAGCTCTGCATCTTTCCATCTAGAAGTATTACCAACTTCCACAGGAACTTCTAAAAAACCTTTTAGTAAGAAATAATGATCCCTGATAAGTTGCAAATCAGCATAACACCTAAAAGTAACAGTGAAGCAGTGGCAAATAAGGATCTGGATTAGCTTGTTTCACCACTCAGTTGATCAAAAGAGTCTGGGAACTAACCTAAAAAAAGTAATCCTTAGAAAATATTCTAAAGATTTTTGTATCCTCTGAATCACAGGCTGGAATTTTTGGTTATCACTCAAATACTTTGAACCAGATTGTATCCTGTACAGAAGGAGCCTACATCCACTAAAGAAAGGAAATAATTTCCAATTACAAAAGTAAACAAGTGTTAGAAGGTACACTGTAAGCTTTAGGGTTTACCCTGGGGGTCTTTAAGAAGAGGCTTGATGCCTACCTGGCTGGGGTCATTTGAGCCCAGTTTTTCTCCTGCCCAGGCAGGGGGTCGGACGTGAAGATCTACAAGGTCCCTTCCGACCCTACTTCTATGATTCTATGAATTGGTAGAAGTCCAGCATAAAATGCACTGAGACCTAAGTTTTCTTCTCACTTCATAATCATTGCAGTGAAACATGGACAAGCAAATTATACTATAGCCTTAAGTAGCATTAAATTTTGTGGATTTTTCCTGCTATTCTTGTATGTTACTTTACTAGTGTTTTACAATTGCCTACTTACTCTTTTTTTCATCCAAACAGGTCCTTAAGTGCACATTTCTCTTTCATTTTTCCTTCATTTTTGGAGAGAATCCACACCTTAGTTTTTCCACATGAATAACCAAGAGTGAAACTGAGTGCAACCATTTGCATATGGGCTTGAGGTACTAACAGTGGTTTTACCAGGTGGTACCAACATACAGTCTGTGGGCCAGATCCACAGAGCCACATCATCCAGATTCCAGGGCACCCCATAGGTCTGAAAATTTAGCAGCAAGGGGGCAGTGGCAGAATTAGTTGCCACTAGTCACAGCAATATGCTAGTGTAATTTAAGGAACAGAATATGATCAGTCCTATATAGTACACCCAATAAATTCCAGTGCCTGCCTAGAGAACTTTGCACACAAGATATTGCTACACTGAAAATATTGGAAGATACAGAGGACATAATTTAAAACTTTTTTTTTTGTTTTGTTTAGAGATAGAGGGAAGGCTGTTAAATGACAGTAGGCAATGATATAGGTGAACTTTGATGTGATATGGCATGTGTAGACTTCATACCAGGAAAGAATAAATAATAAAACAATCATATCTCAGTTTTATTCCCCACCACCACACCACTGTGTGCATAAAACTGAGTAAATATGATGATATGTAAATATAAGCTTTTATTTCAATGAGAAATAAGAATACATGGGGTTGGTTTTAAATGCATGCAAGCACCTGAAGTCAATAAAATTTCCGCATTTGATAAATATGTCATACAATGGAAGTAATACTGTCAGGCTCTCATTATTACTTTAAAAAAATAAAGTTACACTATTTCTAAGTCCATTTTCTCTAAAATAATATTATATTTATCATCTAAAAAGTCACAGACTTAATGACTTCATAGCTAATGGAGCACAAATTTTGCTTATATATTATTTCAATTATATTTCAGGAGTACATGAATAAAAAAATAGTACATATATTGACATTCTCATCATAAAGCAATTAGACCACGAAAGAATACATTATCTGGCAGCGTGAAATGATCAGCTTATGGGAATGCCAAGGTGTATCGTTAGTACAATCCTTGAAATGCTCTTGAAATTAAAGAACTCATATCCTGCCACTCAAAGTGACACTTTAAAGTTGGGTGGATCAACAACCTGATGAACAAAATTACTCTGGAAACCAAAAAACTTCTGAGTTTCTTATCAGTCTAATGGAAGATGAGAAGTACCCAAAATACTAGGGGTGCACTGATAGAGAATTTTTGGGCTGATACCAACGGCTGATTTTTAACAAGCCATAACAGCCGATACTGATCTGATTCTGATATGCAGCCAGGCAGCATGGAGAACAGCATATGGCTGTTAAGTCTGTTGTGGGGTAAGGGGCAAGAGGGGAGCAGACTGAGGCACCCATGGTGAGGGAGGGAGTGGGGCTGGGGTGGAGGCAGGCGCTGCCCAGGTGGGGTGGGGTGGCATAGGGGACAGAGCCACAAGCAGCTCATCAGGGGAATGTCGGGGGAACAGCTCCCACCACTGCACGCATCATGGGAGGGCATGGGAGGTGTGTGCCCTCAGATCTGCGTGCGGGGCGAGGGCAGGCTGCTTCTGTGGGCTGGGGCAGCATCGAGCTTTTTCTGGTGGAGGTTGGGCCGGGGCTGCACTCAGGGTGGACTGTGACTGTGCTGGGAGGGGGGCTGCAGTCACCCCAAAATTCATTGTAGCCCCCCATAGTCGCTGCCTGCCCCAAGCACAGCCTGGTCCAGCCCCCTGTCAGGAAGAGCCCAGCACCATCCTGGCCCCAGGCCACAGTAGCAGCCTGCCCTTGCCCTGCATGCGGATTCAGGCGCATGTGCCCCCCATGCCCTCCCAGGGTTCATGCAGCGGTGGGAGCTGCCCTGCCCTGGGACAAGCCACTTGCGGCTCCATCCCCCACTCTGCTCTTGCAGCATCTGCCCCTACCCCAGCTGCATCCCCACTTCCTCTCTTACCGCGGGGGCCTCGATCTGTCCCACTCTACGCCCTTTCCCTCACAACAGTCTTACCAGGCTTCAGGCTTGATATTAGGTGGCATTACTTTACAGTTAGGGTTGCCAGGCTCTGGAATGGGCTCCCAAGGGAGGTGGTGCTCTCCCCTACCTTGGGGATCTTCATGAGGAGGTTGGATAGATATCTGGCTGGGGTACTATGATCCCAGCACTCATTCCTGCCCAGGGCAGGGGGTCACACTTGATTATCTGCTCATGTCCCTTCCGAACCTAGAAACTATGAAACAGACAGACCTGGCTGCTCTCCATGCTGCCGGGCTGAGCTCTTGGCCATTTGCATGCTGCACTGTGGCTGCGCATGCATGGGCCATTTATTGGCCACTTCAGCCAAAAAAATCCAATTCCTAATACTGTCAATTTTCCTTATATTGGCGCCAATCTGATATGGGACCAATGTGTCAGTGCACTTCTACAAAATACTGGTTTTTCCAGAAACAAAAAAATAATGTCATTTCTTGTTCAGCAGAAAACACTCTTGCATTTTTGTAATGAATATATGAATGTGCCCATTAACTTTATTAACGAAGATGAAAGAATAAAGGAACCTAATTCTTCATAAACACTACTATTCATTTAATGTTATGCATAATGTTTCCTTTTAAAACTAACATCTTTAAATTCCAAAAACACATTTTTGAAAAGGATGATTCTGAAATTTAGGGATGCAATGGTAGTTTATGATGGAACTTTCCTGTAGCGTTTTCATTTTTAAAAAAAGAACAAAACATGCAGCTTCACATGGTTATGGCACTTATTTGTGCATGCAAATTGTATATAAATTGGGGTTATTTTTCTAAATCATAAATGAGAGTCTTCAAAGGTCCTCAGTTACAATTTCACTCAAAACATAATGCATTTTCCAAAGAAGTGAGTACACTACTGTAATAAGCTATTTTGATCCATTACCTGAATTATTTACACTCACATTATAAGTAGGTATGCAAATTACCTTGAATGTAAATCTGTGCTCCCATTGTTGTATTTACTTCCTCTTTCCCAGACACCAAAATCGGGTACTCGATATGCTCTTTCCACACAAAAGACAAGGTTCTGGATGAAGGATACCTGTGAAGAAAACGGGAAAGAAGGGACTGAAGGAAACTTGATATAAAGCAAAAGTGTATCTTACTGGTATTTTCAGAATGATAAAGTCATGTTATTAATGCTCCAAAACTGCCACTGGTACTTGATTATAGTTTCTGATGGTGTAGTGCTCCCATGTTGGACATATTTCTGTATAAAATCAGTTTTATTACATTTTAAGAAATGTCCCAAATGTAACAGTACTTTGATTTGTAGAAAAGCCCAACAAAATGAAGAATGCAAGTTACTGAATATTCAAACAAGACACTAAAGCAGCTCTAAAAAATGCAAGAGCCTGATCTTTAAAACAACTATATCAGTAGTACCTTTAGAAAGTACAAAAAGTTAAACCCTAAAAATCATCTTCCCATATTTACAAATTTTCTTTTCTTACTCTCAATTTTCTTGAGAAGGTACAAACTTAGTTTGTTTGATTATGAGGCATATATGGCAAGATGGGCCTTACATTTCATTCCAAAAGCATCACTTTAACAATTGTGCTTACACCTAACTCTTCTATAAACATTCTGGGCTCATGGATACATTGATCTAACAGAGTCTGGCTACAATGCAAGTTTACTATGAAGAGAACTTATTTTATTACAGAGTTAAAGTAGAGCACACAATGCATTGACCTAGTAGGCAACTGTCAATCTTCTGGATCAAGGTGCACATGAAAGAAGTCTAATCAGACGCCTGATGAATCCGTTGTGACTGACAAGCCCAATCTGAGAGCGACCCAGCTTGGTAAAAGGTTCACAGATCCATACGTTGTCTAAGTTGGAGTCCAAGTTTACACCATGCTGCTTTCTTCTTTCTTGCTTTGCTTTCATCCTCCGGATCAAAGCCACTTCATGTTAAGCCAGATGTTCCCTCCAGATCAGGAGGAGCGCACAGAAAGCTATTCAGTTTTCTATGTTACGCTGAACAACTTGATATAGTTTTTGCACACATTGTGGAACCACCACAGAGGGAGACCCCACCTTAGAGCCATCTCAAATCCCACTGTATGAAATATTCTTTGGGATACAGTCTTCTCCCATTCTCCTGATATGGCTGAGCCATCACCACCTTTTTCTTCTTGATAGTGGTTTCTAAGTGTGTCAGTGCTGGGCACTCCAGTACCTCTGTGTCTGGTATTCTGTCTTCTCACTTTATTTTCAGGATCTTATGCAGACATTTCATATGGAACCTGTTCAGTCTCTTGCTATGCCTAGCATATGTAGTCCATGTTTCTGAACTATAAAGCAGAGATGACAACGCACACGTCTTGTAGATTTGCATCTTCACCTTAGCTGATAGTTTGCTGTTACTCCATGTACATTTCTGTAACAGCCCAAAATTCTTACCTGCTTCTCCAAATCTGTTAGTCAGTTATGTTGGAAGGTCAAGATTCCTGCTGATCGTACAACCCAAGTAACAGAAACTGTCAATGACACCAACCAGAGCTATGTCAGGTATCGGTTATTTCCAGATAAAAATTGGATTTTTAAAAATTTAAATCAGATTTGATTTAATCATACTTTTAATTTTTTCTTAAGATGCTTGAAAAAAAAAACCTATATAAAGATATTTTTAATTTAAGGTATGTTAAAGCTCAAAGACCTCACCATGGAATACAGATTATAACTTCTAATGATATATTATTTGAGACAATATAATCATGTAACTTTTTTAGAAGTTTTAGAAATAGGTCACAACAGGTCATGGACTGTTCTGGGGGCCCAATCTTATGGGGCTTCCAGAGGCTCCTCCATAGATTAATAAAGATTAAAGAAAGCCACTCTAACCAATGGGACTCAGTGCGCAGTCTAGAACAGTGGTTCTGAACCTTTTTCATTCAACGTACCCCTTTGTCTCAGAGTGAGACTTCACATACCCCCTAAGAACGACGTTTCCAGTGCAAGGTTGAGGCATGGAGCAGGAGTAGAATATCTGGTTTCCACATGCAGGCGTTTTTACAGCAGTAAAACCCTGGCAATTTGTCGAGACTTTTTTTTAGGGCCTTCGACCTGTGTTAGACAATGTATGAAATATATCTCATGTACCCACTGACGAGGCTTCACATACCGCCTGGGGGTACATGTACCCCCATTTCAGAACTGCTGGTCTAGAAGATCCCATTAAGCATCAATCTCTGGGATGCTTAGTTTCAGTTCTCAAATTGTAGATTTGTGTCTCCAGAGATAACATCCTTGTTAACAGCAGTATAGGAAGTTGAGACACAACAGACTTGATTACCTACCCATCAGCCCTATTGTCTCTCTGCAAGTTTGTGTACACAGAATCAAGCCCTTACTTGTCTCTAAAAATGCAAAGTTTCAAGAAGTTAAATGAATAAAGGATTGTTAGGGGTGGAGTAGATCTGAGCAAGGAAGAGGAGTCTGGAGATAAATTCAAGGAGTGAGGGACTCTAGAAACAAGAGAGAAACATTTTTGAGCAGAATATTCCATAAGTCTTGATGGATAAGTTTCTGAGTATAGCCTCTCCATTGATATGAGATCTAGTGAGGGAATGGTATGGTAGAAGGGAAAACCTATTATGGTGGCAGGCTTGACAGGCTGTAAGAGAGACCCTTGTTTAGAAATATTTTAATTAGTGCTGAGAAATGATTAAAAAATTTAATTGCAATTAATAGCAAGTTTTAAAAAAACCCAACAGTTGCAATTAATCACACAGTTAAACACTAGCCCCCCCCCACACACACACCCAACAGCTAGGAGCCCATATTCCCTACAACTCCTCCCCACCACCACCAGCAGTGCACAGCCCCAGCCCCGACCCTGGCCTGCCCCGCACTCACTCCAAATTCGTCCTGGCTGGAGGGGATGAGCTAGAGCCTGTGCAAACAGCCTTGACCCTGGCCTGCCCTGCACTTGCTCCAAACTCACCTGCCCATGCTGAGCAGTGGCAGCGGCCAAGCAGAAGCTGCTGCTCAGTGCAGAGGAAAAGCGGCCCTTCCCTCACCACTGCGGGCCCTTCTTGCTGCAGCTGCCCGGAGCCCGTGCCTGGGCTGCCTTGCAGCTCCTCTGCACTGCCACCACTGCCCTGCTGGGCAGGCTGGAGGCAGCGGTGATGGCAGCAGAGAGGAGCCACACAGCAGCCCAGGTGCAGGCTCTGGGAAGCTGCAACAAGAAGGGCCTGGCAGCTGTGAGGGAGAGGGGCTGCTTTTCCCCCCACTGAGTAACAGCTTCTGCTTGGCTGCTGCTGCTGCTCAGTGTGGGCATGTGAGTTTGGAGCAGACGTGGAGTGGACGTTT
>NW_017728998.1:28689919-28692714 GCF_001723915.1 Gavialis gangeticus | reverse complement strand
CAGTAGCCACTTAGTGAAATTCTATGAACTGATTATGCAGGAGGGCAAGCTCCATGCTTGTAGCGGTCCCTAATGGCTTTACAATCGGTGTATATCACATATAATAAAAATAAGATGTAAGAGTATTTTTGAACATTCACTCAAATAAAAAACATGAATTGTCTTTGATTTTTCAGTTATCACAGTGCTGCCTGGGGCCCAGGGTCAAGACTGCTACAGCCTTGTCTGGTCTCTGAAACTAAAATCAGACACCGGTTCGCTTCACAGTTTGTTAACTGCTACATTCATCCCCCTTCTCTCGCCCCCCACTCCCTCAGCCTGTCTCTCACCCATTGACTCCTCAATTTACATCTTCACTGACTGCATACCTTGTATGCATACCAGCCCAGCCTCTGGCTTCTTTACTTTTCATTCCATCCAGGAAGAGCACACACCAACTGCAGAAACTTCCTTAGCCTGACAAAGAGTTTTTGAACCCGAAAGCTTGCTTAAAAATTGTTTTCCAACTATTTAACTTAGTCTAATAAAAGATATCAGATTCACCCAAAGAACCTTGTCTGCCTGTGTCCTTAGACCAACACAGCTGCAACCTACACCCTTGATCTATTTTTGTATTAAATCTCTTAAGTCTAGGGTAAAAAGTCACCCCCTGAAAAACATACAGCAATTTTATTGCATGGGAAAGTTACTACCTAGAATGTGTTGTATATGCACTTCCTTAATAAATTTCATTCTGGGGGCAGCCATTTGATCAGTGCCAACAAATTCCCCCAGGAGCTATTTGCCAGGCACTCTAACATTGCCTGCTGTTGGCAATTAGCGTGGGAGGGATTATCGTGTCCACCCTTCACTTCGCAGTAACATCTAGGGTAAACTACTCTATAAGTAATCATGTCATATATCTCCAACCCAAGCTCATGTCAAAAGGCTCATACAAGAATTAAGAGGCGTCTGTGATAAACTGACGAAGCCAAATCATACAAGTGTAGAACAAGATGTTACAAGATGGCTGAGTGAAAATACCAATGCTGTCAGCCCTCTGTACAGATACTCTGATCAAGTTCATTTATTTGCACAATCATCTGCAGTTTTCTTTGCTATGGATGCAAAGATGGGACTCAATTATTTTTGCAAATAACAGTCCTCAAATAGATGCAACTGGGGAATGAGCTTGGCAGTTTCAGCACCTGACAAAAAGCAGCCTTCTGTGCAATATTTTCTCCTAGCCAGGAGACCTACATACAAATATCTCCAGGTTGATAGCCTATTAAACATCAACCATCTACCAGAACTTTTAAGTACAGTAGCACTGTTTCAGTTCCATTCTCCAAGACAGGAAAGAAAAACTGAATCTGTAACACATGATTCTCAGCTAAAGCAATCAAATTGCTCCTTTAGACAATATAAGAAATGTCAAAGAAGACATTGCATAGACCCTGAAGAGAGAGGCTACAGGGAATCCAAGAAACAGTCTTGGTGTTCTTTTATACATTAAGGATAACGAGCAAAAGGAATATTGAGAGAAAAAGGAACATTACTTATTCATACCAAAAGCACTCTGCATACTGTCACCATGCAATGTACCAGCTGGATACAGCTCAGACTGTGTTCCCATGCCTTTGCCTGCCTTATCTCTCACCACTTCCAAATGTTCCAAGTGAAAGACTTTTTTAAAAAAGGTGGTGTACTGCTCTAGTCCCTCAGTCAATTTCACTCTCTAGCCATCCTCAGGTATAACTTATATTTAAGACTAAGGAAAAAGAGGAGCCAAGCAGGGCGTATGAATATGCCAACTGCATCTCCAACAACGCCAGTTACAAGTAACCTTCATTTCTCCTTTATGGAACATCTGCATATTCCCATTCATGTGATAGATTAGAAAGCAACAAACCCATAAAGGCAGGATAAGAAGTGTTTTTTAGTAAAATAAGTGACTGAAGGCATGCTCAATTAAACTTAGCCTCAGACCTGTACACTAAGCCCAGGGAGCATTATTTTGAATGAACAAAGAGAATTTCAGGTGGCAGCTTTACATCTTTCCATGGCTGTTATGTTTTAAGCTATGCAGAAGAAGCCTTCTTAGCTCTGGTAGAGTGGGATCTTATCCCTTGAGAAACAGGAATATAAATCAATAATGAGCCTCTAGAATGAAGTTTTCCCCAACTGGATAATGCTTGTGAAAATATAGCTTCCTCATTTTTAATCCCAGTTTAGGAAAAAAAGATTTACAGAATGTCTGACCTTAATTAAAGTGGCAGGCCAGAGATCATGAGATGGAACAAAGAACTCAACAATGCACTGAAACAGGGCTTTTACCAAAGATGGGGGAGGAGGGTTGCCAGTTTCCCCCTGCACTTTAAGAATATTAGAAGAACACAACATTCTTAGTCCATTAAAAACTTAAGTAACTGAGGCAGAGTGAGAAACTCCCTGAGTGAGACACTCCTCAGCCTTAGGTTGCTCAGGAATTGTGAAGGGAGAAGCTAGACAAGCACCTTTCAACAGGCACTGCTAGTTAGGATCTCACCACTGAATTTAAACCCATGAGGCAGAAATATGCAGATGACAATTGCAGTTTTTTAATTCAGTGACCAGCTTGAAATACTCTAGTGTCTTGGCTTAATTTTTCCCTTGTTTAGCTGAATAACTAGGAACATCAAAAAGATTACAGTAATATCATTAAATTTTGGATGGCTTGCTTCACATTCTACTTAGTAATTTGAATATTTTAAAACTATTGTAGGTTCTAATATATGATTTGTGGTAATAATTAAACAAACTGAAAATGTCATATA
>NW_017728998.1:28683932-28689708 GCF_001723915.1 Gavialis gangeticus | reverse complement strand
ATATATAAAATCTGAATTACTAATATTATTCAGAGGGGAAGAAAGCTCATTCAATTTCAACCAAAAATTGATAAACCACTTACAGCCCTCCATCTTGGAATGGAGACAACTTTTTTACCTCTGAGGTGGAAAGAATAAGTAATGTGTTGCTTCACTGCAATTAATGTATACCCTATCCTCTAAAAACAAATTGTCTAAATACAGGCTAAATGACATTTTCAAAAATGGACCTAAAGAATGATGGTTTTAAGAAAAATAGGTCAGTTTTGTAAAGAGTTCTATTTGCTCCTTTTGCTACTGAACAGAATTTTATAGTAAAATATTCATATATTTTACAGTACTATTTTATAGAAAACTTCCTCTTGTTTAAGGATTGGTTTTCCTGTTTGAACCCTCATATTACGAAAAACAGGGAAACATTTTAGAAGTAAATGCTAGATTGTTTTCTTTAAACATACAACAACTTACAAAAGCAAAGTATACCAACATGACAATTAAACTACTGTTTAATACAGACAGCCCCGCCACTCCTCATAGCCCCAACATCCCCCTCCACTCCCTGACATCCCCCCATAACCCTCGACACCCCTCATAGCCGCTGACAACCCCCTCCACTCCTGAACACCTCCCCGATATCCCCCTGCCACTCCTTACACCCACCTACACCCATAAACCCCCCAAACCCACATCCCTAACTTACCTGTGACAGTGCTGGGGGCAGCAGGAGAACCACAGAGACACTCTGGCCAAAAACCAGGGTCTCTTTCTTTGAGGACCGACTCCCAGGTTGCTTCCAGGCACAGTCCAGGACTATGCCTTGCCCCACTGTTCTGCAGTGCAGTTTTTTTATTTTTTTACCCCTGTATTCCAGGGTCTAATTTTGCCCCAGCACTGCATATCTCCAGGTTGATAGCCTATTAAACATTAACCATCTACCAGAACTTTTTTTGTTCCTGCACGTGTCTTGCAACATCTCAAAGGAATTTGAGACGCTGCAAGATTCACATGCGCACTCGTCTGGATGTTCCTCTAAAGGACAAAAAGCTATTCTGAACATTTAGAACAAACTAAAAATTTAGAACAAACCCCATTATTGGCAAGTCATGTTACTATTACAAATTGAATCATTCAACTGGATGAACCCATTTGAGGATTATATCTGAAATCCAATTTACAGGTTAAAAGAAGACTCAGTGTAATATATTTTTGAATTCAACAACTTAAGCTTAGAATTAGTCAACAGGATAATAACAATAAAAAAAATCTTAATGAAAAATGGCATTAGATAGCTCCAAAAATGCATCAGTTACAAATATACAACTTAGCTTAGTAACTGAATCAAATGTTAAATCATACCTCTGCAAATTTTCTTGGAAGAGACTGTTTCTCTCTATCATTATACTGCCTTAGATCCAGTGAAGAGGAAGCAATCAGGAGAAATATCTTGTTGATTAAAAGTATTCTGTAACTGTCATCTAACTGCCTTTTTCACTGACAGGAATCAGAATACTTAAAAGATAACAAGAGGAAGGAAACAAATCTGATTCAGGTATAGGGTTCAGCAAAATGTTACTTCACCATAGGGGAAAAAAAAAAATCGCATGCAAGGAAATGTGGAAGACAAGGAACACAATTTTGTCACCTTGAGCATATAGGTTTCTCAACTGTGAGGCTATTTCATTACTAACAAGGAACCTTTATAAATTCCTACAAAGGGTAAGAAAAGTATTTATCACCATATATATTCTAACTAAGCAAATCAATCTTTGACTTGGTTGTAGATAAATCTCATGAATCCAGAGATAAGAATGAAATATCAAATGTTGCTATTGGATGTCTGCAGGGCTGCATGTGCTACTGGTTATTAAAAAGTTGAGAATCTACACACTATAGGAGGGGTTTTCTATCAGAAGCATATGGAAACAAGTGCTGTATTTACATGAATATAAGATGATCTTGAATTAACAATGATCCCCAGAATAACTAGATTCTATATATGGAAAGTTTATAACATTTGTTATAATTTTCTAAGTATAGACATTAATTATTGGAAGTTTGCCTTAAATGTGTTCCTATCCCACTGCCACAGCAAGGAAATAAGTCCCCCACAGCCCCTTCCCCCCTCCTTACTGTCAGACCCTGCTCTGCCTGAGCATATGGAAGTGAAAAGCAAATTTGAAAACACTAACCTCAAAAGAATCAGACCTCTAATAAAGCCATAGATTTAATTCATGCAGAAACAATGCACCAGTTTTTTTTAAACTGCTGAAAGTTTTAGCATGGGGTTCTCCATAAACACACTTAAATACCATACAAACTATGCATGATATTAATCCAAAGCCAAAAGGCTCATGATTTGCCATATAATTCATTGGGCTGGGCCCCAGCTGAGTCAACAGCATTTCAAGCAATGCTGATCCCACAACTCAGCACTACTCAGTACGTGTGTACTCCAGACACCACCCTCCCCAATTAGGCCCCCCACTCATGATCGGAATTGGATGTTCTCATCATGAGTCCTGGGATCATCCAAAAATTTATATGCAGATGAGGACCGGAGCAACATGGTCTGGATCCATATCATGGAGGGTGGGGCCACAATAATCCTATGCAACAGGATGTGAGAGGAAGTGAGAGAGGAATTCTCAGTGAACTGTTTTGGGCCCTATTTGGCAATGTTTCCCAAACATTTAAGGCTGGTGAAGAAACAGAAATATTTTGAAATGGGAAAGAAAGGAAAAAGCTCAGCAGTGGGAGTGAAGAAGTCAGAATACATTCAATGTAGTAGCTCAACATAACTTTAAAAAGAATCAGCACCAAGGGGTACTGAGCACAATGGGTGCTACCATACATCTTATTCAGATGAGCTGCATTATCTATCCTTGTGATCAGTTCCCATTAGTATGTTTCCCCAATATAGGCCATATGTTTTATAATGATGCTCAGTATTGGCTGCATTTAATTAGCTTCATAGTTGGTTTCCTTCACCAAGCACATGCTGCTTTTGGCAGCAGTTTAATGATAGAAATACATTTAATGAGATTTTCTTGTATTCAAATACAAGATAAGGAGCTTTTTCCCCACATGCTGATTGGGGGGAAAAATATAGTCTTATATTTGAGTAAATATGATAGTACTGAGAAAGGGACAGTATATATAATTAGGCAGCCGTTCTGACTACCATCATTTTTAAAAGTCATATCATGGAAATATTTTGTAAGTCACAACCATAATGTTTGGTTTTTAATATTCTTTATGCTTGGCAGATAAACCAAGATAATATTAATATATTAAAGATGAAGAAACTCCTGTATCCTACGTGTCTACTTGCCTTCCAATAAACCATTATAACTTAAAGTGGATTAAAAAGATGATTGATGACATTTTTACTAGTTTCCTCTCTTATCCCAAATAGAAAGACACAGAGATAGAAGTTTACTTCCAATACATGACATTATTAGTTATATAAAAACAAAACAAACCTATTAAGATTAGCAGCTCTGAAACAAGCCTAGAGGCTGAGTTAAAAGCAACATCATATTACTTGACAATCTGACTGGTAGCAACACAACAGCCAACCCATTCTAATTATGCATATCTTCTATAAAACCCAATCAGGATAGATTGCTTCCTAATCCACTAGACATTCTATGCCTGCTTTTCAAGTACAATGATAAATTCATAATTTTACCTACCATTTGACACTGCCAGAACACACTATTCACAAGTGTTATGATGACATTTTAGTTTCTCACCGTTTACTGCCTTAAAGTTTAAGAACATTAGTATAATTTGCACTAAACCCTGCCCCAGAAAAAACTAAAACAAAACAAAAAATCCCAAAACAAACCCATAAGACAGTCAGGTCCAGATTTTTGGCTGGTGTACATCCAATTTTTATTTATTTATTTATTTTTACATAACAGTCCACCAATGCTGCGTAATTACATATACCATATTAATAAAACTTTACTCAAACACAAATGTAATTTTAGTGTTTAAAGGCAGTCTCCAGTATACTGCATCTGTTTTACTTACAAAAAAGCACACGCAGTGTGGTGTGCATGTTAAATCATAAAGAAAGATAGAAAGTCTGCAAGAATTTTAATTAGTTATGAAATAATTTCAGAATATAATAAAAGCCTTTATCTGGCTGTAATGCTTTATAAGCACTCTGATTGGTTGTCTCGGCAGCCAATCACAATGGTGACTGAAACAACGATTCAGAGTGCTCTGCACAGACGGACACATGCCATTCCAGAGACTTAAACTTTACATTACACAAGTCAACAGATAATGGAAATTTTAGCAGGGTTACCAAAGAAGCATGAACATATTGTGCACTGTAATCATTAGTATAATTGCACAAAAAAATTAATAGAAAATTAAACACTAGTGTAATGCCCTGGCCCCAGATGCAGTCTAGGTTCATCTTGGGAGTGCTCCCACACCTTTGGAGTGCCCTTCTGCCCAACACCTCACTCTGCTCTTTGGTGCTTGACCATTAAGAACCAGGGAAGATGTACCAGAGGACAGTTCCTTTGCTTGTGGTGCCTCAGACCTATCTGTCTTTCTCAGGCCTTGCCAGCTCTTTGCAGAGGGGAATCTGCAGCTGCAAGGATCATGCCCTAGTCTGGTCAAGTGCTCAGAAAGGACAGATCCCCCTTTCTGTAGAACGGGCAAGCCTGTGTGGTCAAATACTCTGGATCATTGACATTGAGTGGGTTTATAAAAAAAAACCGATTTATTATAAAAAAATATCAAGCATAAGACATCAGTAACTACATGTTGAGATAGAGACAGATTTCAGAATAAACAAAAATATCAGAACAATCACCTGTTCTTACCCGGCACCTCAAATCCAAGAAATCTGGCTCCCCTTGCCAGCTTCAAAAGGTTGAAAAAGCAGACCCTGCCTCTGACCTCTTCCTTCAAGTTCTCCTGTCAGCTTCTTTACTCAGCCACAGAACTGAAGGACCTCTTCTGTGCTGAGGAGGACTGAAGACAAAACCATGCTCTCAAAGCAGGTTTAAGTCTAGTTGCCTTTCTGGCTATATGTGATATATTCACACATATCACCCAATGGATTCCAAGAGGGGTTCTCACTATGGCAGTATCTTCCTGCCCCCCAAAGGTGCTTGTTTTCCAGACTATAAAGATTTTGCGGTTCTTTTTAAGACTAGGAGAATATGTATATCCTTTTAGATAAGGAGACACACTAATCCAACATAGTCTCTTTTCCCAATAGTTTAATTAGCCAGGAATCAAACTTCTTTTAGAATGAAAATTCAAGGGAGACAGTAAACAGTTCAAATCAAATGCTCATTCTAAGCTACTACTGTTTTTCAGCCATCCTAAGTGCCAAAGAAACTCACGGCTTAATACTAGAAAGTCATCATCATCCTGTGCGATCCTGGCCCTATTCAAACTGTACAAATATATTTCACATCAAATACCATAAGGTATATAAACATAAGGACAATAAGGCTAGTACACCTTGATGTTACCTTTACCTAGAGACTACACATACCATATCAGTAAAATAAACTAAGAAGGGAGGGACCTGAGCAATTATCATTAAGTCCAACCCCCTGCCCTGGCAGAAAAGAGTACTGGGGTCAAATGACCCCAGCAAGGTGATTAGACTCTAGTCTTGTCTTAAAGACCCCCAAGGTAGGAACCAGCACCGCTTCCTTAGAAGTTGGTTCCTGATCCTAGCCACCCTGACAGTGAAGTAGCGCCTCCTGATGTCTGATCTGAATTTACCCTCTGCCAG
>NW_017728998.1:28677619-28683712 GCF_001723915.1 Gavialis gangeticus | reverse complement strand
ACTGCTGCCCCTGCATCTAAGGATTTGGTGATCTGGTCATAGAAGGCCACCAGGTTGGTCCAACAGGACGTGCCGCTAATAAACCCATGTTGATTGTCCCTAAGCATAATCTCCCCTGCTGGCCTCTCGTGGATATGCACCAGAATAATTTTCTCAAAAACCTTGCCCAGAATCGAGGTAAGACTAACTGGCCTATAGTTTCCCAGGTCCTCCTTCCTCCCCTTTTTGAAGATGGGAACCACACTGGCCCTCTTCCAGTCCTCTGATACCACATCAGAGCACCACGAGTGCTCGTAAAGCCGTGCCAGGGGTCCCGCAATGACCTCAGCTAATTCCCTCAGCACTCTGGGGTGGAGATCGTCAGGACCAGCTGATTTAAAAACATCCAGTCCTTCCAGAAGTTCCCTAACTAGATCCTTACTGACCCTTGGCCTAGGTGCACCTCCCCTGGGGTCTGAGGGGGGCCCAGAGGGGGGGGTGACAGTTCTGGTCCCTGCTCAGGAAAATGGAGGCAAAGAAGTCGTTAAATAGGTTAGCTTTGTCATCTGGTGTGACGACCAGATTTCCTAGCGTGTCTCGCAGGGGCCCCGCCTTACCCAGTACTTTCTTTTTGCTCCCTATATATTTAAAAAAGGACTTCTTGTTGTCCTTGATCCAGGTAGCTAGTCCCAGTTCCATCTCTTCCTTGGCTTCCTGACTGCCCCTCTGCATCCCCCAGCAACCGCAGTATAGTCCCACCAGGACTCAGGGACTGCTGGTGAGAGAGGCCCTGTCCAGAACTGTCCCAGCCAGGACACTGCATTCCATGGGTTTTAGGGCCCCGGATGAGGGAAACCTTACCCTGGTTCACCTCAGGCGACTTGCCTTCAAATTGGAGGAATGAGACACAGCTGGAAGGCAAGGACTGGTGCCGATAGGCTGGATGAGCCAAGGGACAACACAAAAAGAAAGCCAAAAATGGTAAGAACTCACATCAGATGCAATAGAGGCACACTGAAGGAGGGTGAGAGGCAATTAAGCTGGCTACATTTCTTATTTTGATAACAGATGAACTACAGAAGATACCCGATAGTAACCCTGGAAGATGCTGTTCAGAGCCTCCAGCTGTGAAGACTTAACAACTGGAGCTAGTTTAACACAGAGGCCTGTGGTGAAAGTGCAGGGGTGGAGGAGCTCCCAATTTGGACCCCATAAGGATCTTGCCATCGGGCAACATAGGAATATGAAAGTTTAGCTGAGAGTCTGCCCTACTGGAGAACACGGCTTCCTCCTAGCCAGAATTCTACCTAGTTTTTCATCAAGTTGTGGTGGGTGACTGCATTGGGAGAATAAGGTGCTCTGCAGAGAGGGCAAGGACAGAGGCCCTGATCCAAGGCAGGCATATCTACACAAGCTAAGCAAATACCCAGTATTTTACAAAATTTTGCCTTGTAAACACAGGCACAAACACACAGAGGTTGGCAAGAATGCTAGTTATAAGCAGAACATAATAACGTGACTAAGTGGTAAGCGGAGTTCATTTCAGTGCTACAATGGTATTTGAAAAAAATAAAGTAACAAAAATGAACTTGAGATTTTTTGCCATAGTCGTTTCTGTGGCAATTATAAAAAGAGAAGTTTAAGTTGTTAACTAAGCACTTACCTACTACCAGAAAAACAGAATTTAAGATGCTTGTATATAATCATCAGAGATCCAGGCTTTCCATTTGCTGCAGAAAGGCACAGATTTTTCTCCTCTAAAGGAGAAAAATCACAGGGAAGAAACGGTTTTTCTCCTTTAAAAAAGAAAAACCCAAGAAATTGTGGGTTTCCCCTTCCAGGCTGGCAGCCATCCAGTTTGCAAGGGGCTGCGGAGATCAGGATGCAGGGGGCCCCATGTGTACATGCGCATGTGAACACATGAACATGGCAACAAGAACAGCAGTGGAAAGTAGCTCCCATGTCTCCCTGAAGGTAAATCTATGGTGGGGAAGGCCACAGGCAATGCATTTGGGGGTAAGGAGGGAGGTCCTCCCAAGATCTCTGCACCCACAGCTGGGCATGGGGCTGCAGCTCGGCTCGACCAGCTCTGGGCAGGAGCTGCCTCTGTGGCCCAGGAGGTAGGGCCTAGCGTGGGAGGGAGCGCTGCGCTGCCATGGCCACCAAGGTGAGGGACAGCAGGTGGGCAAGGGGTGCCTCACCTTAGTGGCCATGGTGGTATGGTGCTGTCTCCCATGCTAGGTCCTCCCCTCCGGGCCACAGAGGCAACTCCTGCCGAGACCTGGTGTGACCAGGCTACAGCCCTACACCCCACTGTGTGGACATAAACCTGGGGGGCACTTTCCCTCCCTGCCCCCACACATGGCCTGCATTCCCCACCCACGTCACCTGTTCACACACCCCTCTATCCCCACACATCCACCCTCTTCCTCATACATTGGGGGTCCAGGGGCAGGGGGCAGAGGGTCAGGAGCAAGGGGCACCAGTAGGCAAGGTGGGCTGGGGCTTGGGAGTAAGGGGCATCAGCATCGGCGCTGCATCAGGGCTGCTCAGTGCCACAAAGCAGTGGGGGAACAGCCACAGCTGGACTCATGTTCTGGTGAGTGAAGGGGTCAGGGGGAGCTCTGATTTTCCATAATAAAAAAACCACAAAATCTAACAGAAAATATATGTATTTAGAGTTTATTTTATTATGATGATTGATGCACTGGTAGGCTTCCAAACTGCTTTAAAATTGTAAATATATCAATAAAACTTTGTGTTCCACTGATACATACATATATACACACCTACATATACATATACATATATGAGAGAGAGAGAGGCGTTTCATTTTACTTGTGGAAAAACAGATTTTGGGGGGTTTAAATCTGAGAATTTGCAATTTTTAAACAGAGACAACCAGGACCCCCAAAATCATCCAGTCTCCCAAAAAGTTCTGCCATCTAATAACCAGGGCCAGCTATCTAACAAACAAGAGGAACTGTTAATAAGTAAAATGTATAATTTAAATTTTATTATGTTTTTGCATTTTTTTTCCAACTATAATACAAGATCAGACCCAATAAGCCAAACAAAAATAAATCTCCTGAAACAATGTACATATGAAAAGGGTTTATTACTTTAAGAGACAGTTATTATCAGCAAATTATGGATCACATCAATGAGAAAAGTAGCCTGCTCTTAAGTTGTAAACTGTCTGCTACCTTCAATTTAATACACCAAAAATTGCATAATTTTACATTTCCATTCAACTTCCTGGAATACATATTTTATTTGATTAATGTCCACCAGAGTTCTTCAGGAAAGAATGAGTTTTTGAAAAAAAAAAAAGTTATAGGTTTAGATTTCATATAAAACCTATGTGAAATGAGAGAAAGGAAAAAAACTCTGGAGAAGAGTGTTTTAAAAGTATTAGCTATTCATAAGAACTACCATTTACCAGCACAGACAATAGGTCCATCTAGTCCCATCTAATGCAGTGGACTAGACTGGGTGCAGAAGAGTGAACAGATCTGTAGCAGAAGTAGGTCTCCAGGCACTCTAGTAACACCCCCACTGGCCATATAGACCCTGCTTTGCTCTGGTTCCCTATTCTGCCTTATACCTTGTTTCCTGCCACACCTTACTATAAGTAACTGCTTAACTTCAGAAAAAGAAGCCTGCCCAGGACCCCAGAGCAACTTTTTGTCTGGTGTTGATGAATGGACCAGCATACCATGGGCCTTAAAGGCCAATTTTGTGGTCTCTGACCTCCTCTACAGCCATGCTCATGCCTCACAGGTGTTACTGGTTAATTGTCTAGATGGACCCTCAGCCCCAGTCCATGATCTGGCCCTTTCAGGCCTCTGTGTCTTTAAGAGTTGCAGTGGGTCCTCAGCCTCAGTCCAAGATACAGCCATTTCCTGGGCTCAGGGGTCACTCCACTCAGGCCCTGCCAATCCCCTTGCAGGTCCAGACTTGCCCCACCAAGTCTTCAAATGCTCTCATGCTCTTAGGCATCCAAATGGGACCTCCTTCTTCCCCTACCAATCCCAGCCCAAACCAGCAGTCTAAACTATAAACAAAATCAGCCTGTAGGCTATAACAAACTGCCCCACACTGGGTCCGAACATAAATCTCAGCTCCTTGGTGGTGCAACCCAAACCTGTCCCTACCCTGGTTATTTTCCCTTGCAAGCCATCTGTCTTATGTGCAGTGTGCCCCGTCAACTCAGGAGTCAACCCGGCAGGCCTCTGCAGCCTCTCTGCTCAAGAGCAATTTCCCCTCCAGCCTGAAGGGCCAGACTACCTCCCTAAACTAAGCCTTAGGCTTATATATCCACTAAGCCACCGCCCTGAGAGTCATGTGCCTTCCTGTGGCCTGCAGGGGTCCTCCATTAGGTTCACAAACTGGCATAACTGTTATAATAGTATCCCTCTTCTCCAGGCAGAGCTCTGTCCTGCACTACTATTGCTGTGCTACCAGAACTGCAACTGGCACTCTGCCACTCTGGCCTCTGCCCTGCTGCCTCATTGCTGAACCACTTATCCTGTGCTGGGTGCCTGCAGCCTATCTATCTCTTACTGACCAACCTTTCCTGGCTCCTGGTAAGCACCTCTCAGAACCTGGGACTCCCTGCAGCTGTTTGCCATCCTTAAAATAACAGGGAGTCCCTGGCTCCGTTACAAGGGTATAACATTCTCTCTTGTAGCTAACATGCTCCTGTATATACTATGCACTGTTTTTGAAAAGCATTAAGGGGGAAAAAATCTTTTTACAGAGGAACTGAGTAGCAGAAGCTAGGAAGCCAAGCCAGCTGTTAGTCTTGCAGGCCAGATGGGAACTATACCAGGACCATGGCACATGCTGGCTCCCAAACCTGACACATCAGTTCCCAGCCAGTGTGCCAAGACCATGTGTGGGGTGTGGCTGTGGACTGACCCTGCACAGAGACTCTATTCAGGATACTGGGTCATATCATCTGGACATGGGGCTCCACAGGTCTGGAAACTTGGCGGTGGGGGAAAGTGGCAAAGTTAACTGTTATCACTCCTCCACTGCCAGCTTTCCAGACCCATGGAAAATCTGTTTCTCTCTCATATAATGTGCATCCTAATTTCCACAAATTGTTTTTGTTGTGAAAAAGGGTGCATGTTAAATGTGAAAAAATACAGTGTAAAGAATTTTCCACTCCTTGCTCTTCTCCCTCTGTAGCTTCCAGAATTCAGAGGTTTAGTAGGTTCAGATTCAGAGGCTGCATCCCTACCTCCTATATTCAATATGTACTGATAGACCTTTTCTTTGTGATTTTGTTCATTCCTGTTTTAACCTGTGTTAAATGATCAACCTCCACAACATCTTGTGGCAATGAGTTCCACAAGTTAAATTGCATGCTATTGCAAATAAATAAATAAACTCTGTCAGTTTTAAACATACTACCCAATAGTTTCACGTTATGTCCTTTCATTCTCAAATTTCAAGAGATACCAAATAGTTAAGTACCTATTTGCTTTCTCTGCATGATTTAATATTTGTAAACCTCTATTATTTCTCCCCTCAAGCATCTCTTTCATAAAAGAAGAAGTCCTGTCTATTTAGTCTCTCTTCATGCAGAAGCTTCTCCATGCCCAATTCATTCTTGTTGCCCTCCTCTGTATCCTTTCTAATACAACTGTGTGAAATTTCACCGGCCGTTTTGTTTTGACACTGTTTAGACTCATTTTGAAGTTGAAACAGCAAAATCGAAACTAAGCAAAGGGCTTTGAAACAGCCTTGAAACAAAATGAGGCTAGTAGAAACATTTCGAAAGTCAAAACGTTTCTACCATAGTGTTGGGGATGGGAAGTCAGTTCAGCTGGGCTGAGTCCCCATCCCCAGCTACCTCGGGTTGTGGAAAGGAAATCAGCCCAGCTGGGAGCTGGGGAAACTAGCGAAACATCGAAACAGCCTCACTGTTTCAATGAAGCAAAACAGAACAGCTGTTTCGAATAGAAATGAAATTTGATACGAAACTGTTCCATCAAAACCTCAAAACTCAAGGCGAAACAGAATGGCGCCATTTCACACAGCCCTATTTTCTAGCTGTCCTATATCCTTGGTTTTTTGTTTTGTTTTTTTTTTTGGGGGGGGGGG
>NW_017728998.1:28670989-28672619 GCF_001723915.1 Gavialis gangeticus | reverse complement strand
TTTTTTTTTTTTTTTTTTTTTTTGGGGGGGGGGAGGGGAGTTGGGAAGGAGGTACCAAAACTACAGGCAGTATTCAAGGCATGAACGGACCATACATTTATAAAAAGGGTCACAATAATACTTTCCAATTCATTTACAAATCCCTTCTTAATAATGCCTAACATTGTGTTTGCCCTTGACAGCTGCTGAACATTGAGGTGATGTTTTTAGCAAACTGTCCATGCAACTCCAAGATCTCTTAACTGTCACATTAGTTAATGTAAAGACCTACCTGTGTTCTACGTGAGTTGCGAAGCCTGACAAATACACAGCTATACCAATGAAACTACTAGTTGTTTTTATTAAACCTAAATTGTTTCAGAAGTATGATTAGAAATACTGACTTCATCCACATTGACAAAAATGTTTAAATTACCATCATAGAGCACCAACGTTAGCAATTTCTACTTCTTCCTCCCATCATCCATAACAATTAGACTTCAGAGATGGGTGAGATCATCTCTGTAAACATCCTTTACAGAGCTTGAAACACTTCCTTTTGCACATGGCTCATGCTTGGACATGTTATCCTGTGCAAAACTCCTAGTCTACAAGCAAGACAGACAGATGAAAGGATGTTTTTGCAACTGGTATTAGAGCTGCTCTCCTAACATTTTCACGACAGGATAAAACTTCACTGTTATAATTGATCTGTGGTTCACAATAGGGAGGGATCTCTGTAAATCACATCAGAAGTACCCCCTGCAGTGGCTCCTTTTTAAATTTTGCCACTAGCTTCCCCCTGCCCCTCCTCCTCCCATTGGCAGAGGTTTTAAATATGCTATGGTTTTCATTTCCCAGGAGATCAGTGTCAAGCAGCCTGGCCAGTGGGGCCCCCCCACCAATCGGGGGGTAGGGGGAGGTCACATGGTGAAATGAAACACATTAAAGGAGCCACTGTGGGGACACAACAGGTTTCTTTCATACATGCAACTTTTGTTATCACTGATTGAGGCAACAGTGATGCAAAAACAAATAAACAGGACGTTCAAATCTTAATTTGCTTTCAAGCCACTGACGCTGGTGAAAGATCAGAATTGCATAACTGGAAGGTATCTATCCCAGAAGAACCTGGTAGCTTTCAACTGTTATGGTTCCTTGATATTTCTTAATGTTATAAAAGTTTGTCTAATCAAGTTTCATGTATTCTTTGTAGCTGTAATGTTTTACCACTCATTATGTAGCCAGCTTATTTAATGATAGTCATTAAAACCAAGTGACCAACAACAAATATAGAAACAAGTCATGTTTGGAGTTCAAAATTTAAGTAAGAGCCAAGAGAAACTTTCAGTATATACTTTACTAATAACAGACACCAGTTAGTACCTCATCTGTGTTGTAGATAATCTGTAGTCCTGAGGAAATCATTTCAACCAGGTAGAGAAGAAATAGTGACACAGCATTTATCTAAAAAGGACAATTAGAGATGGTTATTAATCTTTAGTTTTATGGTGTCATGATATGCTGAATTCCAAAAGAAAAAAAAGCATAAAAAATGTACAAAAATTAGTTCTCCAAGATGACAGTTAAGAGCTGCTGATTTAGTTATGAAAAAATATCATCCTTTGGAGCACAACACAATGTATGTGCA
>NW_017728998.1:28665390-28665989 GCF_001723915.1 Gavialis gangeticus | reverse complement strand
AGTTAAGAGCTGCTGATTTAGTTATGAAAAAATATCATCCTTTGGAGCACAACACAATAATGTATGTGCAATGACACAACATGCTTGATCAGAAGAACTGCTACACAAGCAATATTATGAACTCCTTCTACAAAATTATTTTCTAAAGATTTACTTGTAAATTATGATAATAAACATTTTTGCTCAGGAATAGTATTTTGACCCACACGCAATTATTTCACAATCGCTTATGACAAGCTGTCTCAAGTTTATTTAAATGACAAGTTATTGGCAAGTAAAGCACTATAAGAAGGCGAGTAGTAGCTTAAACAGTAGGCATCATATCTGGAAAGCAGCCCATTTCACTCCTAACTAATATTAATGCAACCGCCTGGAGGAAAGTATTAATTTTAATCAACTATTCAGCACATGATTATATTTATGAAAAAAATGGGTTGTTTTCTTCTGTAACTGAATAGACCATTAGTCATCAACATCAAATGCCTTAGCGTTTGCACCAGAATACCTAAAGAAACATCAATAACACAAGTGAAAAATGTAATCTTTGTATATGGTCATTGTGTAAGACAAGTTTCATATAACTTCACTGATTCACAAAC
>NW_017728998.1:28652949-28660390 GCF_001723915.1 Gavialis gangeticus | reverse complement strand
ACATCAATAACACAAGTGAAAAATGTAATCTTTGTATATGGTCATTGTGTAAGACAAGTTTCATATAACTTCACCGATTCACAAGCTAAATTAGTGGACTATGAATTGGTCATTTTAAACAGTAACATACTGTAAGAAAAAAATAGACTTAAGTTTCACCATTTGTCTTTGAGAAAAATATTTTGGACACTATATTTAACTGCTCTTCATTTTGTTTATTTTAATATGCTGAAGAACATGCTTCCAAACTAACAAAACCTAAAGTATAATCCCGGAAACAGGGGTAGGACTGAAAATGAGGAAAAATGCTGTAAGTGAGTCTATACCATGTTGTTACTTATGCATGCTGTTATATACAGGTTACCTTTAAAACATTTTAAACCTATGGAACCTTATGTCGTCATAAAGTTAGAGCAGTTTCAGAGCAGTCAAAGGTTAAAGCTTAATGCTGTCTCAGACATGCACAACTGTGACTTGCTGCCGCAGGGGTAGTGGGAGGGGGTGTGGACAGGAGCCAGGACTCTACTGGTCCTCTCAGATGGGGGTGGAGGTCGCATGTAAGCTTGGAGGTGGAGCAGGTGTTTGATTATGTCAGCCATTTTAGAACTCTGGCTGCCTATATAAACAAGATCAGTTTACTGCTGGGAACCAGGCAAGAAATATTGTCTGGCTGAGTTGCTGCATGGGAATATCTTGCAGGTAGGAGGAGGAAGGTCTGGTCCTGGGCACGACCTAAAACTGCACCCTGCCAGGAGTAGGTGGTCTGGTGGGACTCCCAGTGTCGTGGGAGCCCCCAGGAAATACCATGCCAGTTACCACCCCAGTGAAAGGTGGATAAGGGCACCTTAACCCCAGCCCTCACCTACGGGTGAGTTATATGTTCCACCTAATCCAGGGAAGGCCAGGTAAGCTTCTTGAAGCACCTGAGCCTGCTGGGGTGAGTGACCCCACAGGGCCAGGCACACTTTGTGAAGCACCTGAGCTGGGAATGGGGGACCCCGATCCCTGAGTGCTTAGATCTAACCAAGGGGACTTGACCGGTCAATGCTAGGGCCAAGACCCAGACAGGGGTCAAAAGGCCCAGGGGCCCACAGCGAGGGACATCCATATACAGCAAAGCAGCTCCGGGTCCTGACTGGCCTGAGATGGGGCCAGGACTTGAAGGAAAGCTGAAGGTCCCAGGGAAGGGGCCACAGTTAATGGGTGAAGGGGGTGGTTGAGTTGCCTGCCTGAGATGCCATCTAGGAGGCTTGGGCTGCGGTGTAGGGATGGAACAGAGTCGCAGATAGCTGCCCTAATATCGGGGTGTATAATGGGCAGCCTCCCGCTTAATTATTACATCAATATTATTACATCAAGGCATGGCAGGTAAGAGAGGAGGGTGGCTGACCTGTAGACAGGGGGCAGGCTGGTGCTTGCACCGGGCATGAAAGCTTGCCCCTGTCATAGGAAGGCAGACTGAGCAAGGAGACTGGGGACTTTTTTTTTTCCCTGGTTAATTTAGCACTGGTTAAAGGTGCCCTAGAGAATGAAGTCCTAAATTTATCTACACATTAAGTGTGGATAGGCAGAAACATTGCAAACCTCCTACTATGTGCCTCAGCTATGGCCTGGAGGAAATGAAAGCGGTCTCCATGCCACCATCCCATTCTTGATATTGTTCATGTGATGACAGTGACCAAACAGGCAAGAAACAGTGTTGCTCCTCTCATGCTCTGATCTGTCAGCCAGGAGAGCTGAGTTCTGGCCCTGATTCTGCTGCTAGCTTGCCACAGGAGCTTGGAAGCTTATCTGCCTGCTTCCCAGTGTGAGATGATTTTGAGCTTCCCTTACAATGTGCTTTGAAATACATGGATGACAAGTTCCACATAAGAACTAAGCATGGCTTTGTTAGGTGCTTGCTGTCTGTCTACGCTAGCCTTGCTGCCTGTCTGGACATGCCTTCCCAGCAGCTGTTTGCGTCTCTCCCTATAGCTCCGGTGAACTAGATGCATTTAAATATCCTTGACAAGGTGTTACTTGAGGCAGCCCTCAATAAATTCAAGGCACCCCTCAGTAAATGCCAGCTGTTAGTTTTCACTCATTTTTTTATACCTTAGAAAAATAGTAGAGCAAGTCTTCTGTTGCAAAGAATTTAGAAAGACCCCAACAGGACAGAATACTTTTAACATTATGGATTCTGTGAAATCAAGATTCATCTTGTAAACAGTGTCTGTAAACTTAACAGTATTAAGGCACCTTTAAAAGGATCTCAAGGCACCACATAGTGCCACAGCACTCGGGTTGAGAATCACTGGATTACATCAATTAACCTGGCAGCTCTGCGCTGAAAGCAAAGATACCAGGGCTAGTGCTTGTCAGCTCTCTTCTCAGCACGGAGCCGCCACATTGTTTTCAGTGATACTCAGGCATAGGGAAAAACTTTCCTGGGCTCCTGGATCTCACTGTGCAGCAGCTTCTTGCTGAGAGCAGAGCTGTGGGGGATTAACCCCTGGTGTTCCTGCTCTTTACGGACCCATCACACAGTGAGATCCAGGAGCCCGGGGAATTTCTTTCCGGGGCTCTAGTCACACTGAAATTAATGCAGCAGCTCCACAATGAGAATGGAGCCATTCCCAGCTCTCTTTGCAATTAGGGAAGGGCTCCATTCTGAGAGTGGAGCCACTGAGGGTTAACCCCCAGCAGCGCCAGTATCGACAACCCCCCGTGCCAAAAATCATGAGACGAGCTCTTAAAAAAAAAAAAAAAAAAAAAAAAAAAAAAAAAAAAAAAAAAAAAAAAAATCAAGAGATTGGCATATAAGTCTTAAAATGTTATTTTTTCAGTGCGTGTGTGTGTGTGTGTGTGTTATTTGTGAAGGTGTGGGGAACTGTGGGAGTGTGTGTGGGGTTTGGAGCCTGGAGAAGGAGGTCCCTACACACCCTGGCAGGATGTAGGGTACTGTGGGTCAGGAATGAGAGGGAGTAGCAGGGCTGGGGGTGGGGCTGTGGCTTGGGAGTGAGCAGCAGAGACACAGACATGAAGACAACACCCAGATGCTAAGTGGAGGGAAAGGGTGAGGGGTGGGGTGGGGTGGGCCAGAGTTCGAGGCTCCCACAGTGAGGGAGGAAGTGGAGCAGAAGCAGCGGCCAGGGTGAATGAGGCCCCGGGGCCAATCAACCAAAGGCATGGGAGGGGGGCCAACTGGCTCCCCACAGCAGCATGCACCCCCAGGGGAGACTTTGGGGGGATATGCCCCCCCACAGGGTGGAGGCAGGCTTCCTGCTGCGGGCTCATGCTCTGCACCCTGCTGCCTTTGCCCCAGGAGCTCAGCTGCAAAGCCAATGCCATCCACCGGGCAGGCAGGGGACATGGGGACATGCTGGACATACGTGGTGCGTACTCTGCCTACCAAGTGGCAGGCAGCACACTGGCATTGGGTGGATGAGCTCCCAGGGTGCAGATCCCCAGCTCACAGCCCACCCTGAAGGGGGCACGTGCTCCCCATGCCTCCCCTGGGGGTGCACGCAGCTGCAGGGAGCCACGTTCCCCCCCCCCATGCCTCTGGACAACCCACGCCAGCCCCAGGGCCCCATTTACCCCAGCCCCTGCCCAACTCCCTCCCTTACCATGGGGGCCTTGATCTCCCCCTGCCTCATCCCTCACCCCACCCCTTCCCCTCCACAGACTTGCCAGCTGGGAAACTCCAGAGATTTGAGGGTTCAATTGGGAGATCACGAGTTGGAGTTACTTTGACTTAGAAATCCCGAGTCTTGTGATGTTTTTGTGACAGTTGGCATTACTGCAGCTCTACTCTCAGTGTGGAGCCACCAACCACAGAGACCAGGGAGTTGGGGGAAGCATGTACATCTCCCCCTGCTGCATGGCCTCCCTGCATTTCAGTCCCAGGAGCTCCCCACTCTGAACATGGAGCCAGGGTACCATACTTTTCCCACTCCATGGTCTTGCTTTTCTTAAGTCTTTCAAAACAGCTGCTCTCTATGTGGAGGGAGGAAGGGGCTGAGTAGAGGTGTGGAGAGTGGGAATGGGTAAAGGGGCTGAGAATTCACATCCGGGGATGTTGGAGGACTGCAAATTAAGAGTTTTATCTCCCTCGAGCTGACTAAAAATACCCTGAAATGACTTGGGTAAGACCAAAGATAACCCACATTTCATTTGGCTTATCTTCAAAACATTTAGATGGTACTTAAAATAGGATAACACCCTTTAATGGATGAATGCTCCATTTTTAAGTACCTTCAGGAAGGTTTAAAGGTAACCTGTAACACCACCCTTAAGTATTTCCTACCATGGCCCCTTTGATTCTGCAACGGCCCTTGCACACTCATTCAGAATGGAACTTCACAATTTGGAGGAGACTTAGGCCACATACAGTTTCTACTGGGAGAGTTGTTCCTCTCCCAGGAGAATCCATGAGTGTACAGACATTCTGGATTTTTGTCCCAGAGCAAATATGGCCATTCCAGGAGAAAAATAACTTGGGAACAGCCAGGGCTAAATGACTCCTGGGGGAGTTTCTCCTGGGAAAACAAAATTTTGTACATGTATCTTGTGAGAAGCCACAGCACAGTCCTCAATGTGTCTAGGGAGAATGTTTGTCACTCACTCTACTGCTCCAACCATGCAGGAAGCCTCTTCACAATTCTCACATTATGCTGCAGCGAGACAGCCTGTGAGGCAATCTGGGTCAGCCAATCAGACTGCCCTGTGCACTGCTCTCATCTGTTGCCAGGCAGACTGGGGAGTCTACAAAGCATGCTGAGACATGCATAGGGATCCCATGGCTACACAATGGCTCAGCCCTCAAATGTCTGTTCAGGTAAGTTTTTCTACCAAAAATTCAAACCTAGGAGATCTTTACTAGATCATCTGAACATGCAGTCTTAGTGAAGGCAGGAGGTATGGCTAGTCTTCTTGGCAATGCTCCCTTGTAGTGACAGAAGTCTAGCATAAAATGCTGACAAATGCGTACTGCATTTTCTAGCATCCCCCAATTTTTTCAGCATGAAGGTTTCAAAAAATCCACAAGAGAGGCTGCCTCAGCAAAAGCAGAGATGCAGAGCTGTAATCAGGAGGAGAGGCTTGGAGTTCAGGGCACTGCATCAGCCTTAGGCCTTTTCAAGTATACAAATGACCTTGCAATTTCTTTCCATATCTTGAAGATGTTTCATTCTGCAGACCTGAAGACAGCAGTATAACCCCTTCCTCAGGAGAAGAACTGCAGAAAACTGAGGGTTTTATTTTTTGCTTCTTACACATTTATCTTTTATGAAGGAAACACTATGGCTATATTGACACCAAGAAATGAAATAATTCTAAGCATAAAAGTCACTCTTGATTAAGTGCACAATATTTTTTGCTTTGATCCTGAATCTACTCTTTTGAAAACAGCAGAATGTTTCCTAGAGTTGTACCAGCTCATTTTGTTATGAGTTAGGATGCTGATGCTGAGAATGTACAAAGAAGCGAACCAATGGAATGAAATTGGTGTGTTATACTGGAAAGATAGATCAGGGTTATAGAGGACAAATCAATGTCTAGTAAATTGAAAAAGACAAAATAAACCCCAAAACAGTAGAGCAATTATTATATTCAATCTCAGAAGTGAGCATTGCATACAATAGAGAACAACAAATGAAAAACTAAAACAAAACTGCTGACAGGTCCCTTAACTCTTTGCTATTAATTAAATTGCTCGGCTTTCTGAAAAATAAAGCTAGGATCATTGATAAAAATACAGTATCCAATATAACATTACACTAATCCTTTATTTTATTGACTGTACAGTATGTGTAGCAACATTTTTATGCTAGGGTTATTTACTGGTGGCCACTTTTTACACTTGAAAGAAATCAACATTTTTACTGCTGTATTGATATCTTCTGAAGGAAATATACAGCACAGTTGGATTTCAAAGGAGTTTATTCTTTTCAATATAAGCTGCAGCAGAAATCTCAATTTATCACATTCCATAACCCTAGTGAGTCTCAAAAGAAGCCTGCACTATGAAAGGAGAGGAGATACAGCACTATAGTAACCTGAGAATAAACCACTCCCTTGTTTATGTTTAATAGTATTATTTTTACCTGAAGATGACCATATTCTTCATGGGAAAAGACTTCATCTCCAGTATGTGCATTGAAAACAGAATGAAGGCATTTGGATGGCCTGGGATCTTGCTTAAACTGCTGAACCTAAAGACAAATTTTTAAAAATCCTGTAAGTTTGAATATATTTTACAAATATACAAATTCAATATCTATTTTAGGTATTTTTAAGGTACAAATTTGAGAGTTTCAAAATACATGAAGCTTCCAATCACTTAATATTATGGTTTACATAAAACATTTACATATATTTACAAAAAACACTGGAACTATGCAAACTGGCATCCAGAACAAAAAGTATTTCATGCCCAGTTCAATTTTTTTTTTTTTAAATAAAAAGACAGAAGTGTTCAGTTTAATATACCAATAATGGCCTCTTTCAATATTTCATCCCATCACTCTGGTTTCATAATTAAATATTTTCTACACTACATAGAAACTTAATTATTGCCATTGCATTTCACTGCTACTTGATGCTTACTATGAAGCTAAGGTTTATGCTTAGTATGCTTCAGGCTATGGCTTCCATTGTATTCCAGCTGTTCCAGAATGAAAAGTTGTTTTTATTCTATACAATCATTTTACATTTGATTTTTCTCCTTTGTTATTACATTCATATTATCTGTCATCTGTGAGGTGATTTTTTCCCTACCAGTGCCCCCCCTTTCACTATGCCTAGTTCACCCCCTTCCCAATTCATTTTTCTTTAAAAAAGGGGTATTATATTTACTCCAATCCAAGATAAGCCTCATTCCCCTCCCTCCCCCCATTTAGCAGTGGAGAAGGCCCCTTGTCTCCTTTTTTAATACAAAGAAGTGGGGGGGGAAGGCAGGCAGCTGCTGTGGCTGCGACTCTGGCCCCATGCCTGTGCTAGGGCCAGAGTCAGAACCATAGCAGCCACCTGACCCCCCCACCCCAACTCTGCCTGCCCTCTGCAGCCTCAGGCAGCCATGCTGGCCAGTGTTTGGTCACACCCCGACCTCCGCCCCTGCTGTAGCGAGGGGAAGCACTAGACAGACCTCAGTTTGGGTTCGTGCCATTAGGACAGGGAAGGGGAATTAAACCCCCACCCTGGCCAGTTCACTTGAGGCTGCTGCTGGGGCTGGCCACACCCCACAGCACAGCTTCCCTGCAGCCAAGGGCATGCTCTAGTGCCCCCCACAGCTTCTGGCCTGAGCTACTGAACACACGTGCCTGAATTTACTCAGTCAAGAGGGAATGTCTATTCACTTACAAATTGCTTCGATCTAGGCAAGTTAGACTAACTTGCAAAGATAGAATCAATTTAGGCTCTGGCTTTTTGAATGTCTGTCCCTAGCCTTAATGTTTAATTG
>NW_017728998.1:28632033-28647949 GCF_001723915.1 Gavialis gangeticus | reverse complement strand
CCCCCCCACCCCAACTCTGCCTGCCCTCTGCAGCCTCTGCCCCCTCCCCACCACCCTTACTATCAGACACAGCTCAATTCCCTCCTGAACAAGGAACACAAGGAAACTCTGTCCTGTGCACAGCCAATCAGCATCAGTGGAGGTCTGGCCCCAGGGCACTGCTGTGGGGCTGGGAAGAGGCTGTGTTTCCATGTGCTCTGTAGCCCAGGAGAGAATCCAGCTAAAGACACATTTGACAGTAAAGGGGAAGAGGGAGGGAAGGAAAGGAAACTAAGGGGGGCAGAGGCTATAGGAAGCAGATACAGGAGGGTGCAGGTCACAGAGTGGATGGGAAGACTGCAAGGGGAAGAAGGGGTAGAGGACAAGCGGGCCACCTGCCCCCTGAAGCTGTAGTAGTGGGGGGAGGGGGGAATTAATTTAGGACAGCCCTCCAAGTAACTAGACCCTATACATGGAAACTGTAACAAATTTATACATTTTCCAGATATGGAACCCAATTATGGGAGGGTTGTCTTAAATTTGAAGTCAACTTAATTTTAGTTACCTAAAAATGTCATGGATTTTTTTATGTGCTTTTATTTGGCTAGTAGTATTACTACATGCTTATTTTGCCATTTATGCTAAAAATACAATTCCTCTCCTTAAAGGAACAACATTTCTTTACTAGCCTAGTGACACCAGTGTATTAGAACAGTGACTTCTACACTGTTCTATGCTAAGCTTTACTACAATTCTCATTGAAGAGGATGTCAGTAAAACACACGAGCACACAAGAACTCTTGCAGGGCTCTGCATTTGAACAGCAGCATGATTTTTACTGCTGTTTTTAATCTTAAAGTCTCATGCATACAATTGTATTGTTGTTTCAGACTGTTGCTTCAGACTAGGATAGCTGGATTAAATCAAGATGTTTCTTTTTCTTCCAATACTGATCTAGAAGTGTGTAGAACTTACTAGTTAATAAACTAACAGTTTCAACTGACATTTTGGTACTTCATCATTTGCATCTTTGTTCAGTATAGATGGGAGTATATCATGAGAATTTAAATTTAATTACTATGCAAAGGGAATAGTAAGTACTAAATGATTAAAGATACACAAAAAGAAAATTGCATAACTGCTTCCAGTACTGAAGCTGTTAAAAAGGGCTAATTTGAAATCTAAGCACAAAAACAGGCTTTATAAATTTTAGAGGTTAATGTGGCATGAGACTGGAAATAAAATACAACACCATGGGAGTAGTTTAAAATAAAAAACATCCAGCATTTTTTGTACTGATAGGGAAAGGGAAAAACAAAAGATCTATGTGATAAATTCCTATTCTAAAATTATGTATAAGCTGTTTAAGAATCTGCTTTATCCTTACTTGGATTTTATTTGGCATTTTTATGAAGTGTCACAGAGGTAGCAAAAAAAAGTAAAAGGTGAAAAAGCTCATTTTAGTGCAAACAAAACCTTAGTAAGCTACTGGAAAATGTATTCAAGCATATCGCACGTACTTTGAATTCATGGATTTGAAATGTTGTCACAGAACTAAATCTTAGTTCATGATTCTTTTCTACCCCAGTGCCTCCTACATAACTTTGGAAGTACAGATGTAAGTAACCCTCCCCTACATACCCAAAACTCCACATATTGGTCATATTTTGATGCTCAACAGTAGGTACTTTCTGGTACTTTCAATATGGTTAAGATAGTGTGGCATAAATACCATGCTTATCAGTAGAAATGTTTAAAAATATGGAACTGAAATGAAAAAGGGCCCAAATAAATGTTGAATAAAAAACTACTTCATCAGCATTCCTATATTAAATAGAAAGTCTGTAACCCCACCAATTTATATGAAAGAAAGTGCGCGTGCGTGTGCACGCATACTGGCGAAAGCTCAGATGTTGCAAATTGACTTCAAAGGAGGTATGCTAAGCAGCGTACAACAGAGGTGGCTCAACCCCTGACACACAAAGCAATGTTACCCAACTTGAGGGGTTCCCCACAGGTCCAGAAGTTTGGTGGCAGGGGAGCAGGAGGAGTTAACTCTGTTGCTGCTCCCCCCACTGCCAAACTTCCAAGGCTCGTGCGGCTGGATCGGCTCTAGCCAGGCCAGCCCCTATGCAGGTGGATTGGACACCAGTCCCATGTAGCTGGATCAGGCCGCAGTTGGGTGACCAGTGGGCCAGCTCTTCTGGCCCACAGGGCAAAAAAGTTGGGTACCACTGGAGAAAAGCATGGGTGTAGCTGTCAATCTGGTCCAAAAAAGGACCAAGAAAAAGAAACCAAAAAAGGAGGAGACAGAAGAAAAGGGAAAGGATACAGAAGTAAAATAAGGAAAAAGGAGAAACATCAAAAGAAGAGGGAAGGAATGGGGGCGGGGGGGAGAGAGAAGGGGAGGCAGTGGGAGGGCTCGGGAAAGGTAATCAAACCCAAAAGGAAATGGAATACTCCTGTATCTGACAGGGAAAGACCCCTTTCTAAATGTCATCAAGCAATATCAGTTTGTAGAATAGAGTTTTCTAGTGCTGTGACCGCAATGACTGATAAAATACAATCTAAATTCCATGCTATTTCAAGATTGCTGCTAATTTTCTATCAAAGAGCCATATTCAGTAATGTAAGGACCTCAGATGCAAGGTATCCTATAAATGGAAGAGAAAACGCACATTGTATAACTGCACAATAAACTAGAAGTTACTAGTATTGTATTTAGTCAATAATGCCCCAGCTCATGTTAGAGTTAAGAAGTGATTGATTACTTAATCACATCTTAAGTAGTAACACAGCCACAAGTTTATGCAATTAATGGCAAGATAAACAGGGAAGAAGCCAAAAAGTTATTACACAAAATGTAGTAACTTTGATACCTTTGTAGCTTAAAGTGATACCTTTGTAGCTTTAAATTGAAAACATGGCCAGGCCCAGCTTCAGGAGCCCATCAGAGCCCTTTTATCCAACGTGCTATTAAAACTAGGAGTGCTGATCAGCTGACTGCTGCTCCCAGCTTGCTGGACCACTGGAGTCAAGGGCTCCAATGTGCTCCTGAGACTGGGACCCCCAAACGGATTGCCACTCCCAGTCTCAGGAGCACTTTGGGGCCCTTGACTCCAATGCACCCTGAGACTGGGAGCACCAATTACCGGACTGGTATGCTACTTGCTGGAGCAGGGGGAACCCAAGATCATGATCCTGTGCTACCCCTGCACTTGTAATATGGCACAACTGGAATGTGACCCCAATCCAATAATCATGCCACCTAACATGCACATGTAGCATGGCAGGAAACACGATTGTTGGGATCATAAATCACATCCCATTTGGGCCTTTAATTGAACATCTGTCAGGAGTCTAAGTGGAAGACAATGAACTAATTGGTGAGCAGAAGTAGCAGGCAGCATTATATTCTAAATTCAAATGTGGCCATTTTTGGCAAACATAGCTCATGTTTTTTCTATCCTACTATTTTTTTCTGTAAGTGTACAGTGTATGTGATCTAGACTACTCGCATCTGAATCACATCTCAAATTGTTGGTTTCTCTAATGCTTGAGCAGAGAAGCCTGTACAGTAATTAAGATGACAAATAACAGTCACTATATTTACAATATGCAATCTATGATCATTTAGGCTGCTTACAGATGTGAAAAAAAGAATGGTGCTTTGCTTTAAGCTCGGTGCACCCCCACACTGAGCACAGCACATGCCCAAAAGAGGCATCATGTTGGCTGGAACTAGCTCACCCTATGTCCATACAGACTGGGTGCTTCAGCGGGGCTTTTTGGAGTTTTCAACTAAGAGCTGATTAAATCAGCGTTAGATAAAAGCGTCAAAAAGCCCTGCTGAAGTACCCGATCTATACAGATGCTGCAGAGCTAGGTCAAACTAATGCAGTGCCTCTACCAGTAAAGTGGCGATTTTGGGGCGTTTTTTTTCCCCACATCTGTCAGCTCCCTTACTGTTTACTATTCACATAAACCAGAGGTGGGCAAAATACAGCCTGTGGGCCAAATCAGGCCTGTAAGGCCATTCTATCCGGCCCACGGGGCCCCTAAAAAATTTAGAAAATTAATATTCACCTGCCCTTGGTTCCTGTCAAAAATGACAGGAACCAAGGGCAGTAGGACACGGGGGAAGCCTGGCAGGCTCCCACAACAGCAAGACCCACCTGGCCCCGCCCCTCCATCTGGAAGCTCCAGCAGGGGCTTCTGGCCTGGGACCACGTAGCTGCCCTGTGCCAGAGCCTCAGGTGGGGGTGGGGGGCAGGAGGGCAGGGAAGAGTCCAGGAGAAAAGCTGAGCACTGGGTGGCGAAAGCAGCCCCTCTCCTGCCCTGTGGCCGGTGCCCCATGCTACAGCCGCTCACAACCTGTGTGGGGCTGCCTGTGCCTGCTCCAGACAGCCCCGCGCGGGCTGCGAGTGGCTGTAGCAGGGAGCACCAGCCACAGTGCGGGGGAAGCACCACTTCCCTCCCCTCCCCCAGCTTTTCCCCGGGCTCCTTCCCTGCTCCTTCCTGGTGCAGGGAAAAGCAGGCCCTCGCTTGTTCCATTGCAGCTGCTCCCTGCTGCAGCCACTTGCAGCGTGGGGCGCCGGGCACAGGGCAGGGAGGGGCCACTTTCCCCGCCCTGCGCTCAGCACCACCTTGTAACCTGGCCCCACTGCCAGCTTGGGTCCCGCACCAGCTCCAGGCTCACCCATCAGGGCTGCGTGTGGCAGCAGCAGCTGGAGCCCCCCACTTGCCTTGCTGGGCAGTGTTTGCCACCACCGCCTCTGTGCTGCCCAGTGCACGAGCTCCGGGTGGGCAGCAACAGCAGCCAGCACTGCTCAGCACAGCAAGCGGGGCGTGGGGCCGCAACTGCTGCCGCACACAGCCCCAACGGGCGAGACCAGAGCCGGCATGGAGCCCAGGCTGGCAGCAGGGCTGGGTTACAAGCTGGTGCTGAGCGTGGGGAAAAGTGAGCCCTTACTCGCCCTGTGGCTGGCACTCTGTGCTGCAGCTGCTTGCAGTCCACGTGGGGCTGCCTGCTCCGGACAGCCCTGCATGGGCTGCAAGTGCCTGCAGCAGGGAGAGCTGGCCATGGGGTGGGCGAGGGGCCACTTTTCCCTGCACTCAGCACCAGCTTCTTCCCTGCCAGCAAGCAGGGGTTCGGGACTGTGCGCTGCCCCCCGCCTGTACTGCGGGGTTGGGGGACAGTGAGTGGGTGGGGAGCCAATGGGAGCACGGGGCCCGCACCGGTGCCCTGGGGCCAGTGCCGGCAGGGCCCAGAGCAGGGTGGCAGGAGTGCGGGGTCCCAGCTGGCAGGGGCTCTATGCAGCCGGGCCAGCTCCCCCCTCTCCCTGCTGGTGCAGCCCAACCCAGCTCCACAGACCCCTGCCAGCCTGTGCCCTGCTTTGGGCCCCACCAGTGCAGGTCCGGGGACATTGGTCCCAAGACATTGGGACACTGGTCCCAAGGTGGTGACCAGGGGTTGGGGCAACCCATGCAGCCCTCAACAGTCTGCCAAAACTGGGTAAGCGGTCCTCCACCTGAAATAATTGCCCGCCCCTGACAAACTCTGGTCTTTCCCCACAGCAAACTACTGTATGTCAAAAAGAGAAATAACTCCACTGACACAATCAATTTACGCCAAGATTAGTCAAAGCTATTAACCTACAAAGCAACAATACTAAAACTAGAAAAAACACAAAGTTGCTAACATGAGTATCACCTGCAGGGCACATATACTGGTTCATTAATAAGTAAATGAGCTATATAAACCTAATTCTTCTGAGATTTGTGTGTTGTGGATTATATGACATCATAAAGTTAAATACAGTAGTACTATATTTTAACATAATTTTAGCTGAGACATGATAAAATGCACATTGCTTAGATCTATAAAACAACACGTACCATAAATAAACAGAAGTTTGAACACTTGTTAGTAGAGGTGCACCTATCAGATCGGCACTGATAAAAGGAAAGTTAATATTATCAACTTTTGGCTTTTTTTGGCCAGTGTAGCCAATAATGTCACCGATAAACGCCATGTACATGCATGCAGACAGGAATGCAGCCAGGCAGCTCAGAGAGCATTACCCTGCAGGTAAGTCTGTGGGACAGAAGAGATGTGGGGGAGGGAAGGGGCATAGGGAAGGCCAACTGAGGCCCCCACAGTGAGGCAGGGAGTGGGGCAAGGGCAGGTGCTGCCCAGCCAGGGCAGTGAATGGGACCTCGGGAGCCACAGGCAGCTCCTCCAGAGGGCATGGGAGAGTAGAGAAAGGGGACAGTTCCCCGCCTCTGCGGGCCCCCCAGGGAAGGCATGGGGGCATGTGCTTCCCCTGATTTGTGCGCAGGGCAGAGGTGCATTGCCTCTGGTGGGCTTGGGGAAAGAGGCTGTGTCAGCCTCTTCCTGGTGTGGGTGCTGGGTTGGGCTCAGAGTGGGAGGAGTGGGGCAGGCTCAGCTGCACAAGGCAGGTGGTGGCATCAGCATCGCTGGCAGGGATGGCTACTGGGGAGGGGCCTAAGGCAGATTTTTGGGGAGGCGATAGCCCCACCACAGTCCCCCTAGCAGCACCCCTGCTCAGAGCACTCCACTCTGCTGCCTTTCTCTCAGGAGCCCTACACTGGCTGCATGCCCCCTGTCCACCCCTCAGCACAGGGCTCCAAAGGGAAAGGCACCCCATGCAGGGGTGATGCTAGGAGGGTTTGGGGGGCCTACAGCCACCCCAAAATCTGCCTTGCCCCCCATCTGCTTTGCCCTTCCAGTACCATTGCTACCCACCCTGCACAACTGAGCCTGTCTCACTCTCACATGTTCTGAGCCCAGCCCTGGCCCAGCACCCCCACCAGAAAGAGGCTGGTGCAGCCCCTGGCCCCAAGCCCACAGTGGGCAGCCTGCCTCCACCCCGTGCACAAATCCAGGGGGGGTACATCCCCCCTATGCCTCCCCCAGGGGTGTGCAGCAACAGGAAGCCCCCCCCCCCATGCCCCAAGCCGCTTACAACTCTGTCCTGCTCCCAGCCCTAGGGTCCCTGACTGGGCAGTGCCTGCCCCTTCTCCACTCCCTCCCTCACCATGGGGGCCTCAATCTGCCTTCCCACACCCCTTCCCCTCCACAGACTTATTTACAGGGTGCTGTTTTCAAAGCTGCCTGGCTGCATTCCTGTAATTTGTCCATCAGATCAGTATCAGCCAATATGATTGTTTAATAATGTGCTATTGGTGTTGGCAAAGAATATCTTTATTGGTGTACCCCTACTTGTTAGAGATGCATGTATTATTGCAATTTGAGAACATATTTCAGGTTATACTAATATGGTATAAGTTGCTTGCTTTGTTACTGCAAAATACTCAAGAATCTATAAATGATTAGTAAGACAATATTTTAAAAGAACTTTGTTCAAAATGATGTGCAGTATCGAGCATGGGTAGACAAATTATAGGTTTGTTATATAGTTCCAATATCAAAAAAGCAAATATAACTTTCTTTTCCTCCCATCTATCATTTTGTTCTCCAGACAGACCACACTACACTTATTAATTGAAAAATAAATCCAAACAATTCAGTCATTTTAACGCATAAGTGAAGATTGGCGGAGGGAAGGTTTAAGTTGGACATCAGGACACGCTAATTCACAGTCAGGGCGGCTAGAGTCTGGAACCAGCTTCCAAGGGAGGTGGTGCAGGCTCCCACCCTGGGGGTTTTTAAGAGGAGGTTGGATGACCACCTTACTGGGGTCATTTGACCCCAGTGCTCTTCCTGCCATGGCAGGGGGTCGGACTAGATGATCTGCTCAGGTCCCTTCCGACCCTAGAAACTATGAAACTATGATTTAAAAAAAAGCACATTGATGCAACCACAACACCTTCTTTCATGTTTATGTTTTATATGACATAACCAGCAAATTTTGAACTTTAAGAGTTGTTAAAGAAGTAATGTATTCCTCTTCTTTCTTGAAAAGGGATTCATCTAGCACTTGCAAAATCATCAGAAAGTGAAGTAAAATAAAAGATTTACATATTTTGCTAAAAAGAAAATAATTATATTCATATTTGCAAGTCTTAACCTCTTGGGGACATCTTCTTATAAGTGAGCCTCCTTGAATTATCTGCTTTCTAGGACAATGTCACATCACCTTGCCAAATAACCCATTCAGAAAGAATGTGTATTTAAATATAAAATGTTGATGTTAACTAATTAAAAATAAAGCGAACAACCCTCCCCCTAATCATAATACCCTCCCCAGAGTTTCAGCTAGACTACTGGTTCTCAACCTTTTTAGATGCCAGGCATCCCTGGATAATGTTTCTGATTTTAGCGGCATCCCATTTAAAGTGGCACTAATTTAATTTCTCATGGTGCTGACCCCACTGCACCTGTGTCATCCTTCTAAAAAGACTGCAGCATCCCAGTTGAGAATCACTGAGCTAAACTAATCTCACAAATAGTCTTAAATTTGTTCCTTTAATCTCTATTTTAAAAAAAAGAGTCTGTTATAGGTAGGGACACTAGAATTTTTGTCACAAGTGTGCTGAGCAGTGACTCCTTTAATCTTGGGAGTTTTCCTTGTGCATCCCCCACTGCTAATCGGCAGAGGGATCCCTTCAGCCTTGCTGTTTGCTCCTGATGGCTGCTGGGAGGTGAAAACCACATTTTAAAATATGCTGTGGTTTTTGTCTCCTGTCAATTCAGCAGCAAGTGGTGGGGCCACTAGAGCTCTTATGCCAATCAGCAGCAGGAGACAAAAACCGTGGCATATTTAAAATCACAGTTTTTGCCTCCCCACCAGTCAGGAATAAACAGCAAGCAACATGGCTCCTCTCCAATGAGCAGCAGGAGGGAGACACAAGGAAAACTCCATGATTAAAGGAGCTGTTGCATATAGCGTTTCCAACATGAATTCCAGTAGCCCCTAGCTATAGGTTTCCCAAAGAAGGCATAACGGACAGGCCCAATAAAATCCACACCAAAATAGAGTCAGGATTTTCAGTCTCCAGCCTTCTCACTTCTATTTATACTCCTAGATATTGCTGCCCTTTCAGGAAAAACAGCAGCAGCACTTAAATCTCTCTCATTCTTCCCAGGACTTGCAAATAAATACCTATGTATGAAGAATTTTGGCTTACACTTAGGCTGTCAGTGCTCCTTGGCCCCACGCTGGGGTGTATAAATGGGAAGGAGTTCTATTCTCCCAGTCCCCTGCAGACAATTGCAGTAGAAAGAATTGTGCAGTGAAGCCATTGTACAGTAGGACCATGGATCAGGGCCAGAAAAACAAAGTAATTTTGAATATATTTGACAATTTATTCTCTGGATAAAGTGCTTCTTACCTTCCAAATTTTCATATTGCTGGGTCCTGAAAATGGAAGCAGTCATTTCTTAGCTAGGCTGCACTGGAGTATTGCATTGCCCTTTTAATTTTATCTATATATAGAAGATGCCACTGCTTATAGTTAAATTAATCCTTTAGAATTAAGTGAGAGCTTGTGTCCATACTGCAGTGGTTTACCTTATCAGCCTGACGCATGTAGCAGTAGAGAATTCCTCTCATACATTTTATAGCAGAATGCTCCAGCTCATGAGTCCGTCCTTTGTCATCATCAATACGCCTGGGTGAGAAAGATAACCCAAGAAACAAATTGGAAATGCATTAGGAAGAAGTTAAAGGTAGCATTAGTGCTTTTGATAATTATGCGTTTAACTACATAGTTAGCACAGTATTAAAAAGGGGCCCATGCTAATGCTATTATTTTGCAGCTCAACAAGGAAACATCCTGTCAGCTTTTCTTTGATAAAAAAATCCAAGTTTTTTAGTTTACACTCTAACTTAGCAACAAAAACTGAGGGTAGAAATTTGCCCTCTAACTTCTCAACTAGAAAAAAGAAAAGAAAAACACAGAAAGAAAATTGCTCTGGTATTTAAAAAGAGCAAAATTTGTTCTACTTTGATTTGTTTAGGATACCCTTATATTCAGGAACAATTTTCTTTGGGTTTTTTATTATTTTTACAAAATGGCTGTAATTCACACAGTCAAAGACTTATATTTTGGACAGGAAAAATATTATAATATTTCCCTATTCAGTTGAAAGGTACTAAAGCAATGCAAATATATACACATAAAAACACCCACACAACAGTAGTCTTTAAGCGTACGCATACTTAATTATCACATTACTATTCTTAGTTATTACCATCACTAAGTTTATTGCATCTCATTTAAGGACTATTGCACAATGCCGAAGTGGGAGTGTATTGCAATGAGGAAGGAGTCGTTAGGGTATGCTGGGCTTTCACGAGTCATACAAATAACAATGTTGTGATAGCTTTACGAATCACAGCATAGTCTGACAACGTATCATTTGAAGGCTTTTTTAACACTGGCATTACATCTATTTAGATACACAAAACAAGACCAAAATGAGATATATAGCATCAGTTAAAAAAATTCAAGCTGGGAAAAGGTAAATCCCTAAAGAATAAAGACAATGAAATATGTCCTGAATAGGCTTACAGTTCTGAAACATTTGTCTAAACTCTAAGTATAACCTCGAGAAAGTAAAGAGCTCTATTAAAGTTTTATCAGTTTCCTAGATATTTTTTATCACCTAATGCCAAATCTCAGTGTTCTTTAGAATGTTTTGGGGAACAGTAGCTAGAGCGTTCTGAAAGTGAACAGTTCAGCAGCACACGGCAGAGGCAGGAACATAATTGTATATGGAAGGTGAATTCTACAAAATATCCAACACAGCTTCACAGTGCTTCTGACTTGTAACATCTATTTTACTTTACTACTGGCTGGGAGTAGATGCAGAGGCCTGGCCTCAACCCCTGTCCCCTGGGACATTTTTGACCACACAGTAGGAGCAACAGCCAAGGACTTCTTTAAGTCCTGAAGATGGTAAGAATTTCTGTCCCCTTCTTCTTTCCCCTCCATGTTCAGAGGCACATACCCTCCCCCGCCTTCCCCATCTTCCATTCCCCATTCCCTGCCTGCTGCTGACACTGCTGTGCTGGGAGCAAGGGAAACTCCTGTCTCACTCTAGCTGGGCTGTGTGGGGGCTGGACTTAGTCTGGGACAACAACAGTAGCATAGTGGGGCAAGTTCCCCCTCCCCACTCCTGCTCCTGAGTTTGGGAAACACCCAGGGGAAACCAGGCAAGGAGGGCAAAACACTGCTGTTGTCTCAGGCTGAGCCCAGCACACATCCCAGCTATAGCAAGGCAGGAGATCCCCTGCAGCACCCTTCTACTACCGGCCTTTTTGAGAGCAGAGATTATTAATCACACTAAACCAGTTGCATAGCCAGGAGCTGGAACTTTATTTTCAAAAACATGGGAAGTGCAAATGTATGAGGGAATGTAGGTTTACCTATAATTTTTTTCCCACTACCTCTCCTTCCCCTAAGCTACAAAACAGATTCCATGTATCTCACTCCAGAGTGGAGGAAATAAAAAACAGAAAAGGATTTAAAGAATTCCTTCAACATGCATAAAATATAGGAGTAACGATCACATTTTAAAGCCTAACTTCCTTTTATTTAACTTTTTAAAATTATTATAACTTAACAATAAAAATGAAACAAAATTGGGAAGATTAGCCTTTTCAGGATGCTAATTAATTAGTATTAGTTAAAAACATTAGATTTGGGTTTTCAGACAAAATTTTAAACACATTATCAAATAAAGCCAGGGGGAGAAAGAGGGAAAGATATAACTTAAAACACATAAACATTATCAAAGTACAAGTAGCTCAACATTTTTCATCCATAGGGTAAATCATCTGCACTTAAACAAAAAATTGTAACAAATTATAATTAGCTCTTCAACTGCAGATATAGGAGAATTGTGCTAGGGAAAATGATTATCTCCTCACTGCATGATGCTGACTGATGGTAGGGATTATTCATCACTACCATGGCATTCTCCTTTCTTATAAATACACAAGAGTTGAACTAACATTACCTTAGTACAGAGACAGGCAAAATACAGTCCATGGGCCAGATCCAGCCTACCAGGCACTTTCGTTTAGCCCATGGTGCCCATCAACTAGTTGTATACCACCCAGCCCTTCTGCCCACAAGGGTGGGAGCGGGGTACCCATGTAGACACCCCACCCCCCACCAACATACCTTTATTGCTAGAGGTGCACAGATACATCAGTCCCATATCGTATTGGCACCAATATGAGGAAAATTGACATTATTGGCAGTAAGCTTTTTTCAGCCACACCAGCCAGCGCCGAATAAATAACCTGTGCATACCTTTATCACTGCACAGAGAGCAACGTCCAGCTTGTAAGTCTGTTGTGGGGGGGAAGGGGCATGGGCAGGGGCAGATCAAGGCTCCCACAGTGAGAAAGGAAGTGGGGCAGGGGTAGACGCTGCCCAGCCAGGGTGGAGCAGGGCATGGGACGGAGCTGTGAGCGGTTCGTCTGGGGGCACTGGGGGAGGGGCGGCCCCCACTGCTACGATCATCCTGGGAGGGCATGGGGGCGTGTGTCCCCAGATATGTGCATGAGGTATGGGCAGGCTGCCTCTGTGGGCTTGGGCCAGGGGCTGCACTAAGCAATTCCCAGTGGAGAGACAGGGCTGAGGCTGCACTCAGGGCAGATAGCAGCAGTGCTGGGGCAGGGAGGCTGCAGCCACCCCAGAATTCGTCGTAGTCCTCCTTCCAGAAGCACCACCACCACCCGCCCCAAGTGTGGCCCCTCTGCCAGGAAAAGCCTGATGCTGCCCCTAGACCACAGCGCCAGCCTGCCCTCACCCCAAGTGCAGATCCAGGGGGCACATGCCCTTCCATGCCCTCCCAGGGTCCATGTAGTGGCGGGAGCTGCTCCCCGCTCCCCACGCCACCCAGATAAGCCACTTGCGGCTCTGTCCTGTGCCCTGCCCCACCATATTTTAATGTTGAAATCAGTGGATATAAAATTTCTTATGATCCTCCATAACTAGCACAGAACAGAGCAAAAGTTGAACTTATACCTAGAGACAAGATTTGGCAGGAGGAATACTACTCTGTGCTGAAACTGAAGTAGGTTAGAAATGAGCTTCTCAGACATCAATAGGGCAGTTGTTTAAAGAAAACAATACAATACATTTAAAACCGAGAAATTCTGAAGTCAATTGAGATCTATAGTTGGTGTCCTCATTTCCAAAGTTCACAAATTCATTTTTCAGAACAGGTTTTAATTTCATTTTTTTAAGTAAGTAGGAGAAATGCTCTTGTAGGAAAAAAAAAGTGTTGCTTCCACAGTATCACTTTGAAAATATCTGGGTTTTCTTTAAGGTTTTAATTAAAATAAAACCTCCAAACATAGAACTATTCACCCTCCTCTTTAATCCAAGGGAGTGTCTACAGTTAAGGTTTTGCTGTTTTAACTCTACCAGAGAACTGAACCACTATCTAAATCTGTATTTCATTTATGTAATATTCTTTTTAAAAAGGTTACCTGTATGCAAGTGCTAATGCCCAAGCACATGCAGCACAGTAAAGACTGTCATGAACCTTTGCCTTTTGGTTGTCACCAAACGTTTTTGTGGGAAAGAGACCTGTGGTTGGACTCTGATAGAGCAACACGGTTGACTTCACTGTAAAGAAAAAAAATAAAGCTATAATTACTATTCCAGCTTCTCCCAGTCTGAAGGCAGCTTTTTAAAAAAGTTAGAAGAGTAAAATACAACAAACCTGCAACAAAACTTTATAGTAAGAATAAAAGCTACAGGGGTAAATAAATTAGAGTTCTAAGCATAAAGGTTTTCCCCCCCATGCATCAAGGCTTCTTTTCAAATGAAATACTTTTCAATACTTCTTCAAAATCAGCATTCAAAGCAGTTTCTCTGCATTCATAGCTTTATTGCAGCCAAATCAGAATGGAATGTCCCCAGTGCAATAGTTTGCATCTACTTATTGGTGTATAGGCATTATCATTTTTTAGAAATTCAAATTTAAAAAAAAAGTTTACAATATTTGGATTACCCTAAAAAAAAAAAATCTCAAAGGCAGGCCAAGGTCAAGAAATCATTCCCAAATAAATGGTTTAGAGGATTTCAGGCATGCTGTTCCCACTTTGAAATCTTATATTTTTCATTCTTGTCAAAAATGTTTCTTTTGATTATGTACATATTATTCATTTTACACTTTTTAGTTCATTAGGTGTTTAAAGTATTCCTTAAAAGTTAATGAAGTACCTCAAACTGAGCAAAACATCATGAAATAACTTCACTATAACTTTGCTAAATAACCTTCCTTCATGAAGATGCCTACAAATCAGCTTAAGCAACTTATTTCAGTAAGTAAAAGGAAATTTCATGTGAACAATTCTACATTAATCCAATATAAGTTACTCATATTTAAAGCTAAACCTAAATGTTTAATTTATATCTATATACCAAAAAATACATAAGCTACTTAATTCACCCCAATATGAAACTGGGGTGCACCCAAAAGCTTGCTAAGAGCTTTTTTCCAACTACTCAGTTGGTCTAATAAAAGATATCACATCTACTCAAAAGAATCTAGCCTGCTTAAAACTGAAATAGAAGACTGACCAGAGTAGAAGTGTAGATGAATGGCAAACAGCACTGATTTGCCCCGGCCAACTACTAAAATTATACTGAACCTACTTCACAGCAAAGATAAAGGCAACAAAACTTTACACATGTTTTAAAAGTGTTTCATCCTTCTTTTTCGACTTGGGCAGCATTTGTTTACTATGCTGTACCACTGAACATGAAAAGCTTAAAACTTCAGCAGTTAACGAGACAACCACTGTCAAACTCACCAGGCTGGATCAGGCTTACAGACCAGACCAGCATTCTGGGTGTAGAGGGAACCCTGGAGCGACCGCCATGCATGGCACAGCCCTAGACAGAGCAGTATAGCAGATGCTCCAGGGCTATCCTGCATGCAACAGCCACTCTACTGCTCCAGGACACAAGAAGGAATAGGTGTTGCATATGGCACATGGGGCCATGAGGAGCACCCTGCATGCTGCCTGCTAGGCCTGTGCAAAGTGGGTAGTATTCACTTCAGAGTATAGGGCTTTTTTTTTTTACGAGCAGGTGGGGCAGCCATTGATGGAGCTGGGAGAGCAGGCACGGGTCAGGGGGCACTTAGGGGGGACCAGGCAGGGAATCGGGTCTGGCAGAGGTCCTCCCATGGTTCCCTCTTCCTTTCTCCAGCCTTCTTTTGCCCCCTACTTACTGGCACAGAGCCCAGGTCCCACTCCCTGCAGCTGCAAGCTGGGACTGCCCGAATTGCTGAATCTCTTTCCAAATCTTTTCCGAATCGATTCAGAGGCTTCAAATCAATTTAGACCATTTTATTGGTCTCCCGATTTGATTTGGATTCGGAGATTTGGCTGCCAAATCAGGCTGAATCTCCTCTGGATCGAATCAGGACCCGAAGCTTCGCACAGCCCTACTACCCACAGATCACTCGAAGACACATAGGCAGCTATATTTCTGACACCAAATGATTTGATTTAAAAAAAAAAAAAAAAGGGACAATCATATAGTGCACTGACACCTATATGAGTTCACAATAAAAAGTTTTTCAACTAATATTTTTACTGTAAGACTTTGTAATAACATGTAAACCCCTTTAATTTCAATTCATAACAATTACCTAAAGTCTCTCTAAACCAGTGGTGTCAAAAGTCATTTGTGGGCCAAATGAGTGGTGTGGGACCAACCCACAGGTCAGATCAGGCCCACAGACTGGCCCTACAAGCCCTACCCAGCACACATCCCAGAGCAGCAAGAGCTGGCATTGCATACAGTATATGTCCTAGACCAGCTGCTCTGGAACCGCGCTGCATGCAGCATCCACTCTAGCATGCAGCTGCTCCATGACAGATCCTATGTACATCCCAGAGGCAGAGTTGGTGCCACATGCAGTAAGGCCCTAGCATGGGCATCAAATGCGGTGTGGTCCCAGACTATATGCTCC
>NW_017728998.1:28628469-28631863 GCF_001723915.1 Gavialis gangeticus | reverse complement strand
ATTTTTACTGTAAGACTTTGTAATAACATGTAAACCCCTTTAATTTCAATTCATAACAATTACCTAAAGTCTCTCTAAACCAGTGGTGTCAAAAGTCATTTGTGGGCCAAATGAGTGGTGTGGGACCAACCCACAGGTCAGATCAGGCCCACAGACTGGCCCTACAAGCCCTACCCAGCACACATCCCAGAGCAGCAAGAGCTGGCATTGCATACAGTATATGTCCTAGACCAGCTGCTCTGGAACCGCGCTGCATGCAGCATCCACTCTAGCATGCAGCTGCTCCATGACAGATCCTATGTACATCCCAGAGGCAGAGTTGGTGCCACATGCAGTAAGGCCCTAGCGTGGGCATCAAATGCGGTGTGGTCCCAGACTATATGCTCCAGAACCATACCACACCACATGTGACACCCTCTTTGGTCACTTCAAGACTATGCCACACGTGGCAACCACTCCAGCGTGCATCTGTTCTGTGACGGACCCAGCAAGTGTCCTAGAGTGGGTATCACATACAGGGCATGTCCCAGAGTGGTGCACATTGCATGTCCCAAAGCAGCTGGGGTGCTCCAACCATGTTGGAGCCATGCTACATGCAGTCTGCTCTAGCTGCCCTGGGACATATGCTTGATCTAGTATGGAGTGGACGTACACTGTAATGGGTGCTGCATGCAACATGGTCCCAGAGTAGCTGCCATATGTAGCATATGGGAGCCTTGAGTGTACCTCCCATGCTGCCTGTAGATCCATTTGAGACCCATAGGCAACACTGGGTCCTGGATGATATGGCTCCATGGATGTTTGTTTAGACACCCCTGCTCTAAACAAATAAGATCTCAGGCATTATTCTGGGATAAGAAGTGAGATTACCTATCATTTTTGGAAACCTTTACTAATTTAGCAAGTTGCTAAGATTCTTGTATCACAAGCAAGATTTCCCAAACTTTACTTACCAATTCTATAATAATGATCCAGTTTATCCCACAGACTTTCTCCATCTGGCCTTGGAAGATTAATGCTTTTAATTGGCTCATAAATTGAACCTAAAGAAAAAGTCAAAATCTTAATAAGATTTAAATAAGACATCAAAATAGGATAATCATGTGTCAACTATTGTTAACAATGCCCTCAATATGTATTTAATCTGTATATATTTTATATACAATTTCCATTCATATAGTATCAATTCCCTTAAAAGTTATTTTATTTCTTGCATAATCCAGTTGTTTTTTTGTAATTGTTCAATACTACATTAATGTTTGAAGAAGAGATGCCTGAGGAGGGATTTGATAAAAGTCTTCAAATTCCTGAAGGGCAATTGCAAAGAGGATGGAGATAGCCTTTTCATGGTCTGTGACAAGACAAGATTGAGAGCAATGGCCTCAAACTGCTGAACAGGAATTTAAATTGGTGATTAGGAAGAACTCTGACTATAAGCGTGGTTAAGCACTGGTACAGGCTACCTGGAGAAGTTGTATAATCTCCATCCCTTCAACAGCAGGTTAGACAGACACTTGACTAAGATAGTTTAGTCAGGGGTTAATTACATGCTGAGTAAAGGGCTGAACTAAATGACCTCACGTGGTCCCTTCCAGCCCTACTTCCCTATGACCTTAAACCAATTAAGGCTGTAACCATACTATCAAAACCTTCATACCAAGTCTCTGTCTCTCCCAACAGCCAATCTTGACATCTTGATCTTTTCTAAACATCTCCAGGACAAACACACTATTCAATTACTGGAAGTCAACTCAATGTGGCATGAACTGCCCAACACTATTCAGAAGAAACAACAAACCTAACTACACATCCCCCCCATTACAACTATTTATATATCTGTACAAAGTCACCTACTTCAGAGACAACAACTTTAGCCCTGGTTCTGTAAAACAACTGCCCCATGTCCAAACCTACACTCTACTTCTGACCCCAAGCTACCATCTGGAGACACGTTTTATTATTTCTTCACTTTCCATAGTACTGGCACTCTATTTGGAACAGATACCAGAACAGAACCATCTGCCATAGATTAGATATGTTCAAAAATTACAACCAAGAAAACCAAAGAAAAAAAATAAAACAAATGTAAGAGAATATGCAAGGTGAAATGTACTGTGTGGCCTCAGTTCAGAAGTGTGAGCAAAGAATACTAACGGTGAACATTTATTTCATTTCTTTACATTTTAGCTTAAATTTAGGGTTATGAGCTCTGCAGCATAGCTCGACACATTTGCCTCTTCTTGTTACCTTTCATGCCCCTTGCTTAGTTGTAATCAAATACGTTAACCAGTAAAGAACCACTAAATATTTTTGCATCCTTTGAAACTTCAGTTTATGGACTGAAACACTTCAGATTCATGGCAGTAAGAAGAAAGATGAACTCTGGGAAAGCAGAAGTGTCTTCAGCTTAGATATTTAAAAAGCACAGGGATATTCACCACTTTCAAAGATTTGTGAGGCAAGAGAAATGCACGTGGGGCATCTAGGCCTTATTATGATGCAAGGAGAGATAAGATGGATTTAAAATTTAACAACCCCAGTAACATGTCTTTAATTCCTTTCTCCTGACAGAAAAGTTTTATTTTTCATTTCTAACTTTTATTAGTCTATGCTTAATTATCTCAAAGGACTTTTCACATAGCTAGTATTACTGAAATGAATCCTTTCCTTATCTAATCCCCATTTTATGTTAGGGCTTTCATTCCATGAACAACCCCTGTGAGCTACTCCATTTTCCTGTCTCCAGAACCTTGAAACATTTTTCTCTAAAGAATTCCACAAATGAGAATACATTGTGTTACCTCTCAGCTCCATGTTCTTGGGGAACCCTGACACAGGACGCAGACTGTCTGACTCACAAAGAATCCCCCCCACCACCACTCTTCCTCTACCTAAACAGAAACTGATAAAGATGCAGTGAGAGACACACCTAAAACCCTCCAGATAAGGGTGACAAGAGTGAAACAACTGCCCTAGGTCTCATTTGCATCCGAGATGGAACCAGATCACCATTCATTTACATGAGAGATGGAGAACAGAAAGCCTGAAGCAGAGAGATGGCAGTGAATTCTGGGAGCAGGGGAGCACTGCATGATAGGGAATCTGTGCTCCAAATACTAATCAACCCACACACCCAGCTCAGCATTTATCAGACCAGTTCTAATCTGGATTTACAATGGACTTCCCCGGCCCCCCCATACACACACACACACACCTCTAAGCAGAAGTAAAGTTTAATAGGCATCCCGGGCCGTACATTCCCCGGTCCCACTATGGGAGGCCTATGTAAACTTAATTGGCTAAAACTCGGTTGCTGGGTTAGGGAATGCTGAGGCAAACCACCAAGTCGGGGGTATGGGCAACATGTGAACAATGGTAAAGGGTTCATCACAGC
>NW_017728998.1:28613432-28628384 GCF_001723915.1 Gavialis gangeticus | reverse complement strand
GAGCTAAGTTTCCCCAAATACTTAGTGAAACCAGGGTAATACGGTGATTGTTTGTGTTTGTTTTTCCTTTGTATGTCTATTACTGCTAGTGCCGTTGTATATTTTATATACTTAGCAATAAATAACTTTTATAGTCAAATTGGTGGCAACTGGGTATATTTTTCCTTCTCTACATCTCCTTTCCCACTTGCTCTGCAGCAACGCTTCTTTTACCTAAGCTAAGGATCCCTGTGAAGCCCAAAAATACCGTGGGGTCTGCTCATCAAGAGGCTAAGACATTGGGACATGCTGAGTTCGAAACACATAAGGGGATTAGCTTGTACAGGCTGATTGACCCAGTTTGGCTCAAACGTGCCCTAATGAACTGAATGCTGGCCCATGAGGATGTAATCTGGACACCCAGCCGGATTCAGAGGTATTCTGTTTAACTGTGTGCTTGTGTCTGACTGTAGTTATTGTTGCTCTGATGAACTGATTCTTGGCATGTGAGGGTGTCAGCCTGTCCATGCTGATCAACCCGGCCAGGTCAGGTATCACATTAATCTGTGTGTGTTTGTGTGTATGACTGATTTGAGGACTGGAGGAACCCAGCCCCACTGAAACTGAGTCCTGCAAGATAGCTCCATTGGGGGTACGGGCTTGCAGAAAGGAGAGATACAGCTCCGTATAGAAACACAAGTAACACAAGCAGCACATTAACAGAATTATCAAGAACCTAACCCTAATAAATGAGCACATCCCAAAGTAGCGGGCAAATCTGGTAACAATTGCTACCATGAGTTTCTTTCTTACTATAGACAAATATGTGAGGAAATATACATATACCCTGTGCACATAAATTATAGCTAATTTTATTGTGAAAACTGTGCGTTAACTGTGTACATGTTGTTATACTATTGTACAACTCAGTTTACCTCCTTGGCCTGCCCACAGAGAAGGAGGGGTTAAGTGCCAGGGACTGCTACATGCAGCACTGGACCACCTTCAGCATCAGCAGTCCTGAATGGCTTTGTTGACATATCTACATATGGCTTGTTGACATATCTATCTTTGTTGGCCATTTGGCCAACATCAAGGAGATGTGACGGGGACCATAAGCATGACAAGAGGGAAAGCAGACTGGAAAAAGCAACCTGGCAGGTCCAGGGGCAAAACAATCTCAGGATGGAGGGAAGTTAAGAAGTTTTAGGGAGCTGGATAGACAGGGAATAGAAAAGCTGAGCATCTCAGCATGGTGGGGATGGAGGTACTGTTTAATAGAGCTGTGTGAAGCTTTGGTAACTGATTTGAAAGAAATTCGATTCAGAGGAGATTTGGTCCAATTCAGTGGCCAAATCTCCAAAACCGAATTGAATCAGGAGACCAATTAAAAGGTCTGAATCGAATCAGAAGCCTCTGAATCAATTCGGAAAAGATTTGGCACCCATTTGGAGATTCGGCCATAGACTAAGCAGGTCCTCACAACGCTGGACACAGCTGCCTCCAGCTGGTAAGTCTGTTATGGTGGGTGAAGCGGAGAGGTAAGGGGAGTAGTTGGGGGGGGGGGAGGCAGATCAACACATCCACATTGAGGAAGGGATTGGGGCTGGAACAAGCTGCCCAGCCGAGGCGGAGGGCTCCCACCACTGTGCACCGCCAGTCCAGGCAGGGATGGGAGCAGGTGTGTGCTCCTGGATCTGCGTGGGGCAGGCTGGGCTGTACTCCAGGAGGCTAGGCCAGCCGCCTGCCGCCGGGCTGTGCTCTCTGGGGTGGGTGGGTGGAGCCAGGGCTGAGCTCTGGGCAGCTAGCCCCAGCCGCAGCACAGACCTGTCTCCACCCGCTCCATGGAGCACAGTGGGCCAGGGGCTATAGTGGGGCTGCAGTAACCCTAAAATTCCCCATAGGCCCTGCCGCTGGCCCTTCCCCGATCACGGTATGTGCCCCTGCCACCATGCCCTACCGCTACTCAACCAGCCAGGGCGAAGCTGCAGCTTGTCCAGGAGGTGCAGGGAGGCTGGGCAAGAGGCAGGAGGGCATAGCCCTCACTCCCAGCACCTTCCGCCGCCTGTCCGGAGCGCAGCCCGGCCCAGCCCGCCCCGTGCAGATCTGGGTGCATGCGCCTGCTGCCATGCCCTGATGCTGCTTGCCCAGCTGGGGCAAAGCAGCAGCTTGTCCCAGAGGTGCAGGGAGGCTGGGTGAGTGGCGGGAGGGCATAGACTCTGTTCCCAGCACTTTCCACCACCCATCCGGAGGGCACCCTGGCCCAGCCCACCCCATGCAGAACCAGGGGCATACGCCCACTCCCATGCCCTCCCGGACCGGCAGAGCACGGTGACATGCAGTGGGGGGAGCCACTCTCCCCGAATCCTGTGGCCCCTCGCCCCAGCTGGGCAGCTTGTCCCAGCCCCAGCTCCAATCCCTCTCTCACTGTGGGGGCATTGATCTAGCCCCCCATGCCCCTTCCCTCCCCCTCTGCCCACCACAACAGACTTATCAGCTGGAGGCAGCTGTGCCCAGTGTGGTGAAGACTACTGCCTGTTTAGTCTATGGCCAAATCTCTGAATCAGCACTGAATCTCTGGATTCAATTCAGCCAAATCAAATTGGGACAGTGATTCAAATCACCAAATCAAATCACTGTCCCTTCAAATCAGCTGAATCTGAATTCGAAGCGAATACTTGCTGCTTTACACAGGCCTACTGTTTAACCCCTTTGGAGGAGACAGAAAGCCTTTGCCACAGTAAATGTCCCCAGACTGAAGAGGCTGACTGTTTTGCTACTTGGAAGTGTGGGTTGCTCCAAAAGGAGGTGAAGTCCATCTCTGAGGAGAGTCATGGACATCAAGAACTAGGAAGGGTAAGGACTGAAGGTCAGGAAAGAGCTTGGGTTCCCCTCTTGCCCTAGAAGCCGAATTCAGAATGTCTTTGAGGAGTTGTTTCAAAAACCAGACAAGGCCACAATGGTCCCCAGCAAGGACCGCTCAAAGAGTACTTCATGACAGTTTGGTTGCCAAAATGAGCAGTGTCTGTTGGTAAAAGAGACTTTAAATAAAATTGTATTCATTTTGACCAAAGCAATTAATATGACACTTTCAGTAAGAGAAGTGTTTCTCATATGTATCGTAGGAAGTGATATACAAAATAACACGTGATTACTATGGTCTGACACCATTCCCCTGAAAGGTAACATTTTTAGAGGGATCTTACAATATTAATGTTTTATATTTAAAATAATGCCTTAAAGGGAAGAATTTTAGTGACTAACAAGAGGCTTGTAGGCATGCCTCCCCAAGATGCGACTGCTTATCTCTCATAAGTAGGGACCTACCTAAATCATGGCAGAAGTTCACAGTGCAGAGGTGCCATTAATCTTGCTCTTTTTGCCATGCACTTCCCCTGCTGCCAAGTGGCCAAAACGCAATTAATATTGCAGTTTTTGCCTCTTAGCCACTCAGCAGCAAAAAGAACAAGATTAAAGATGCCACTGTGCTGTGACCTTCCATTGCAATTTAGTAAGTTGCTACTCATACAGTAAGAAAAGGGCGGGCCGATTAGTACTTTGATGAGTACCTTTGCCACAAAAGAAGCCGCAGATGCTGCAGCAAGCAATATTAATGATTCAGCAGGTGACACTCCTCCCTATAACTTCTTACTGAAGTATTGTGCTGGAGTGTTATGGGAGACAGAGCAGTGTAAAATGAAGATATTAAACTGGTAGATTTTGTTCCCAACAATATAATTGGTACTGTCAGAACAGAGCCACTTCAAACCAGGTACAGACATTAAACATAAACCAGTATAAGTGACTGAAAACCAGACTATACTCATAACAGAACAGAAGTTCAGCACACAGACTAGTTTAAAAATGACTGAACCCAGTCTAAGATAGACCTGGATCGATGTGCACTCAAACTTAATCGACTGAGGTTAGACCAGTGCATTGGACTTCTGTACTAGAACCTCTATTGATTCATATTAGATCACTATCTGCTGGAATCCCAGGTGCCTTTGCAGCTCCCCACTAGCCGCCTCCCTCACCCCCCAACAGGGAGACATGCTAGCACTTGCCCTGTAGTCGGCTGCTTCAGCCAAGCGTCCAGCTGGATCAATCCCCAGGCTGTCACAAAGCCAAGACAGCACAGAGCTGAGCCGACAGCAGGATGCAGCTGGCAGGCTTGTGCTGGACAGCAGGGATGGGAGGTCTCCGCTGAGGGAAGGTTCAGGCCCCTCAGGACTTGACTCTAGCAGCAGGATGGCTTGGCAGCCCAGGAGACTTGTACCGGGCAGCGGAGGAAGGGAAGGGGGTGCAGAGGGAGGGTCCCCAGACTCCTGCTGTCATCTGGTGTTGGTGCCAGAGCTCCAAGGGGCCCAATCCTTCCCGCAGCAGAGCCACCCTGCTGCCAGCTGCTGCTGGAGTCCTGAGGAGCCCAATCCTTCCTACTACATAGTGCCCAGGCCACAACCAATTGGCTGTCAGGCATGGCGAGCATGCCCCCAACCCCTGTTGTCACTGCCAACCCTCCCCCATACCAAGTCCTAGGTTTCCACACACCTGGCAACTCGGGGGGGGGGGGGGGGGGGGGGGGGGGGGGGGGGGGGGGGGGGGGGAAGGAGAGGGAAGAGGGAACCTGCCATGGTGACCCACTCTGGGGCTTTCCTGGAAGCCTAGGGCTGGGTGCAGAGGAAGGCCCACAGTAATGGTAGGGGGGTGCAGGTGTGTTCATCCATGCCTGGCAGACAACCCTGGTGCTCAGCTTGACTGCTCGCCAGTCTCTGGCAGCCCAAGAGGCATGCAGGAATGCCCCCAACCTGCTGGCCTCAGCCAGTGCAGGCATCCTGCATGCCCACCCCTCCCCCATCAGCAGGCAAACGTGTGTTCTATTCACTCCCAGTCTAACCTATGCCTACCACTTACAGAAACCCACATAGGTTTGATTGGTTCTGCTTCAGGCTTTTTGAATGTCTATATCTAACCTCAGAAATTTTTGTATTGTGAAACCCAAGAGTTCTTCTCTGGCTAATAAGCTAGACAGTTTTACATTCACACTACAGTAAAAGTTAGGCATTATAAAGGTTCCCATATTTACTTCTGAGATCTTCACTTGATCTTAGTCAAAAGGCTGAGATGCACAAAACATATATGCATTATATGACACAGAGAAGTGAACAGAACAAAAATACAATCAGGATTCAATGAAAGAAGGGGTCTGCAACCTCTGGCTCATGGATATATTTGATCTGACCCACAGACATGGGGCTTCGGCAGCATTCAGCCAGGGAAAAGTGGTGGCAGAGGCTGGGTCCTAGCACCCCTGCCTCTGACCCAAGCTGAGTCAATTCAGCCTGCAACCTTAAAAGGTTGCTGACCACTGAATTAGAAAATAGAGCTCTAAATTAGTTAAGACAGTTTGCCTGATCCTAAGCACAGGAAATTTAAAATAATTCCAATTTTACCAGTTTTACGAATTACCAAATATAAAATCCCAAGTTTTAAATATTTCACTCAGAGACTATCTACATAGTGCATTGCAATAAATAAAATTTGAACAGACTACAAAGTTAAATTTTTGCTTCAGAAATTAACAGAAAAAGCATGCCTTTATTTTTTTTAATGACATAATATGAAAAAGCAGTCTACACAAATTTAAGAATATTGTAAGAAAATTGAAGTCTAAGCTTCTACTTAAAATACAGACTTAGTATTAGCTGCTTCATTTTGATTCACATTATGTCTTCAATATATGTAGAATTAATATTACCATTTACTTTCTTTTGATATCCTAACAAATACAGGTGATGTTCAGGCCATAAATGTTTTGATATACCGTTAGAGGAACACTCTCTAAAAAAGAAATACCATTTAGTCAATTAAAAATCTTCCCCCCTTTTTCTCCTTTCTTCCTATAGATTCCTCTTCTTCATTCCAGGCCATGAGTTCAAGGAAGTTAATACCATACACTGTCCCCTTTACTGAACATTTTGATTGGGGTGAGGAAAAAAAAATCCATTAAAAATGCTTCTACTATAATTTACATATTGATGAAAACTGCTCAGTATTTTCCAGACAGGCAAATGTTCAAGTATATTTAATACTAATACAACATTAATTATTTCTAATTAAAAATAAGCCTAATAGTTTACACAGTGAACACACACGTGGTACAGCCTGCAATGTTAATAGAGAAAGAAGGGCACTAAAGACTGGCAAGCTAGACTTCCACATGGGACAAAATCCCCTACTGCTAGAATATAACTAAAACAATACTGTAACACTTTAAAAAAATCACAGTAACATTGCAATTAGAAAACTGAAATATCAGCAATAGTTCAATCAATTTTTCCATCACTTCAAGTCAGAGATCATTCAAACTGGCTTACAAGTTAAAAAAAAAAAAAAAGAAAGAAAAGAAAAGAAAAAGAAATGTATTCCTTACATTATCAAAATCTCGCATTGGTTGCCTTTATCTCGGGTATCATAAATTATACAGCTTTTCAGCAAGGTTGCTGCTACTTGCACAAAACTCAGAAATAACATTTTAATATTAGAAAAAAACAACTTCAAATATAATTGAGTATCTACATATAGTAAAAAACCCAACAAATGAATTTTCAAATCGCTGTGCCAGGCAAAACGTATATTTAAAAATATTCACACGAAGGCTTTTAATCTCTCTTTATAATGTTTATTCTTTCTCCAATATAAATAACATTTTAAAACTTGCTGTTGTATGCAATCTCTCTCTCATATAGTTCAGGTATTTGATGGTACTGAAGCTGTTCTCCATTTTAACCTAACCCAAGCACCTAGCAACAAAAAGTCATTAACATCTGTCTGCTGTTCATTACCCTATGTAAATGTATTGGAGATCTATCACAGTCATAGTGGGGTGATAGCCACACAAATATTTGTTCCTTTTAGCTTTTCAGAAACAAGGCGAATGATTTAATACATAGGTATATTGAACCTTGCATTAAAATTTGGAGATGAAAGAACAACCTACTTTGCTATTACAGCTCTCTCTCCATCCACAAAATAGAGGGTCAGATTCAATACACGTGAAAGTTAATAATGTTTCCACTGCCTTTAAGGTAACTGGATCAGGTTAGAAAAATCAGTGACTTTCAGTAAGGGTGGTGTGGGGTGCTGCCCGATATTAGTGTTGTTACCTGTGTGGAAACACCTGCACATGATTCACAAGATAAAACCAAAGATTTCACACAGAAATCTATAGTGTTAACCACCTCTTGTGGTCTTTCTGATTTTCAGGCAATAAAAAAGTAATAGAGAAACTATTTTGTAGTTCAAAAAGAGTGAAAGCTAAGAGGATGCCTTGAGTCTAATGGGGTTGAGAACCATGGTTCTGAAGCATGCCCGTACCCACTTCACTCATTCAGCCAAAAGTTCCAAGGAAGGTTTCCAATATGGTTTCTGCTTTCCCTAAGACCGTTTTCTAAAAGTGCTTCCTGTATTATTATTTTCTATTGCCATAGTGTCCATGAGCCCAAGCCATGACCACATTGCGTTAAGACATTGTGCAAACACTGAAGTCAAGGCAAGAAGTAACCATAAGGTGGATAAAACAAGAAAGGAAAACAGTGAGGCAAGGCTAACTCAAAATTCATAATAATCATCCAGTTCCACTTATCCTCATTTCTACAGATTTAAAAAATTAAGGCTGGAAGGGACTTTTTAAATCTGACCTGCTCTTTATTACAGGCCATTAAATATAATTCCGTCAGCTTTGTATTAAGCCCAGTAAATTGTGTTAGACTTAAGCATACCTTCCACACAAGAATCCAGTCTAGCTCTAAGACACGGAGAAGGAGAATCTAACGCTTCTTTTGCTAGTTTTAAGTTGGAGCTCAATAAGTTTACAGAAGATATTATGAGTTCATTACGGAGCTTGCTCAGTAAAGTACCTGTAATAGCAGGGGATAAGGCACCATGAACAAGGTGATCACTTCTAGGTTTATGTTTTTACATATCTAAGACCCCGTATTTTACTACCTTCAACAATAAGATGGTATGCTGTTGTTTTCCATTTGTATTCTTTGGCTATGCTTAATTTCCAGACACTGGCACTTGGTACTTATTATTTATTCTTCCACAGTTTTGTTCCTCCAACACTGCATGGAGAAGCAAAAATAACCTCTCTGCTCCTTCGCACTCTCTTTCTACATCAAAGGATCACACCAGATTCTTTTTGGCATAGCACTGAACTGGAGGATATAAGTTGCTTGCCCACTATTTTTTAATTTCTCCCTTTATCAGATGATGGTTACTATTAAGATCAAATAATGAGGGGAGAGGAGGACAAGTACATGTTATACTAAAGTAACAGTGATACCAAAAATCAGTTCCTTTCTCAATCTGCCCAAACTAGGGATGCACCGATAAAGATTTTCTTGGCAGCTACCAATAGCCAATTATTAACCAGCCGTATCGGCTGATACTGATCTGATGACCGATATTTAGTAATAAAGCTCACTGAGCGAGCTTTAGTTCAAGCACCCCACCACCATTTCTAAGCATGAGGACGCTGATACAGGAGAGACAGTAACTCTTTAATTAGAGTGGACAACTCTACTTGCTACCCCATACGCCCAGAGGCTTCCTTCCCTCCAAGGGAAAGACCCAGCTGCACCTGCCCCTGCTGGGCTCTGTCCCCACTGACCCCTGGGGCACAGACCCCCAGGCACAGCAAGCTGAGTCTGGCCCAGAGCAGCATGACTGGGCAGCTGAGCTCTGGCTGCCCCTCCCCACCCTAATCACGAATCTGGCATCCAGCACCTTTTACAGCATCCACCCTGGCCCCAGCCTGCAGTCTGCACCGTACCAGCACGCGGGACACTGCAGCAGCTGCACCACTCCACACCAGCCTGGCCCACCAGTGAGGGGATGGGATCTGAGGTCACCCTGGCTTGCCCAGGCACCCAGGGGCCCCAGCATAATTAAATTCTCAGAGAACATTATCAGCCAAAAAAACCAATAGCCAATAAGGTTAATTTTACTTTTATTGGTGCTGATCCAACACACAACCAATATATTGGTGCACCTCTAGCCCAAACCCTAGTTAAATATCAGCTGCTACCCCAATCCCCAGGCCAGCAACCTCTGTAGGTAATGTGTAGGTTTTTACACAATGTCTCCATCTCATTTACACCTAGAAACAGAGAAGACTATTTGAACGAGCGTGGGAAAAGTAAACTGTCAGACCTATAAAGATTGCCCTGTACTGCTGCTCCCCTTCCTCAGCTCGCAGGCACTTTTATGCTCAGGAAGAAAGTCTCCTTGGCTAATTGGCAGCTGTATATCCAAAAAGTCTAGTGAGCTCCTCCACTTCACCTAGGATATCATACTGCATCTTGAACAAAAGCTCCCTCTTTTTCCTTGCCTTAGAATTTAGAGTATACCAAATTCTGAATCCTTGCTGAGAGTATCATGATAGCTTCATTATGAGCTGGTAATTAATTTTTTCTTCACTGCCAAACTGGTTTAGGTTGTGTGGATTTTTCTATCTTCCTCTCAGCAGACCAGGCATCCACAATCTTGTAAAACTCACATTTCATAGATTCATAGATTTTATGGGCTGGAAGGGACCTTGCAAGATCATTGGGTCCAGCTCCCCTGCATTAGGCAGGAAAGACCACTGGGGTCATGTGACTCCAGCAGGATGACCATCCAGTATTTTCTTGAAGATCTCCAGGGTAGGTGACTGCACCACCTCTGGAGGGAGCTTATTCCACAGTCTGGACACCCTGCCTGTTGCAACAGTTGTTGCAACATGGCAAGTGATCAGTTCACTTAACTGTTCAATAGGGTCTGGTGTTCTCAAACTGGAATTGAAAGCAGATTATGAAAAGGAATCATCTAAAACAAGTGAGAAATGGGTGGAGATTCCTAATATCTGATAAAACAAGGAAAAAACCCTTCCAATCCTTCAAAATGGAATGACTGGTTCCCAGAAACCATTCCAGCACTGGGACAGAAAAGGTAAAGGGGCTCAACAGAGTCTCTGTCCTTTATGGCATAGATTACAATAGTAGGGATGATACCAGCTGAGTAAATTATCACCAGATACATGTCAGCAACGTATCTGAAAACTATTTAAACCACATTCCCAGCATTGTTGTTCGTGACAATATCGCCCTTTATCATCAATATCTTAATTTTATTCAACAGTAATTCAAAACTGAAACATCTTGAGTACCATTCCACCAGAAATTTCCATTTTTTTTATGATTGTTTTATGTAGCTAAGTACAGATCATCAAAAAGCCTGAGGCAGAATCAATTCAGGCTTTGCAGGTTAGCCTAAGCTATTGAACCGATAAGCAAGTGAACAGACATTCACTTTTGATTCTGGTAATGCAGCCACATGCCCACAGTTACCTAAGGCAGAAGCCAGGGAGCACTACAGCATGCCTCCCTGCTTGGCTGGAGCCAAGCTTGGGCCAAGGCTAGCCCACCCATCCTGTGACAGATGCTCAATAAACCGATTTAACCTATAACAGTTAAGTCTGGTACTAAATCCATGCAGGTTTATCTTAAACCAGTTTCATCCATTTGGAAAGTAGTTTATGTGCACTGAACTGTTATCATGTTACTGACTTGAACTGGTTTCTGATCACCAGGGATCCTGGTCTTCCCCAATAGAAAAAAAAAATTGCAAATTCTCCAATTAAAAAAAATTTAAAAATTGCTAATTCACTGTTAAAAAACCCAAACCTGTGATTAAAATTAAAGGCTCCCCACAGCCCCCCCCTCCTCCCCACTGTGCTGGTGCCCCTCACTCCCCCTGAAAGCCCTCACCCTGCTGGTGCCCCTCACTCCCCTGACCCCTCTCACCAGCCCTGCCATTGCACCCAGCCATGACCTGCAACCCCCCCAGCCCTGCCATTGCACCCAGCCATGACCTGCAACCCCCCCAGCCCTGCCATTGCACCCAGCCATGACCTGCAACCCCCCCAGCCCTGCCATTGCACCCAGCCATGACCTGCAACCCCCCCAGCCCTGCCAGAGGGGGCCCCCAGCTTCCTGCAAGCCCCACTTACCTTAGGCTCCAGGAGCAAAGTGTGAGCCTGAGCCTAGCTGTGGCTGACTGAGCCTCAGGCCCTGCCCTTCCCCCTCTCCCTCCCCCTCCAGGCAGGGCTGGGGGCTTTCTGCCCCTTTTGCCATCAGCTCTTGCAGACTGGATCTCTGCCCGCCTACAGGAGTTTTTTGCAAAAGTGGGATATGTGTGGGTTTCTCTGCTAAATGGGAAAATCCATTTTTTCTCTGATAAAATAGGGAAATCCATGGTTCTCTCTGTTTTCCCACGGGACACGGAAAACCCGGATCCCTGCCGATCACTGATGCTGGTTTGTGTGTAACTTCTGTCCCTAGCCAAGGAAGATGGTAGGAAATATGGGTGGCTGCTGGAGATAGTGTTGTTCAATAGAGCTATTGAGGAAAATAATTATGAGTTGAGTAAACACTTGCACACACGGATTCTCAGATTGCACTTTAGTCTACTCTAAATTAAACTAAACTAATTCTGCATCAATGAAAGACAACAGAAATCAGACACCAAGGTTTTCATGCATCTAATTTGAGGACTCATTGCTCCTTTCTCCTCTTTCAAAGCAAATGGCATCCTTCTATTTGAAGTATGACCTTCCATTTTTTGTGCATTTTGACACTATAAATTCCTATTTAAAATCCCTAGGCTTATCTTGTTAATCATCCTTAAGTGTTTGCACATCTAACAGAGCTAACATTAAATGGCACCCCATGGCACCCTTAAAAAAGTGTTTCACAGCAACTCAGGGTGCTCCAGCATCCTGGTTGAGAATCAATGAACTAAGCCAACAAATCAGTATTTCTGATGCCATGTTGAGACTCCACTTGGGGCTCCACTTTTAATTTTTTTTTAATTCAACTTTTCTGTTATGTAAAACAATTACTATATTCAATATATTGTGTTTTACATCTGTTGTATAAATACAAAATTCTTACTGCTGTCTTTTTACTATTAATTTATGCACTTTAAAAAGTTTTATCATTTGCACTGTCAGAAAAGCACTCTGGTGTTTAAAAGTATGCATCTAGTGACCTGCAATAGTTATAATTACTTATAGTTGAGGAGGATGAGGAAGCATTTCTTCAAACAGCAAGAAACTAAAAAACCTATATTGACAAATTATGCATCAAAAAGGAAAATGTACTTATGAATTATATTTTATTCATACATTTTAAAAATATAATAAATTGAGGAAATTCTGAATCTTGTTACTATTAAGTTACTTTATATATATGTTTATTGTAGCTTGTAAAATTTAAAGCAAGCTTTTACAAATATATCTTAATCCCAAGGAAGACATTCTGAATAATTTGATTCACAATACTGAATTACTTCTTAATAAAATATTTTGCTGTCTATGAAGACTACTTGGATAATAAAAATAGCCTTAAGCGTTGTACTTTAATTTGAAAAAGGTAGATTCAATCAGTTAAATGCATTGTATTATAACTTTCCCCTTGGAGCATAACTATACAGTAAATATTATTAGGTTTTTAATGATTTGGCTGAGGTCAAATATGGAAAATTTTCTGACAGAAGTGTGCTATATAGGAGGTCTACAATGCCAATTTTTGACAATTATTACAGGTCTTATCCTTTTATTGTATCCTTCACATCAACAATAATAATCTATAAGGAGCATTGATTTTAAATAGGGACATTACAATGTCAAAGGTTTCTGAAGTTGGCATGTTTGCCAAATGTAAAAAATTAAAACCTTTACAATTTCTGGAGGGCTGCTCACACAAGAGCAACACAACAAGCAATTCTAGCACACTCTGCTGAACAGCGTTGCGATGGAGTATTGAGGGCTGGCAATCCAAAGAGAATTTTTAAAATAAACAGCAGTAATTATTTTCCTCCCTGCTCTAAAGATTGTAGTAAGTGCCTAATAATGACTCTTAAACTAACCTGTTTTCTGAATGGTTATCTTTTTTTACTTTAACACTGCCATCTCATCATTATGAACATGGAGTAAGTGAGCCTTTTTCAAATAGGCTTGAACCAGTCACTACAGGTGGGCACCTGGAGGGTGGACACGTGCCACAGGGCCGCTCCCAGGGGACAGGGCTGGGCTTCCTAACTTTTTGGATCAGAAAATTGGGGTCGACATATACACTGTGTTGACTTGTACACAGTGAAGTATGGTAAGGCCAAACAGGGAAGTTCTGGAATTCTGCAAAAATTACCAAAATTGGTCAAGGGACTCTACCAGAAATATTCTGGAATACCAGGTGTGATTTCATGTATTTTAGAAGTTTCAAACCAAAATTTCATTAAAACATTTATGTCAAATATGTATTCAACCAGCATTCAGTCGTATGAAAACTTGAATCTAGCCATCTTATATACTAATACCAATAAACATGAACCAAAATATAACCATAATGACCCAAGCACCACAATCCATTTTGCATAGGAGCCAGATATTTTATATGCATGAAAAGACTAAGACAACTAGAATCAACACTATAAAAATAACTTAACCTCATAATAACAGAGTAGTATATTCTCTTTTTGATAAGAAAGGGTTCTCTATTTTCTACGTGAATCCTATTCACAACCCAGAATTGTACCACAACCTTTTTCCTAAAGAACCATGTCTCAAGGAGTGTAGCAATATTTAAAGTAAATGACAGAATTAGTGTTGCTTGTTAAAACATTTAAAATAATATCCCCTACCTACCCTGTCACATTTTCTTCAGCATCCCTTGAACCTCACTTCTCTCTGCCATCTGGTTATCTTTACTGTTCCAACTTCTAACTTTTTAAAGTTCAAACCCCTGCTGGTTTGCCAGGCTTTATCCTCTCCCTTCACCTCTTTCCTGCCTGATTGTACCTTCAGTGTCCTTTGGCGGATCCTCCTATCCCTCTCTTTTTCCATGAGTGACCCCAAGGCTCAAGCTTGTCCCTTATTTTTCTCTCTCTATAGCATCTCTAGACAAGTGTTTCTCAACCATTTGACTCACGGCACCCTTGGAAAATTCCAGCTCTTAGTCTTCATTCATTCTGACTACAGAAAAATATTACAGCAATTTTTCTATTGCAAGCAACTTAAAAAGATCACAGGTCACAATATTTTTTAACACTTTCTAAAATGCTGTGTTAGGTAAATATGTACTATTCTACTTGGATGGCATTTCAGAGAGAACAATGTAGATGCCACAATGACATTTTAACTTTTTAAATACCTACCACAAACATTTTTTAAGATTTGACAAGCTGCAGAATTTTCAGTGACAAGAATAAGCTCTCACAGGCACATGAACACATATCATTCTCTGTCTTCCAAAGAAAATTACCTAATATTGTGCAGTCATTCAATTCAAGATGAACAGAGAATATGAAATCAGAAGAATTAGGCCTTATACATACATTATATTCAGTTTCCATATAAGTCACTATTAAGCATTCTTAGACTTTTATATTTTACTAATTGACAAGGTTAGAAAGAGATGCTACAGAATGGTTAAAGAAAAAAAAATCACTTACTTTCTACACTCTATCTGCCCAAATTAGATTTAAACAGGTATCTTTGGTCACATTAGAAACAGAGTAAATTGAAAATAGAATGGACTCAATTTGAAACTGAATAGTATAATTGGTAACCCTAAACTTGATTTATAGCCATAATTTACATCCTAGACAGTTTATCTACCAAATGTCTTTTCCTTCCTCCAAAATACACACCGTTTGGGACTCTTACGTAATACAATCTTTATGGAATCACTAGCTGTGTCGTTTTGGTTTGACAGTGGTCTATTGAGTCCTTCAAGTCACGACTCTGTACCAAGAAAACTTGTATATATTGTCCAGGTATTTCATTGCAATCTAGAAAACAATAACTGAGAGAAGTTACTACTGACGAAGTGAAACTACTATTCCCATCTTTTTTTTTTTTTTTTTTTTTTT
>NW_017728998.1:28612770-28613359 GCF_001723915.1 Gavialis gangeticus | reverse complement strand
TTTTTTTTTTTTTTTTTTTTTTTTACTAATTTTAAGGTGAGATTGATTGAATTGCTTTATTTTGCTTGTGCCAATTCTACTGATTTACTACATTATCAAGACTGTTCCCAGCTGTCCGACAACTTCATCTGCATCATTTTCCTGACTTTGTTAATTGCTTCAAGGATTCTGGCAAAGATTAGCCTCTTAATTTCTTATAGCACACTTAGTCTCAGGTACATAATTCACAGATCCTGGTTTCCTCTGTTTAAACATTGCAAATTCTATAATAAATTCCTGCCCCCCCCCGCATATATATATAGGTATGAATTGAACACAATGTTTTATTGCTATATTTACAATTTTGAACCAGTTTAGAAGCCTACCAGTGTGCCTATCACCATAATAAAATATATTCTAAATAAGTGTAAATTTTGTTTTTTGATTGTGGGTTTTTTTATCATGGAAAATCAGAGCTCCCTCTGCCCCCTTCGCTCACGAGGATGCAGTTCCAGGCTCCTCACACCCAAGCCACAGCCCTCCAGGCCTTCTGGTGCCCCCTGCCCCCCACCCACAGCCCCTATCCCCCCACCAGCCCAGCTAGAGGGGG
>NW_017728998.1:28611017-28612641 GCF_001723915.1 Gavialis gangeticus | reverse complement strand
CCTGCCCCCCACCCACAGCCCCTATGCCCCCACCAGCCCAGCTAGAGGGGGCCCCCAGCTGCTAGGGCTATAAGGCCAGGGACCCAGGTTCAGAGCTTCTTGCCCCCTCCAGCAGCATCCAAGCTCCGGCTGCTGCCCACAGGAGGTGGTGGCTGCAGCTGCAGAGCAAAGCATGGAGCCTGGCTCTCCCTCCTCCACCATGGCTGGAGAGGAACCATGGAGGGGGCGGTGGGGTGGGCTGCCTGCTGCAGGCTCAGACTTCCCACCCTGCTGCCCTGCCCCTGGGGCCTCTATGGCCCAGAGGGTGGTACTCAGGGCAGCAGGGCAGAGCAGGACCAGGCAGGGAAGTTTGTTGCCGCTACTGGGAGCTCTGTGCCTCGGTGGCAAGGTGCCCCCTGCCTGCCCAGCAGCAATGAGGGGTACAACTCCCCACCGTCATCCCTGCTGCTGCAGCGACAAGGAGCTTCCCTACCCAGCCCCACTCTGCCCTGCTGTGCCAGATCCTACCTGCTGGGCTGCAGAGGCCCCAGAGGGAGGGCAGCAGGGTGGGGAGCCTGAGCCTACAGAGGCCAGCCTGCTGTCACCCTGTGCACAGACCTGGGGGGGAAGTGCTCCCACACTCCCCCCCCGGGATTATGCGCAGCAGGGAGAGCCAACCCCTCCTGCCCCCCTGGATGAGTTGCCCACAGCTCTGTCTGGCTCCCCACCTGGGCCCTGAATTCCAGCCACAGATGCCAAGTCCCACACACCACCTGGCTGGGCAGCAGCCCCCACCCTGCCCAATTCATTTCCTCCCTCCCCAGCCATGTGCATGGGTATGTGCACATATGCATATTGCGCCCTACCTGATTGCCCTCCTTCCGCTCCCCGCAACCCTTTGCAGGCTGGAACTCTGCCAGCCTGCAGAAAGCTCTCTGCAAAAGTGGAAAATCCATGAGTTTCTCCGTTAAAATGAAAGATCCATATTTTTCTCAGTTAAAAGGGAGAATCTGTGGGGGGTTTTTGTTTTTTCATGGGAAACGGGAAATCCAGATCCCTGATAATGATTACAAGGAAAAGCTTTACAAATACCATGGGGAGGTTTGAAAGGACTAAACTCTCCAACTAACTTTGAATTACTCCAAACAAAATGACAACTGTAGCTGAAATTACTAGAACAGAAGTATCAATGACAAAACCATAATGTACTTTGTAATAAAAATCTGTCATGATTACATAATCCATATGGCTTCTGCTGGTGGTGTTTGAAAAGTCCTATTACACTGAAAGTTCCCGGATACCTCTCTTTAATGTGCAATTTGTATGCTTTTATGGCTGTCTTCCTAGGCAACTCTGGCAGCTATAAACCCACTTATATAATCAACAATTGCAGAAGACTAGAAACTTACTAAACTTTAGTCAAATAAGAGTTCTTAGTATGACAGGCCTGAAAAAATATTGCCATTTCATAAACAGAGAAACCAGCTTGCCAAAACCTAATAATGAAAAAAATGGTATTAAAATTTAAAAATTCTCATCTTCCAGTCCTGTCCATGAACCATGTAATGACTTCTCTTCAACACAAGTTCCAAGGCAAGCATGCCATTCTATTTTCTAGTCAGAATTATGCGGTCAAAACGACCCA
>NW_017728998.1:28602791-28606017 GCF_001723915.1 Gavialis gangeticus | reverse complement strand
CCAAGGCAAGCATGCCATTCTATTTTCTAGTCAGAATTATGCGGTCAAAATGACCCAGTTTCAATCCTAATATTATTCTTATAGCACTGAAAATATTCTAAACCAGGGGCACTCAATCCCAGGCCTTCAGGCCAGATCCAGCCCCCAGAAACATGTCATCTGGGCCACAGGGCTCCCCACAGTTCCCATAAGAAGCATCACAGGCCATGGCCTCACATACAAATCAGGAGCACATGGCAGGAAGGAACCCTAGAAGCCTGATCCTGACAAAACAGGGGCAGCGCAGCACCTTGCACCATCTCTACCTGGTCAGGATTGGGCCCTGGGCCCCATATCACCTCCACCCAGCCCCTGTGTGTCAGGATTGGACCCTGGAGTCCCATGCTGCTCCTGCTGGGCTGTAATCAGGTAAAGGTTGGGTGGAGGCAGTGCAGGGCCCCAGGCCCTGATCCCTGAGTGCAGGGGCAGTGCAGGGCCTGATCGGCACCTGTAGGGCCAAAACTGGCAGCCAGTTTTAAGTGTATACATAGTAAATAAGTTACTGTTTTGGACTGGACAATTAGAACATTTTTTTTTGGGATGACTTGTTCAATGGTAGTTGACATATACAACACTAACAACATTTGGAAAAAATACATAACTAAGAACTCTGTTAGTCAGATGAGCTACGAGAAAATTACAGTAATCAATATGTAGAATTTACTACAAATTCTTCTGCCACAGTTACATACAGGTATCAACCAGTATTTGCAATGTAAATTTTCCAAAATGATCTTCAAACTGGTCAGAACTGGGTCACTGAGGAAAAAATTGCTTATATTCTTTATGCTCTTATTTATTTTTTCCCAATTCTTTCATGCAAAATGCACAAGCAGTGCTGAGATGAGAGGCTGTAAACCCAGTCTCTTCCTTCTCCCAGGAATATCCTTATCACTGAGCTACAAAGTAATGATCTTTCCTTGTTTGCTCACTCTGATCCCATGACTTTTTCCTTCTTACAATGCATTATCCCAGTTTCAATAGGAAGGATTGAGAGTGTACCTAGCTCAATCTACAGTGGGGGCAGGCAACTATTTCAGCTGGAGGGCCACTTACCAAGTTTTGGCAAGCTGTTGAGAGCTGCATGGGTAGCCCTGCCCCTTGACAGATACCCCAATCCCCTAATCACCAGCTTGGGACCAGAGGTCCCATCTCCTAACCCCTGACCTTTGTCCCCAGAAGTCCCTCCCCTTGCCCCCAGAAGTACTCCTTTCGGCAAGGGGGTTTGCCATCTTGGAACCAAAAAAATACCAAATTATAGTCTAAAAATCAAACATCTAAAAATCAAGCCTGGCCCAACTCCATAGCACCCCTGCCAGCCCAGGCCCCACATTCCTACCACCCCACCTTTGGCCCCTGCCAGCCCTGGCCCCAGGGTACTGCTGTGGGCCCTGTGCTCCCACCCACTGCCAGGCAGAGGCTTCCAGTTAGGGGCTGAGGCTGGGACAGGGCTGGGCTAGCCTTGCTGCTGTAGCTGCTGGGTCCTGCCACTGGCTCCCTCTAGGTCCTGCCGTTACCTGTCAGGTCTGTGTTCTTGGGGAACCCTAGCACAGGACACAGCCTGTCTGACTCACAAAGGACTCACCCCCCTCCCGCCCCCCCAAACAAAAACTTATTAGAGAAAGGACTTACAAAAGACAATGAAGATGCAGTGGGAGATGCACCTAAATCCCTCTAGACAAGATTGACAGGAGTGAAGCAGCTCCCCTGATATCAGAGATGGAAACCAGATGACAACTCATTTACATGGGAGACGCTTCTTCATTAGCATTCAGAATGGAAAACAGAGATTCCAAGGCAAGGACTGCACTGAATTCTGGGACCAGAGAAGCAGGGGAGCACTGCATATGGGGCCTCTCTGCTCCAAATGCAAATCAGCCCAGGTTTGCACACACCCAGCTCAGCATTTATCAGACCAGTTCTAGTAGTGACACGTTTACTGGTACCCAAAACATTGAATCTGCCTGTCTATATTGTGAGCTCCCTCAGAGTAATGCCACTGATAGCTAGGAGTGATCAGTTCCTATTAACCAGCATATGAGCCATTATTTACCCATAAACAAACCTAGTGTTCTCCCTTAAGTCACTGTTAGTTCACTAGAAAAACCCCTACCAAAGCTCAAGTTTCTGTCCTGATGCTTGGATCCAAAAGCTGCACCAGTTCCACTCCTTTGCTGCCTGGAATCCCTCCACTGGTCCTGCTCAGAACTCTGCCTGTCTGCAAGCTCCAACAAACACGTGGGAACCTCGACTGGTTCAAGCTTTGCTGAGAAGTGAGACCCCAACTCTCTCTCTCTCTCTCTGACTCCAGGAACCTGACTTTTGCTCTCTTGCTCCAGGCATAGCTGTCTAAACCTGACTTTTGCTAATCAAACTTGAGCTAGACTTCCCCAAACACCTAACTGAAACTATGTAACATTGTACAGTAAAAGCTCTGTTAACCGGCACCTTACAAGCCAGCATGCTCTATTAACTGGCAAGCCGGCTTGTAAGGTAAAGTGAAACTGGAAGTGCCCACCATGGCACTTCTGGTTTCTCCAAGCCCCCACAGCCCGGGGCAAAGCGGCCTGCACTACCGAGCCCCCACAGTCCGAGGCATAGCAGGCTGTGCAAGGCCTGCCTCCCTGTCCCTCAGGGCCTGCGGGAGGGTTGGCGTTGCCACGGGTGGGTCAGTGACACCCCAGACACGGCGGGAGAAGCAGCAGCGCCAACAGGCAAAGACACCTGTTCGGGCCTCTCAATTAACCAGCGTATTTTGTTATCTGGCACCCCCCATTCCCCATGGCTGCCAGATAACAAAGCTTTTACTGTAACTGTTTTATTTGTCTCTCTTGTATGGCTATTACTACTGGTATCATCGTAAGTTCATATACCTGGCAATAAATATCTTTTATGGTCAAGTTGGTTGCTATGCTCTCTCTCTGAACCTCACTTACTCTTCCTTCCCCTTGACCTCCCCATCTGCTCTGCAGCAATGCTTCTTTTACCTAAGCCAAAGATCCCTGTAATGCCCAATACTATGGTGGCATCTGCTCATCAAGGGAGTTACTACTAGGACCATTGTGACATGCTGAGTTTTGAGGTGCATGAGGGTATCAGCTGAAAGTGATGATCAGACCCAACCTGCTCAGACATACTGTTAGCATGTGTGTGTGTCTAACTGTGCTGATTATTGTCCTGCTGAAAC
>NW_017728998.1:28596003-28597791 GCF_001723915.1 Gavialis gangeticus | reverse complement strand
TGCATTTTATTGTTGCTCTGATGAACTGAGTCTGGCATATGAGGGGGGTCAGCCTGCACATGCTGATAACCCTGCCTGGCTCAGGCATGCCCTATTAATCTGTATGTGTATGTGCATATATGTGTTTGACTGATTTGGTGGTTGGAGGAACCCAGCCCCATTGAACCAGAGTCCTGCAAGATAGCTCCACTGGGGGTGAGGACTTGCAGAAGGGAGAGATACAGCTCCATACAGAAACACAAGTAACACAAGCAGCACACTGACAGAATTACAGAGACCCCAGAAATGTACCCCTAATAAATGAGCACACCCCAAAGTGACAGGTAAATCTGGTAACAGCTGCTGCTGGCGCTTTGTCATCTTTGACAGGCAGACAAGTGATCCCAGCAAGGTGACTGTCCAGTCTCCTCCTTGAAGATTTCCAGGATAGGTGATTGTACCACCTCTGGAGGGAGCTTATTCCACAGTATGGAAACCTTGACTGTAAAAAAGTTTTTCCTAATGTTGAGTCTGAAACTCTTCGAGGAGTTTGTGGCCGCTACTCCTGGTTTTCCCCAAAGGTGCCCCGGTGAACAGCTGTTCACCAAGCTCTTGATGTACTCCCCTAATGTGGCAGTAAGCTACTACCAAGTACCCTCTCAGCCTTCTTTTTCAGGCTAAAGAATCCCAGGTCCCTCAGCCCTTCCTCATATGGCTTGCTGTGCAAGTCTCTGATCATACGGGTGGCTCTTTGCTGGACTCTCTTAAGCTTGTCCATGTCCCTGTTAAAGTGTGGCGCACAAAACTGGATGCAGTACTCCAGCTGTGGTCTCACCAATGCAGAGTAGAGCGGAAGAATCACTTCCTTGGTTTTGCTGGAAATGTAATGTTTTGCTTAACATTATGAATCCTACCCTCAGATAAGCACCTAACTCAGAGCTAGTTAGGTACATGGGAGGCACGATTTTAATCACACCCCTACTTCAATACAACTTTGGCTAGCATAAGGGCAAATATTAGGAATCCTGAGGCTAGATACCCAATTCTTCCTATATACTTCACAGGAAACCTGAGTGTCCAACCTGCATTTGTGAATTCCACTCTAAGAGCTAGACATCTAACTTCTAGACACAGGAACAAGCACACAGCACCACCTTCCCTAAGATCCTCTGTGAATCTTGTCTTAAGTCTGAAATATAATTTGACATGTTGCTCTCCTTTCTAAATATCTAGCTACCCATGAAGAGACTTTTCTCCCCCACCATTTTCTGCATTTGAAATTGATGGTACAAATGCCCAAAGACAAATCATGAAACACCTGTATTGAAGACCTCCAGCTATAAAGCCATCTTCCAGAGGTGAACAGACAAAACACAAATCTAACTATCTTTAAGAAACATTACAAAAAGACTACCTAATGTCTATGAAATCTACCTCTTAAAAACCATCTTCCCACAAGAAGAGACACAAAAACCCTCTCTCCCACCACCAACCTCCATCTCCCAAACCACTACCAGCTTCCCTTACCTTTTTATTTTGCATTTTTGAGGTACCAGAGATTCCACAGATTCTGCCATGGAAGGCACTATTTACAATATTTGCCCAAATTCAAGACAACTTTGAATTTAAGATGACCCCCAATAATCAGATTCCATACATGAAAAATTACAACATTGTTATCATTTTCCATGTATACAATCTAATTATTGGATGGTCATTTTAAATTCATCTCTCCCTATCACTGTGGTGGGAAAAGTCCTTGCCCCCACCTATGACCCTTGGTGCCTGCCACCCCCCCACATCCTCCCT
>NW_017728998.1:28575806-28591003 GCF_001723915.1 Gavialis gangeticus | reverse complement strand
TCCCTCACATGTTGTTCCCCCCCCCAACTCCCCCCCCCACACACACACACACACAATCTCCCCTGCTGTATGACCAGCCAGCAACACCAATAGTGGCTCTGAAGCTGCTCCAGTACTCAAACACAAGACAAGCCTTCCCCCCACCTTCCTCTCCCCACATTGTTGAATGGCAGCAAAAATAGACAACCAAAAAAAAAAAACCCCCTTGTCTTGGTTTTAAGTAAATACAGTATAATGATTCTCCATGGAAACACCAAGATAACAGGAGGCAATATAAAGACCTTATAAAGAATTATGTATCATTCTAGAATGCCTGAAGTTGCCTAAAGTTAGGACCAAAGATTAAGAGAAACTGCCTGCCTTGGACAGCAATTTTATACTGGCTTTATCTGTGAAGGTAATATCACTGGGACAATACCACATAAGACTGACTGCAAAACTGCCAGAATTACGTTCACCATTTCCTAATTTTTCAATACTGGAAAGCAGCCAATTGCCATACAAAACTGGACGCACAAATTTCAAACTACTAACCTGGGAGAACACAGACTGCAATTTCAAGTCTAGAAGAACTCTTTAATTACCTTTCATTAGGAAAAACACTTTAAGGGTTCATTTAAATTATTTTAATAGTTTAGCTAAATTAACAAATTGGGGGGGAATACACTTTATCTATAGCTTTTATTTTAAAATGACCACATTTTTAATTGCCTTTTTTAAACAGTAAAAAAATCTGTAGGACTGCAGATTACCCTTGGCAAAGATATGATACGAGGAAAGCAGGTCAGTGTATTTTTGTCAACATGCTCCCTTAAGTATGCCGTTAACAGCTAAGCAAAAATAAAAAAGAACTGTTTTTTTAAGCAAGTGATCGCAAGACTTGCCAAACTCTCCAAATATAAAACTTCTCTGTGTTTTCTCGCTTCTAAAAATAAAACTTTTGTTTTAAAGTGTTAAAACTTCTGAAGTCTATTTTCCTATTAATAGAAGACAGAAAATGACTTCAAACACATTTCTTTTGCTTTATCTCATGTCTCCTAATCTTTGGCAGTAAAAATTATTTTTCTTATATAACCCACTGTACTAAGATTACTAGCTGGATTTCAAAACTTGGTGAAATTAAAATTAAGAAATAAATTCTCAAATCAATACACAAGATAGCCTAGTCAAAATACATTAAAATACATGCACATGTTTTGCTACCCAGGTCTTTTAATTGCTGCCAGCCACACAGGAAACTGGTACTCAGCTGACAAAGATACTCAGTAACTGATACCCAGAACTGCTGATTTTTCAACCTGATGCTTCAGAGTGACAACAGCTTTTAACTATCAGAAATCAAGGTTTATTATAGGTATATTATAGTACCTTTACAAACATTAAGGAAGAATGGTTTCTCAAAAGGCAAAAAGCTCAAACAGCTCCCACAATATTACAAGGAAGACAAGAAGTTCGGCAACAGCAGAATAGCTCGAGTAACTCCTTAATGCAATTATGGCATTGAACAGTTAATAGCTTCTTATCTGCAAACTGGTCATATCCACCACTGAAATTGTGTCACCAGTACAATATCTCAGGAAATAACCCAGCTAAGTTTTTCTAGTTTTCCCTAAGTAACTTCATATATAGAAACACTATACCCAGAACAAGACTAATACTATCTCATTCCATTTTAGTTTAATCCACTTTCAAAACACATAAAGCTAACCCAGTGGTGCTCAAGCTTTTGGCCCTGCATGCCAGATGAGTTGCACGGGGCCAATCCATGGCACAGATCAAGTCCCAGGTGCCAGGATTGGGCCACATGGGCCTGGTACCACCCGCTCCCACTGAGATTGGGCCCTGAAGGCCTGGCACCACCCTCATTAGCCCCACATACTGGGACTAGGCTCTGTAGCCCAGTGTCACCCCCACTCGGCCTTGTGCACTGGGATCAGGCACCCAATCCAGTGCACAGGTCCCAGGGCTCCCCATGGGTCTACAGACCAAGCACACCCAAGGGAAATCATAGCAAGTCACTCTTATTCCAGATCACCAATATCTACATATGAAGTCATGACAGAGCAACTACATTAGTTTCAATTTACACCTTACTTTAACTTGAGAATTCTCAAATGTAGACAAGGTTGCAGAAAGTAAATCTCATCACCATAAAAGAGATCTCAAACAGCAAACAAGACAGCACATACACAAATAATGCAGAAAAATTTTTTCACCCTCAGAAAGCTAAATATTTCAGATTTGGAAGACTTTCCCTGAAAGTAACACAAATCTTGAACTTAAGTTTTGTTTGAAAAATCCTAAGGTAAACGCATCTGTTTTAATTTACGTTTACAATACAAATCAACAACAATCATCATGTTCAAGAAGGGCGCACAAAAAGACCACACACTTACCAAACCTCGAGAAAGCACGTGCAGAAGAGGCTCTGTCATCATCCAAATTGGCCATTTCAAATTGGTGCAGCTAATGTCAAACGTCTCAGGCTAAACTACAGCAATTTTCAAAGCTGTTTAGTGAAGGTTAGAAGCAATCAGCATTAAATTAAGTAAAAGCAGTGTTAGCAGAGTTATTAACACGATGCAATACCCAATAAAGGGGATAATTAAAGTTCATTATATTTTGTTTTCCCTTTTATACTCTAACACTTGATTTTCTTTTGCCTTAGTTTTAATAAATCACATCTAATCAAGTAAGAATGTAAGTTACATAATGTTCACCTATTGAACATTGCAGTAAAATTCTTGTGTTGTTTTTTTTATTGTAAACATTTTTACATGCATCTTATCTTGGGATCTCATTCAGAACCACCAAACTCAGTAAGAATTTTGTTACCCACATGAATATGTGCCAAATGAAACTCATGGAATATACTCTAATCCAAGACTGAATAGATCACTATCAAAAATAAAAGCATTTTTCCCTCCTTAAATACAAATATAAAACATTCAGACTAAAACTATGCAAGTAATATATAGTTAAATAGCTATTTCAACAGCACTGTTTTTATCCTGCATGGTACTCATAGATTGGTTTTGGTTTTGTAATACTGTAATGGTTACACTGCTAAATGTGTTGAAAATCTAAACTAGTGCCTCTTCCGTTTCAGAAGGCAAACACAGTGAAGTAGTATACAGTTTCACAATTATGTTGAAAACTAGGCCTTAATTCTATGGCTGAGGTGCCTGAATAGGTAGTCTGTTAAACAGGATAGAGGTCCATTAGAGACCACAGTGCTCAGCTCAGACTGCAGGATAGACTTACTTGCAGGATAGATTTACTATTTTTAGCATCATCCTACTAAAGCAACAACAATCGATTGATTGATTAATTCAAAGGCATCTCAGTTTTTAGGCTAGGAACAGACATTATGTTTTACTGGTTATAAGTGATCAAAACTGGTCTATACTGATAACGGAACAGAAGAGCAGCACACAAAACTTGTCTATACCTGTAACAAGACAAAATTTTGACGGAGACTGATTTAAAAATGGCAGCACCTGGTCTCAGAATGTGGCAAATGTATCTTCTGTTCACTACCAGTCTAAACTATGTTACTTAAAGAAAACCACATAACAGATCAATTCTACCTCAGGCTTTTTGAATGTCTGTACCTAGTCTAAAAAACAGAAAACCAGCTAACATTTGTTCATAAACCTCTGTTTTTGTTTGGAAGTTTCAGATATATATTTTTTTAAAAATACAAGGGAATGATGTGCATAAGGATTAGGGATACTGTAAAATATGAGTTTCACAAGCACATTTCAAATTTGATTCGTAATTACTAAATTTTGCCATAAATATCCTATTTAAACACACATAATCAGTTTTTAACTTACTTTTAAATAAGTATGTATAACTGACAATCAAGCTAAACAATTTTGGGGCGTTTCTTTTGCCTCTAAAATTAAGCTAAGTTAAAAATGGCCTTGCTCATATGTCTGTCTACCCGTCATTTCTATTAATTTTCCTTTAATTTTTTCACTTATTTCAAATATAAACCTATATGACAACAATAGTAGGGGCAGAATAAGAAGAAAGGCACAATAAATTAATATTACTCTCTTCTGAATTTTTTAGTACAGGGCGATTGGTTGAATTTTTCTAGTAACTAGTTAAAACTAACTATCTTCATAATTTAGATAAACGTGAACCCAGATTCCACAAAAGGACTGAGCTGCACAGCAGCTCAAAGTCAGCATATTTAAAGTCCTGCTTGAGTAACTGATTTGCAACATCTGGACCAGGTTTGCAGAGGTCACTGTGGCTCAACTTTGTGCCTGATGCACAGGTCAGCCATGGTTTGGAGACAACATCCCTAGATACACATCAGCAGGAAGTGTACAGCAATCCAAAATAAGAGGCATTAATAGTATTTTTACAAAAATGCATTGTCAGTTGTGCTCAAACTCTAGGCCAGGGTGGGCAAAATACGGCCTGGGGGCCAGATGCAGCCCGCCAGGCCATTCTATCTGGCTGCGGGGCCCCTAAAAAATTAGAAAATTAATATTAGTCTGCCCTGGGCTGCCTGTCATGAGGCCCCCGAGGGCCTGCCGAAACTCAGTAAGCAGCTCTCTGCCCAAAATAATTGCCCGCCCCTGCTCTAGGCCATGGAACCCATGTGGCTCGCAGGGCTCCACACAAACCTGGAAAACTGGTGGCAGGGGACCAATAGAAATGAATGCTGCCACTGCTCCCCCACCATCAAATGTCCAAGCCTTGTGGCTATGTGATATTGCCCGATGTACTGGATTAGGCTGATGTGTGGGGCAAGGATAATGGGTCCTGATCCAGAGCATGTGGATCTCCCACCAGGGCTGGGGTGGCAGGCCCAATTCAGTGTACTTGGGGCTGGGCCCATTGGGCCCAACAGAGTATGCAAGGCTGGGGTTATGCACCAGATTACACCAACTCTGCACTGGACTGACCCATGCACTGACCCCAGCCTGCAGCCCAAGGCTGGATACCACTGCATTAAATCACAGAACGATATTTTCAAAAAGCACAGTTCAATACAGGTAATCAGTTAGCATAACAATTTGCTTATGGCAACTCTGTTGTACTCATCATTTCTTATTTATGTTAACATTACAGGGTTTGCCAACAGGAATGGTCTCAAATATTGAAATGAAGAAATAAAGTTTGATCAATATGTTGAATCATAAAGGTGCATGTGGTTGAGTGAAGGAGCCTCATTCTTGCAAAAAGCATTTTTTAGCTTCTGCTATAAAATGTCTCAGGATGCCAACAACAGTTATTTGCTATATGACACCAGAAGGTAAGGCAGGGTGGCACTTTCAAGACAAACTGCTTTAGAGAAGCATAGGCTGTCATAGGCAACATCCTATTTTGTCAGACATTATTAGCTGATGTATTCCCAGGTCAGTATCAACTTCCAGTTCAACAGTGCAAAATTACTAATACCACTATCGTAATTTAGACCCCAAGCCTGCATAAGACTTCTAGTGAGCAAATGCTTGTGTGGAGCCCATCTGAGTCCCAATTAGGAATCCGATCCCTGAATTATTATAACTGAAATGATAAGAGCTCTACTGCTTTTTTGCATATATAAAAGGGAAACAGAGATTTATATACGTATTAGCAACAGGAGGGAACAATTTGAAGCAACTACTTTCTACTGGAATTCTTTTTAAAAGGTCCTGATCTTAGTTTTTCTTTAAAATTAACTTTCAAACCTAACCCAAAATGATTGGGGTAGGTCAAATGGAGTTGAAAGCCTGACCAAGGGTAGCAATTTACAACTGCAACCGAACAACCACAGTCAACATCACATTTATGGTAACAGGTTGCCAGACAAACCAAACACCTCAGGGTGTGCAAAATGTGTGGATGGGAGACCAGACTAAAAATGAGCACCATTTATGGCAAGCTGCCTGGCTGCTCCCCAGAGGCTCTGGCTGGGGGGACTGTTTTCCTGTCCCTTGTCCTTTCATCTCTGGGCAGAGTTTCACTGGGGGACTCATCAGAGGGTCAGTGGGTGCGGTCTGGTGTGCTCTGCTCAGTGTCCTGCTCGATGAGCTCCTTTTGAATCTCTGACCTTCACTCCCCTCCCCATTTCATCTTTTATTTGTCCACAATTCAGCTGACACATACCCAACCGCCCCCTCTATGAATTGGGGGGGGGGGGGGGGGGGAAGCCCTGTCGGGCGACGGGGGGCCCGGGTCCCCCGAGAGAGGGTTTGTATTCCCCCCCCCCCCCCCCCTTATAATGTGGGGGGGGGGGGGGAGGGGAATGCTAACTCCTGCTCTGTGGGCACAGGGCCCACGTTCGCCTGACAGGTCTGACCTCTCGCTCACCAGACAACACGCGTGGCGCAGCCCAGCACTTGCCCTGTGCTCCCCGGGGTGCAATCCCACTGTGCCCGCTGAAGCTGCTAGACACTTGGGAACATAAAAGCGTGTGGCAGAGGTGTCGCGAGCCAGGGAAGAACCCACGGCTAGGGCTGGGGAGAGAAAGGGCGCGGTGCGAGCTCAGGCAGCAGCCAAGGGCTTTCGTATCACCAAAGCCGGCGGGGGGGCCGCAGGGGTGTCCTGCCTCTCAGCCACCACCCTCCCCACAGGCCTTTTTTTAGCCCAGAGGACTGCGGCGCTCGGGTTACTGCCTGCGGGTACATGGCAGCCAAAGCCAGGCGGAAGCGGGCCCCGCGCCAGCAGCCTCCACCCCGGCAGCAGGCACGAGGTCCGACCTGAGCGCTTGGAGCGGGCTCGCAGCTCCACCACCTTCCAGCTCACGTCCGCCAAGTGCGCCGCCATCGCCGCGCCGCACTGCCGCTGCTCCAGCTCCCGCCACCGGCCCCAACCCGGGCAGTGGGGCACCGCGCGACACTGTCGCAAAGCGCCGGGCCCGTCCCGGAAGTGAAGCGCAGGGATTGTGACGGCCCCGCCCGCCACGGCCGTAAAGCGCTGCTGTTGGCGGCGGGGCTGGAGGATGGGGGGTTGTGGGGTGTCGTCGCTGGTGTTGGTGTTGTGCTGTCTGCTGCGGCCCGGCCGCGCCCTGCATAACGTCACCGCGCAGCTCTTCGGGTCCGAGGCCCGCGGCGTCCTGGCGGCCTTTGGGGACTTCAACTCGGACAAGCAGACGGACCTGTTCGTGCTGCGCGGCGGTCAGTGCCGGGGCGGGCGGGATCCCCGTGACCAGGTCACTTCACCTCCGAGGTGTTGGTTGTAGCCGTGTTCGTCTAAGGATGTAGGCAGGCAAGGGTCTTTGGGTAAATCGGATATCTTTTATTAGATCAACTCAGATAGTTGGAAAAATCTAATAAAAAGATATTCGATTTATCCAAAGAGCCTTGCCTAACTTCATCTCTGAGGGAGTTTGTAGTGCATTTACTGCCCCTGCATGTGGGTGCCTTGTGGCTCAAACTCTTCCCCCACCCTTAATTTGAGGGATGTTGGTACGAGGAGCAGTTTAAATTGAACTCCAAACATGACCTCGAGTTGTTGAGTCTGACCCTGAAAGAGCAAGTCTCTGCCCTATGCTGCCCTGCCAGGGGGTCGTCCAAAAAGCACCACAGCAGGTTGCATCCTGGTCAAGATTTGGCTTTTCTGGGGTGCAGCAATAAGGCTCTGGTTGGAGCCAACCATTGGCAGTGGACAGTAGTACTGAAGCATGGCGCTTTCTTTCTTTGGCTTGTAACTCCTCATGTTGTCTCCTCGGTGGAATGTTCTTGAGGCTTTGTGCTACTTGCCAGGTGGAAAGACTCGTTGCTGTGTCATCAAAGGTATTGGGAAATCATCAGGATCTGGAAACTGTAAAAGCTGCAGTTCTGTGATCAGCCTCCTCTTCTGCAGTGCACTATGTAAAAGACATATCCTTTCCAACTTAAGGAGAAGCAGGAGTGTGGCTTCCACACAGGTGACCAGGGACCTTGCCCAGACTTCCATGGTCTATGCTGACCTCAGACTATTGTAGCTTCATGATATGTCTCCAGGCACCTGAAAAGAAAATGAATTGGTTCTCTTGTATCTGAGCCTTTTACTGATATAAAAAGCTGGTTGTGTCTTAGACCCTGCTGATTTACTTCTTTTGCCCAAGTTAGACTAAATAAAGAACAGTTCTAGCTGCTTCTCGGAGAAAGTCCAGACCCCGATGTGTCAGGGCTCCATAACATTGTAAAAACTTCAGTGTATCTGTTTTTTATACCCACTGTCTCAAACATTGTTGCTTAGATAAAGAATAAGCGTAGTTCCAATAGATCCAGTTCAGAACTTGCATTTGGATTTTTCTGGAACCGGACACTTGGTCTCCAACTTCCCTTGCCTAGAAAGAAAATTGGAAAATCTGTTGTGGGTAAGATCCACTGTGCATGTGTGGACACACGCATGCGCTGTTTAGAGCCAGTCAGATTAGTTGGGCAAGTTCCATGTCTTACTCACACCCTCCACAAGGTACTGTTTGCTATGGGTGGTTCTGCTATACTAGATTTTCGACAGCGTCCTGGCTGTTGTTGAAGATGAGTATCTGTCATTTTCCCTCTCTTGACGTCTTTGTTGGGTTATTCTGTGTTGTGAATCGCTCAGCTACCACTTTTCTGTTTTATTTGTGTAACCATGACTTTTGCCACAAAATGGTGTTCCAAAATACCATTTTGTGTTGGTCTTGCCTTTAAAGCTTTAGATATTAAAGTTGGTGAAATAGTCTTGAAAATGTGAATTTAAAATAAACCAATGAGTTTTTCTGAATTTTTGGGTGGCCTGAAAGAGCATCTCTGAAAGATGTAAACTGTTGGTGCATTTTAGTTGCTGTCCCATGATCTGCAGTTACAGGGCTGCAAAATGTGACATTTGGCCACAATTCCATAGATACTTGTGATCTGGTGTAGCCAAATGGAGGACATTTTTGTACGTTTTCCTATGAGACCTAGGGGTAAAGCCACGACTTTCCAAAGCGGTGTGTGGGACCAGCAACCTGCACTGCAAGGGTGGCTGCACACCCTGCTCCTAGCCTCTTCCACCCCCACCAGTATAGGTAGGACAGCCCACAGGAGTCCCTGGGGACTTTAAAAGCCCCTAAAGGGGATGAAAATCCCCACTTCCTGCTCAGAGGCAGCCCCTTCTCTCCTCTTTCCCCCTTAGCCCCAACTCCCCTCACTGCTGCTGCTGCTTTCTCCACTAATGAGAGGTGGAAAAACTCCAGAGCCAGCCAGCCAGGCTGAGTGGAGACTAGACTCAGCTAGAGGGGGGACAGTGACAACAGTGTAGTGGAGAGTAGGTCCCCTCCACCCTGTTCTGAGCATGTGTAGGGACACCCCTGTCCATCCCTGCTGCCACTGTCCTGATCACCAGCAGAGCACAGCACAGCACAGCCAGCAAGAACAGCTCTGGTGCTTCCCTATTCCCTGGAAAAGCAGGGAAAGTCAGGTGGGGGAAAGAGGAAGAGAGGGGGATGCCTTTAAACAGGAAGAGGAAAGGAGGAAGGGATTTTCATCTGCTTTAGGGTCTTTAAAAAGTCCACAGAGGCTCCCATGGTGCATTGCAGTTCAAAAGGGAAGTGCAACCATGTCACTACACTCCCTCTGGATCCACCCCTGGTGATCAACAATAGGTAGTTCTCATATTTTTTCTGTTTGCGCCTGGAATCCTATTCTTGATTGGCTGCCATTGTACTAGACACTATACAAACACTAGAACACAATCTTTGTTCTCAGTAGTTTGTAGCCTGCACTGATAAGGTGCCTGTAGGATGTGGGAAAGGGCATAATATGCAGTGTGTTATGTTAGCTTCATGCTTTTTCTGTGGTGGGGAAAGTATCTATCTTTAGTTAGGAGGGGATAAGGTAAATTGAAATAACAAGGAAGTAACTGAGAAGGGACCCAGAGAGGAGAAAGAGGACAGATTTGGAGTCAAGTTGAAGTTAAAAGAATGTAGAGATTGAGGCAAACACTCAGCAGTGCAAGAGGAAGTTCCCTTAAAGCTGTAGAAACTTCTCTGAGTGTCCAGATGTCCAAAAGTGTGCTTCAACTGGTTCAGCACTTACCAAATGGATAGCTACTTGCTCTTCAAGTGTCCTAACAAGGAGAGGTTAATTTCCTTGCAGCACATTCATCTTGCACCGTACTTTGGATGCAGAGAATGTGGAGTCCAGTCCATAGTAACTGTGTAAAAGGAATCATAAGTACAAGCTGGCCAGCTGGGTTTCATAGAAGATAGCATGGCATCTCTGCCATAGACAGAGAAACTCTCTACACTGGTCTCAGGATTTTCCCTGTCCATAACACAGAGTTTTCTGAAACAGCTCTCCTAGGTAACATCGTGACAACCAAGGCCGTTACAGCCTGGCTGCCTGGAGAACACAGGAAGCACAAAGTTATCAAAAAAGCAATGCTGAAGTAGTAAAGATCAAGAAAAAATGGAACCATAGTTCTATTTGGAGAGAGGCTTGGGATTATAGGGTAACTAGTGAAGATTCAATAACTTAATTTTGTAGTGGAATTTAAGGGTCATGCCATAGAAGTTACTGCAAGAGCGCCTTCAATGACATGAGCTACTAATTGGGTATTTCTTAAATAACTGTAGAGTGGCACTAACGCTTGTCTGTTTCACTACCTCTGTGCCTCTCGAAATAACATCATAGTTCCAGAAAAACTGACCGCGATGTCATGCATTGAGTTATGCAGCTACTTTTGTCTAGAGACTCAGGAAGGCAACCTTAGGAGATGCCAGAATTGTTTCGATATTTGAAAGGTTACCTTTGCTGTCATAAAAATTGGAGCTTGTTAATGTTAAAGAAACTGATGTCCAAGACCTCATTCACTCATGGCAAGTACTGGCAGGTGTGAAGGATTCAAAATTTTTGGTAAGGTTGAGAAACATGTTCATAAAGCAACAAGCTGTTTTGGATTTAACATAATTTCCTGAAGCCATGAAAAGGAAGCATTCTCCTTTATTTTCTGTTGATGCAGGAGGAAATGAGGGAACCTTTTGGAGGTTTTTTTCATCTGTACAAGCTGATCAGTAATTATTTGTATAGGCACATTATCTCAAGCAGAACTTGTTCAATATTGCTCTAAATTTGTACAACCAAAATTTAATAGGGTTTACTCATTATCACTTTTTTGCATGCTTTTTCAGGGAATGAATTATTTATCTTTCTGGCAGACCAAAAAGAACCATATTTTAAACCCAAAGTGAAGTTATCAATGATGTAAGTACTGATATGAAATGTTTTAGTGCTGAAGTAATGTTGTTCTTGGTGACAGTTATCTTGTTCTCACTTGTAGTCATTTGGAGCAAAACTAGGATTCATACTATTCTGATTTATGTTTGCTTCAATGTTTAGTTTGGTCTGCATGTAGTACTTGGGTTTTCAACTGAAAAGATAAACTTGCTGAATCTTGTTATGAAAGGTCGTTGCTATGATTTTACTTGTGGATTATGTGGGTTGTATGAGAGAAGGTGGGAGAACAAACTTTATACTCTCATGTTTATTTCTGATTTCATAACTTTGATTTTTTTCTTTTTTGTCCTTTGATTGCAAAAAGCAGAATCTTTTAATATAAGTGAACCTTCAGAGATCTTTTTTTTAACATCTTGGGCTGAGAGAATGTAATAGGTTGGAACTTATAGAGCATGCTGTTTGTCTTTCATAGTAGGATTCATTTTCTACTAAATCATACTGATGATAAAAACCAGCTAATACCTATTTTTAAAAGTTCTTAGTATATCTTTAGACTGATCTAAAACTGTTGTGCAGTATGTGGAAAATAGAGTTCTATACCTGCCCAAGCATTTCCACAGCAACTGGTGAAAAGAGTAAGTCGGAGCTCTTTTAAAACACTAATGAAGTTTTATGCTGCTTTTATCACTGAACTCCAAGATAATACATATTAATATTATGAATCAATGAAAAAATAAATTGTTGCATTCTACCTTAACATTTATTCACATGTGGTCAAAGTTTTTTGTTGAAATGAACTAGTCTTAAAGTTGTCTGTGGTGACTGTATTTTATAGATGACTCTCAGGAAGCCTTAACTTTCTTTGCCTCCTTGTCTTCTCTCCCAAGATATATGGGACAACATCACAGTTTCTGTTTTTACTGAATGCATTTAATAAGCCTGACTTTCAGTTTTGGTGCAGATGCTAGCCTATTTAGTTTGTCTCTATGAAGAACCTTCATTAGGACATGTACATGGCTTTATGAGAGTAACCCTGTGTGGTATGCACAAATAGATACCTGTTTTCATATGCAAGCACATGATTACTGAAGCACTGAAATTCCGGCTGTGTACTAATAGAAGCGAAGCAAGAAATGCAAATAGCAATACAGAGGGAGTGAGTAACACATGGTAAAAGACAAGATAATGGGTCTTTCTAAAAACAATCTACCATTCTGGTTCTTACTGCTTAGACCAGAGGTATCAAACATGTCCAGCCAACAGAGCCTGGCCAGACAAACCCCAATGCTGATCCTGGCTTTAGTCAGACCAACATGAGGCATGATGTGCAACCATGGCACAAGGCTGGATTGGATCTTCTTTTCCCTCTCCTGCCCTTCCTTCAGGATACATGATCTAGCAGCTGCTCCAGCTGGTCTGGGACCCATGCTGCAATCAGTGTTGATACCAGAACAGCTGGAACACATGCTGTATGTGGTGCAGTCCAGCTGGAATGGCAGCTGAGCTGCACGTGGCCACCACAGCCAGAGTGCACTGCACATGCCACCTGCTTCAGCTGGTCTGAAACCTGAGCTGTGTGCAGCATAGGCCCCAGACTGGCTGGAGCAGGCACTGTGTGGGGCGCAGTCCTGAGGCTAGCACCATGTGCAGGGTCCATAGGCCCAATCCAGCCTGTAAACCAGCCTCATCATTTGGATGCCCCTGGCTTAAACCTTGTGTGTTATGATTCTGCTTTTAGGATCTAGGCTTTTCAGGGACAGTTGTATGCTGTAGTGGGTAGGGATGCAAATATTGTTTAAAAAATATTCATTTAACCTTCTCTAATTATATCAGTTAGATGGTTAACCAGTAACACAGCAGCTCAGACACAACACCTGTTCCCTGGGGCCCTTTTGGAGTGGGGGGAGGGCGGCGCATATGGCAAGCCCTGCCAGACAACACAGATAAGTGAAGCCCCATTCTGGAAGAGAGGGGGAACTTTGAATGAGTAGGTAATTGTTTAATTGACAAGTCATTAGCCTGCCCACTGTTTTCTTTTTTAACCTCATAGGCTATGGCAGGGGTGGGCAATTAACTCAGTGAGCAGCCCTCTTCCTGAAATTTGGCAGAACATAGAGGGCCACATGACAGGCAGCCAGGGGCAGATTAATATTAATTTTCTAAAATTTTTAGGGGTCCCACGGGCCAAATAAAATGGCCTGGCGGGCCACATTTTGCCCACCCCTGGGCTATGGGTAGTATCCCCCCACCCCCTTGCCCTGCCTGCCTCTCCTCTCTTCCTCTTCCCTTCCTCCCTCCTGCCTACCTTGCTACCTTCCCATTCCTGCTAGGGCACTGCATAGCTTCCCTTCCCTGCCAAACTGTGTCCAGCCCTGCTCTAAATTTTTAACCAATAAGCCCAGTGATAATAGGTTACCTTACCAGTTAATCATTTAACCTTTTGCATCCCTAGTAGTTGGGAGAGCCAGCCAGTAAGATTGTGTGATGGGGGGGTGAAAAAGCCCTTTGGTACAGAGTCATTCTCAGAGCTAAAACCCTTCTCCTACCTCAGAGCAAGAATGTTGTACAATATGTCCATGTAGTATTGTTTGTTGCAACAACAACAAAAAAAAGAGAGAGAAGAAAAAAAAATCCCAACCAAAATGCAACAAATTGTTAATCTATTAAGACTACTTTTCAGGGATTCTCAGATTCTGTTTGTACAATTTAAATTTGTAATTTTATAATTTTAGAGGTTATGATGTTGTAATAACCAGTGTGGTTCCTGGAGATTATGATGGTGATTCACAAATGGATGTTCTCCTGACAACTCGGCCCCAAAATCATGGCACTGATGAATTATCAGTGTTTATTTTCTGGGGACATAATCAAACGCTAGGTAAGTTGTTTTACTTTTTAAATGTAATGGCTTGTAAGTTGTAACCCTTTAGACAGTGTAACCATTGTTTCTACAAGTGAAGTAACAAGATTTAGCATTTGTAACAGGTCTAGATTTTCACATCTGTATAAAATTAGGTAGTAAAATTACACTTAGTAGGGGAGCAAAAATTCAGGGTTTTTTGGACAAATTGATATTCCTTATGAAGTGCTAATATTTAAACAACAACTGAGGTTGGAGCAAACTCATTGAGGTGTCATTTTTTCTGTTTTCGAGTCTTATACCATCTTCTTGCATGTTGTCAAAAATAATAAAATTTCAGGTTGGAGTTATTTAGGAATTTGATAATAAAGCATATAATGTTTTGAGAATTTACTTAGCTTTGCTTTTGTCGATTTTTAATAATTTTAATGTGTTGGGACTAATTACACTTGAAAGAAACTTGGTTTCCCTGTTCAAGTTATTCTTGTTTATTTGCCTTGCTGGGAAGTACCTTTTTAGAGGGAGAGTCTTGGGAGGGGCCAAAAGGCAGTGTTTAAACCATCACTGTGATAAACATTTACATAATGCACAGTAATATCGGTACTAAATACTAATGCTGCTGGGCTGAGTCAGATGTGGTAAACAGAGCAAAGGAAATGTATTGGAGTAAATGTGAGGAGTGTATATGACAGCCAGAGAACTGGAAAGAAAATGAAGGGTTGACTGGGACCTTAGCTCTGTAGTCCTTGAATAAATGGACTTCAACTGAGATGGAAGGATGTAGGGCATTGTCAGAAGGTTGCCAACCGCTGAAGAGTTGTAGGTATAGAATGGGATTTGAGGGAGAGGGACTAGAAAGGGAGGTAAAGTGCATCTACACAAGAAGGTGGAATATAGAAAGTCAGGTATTGCGCAGATGATGTGGTGGTTATATAGAAAAGAAGAGGGAATGGAAGTGAGGTATGAAAGGAACTGGGCATGGGGAGATGAGAGTAGACCCCACTTCAATCTGTGCCCAGAATAATTGGAGCATAGGGAAAGTGGTGCTGGATTCCCATGTTCAAAACTCTCAAAATAGTAACCCCATATTCTAATTATAAACTGAAATCGCATTTTCTTGTTCAGTTTTAGGAAAGGCAGATATGCCACCAAGTAGAACGATATTATACATTAATAGTTTGGGCGGGGTGGGGTGGGGT
>NW_017728998.1:28561070-28575639 GCF_001723915.1 Gavialis gangeticus | reverse complement strand
GCAGAAAATTGTGTGGCAAGGGTGTCATCGCTGTAGTTGAGAACCGATTCGATGAAAGCTCGGTAGGGGTTCCTGCGTTGATTAACCAAAAAGAGGGTATTGCCATGCAATTATTATATTAGCTCAGTTCCATTTATAAGTTGAGTGGAATTTTTGTAGTTCTTGTTGAGGAAGGAAAAGGTTGATTTACTTTGTCAAAATACACTGTGCAGCAATCTTAATTTTATTCCTCATTTAATTAAATAATATGCAAACTAGCTGACAATTAGAATAGACAATCCTCTTTCCTTTTTAAAGGATCCTTTTCCAATTGTTTGTTTATTTCTGAATAGGCACTACAAACGGTGAAAAATGCCATTTATAGATTCTTCTTTTGTACAATACACTAAACAGCATTTTTCAGGTACATACTTTATGGTCTTGTATCTGAAGAGCCTGTTTGTCTTGACAAGTTCAGATTATCTTTATTAAACCGCATCTTCACAATATTCAATCTGCATTACAATAATAACTACCAAGATGGATCCTATAAATAGAACTGGACTATATGGTAGGTATAACTTCAACAGTTTGAGCCTTCAGTGGCTAAAGGGAAGGAAGCTTCAGAGTCTGAATGTGAATTACCTTTGGTTTGGCAGTTTGAATTTATATGGAAGTCCGAGCAGTCGTAGAACTCCATGGGTAGAAGGCTGGCTGTGGCTTTGATGCATAAAGTGGCATAGAAACATTGAATTGATAAGACACCATTTTGGTAATAAATAGGTATTTAAATGTTATGACATATTTGTAACTTAAGTGAATGTTTTCTCTTTTCAGATCTTAACCGTAAAACTATATTAAATAAGACATTTCATGATGAACCTCTAATCATGGAGTAAGTACTCAATGCATCTTTTCGGGAACAAGTAACTTGCAGTAATAAACTGAGACAAAAGAAAACTGCTACATTAAGATTGGAAATGTGTCCTGTACTAAAACACAATATGAAATCTTTTTGATTTTTAAGCATTAAAGAGCATTAAACTTCACTACTCACTGGGTGTCTTTACACGAGACACTATTGCACAGTAAAGTGTTGGTGTCTACATGTGTGCAGCAAATTTAGTCAGCTCTGCAACTATCTACTACCTCTCAGTATAGATAGTAAACTAACTGTGCAGTAGTGCATGTGTAGACAACTGGGAGCAAATTTGCTTCCCATCAGCCCCAATAGTAGGGGGCCACATGGGAAGGGGTGTTCCCCTAGTCCTGGTAGTACTGGGCTCTGGGCTGTGCCTAGAAGCTGGGAGCTGTGCAGCACCCAGCTGGGGTTGTTCTCTGTGCCCCCCCTCCTGGCCCCCATTGTAGTGCTGCTCAGGTCCTCGCTTCCCACATGAGCCAGAAGCCAAGCAGCACCAGAACTTCCTGGAGCTCCCTGCTCAATCTGGGGCTGGCTGGGAACTGTCCCTTCTGGGGTAGCTCTGGGATGAGCAGGAATTTCCCCAAGCAGCTTGGCTGGCTGGGAACTGTCCCAAGAGCTGTCATTCTTTTGGGTCACAATTTCCAGAAGAGACCAGTTCCTGGGCAGCCTCAGGCTGCTCAGGGAAATCCCCACCCAGCCCAGAGCTGGCTGGTAGTTGCCCCAGAAGCAGGACAGCTTTCGGCCAGCCCCAGGCTGCACAGGTAAGCCTCTCTGGGCGCAGTGCTTGTCCCTGTGTGCACCGGGCTGGGAGTGGTCTGCAGCGGCAGCTGTTTCCTGGCCCCATACACATCAGGACTCCTCTTCATGTGTATGGGGCAAGGAAACACAGCTGCTGCTACAGCTGGCAGATCTCTCTTGGCCCCTTGTGCATGGGAACTGGCCCCGTGCTCCCTACCACCCCCATGGTTAACAGCCTGGGGAAGCCTGGAGCTCCCCCTAGCAGCTGTAGGGGGCTAGAGCAGGATAGGAGCAGCCTGTGTACACATGCTCCCAGGGAAGGTTTACTGTGCACTAAACCTTTATAGCATAGCACTAGTAGCATGTGTAGACGTCCCTACTGTTGCCTTACAAAGAGAGAAACACATTCTATTTTTGTGATGTTTGCAAAATAGCCTTCTGGCTTTTCCAAGCAAACAAATGAGTATTTGTTGTGTAATATTCTGAGGTTACCAACAAATAAGGAGGAACACAAGAAATAAAATTAGTTAGCTTCATTAAAATAAAGAATTAAAGACAATAGGGAAAGAGATGGGTATCTTTTTATTTTCTACTTAGTTTGCATTAGATGCAAAGGAAAACAGGAGTTTTATTAGAAATATTCATAATTTTGAATCAAAGTGTGCCATCCACAGCAGTGCTTGCTTGCTTGATTTATTTATTTATTTATATTTCTGTGTCTTGTATAAATGTTAGTAGCCGTTTAATGAAACACGATCCTGAAGCTTAAATGTTTGCCCAGTCTTCTGAGGCACCCACATGTTATAATGAATGAATATTTAACATGTTCTCTGATTTTTAAAGCTATCCTGTGTTATGTTCTGTATATTTCTGTTATGTTCCCTCAGACAGGACAGCCAAACTTGGCAGTTTTGGTGACTTCTTTTTTTTTTTGGGAGGGGGGGTTTGCTGGATCTTAACAATACCTGAATTCAGATAGCATGTTTGCTGGTGTTGTATGCTTCAAAGTGTGTTACAGGCCAGACTTGAAGTCAGACTTTGGGCAAGAAAACAGGCTACCAGAACTGCTAGGTTTTTTTTGAGCATACTGAGTCGGGAACAATAAGGAGAAAGGAAAGGAGGTCTGTTGAAAGTATGACGACTGGGATTAGATTATTAAATTATACCAATTTCTCCCACAGTTGGACCGAAAGAACTTTTGGGAACACTAGGAATTGGAAAGAGAATTTATTCAAACTTGGGGGGAAAAATGTGGTTAGGGTTGCTTTAAGAATGCAGAAACTGCTTTGAAATGCATCTGATGATAAACTTTTTAAAGCAAAGTAGTGAAGATACTTCATGTCAGATACTTCAAACTGGCTTATATATCTCTGCATCAAGTCCTTATCTTGGTTTGAGGTACTATGGGAGATTATTCGTGTGAACCCTGGTATTAAACGGTTTGGTGTAGAAATGAAACTCCAAGGTCAAAGCACAAAACAAAATGCTTGTGTTTAGAGTTTCAAATAAGTTGAACAAAGGACATTTTATAATAATGCAAACTATCAGTACTTGGTAAGATGATGTTGAATTTGCTCTTATTTTCAGTTTCAATGGTGATTTAGTTCCAGATGTCTTTGGTGTTACAAATGAGACCGATAAGCCACAGATATTGATAGGCAGGTAAGCCAAGATTTTTACTTATTAGCATTCATTATTAATGTTTCTTTCTTGGTACATATGCATCACTGCCAACTTTATTTAATAATACTATTTTGTTGACACTGAGGTGTGTAGTCCTTGAACCTTTTTCATTCTTATCCTCTTCCTTTTAGGCTCAATGCTTTATGTACTCTAGCATGTTGCATCTAATTTCTGTGAATAACAAGGATTCTTTTTCAGCATCTTTTATTGAACTATGCTGTTGCAGGAAAAGAAGCTTTGAGGCACAAAGTGTCTTTCCTCAGGCCTGGGAAAGAAGCAGAAATGGAGAAAGGGCCTTAAGGAAGGGCACTTCTTGCCTGAAGCTTTTCTAACATTTCTCCCATCAACACAGTTGATCTAATAAAAATATTGCCCAAAGTCCCTTGCTTCTCTCACATTTCCTGCACAACCATGGCTACAACAAATATTCTAATTTCTGCAGCATTCTTGTGGAAAACCATTGTTGGGTGGCAATTTCAAGAAAAATGAAATTGAGTAATGTGTTGTTTGACGTGAAAAAGTCCAAGATAATTTCTTGGTGGTATTGGGATCCACTTAAGTAATGCAGTGTGTGCCATTTAGCTTTAATTACCTTTGTGCAACCCTAATATGCTAGATGCTGTACAAACATGTAGCCCAATGACAGTCTTTTGAGTTTAGTCTGAGACACTAACTTCATATGTAGACTAACATCACAAAAATTGTGAAAAGTAAGTGAAAGGTGTTTCTACAGATTCCAATGGACTGTCCATTATCGTTAGTTAAGGAACTGATAAACGTGTGTGAGTAATGTTTATAAGTACAGACCACCACACTGTATAGTTTGTGTTTAGGGACACACTAGGAAATTAACCTGTGGTTCAGTTAGTATCTTAAAGTGTTATAATAAATGCTGGTATGGTATTGTCTGATGACACTGGAACCTTTTCATTGGAGGTAAATTTTTTTTTTTGGGTTTTGGTTTATGGCAATTGTTTTGGATTTGGGGTATACTTGTTGCTTTTAATTCCCTCTTCTCTTCCCTATTTACTTGACAGTTCCCAAAGGGAATGAACTCCTGGATTAGAATGAGTAGGTCTAGCCTTGTGGTTTTTATGTCCATCTCGTTCCTATCCTACAGTAAAAAAGCGAAGTGGATGATATCTAACCCTTTTTTCCTATTTATTTTTTGATTTTTGAATTTTAAGCATCAGTTCACACCAATAAATAGTATGATTACATCCATGTTGTTTGTTGGACTCTGCAAGGCACTTGAATGTCAAGAGCCATGACTGAGAACTTCTGGGTTTAACTCCTGCTTCTCTCCTGCAGGTCTCCTGAGTTCTCTAGAAGGTAGAGAATACCAAAAGTTTAGGAAGAGAAGTGGAAGAGACAATCCATTGTCTTCTGCTTTTCTTAAGTGTTTTTTACTTTTGTCCATCACAGTCTTTTTTTTCTGAGAACTTCCTTGAGCTCAGTGCCAGACATCATCTCTATGTATTGCTAGGGATTTGGTCCACTGAAAAATTACACTATGTCAATTAATGGAAAGTAGGGCTGTGAGCAATTTTGACGGGTGTTTCATATTGAAGTTGTTTCAGCGCATTTTGAAGTTGGGCTTGCTTGCAGTTAAACAAACTAAGGAGAGGGAGAGGGAAGAGTGGGGAAAGACTGCTCTGATATTGACATGTAGCTCCTGAATAGCTTCCCCCAGCTCTTCCCAGGGGGTGCAGGCCCCTGATCTGCGCATGGGATGACAGCAGGCTGCCACTGCCAGCAAATGATAAGAGTTTTTTGCTTTGAACAGTTTTGAGGTGCAGCTTCCCAGAAACCCCTGCACCTATCTCCTTGAAACTTGGCAGGCTTCATGCCCTCAGAACGGGCTACCATTCCTGCAATTTTCATGTGAATCAGGCAAGAAATGGTAAAGGTATAGGCATTTTTGTGAATCCTCATTCTAGCCTATGGGCAAAATGTTGAAACGACAAAACAGTTTCAATGAAATGAAACGGAGCAGTGCTTCAAAACAACTAAACAAAACACTGTCCCTTCAAAACAGTGAAATGGAAGTCAAAATGAAGTGGTGCTGTTTCACACAGCTCTAATGGAAAGCTTTTCTTATGACTGCTTTTACAAATTCAAAGAGAACCAATAAAAAAAAAAAATCAGTTTTGTCACTTAAGGGTGTGTAAGTGGCCTGTTGAAATAATTTTTGCAGAACAGTCACACCTGTAGATATGTATAGCTTGTACCACAAAATCCATTAGTTTTAGTTTTTCTCAACTGAATTGGTTAATTGTCTGATTCATATTATATGATGGTGTTCTAAAATTTTTGTTGGTTTTGGCTCACAACTTTTTATTGGTTACATATATATTTTATATAAATTAATCGAATGGCATTTTTTAACATTCTCTCCCCAAAAGTTTGAGGAAATGCCTGTGTTTCAAATAAAGCCTTAGCTAGTTACTTGGACAGTGAAGCTGCATTCTCTCTTCGCTGTATTGTCATTACAATGCAAAAGAAACACGACACCTAGGAAATTGCTAATAGAAGGAAAAAAAATAATTACCAAAAAGACTTAAGGATAAGAACAAAGTTTACAATTTGTTTGAAAGTAAAAGAAGCACATTGCATGCTCAGGTTTAATAGTTTTCTGACAAGAATTGAAGCTAGATTTTTGCTACTCAAAAGAGAATATGATTAACGCTAGCAGAAAATTCAAACTTGGCTGCCTAGCTTTCAGCATCCACATATGAATATGTCATCTGTTGGCCTGATTCTATGATTATTGTATTCTTTTCTTTGTAAATTTTGGTAGGACTTTTAAGGTACTTATTATTTTACAGGACCAGCTTCTTAAATCAACTTTTCATTACTAGAGGTTCACTTTAATATTGCAGCCTCTTTTTCATAGCTATATTTTTACTAATTTTTCACTTCAAGTGAATCTCTAGTAGTTTAGACTCACAGTGTAGTACTTTTGTTTTTTAACTAAAACTTTATGCATAGTCTAGCATCTTTAATGTGTAGTCTATCATCTTTAGATCAAATGAATAAGAAAATGTACTATGGCACTTGTGCTGCTGCAGAGTAAATCCAGATGTAGCTGGTCTCTGACAGCTGTTTTAATTTTTTTATGTAGTAAACACTGATGCTCATTTTAAAAGAAATGGTTTGTTGTGAAGTCTTTTGCATTCCTCTGGGGATTTTTTAGCTATTATGTCAAAAGGAACCTATTAGAACTAGAAAAGTCGATCAGATTATACCACCGTTTCTATGGAAACAGTACCTCAGATCTTCTAATCTACATCTTTCTGGCTTATAAGAAATGTTTAATTAAGGATTTTTTTCATTCTTGGATATCAGTCTAATACATTGTCAAAAGCATATTAAAATGAGAGGCTTTAATAAATTTCTAACTAGTTTTCTTAAATGTAATTGTTCATAACAGCCCCGTTTTGCAGACATTCTTAACTGGGACATTATTTGAATATCTATGTATCTTTGGCAAAACAAATCATTATCTTATAGTAAGGAAAATAATCTTTTATTTTTTAACTATATAGAAGTATAATTGAAAATTCTCTGCCCTTCTAAGAGTCATGCTTTTGGTCATTAATCTCTACTTGAATTTTATCAAGATGACTCTTACATAAAACTATGACTTGTGGAACAATGCCTGCAAATTCCTCAAGGGTGTTCATGACAGTAACTGTAGCCTTGGAGTGATTACACTGAAAGATTATCGGGTTTTTAAGAGAGAACAAAGTTATTTTTCCTATGAGGAAATAGTTTTAACAGCATGTTGGCTCAAAGAAATGTATTGGATATAGTTCAGAAGAAGGTTGATTTATTACAGGCCAGAATATAGTCCACACCTGATGATGTGTTTTTTAACAACAAAAAAAAATAAATTTGTTTTAAGACTTGGGGTTTTTTTTTTATAAAAATCCTAAGCCTTGTTTTAAGGTTTAAAATGGCACTGTCAACATTTGTCTCAAGTCAAGAAACAAATACAAAGTCCACGGAGATCTGGAATGATGCATTTTTACTATTATATTGGACGGGGTGGTTTTTTGTTTTAAGAGTTTTTTGTAGCTTGTCCAAAATATTGAATGAAAGGGATGAGAGTAGAATTTAATGAGGGATGATATTTTTTTCAGCAGCTTGATTGACTAATACATAAAGAAGCCATAATATTTTAATAAAAAGAGTTTATAAACAGGATTTTCTGCAGAAGCACAGAAGCCTCTGTTCTTTTTTTAAATTTTTTTTATTACAAAATTTTAAACATTTTTGATAGTTGCAGACTTCACTGCATATGTGTTCTTATGCTAATCATGCTTAGGAAACTGATCATAGATGCAGGAACAGGTTTACTTACACAAGTCAAGGCACCTTGATTCTTTTAAAAGTTGCCTCCAAAAAACAGTGCAGTCAATTTACTGCTGGTACAACCAGGACTGAATTTGTTACTTTTTCACATCCTTCCCTGCTCCTTTTTTTCTACTTTCAAATGCATAGTCTGCTTGATTCTGCATAGCTGCCATAGTACAATTCATTTGGTCCCAGTATATGCCCTCAGCTTCACCCCTCAATTCTTGTGCATCACTTCCGTCCTTGTTTTGCTTTTATAATTGTTTTACCAAACAAAATCTTTTGTTTACACACAAGAAGGCATAAGCTGCTTGCCATAGCATGTGCTTATCTCTGTTTTTGCTGGTGTCTAAAAATCCAAAGATGATAAATATTTAACACAATAGTTTGCCTGAAATGAATTAAGAAAACAAAAAAAAATGAAGTTTTAAAATGTGGTTAGACCTCTGAAATTATTTTGTTTCCTCTTGGCTTTTTGTACTCTTAGTGTAGTTTGATCATTTAAACTCATTCAATATTATGAGAAACTAACTTCCTGAAACAAAACATGCTCTCCACATTATTTCATGTAGTTAATCAAGAGATGTTCAATATACTATGAAATGCATAATCGGGGGGAGGGGGGAAGGGGAATTTTGTTTACTTTTTTGTTTTAAAAAAAAAAAATCTGTGATTTTTAAAAGAAGAAAAAAAAAAAAGGATTACTGTCAAGTTTGAGCCCTAGCTGTTAATTGGATAAAGACAGCTCTATTCTTTGTCTTTCTTAGGAATTTATCATGGCATACTGCATTGGATACTCGGAGTAAAATGTATATACCCCATTCTCATGCATTTATAGATTTGAATGGCGACTTCACTGCAGGTGAGTCACCAATTATTTTTATTTGAGACTAAAATGCTAATAACTTTGCTTGTAGGGTGGTTCTTCTTATTTTTGGATTTGGTTTGGTTTGTTAGAAATGGTGCACACTGTTTAAACACTGTGCAGAGTTTTCAGTCAGGGATTGAACAATTAAGGAATAAAAATTGAAAAACATTGACTATGCTGCATGCTATTACTACCTAATAATGCATTCCTAAGCAACATTTGTTGTCACTTATCTTTTAGATATAACTTCATATTATGTTACAGGTAATGAATTAAATGTGATGCTAGGTTTTTCAAAATATGATGGATTCCAGAATGGGTAGTTCCTTGCAAAATATATATGGGGTAAAACCTGTGGGTGCAGGTCTGATACTGGGGGCCCAGGGGGACAGCAACTTTTATCCAGGTGGAAAATTCTAAGCAGTCCTGGCTGAGGTGCTGCTGAGCTCTGCCTGCCCTGGCTGTATTGCTCTTAAAGTAAAAGCAGTCAGTACTGTTTTGAAGTTCTTCCTGGAGCACAGACTCCATACAGGTGGGCGGTAATTCCAGTTCCCTTCCTAACTTGGCAGCTTTTTAATGTTTTTGGTGACTTCAGCAACAGTTGCAATATTTTTCTTATTCTGAATGTGGTGTTTAATGGTGACTGAAAACATTTTCTGTTCTGCAGTGATTTGTACCTGTAGAACGGTGTCATGAATTTCACTTGCAGCTGTGGCAGTAAATGCTTGTTTGTTGGTACTTGTAGTCAGAGGTTGATGAGAAACAATGTGTTTTGGCTTGAACCTTACTGCATATACACGAGATTTAGATTCCCTTGAGACCATCTTCATTATCAACATCTTTGCCAAAACCTTCAACAGATTAGTTAAAAAGGAGGAGATATTTTGAATGTAATTATATTCTTGATTATAATGATATTGAAGTTGCTTCACCCAAGTAAAATTGCTAATTTTTAGAAAGCAAGTGATGTTGTCTGTGTACATAACTGAACACTTCAAATGTGTCATAAGTAAAAGGTTTAAGACCTATTCACTTAAACCCACAGCTGAGGCAGTCTTTCTGTTGAATCTTGAAATACTGTCATGCCTCAATTACAGTGCTTAGCTTCACCTCTTAGGGCAAGGGTGGTCAACCCTTCCTGTGGGCCAGTTCCAGCCCATGGTGCCATGTAATCTGGCACACAGGGCTCCTTCCAGATCTGGAAACCTGCCAGTGGGGAAGCAGTGGCACTGTTCTCCTGCTGTCAGATTTCCAGAACCATGGCTGGGGAGTCCTGAACCCTGCATGCTGGATCAAGTACCTGATCCTAGCGCACAGGGCTGGGTGGGGACACTGGCCATGCTGGGCCTCGGGGCCCAACCCCAGTGTGGAGTGCTGGGAGGGGGCAGTGCTGAACCTCTGGGGCCCAACTCTAGCATGCAGGGCTTGGTCCAGCCTGCACACAGGCCCCATGCTACTCATCGGGACTGCAGAGGCAAAGGATTGAACACCACCCTAAGGCAGTGGTGGCTGCTTTGATTTGCAAGGATTTCCATAAGATTACTTGAACCACTTATTTATAATCAACATATAATTCAGTGTTTTACAAATGCACATCAGTGTATTAGTGAATTGAGGAACTGTACATCAGTTGTATTGTGATTTCAATTGTACATTTTTGCTTGGATTAAAATGCACAGCAGCCATAAGTTACCATAAAGAATAAATTATTAAGTGTGTCTATATATGATGTATAACTATTTATTTAAAATATACCTCATAGCAGTTGTTCTTATTTTGACTTCTTACCCTCCTGCAAACTGAATACCCTCCTTACAGTTGTTGGGTTTTTTCCTTGATGTCTGTTCATCTCATAAAGTAACTTTTGTAAGTGTGTGAAATAAAACTTTTAAGAAAAAATATATTAGAGAAAGAAAAGCATGTTTCCCTGTTGCTGTTTACTAGTTAGAGAAGAGGCAAGGGAATGTATACACAGATTTTAATTTATTTGGTTGTATGTCTTGGGCATTATGCAGTAGAGCTATAAACCATCATTTAAAGTTTTGGCACAGCTGGCTACATAAATGCTTTCTTTTTTTAACTTTTGTTTATTCATCTTGGCATGCATTTTCCTAGAAGGAAAAAAAAAAGTCACATTTGTTTGTTGTAATGATAAACTTAATAGGTGTGTACAGTAAAACAAGGATATTGGGTCTATATTGTAGCCTGCTGTTCCAGTATGAAGGATACTAAATGTCTTCACCAACTTAATCTAAGACATCAGGTTCCCTGCAGTTGGGGCCAATTCTTTGTACAATGCAACCACAATTCTGATTGGGATCTTTGAATGCACTACTGTAATACAGACTTTAGGGAGAGCTCCATAATATCATTCCTTTCACAAAAGAGTAGTCAAAACAGTGAATCCAGCTAAACTCTTTTTGACAACTCCTATTATTATTAAAAGCTTGGCAAATTTTAAAGTATGCTTGTTTTTTGTTTTTTTGTTTTCTTGTTTTTTTGTTTTTTTTTTAACTTCAGTCTCTGGACTCACAATCTTTGCCAAATGTCTGCCTAATCTATTTCAACCTGCCAAGATACTAAACGCCCAGAATAGGACTTTGTAATAGCACACTTCTACTTTGACTAACGTAAAGCTGTTAGTTCATTATAATTTAATTATATAAGTGTATGTTCACAAAGATATTTTTATCCCTAACAATACTTCATAAAAGGCGAACTGTGTAAAAAAAATTTTATAAATTCAGAAAATAGGAGCATTCACCAAAACGTAGATAAGAGTAATCTTTCTCAGTGAGATATCTGAAATAATCATGCTTATAGTACTGGTGTATGTTGCATGAAATTATTAATATAGACATCACAGCATTTCAAAAATATACCGTGCTTTTTAACTCTTTATTTGACTAAACAATGTCCACCTCTGCATTCATATATTTTATGTATTTGTATATAAAATTATGAGTGTGTAGCAATTGTCTACATACAGTGTATAAGTAAGTAAATACAAGTCTTCAGTTATTTAAGGCCAGAAGAAACTGTTAGATCATTATGTCTGACTTCCTATATATTAAATTTCACTACTATCTCTGTTTAAGTTCAGTAATTTGCATTGAGCTAAAATGCATCTTCAAGAGAGAGAGATCCAGTTTTGATTTGAAAATATCAAGGAGTGGATTATCTTCTGATTCCATTAGCAATTAGTTAACATTGGTTAAGGTACAGACAGCAATGACAATTTTTGCCTGATCTAGCCACGCAACACAGTCTATAGCCATGACCAAACACAAATGCATGGCTGCCTACAGCTTCAAAAATGGGCAATGGAGCAAACATCTGCACCCTCATTGCATGAGGGGTCAAATAAAGACACTTCAAAACAGTGCATCTTCTGTAACTTATGTCTATACTGCCTCCTAGCCTGTCACTGTTTTCAAAATGGAAGGAGTGAACAGGAGCAGAGGGATTTTGCTTGGGTGTGGGCAGGGAGTTCAGTGGGTGCTGGAGAGTGGGATGGGAGGCTCCATCTTGCCCACCCCAACTTCCAGCACACCTGGGGAGCCCCTAGAACCCCTAGAAAATAACTTCCTCTGCTCCCTTTCCCCCCCGCCTCCCATTCTGAAAATGGCACAGGCTTGCAGAGGTTGTTGTTTGGGGAAACTGGTTACAGGCTTACAGCTAGCAGCTGATTCCCCTCCCCACTAGAACTAACAGTAAACTTCTGTCTAGTCCAGGGAATCATTAACTCGGAACACTTCCTGCAAATCATTCTCAGGTACAGTGTGGAGCTGCACTTCAATCTATGCTCTTAATGTGTTAAATAAATAGCACTACACATATCCACACAAGACTTCATGTCCTTAAGTATTCTAATATAATAAAAGCCTTAATCAGTCTGTCTGTCCAGAACACTCTGGGCCAACTGCACGTGCGCTGCCAAAAGGGTGTGCGCGCATTGGCTGTGAGGGCCCAGAGCGTTACAGACGGAAAGAGCAAGGGGGCAGCTGTGCCGCACCCTCTTTCCCCCTCCCCCAACTTTAGCTGGCAGGGAGAGGGAGGCAGTGGGGAAGAGGGAGGGGAGTGGAAAGAGAGAGGAGATGGGGGGGGCATTTTCCAGTGGTAGCGCCCCTCTGCCACACGCCCCTTTCTGCTGCCCCCGCCCCCCCACACCGCCACCTGGCCTTGACAACAGCTGGCAGAGAGGGGGAGGTGGTAGGGAGGAAAAGGGGGCGTGTTGCCTGCCATTGGGTGTCAGCAGCCACCACGGTACGCAAGCTTCCTTCCCCCCCCCCCCCACCCATTCCTGGGAGCCAGCAGCAGTGCGGGGTGGAGTGGCTGGGAGTAGGGGGGTGCACAGGACCAGATGTGAGCGGTAGGGGTGCATGGGTCCAGACACAGGGGTGGGGGGAGGGGATGCATGGGGTTGGAGGCAGATCGGTGGCACCACTGGGCACTGGGTCACAGCGCTCCATCCCTGTGGCCACCCCCCGCCCTGCCCCTCCCCAGTCATTCCCAACGGGCAATTTGGTAGTAACTTAAGAAAATATCTAACAGGAACAGTTTTTCTTGAACAGTGCAAATATTACACTTAATATTTCCCCAAAATATTTTTTAAAAGTGGAATGGTAGTAGCCATTCAAAAGTGAAGAATTGCATTTGGTAGGGGGAAAACAATATGTTGCCACAAGTACACGTCCAAATATAACAAAAATGTATCAGAATTCAAACTAAACTGAAGTAAATCATATGAATTGAATATATGTATTTTGAGAACTAGTGTTTTCTAATCGCATTAAGTCACTTTTTAAGTTCTTGTTTCAGTTGGCCCAGCCTGCTGTTTCAGACTTGGACTAATTCTTCTGTGGTAACATAATGGATTTATGTTCAGCGAGGACTATGTCACAACTCTTGGAAAGAAAAATATTGAACTTGACAGAAAAACAGTCCAGTATTCAATAATCTGTCTCTTGCTATTTTTAGATTTGAATTGTATGCACTGTATTTAGGAATTCTGAGAGAGGCTTTTTGGTTATTTGGTGGTGTAATTTGAAGGGAAAGAAATGAATATAATTCAGGATAAAAAGTCAAGCATGACTGCGCTTAAATTTTGTACTTTGATGCTTTTCTTACCAGAAAAGCCTATACCTCTCCCTCTTTCTCAGTCTTATCCCTTATACAAGAATTGTGATAATTGTATAAACCTGGTATCGCACACTTATTGGTGTACAAATGAAGACCATGGTGGCCTGAGGAAAAAATTAGTTTAATGACTCATAAAAGTTCCTATCTAGCTATCGGCAGTATCTCACTTGCTTTTCACTTCTCCAGCTTCTTTAACCCTGCCCAGTTTGGGCCCAGTCAGATGAATGCACACAGGTGTATACATCAATATTTGTAGCTAGTTACATAAAAATATGGTGACAGTTACTTAACTATGGGTGCCATATGTTGCTAGTTAAGTGCAGAGAAAATGGTAGTGACACTTATACCTGTAAACTTGCCCGGTTACTACCTTTACAAGACTTTTAAGCCCTGCCTGAACAAATTAACTTTGTTTCTTTAGCATTCAGTTAAACAAATGAACTTTTAAGTTGTGCCACCAAATTCTGGTAAAACATCTAAGAAAGGACTTTTGCAAGTAAGGACCTAGTATTAGAAATACCATGCCACAAGTACTAGAAATTTCCATCTAATAAGCTGACTTAAGCTAACATCAAACGTGTTTTTTATGATTCGGAAGAAATGGAGCACTTGTTTTTTGCATTATTTCTTTCTGATAAAAACATGCAGTCTTGCGCTTGGACGAATACACATTAAATGCACAAAATAACAGAACCCCCAGTTGAGACTGAGGCCATATTGTGTTTGAAACTGTACCTGGTGCATAGTAAAATGGTTCCTGCCTTCACAGTCTTTTGTTTAAAAGAGGTGAAATGGAGGGTGGGTAAAAGGAAGTATTGTCCCATATAGGCAGGGAGAGCTGAAGTCGCTTGTCAAAGGTGACACATTCTGCAGGAATA
>NW_017728998.1:28542271-28560996 GCF_001723915.1 Gavialis gangeticus | reverse complement strand
CAAAGGTGACACATTCTGCAGGAATACTGTAAAGAACCAAATATATGGATTTGATATCTCAGTGTGTTAAATATCTTGCTATGGACTGCCCTTCCTTCTATGTATGTTTCAATTGTGTAGTTGTGTTTTTATGTAGTTATACAATCATCACCCTAAAATAAGTGCTATTTAAATTGAAATTTTAAATGTGTGTAACTGGGGGTATACTTTAGCTCACAAGATTAAAAATGTGTGAGCAGTAGGTAAAACATTAAATGTGTATTTTTATTTTAATGGGTTTATTTCGAATTCTACATCTTGATCCTAAAAGGTTTAGATTTTTATCAAAGTAGTTATTGTGCAAGGACATTTTCTCAAAAAAGTAACTTTGTTATATTTAATCTAAATATCTTCATAAATGTCTCACTTTTTTTTATTTAGGAGTAAACCTGGGCCCACTGCTTGCCTTCCCCCACTGTCATCATGGCACACCTGCTCCTTTCCCCTCTCCTCCCCTCACCGCTGCTGGGTTGGCCCTGCAGGTGGCAACCATGGAAGTGGGGAGGGGCAAGCCAAGGCCAGCACTGGTGGCCTTGCCCCCTGCAACATCCCTACCCTGTTCTCCCCCACCCACTGTGCTGCCATCACCTCCAAGGAGTGGGGGGGGGGAGAAGCCAGGCCAGCTCTGGTGGTCTTGCTCTCCCCCTCCACTCCATCGTCACCACCTGCAGGAAGCAAGGCACAGGGGGCAAGGCCAGCACTGTTCAGTCTGCTCTCTTGCCGTTGCCTCCAAGGAGCAGTACGTAGTGAACTTTATGCATTGCATATGGCCCCTTTGAAATAGACCAAGCTATTCTTGAATTGCTTTTTATATAGTAAAGCGACTGGTTTTCAGTACTGTAACGTAAGTTGTCCTCCCGTTTGTTTTTTGGGGTTAAGGTACCAGAAAATGGCTTTTTTGTTGTTGTTTTGTTTTGTTGGGGGTTTTTTGCAAGTATTTCTCTTTGTATTGAGAGGCACTTTTTACCTTTCAAGTATGTTCAGCCCTAGCTTACAATGTACATATATTCCTGTAAATACTACAACAACTGCTTGCATACTATAAAAAGAGAACTTTATACATGAAAATTCAGGTATACAAAAATAGCAAACAGTTAGTTTGGAACACAGCAAAAAAATGATCCTGAATGTTTCTAAGGGATTCCTGATGGCTAATTTTTCTTCCTTTCCATGCATCAAGCATTTTGAAAACCTAATGTCTCACGATGTACAGAATGTATTTTTTGTCTTGGTAACAACCCTAAGTATTAATGGTACATAAAGGTGATTAATCCTCTTCCTCCCCCCTGCCTAAAGATTAACAGTAGTCATTTCCTCTCTTGTTGCCTACATGGACTAATATTGGGTCTGGATTTGCTTAAAACCATGTTTCCTTGGAGATTAAGGCTGGAAGTCTTAGTTCCAGAGATTTATGTGTAGTATTGGCTTCCAGTGGGACCTCTCAATGTATTTGATAGCATTAGATTTTATTCTACACAGTGATTGTCAGGGAAGTAGTTACCAAACCACAGTGTTTATTAGCTTTATGCCAACAGACATTCCTTAATCCTCTAAATTTCTTGTCTTCATTTTATTTTTCTCTCTGAAGCCCCCACAGTCCTTTATTCAAAGATTTGGTGCTTTTTGAGTCACTTTCACCATGTTTCTTTTTTTTCAAACCAAATAGTAGTGACATGTAATTATTTTATTTAATTTGGTAGACAATTTTAAATTTCTTTGCTCAAAAAACTTTGTACACTTTATGCTCTAGTTGTTTTCTTCATGGTTCAGGTAATGAAGCTAATCTGAGTCATTATGACTAATAATGAAGATAAAAGTACATCATGGAGGACAGGCCAACTGTGATTTGAGATGATCCAATTTAGTCTTTTTATTTTGGTTCTACTACTTGCTGTTCTACATTGTTGCCTGAAAACGGGTTTTATTTGTAAAATCACTTTTTCTTACTGTTTTATCCCAAATAGGAAGTATTTGCAGAAACTTGACAAGTTCCTGCCATATGTAAAAAGATGCGATGGATGTGCATGTATAGAGTTCCTGCTTCTTTTCAGGTTACTGAGATTAGTCTGCTGCTTTCATTACTGCTTCTCTTTCTTCAAGTTTTTTTTCCTCATGCAAAGGAAGCTAAAGAGAAGGTGTCTCCTCTCTCGGGCACCTTTAAGGATTATCCCATTAGCTTTATTGGAGACTGCAGTACCTTTTATTAAACTGGGGGATTGTGTTGCTAGTGAACAGTTTTTTCCATCAACAACACTATTTCTGAGGTATGTGTTTGTCCTCTTCCCTTCAAGAAAATTACCCTAAAAACAAGCACGCTTGCTTGTATAACTTATACCAATAAACTGAATGTTACTAACTTTCCAAATTAGACTTTGTTAGTGAATCATGCTTTTAATTTGTTGCAAAAGCACTTAATTTGGAATATTTTATAAGTGCCTGCAAAGTCTCTTGTGGGCCCCTTTCTCAGTATTGCCAGTGTTTTTGAACCCTTGCTACATCTTATACCAAGCATTTATTATAAAATGCTTTTATACCAAGATATTTATTATAAAATGAATTTCCTCATTCACAGACAAATTGAAGCACAGTATAAAATCTTTTTTAAGAACAGTAAACAGATTGACTGTCTTCCTAATACAGTTAATATTAACTCCTCAATTCTCTAGGGCTATATCATATGTAAAACCCCACATCCTGAATGCATGCTGCCTGTCAGGATACAAGAACCAGTTCCATACCAACAGGCACTCTTAATAATTGGACCCATATTTGTTTGCAAATTTGTATGTGTTGGTACGGGTTATAAAGTAATATGGGTACACATAGGCTCCTATTCTTGAACGCTTGGTCCCGTGTTTGGGGAAGTAAGATGCATGTGATATTTTTCACAATAGTGTTGGCTACAATAACAATCAGGCAATCAGTATGGGTGTAAGTAAAAAGCCTTCATAAAGAAATTTATATGCAGCAGTAGCATATGTAAATACATGTTAGCTTTTTTTATAAAGCTGCTGTATCATTAACATTGCAAAACAGGTAATTTGATGCGCTGCTGCTGAAGATTCAAAAAGCTATAGATGCTGTCACGTAAGAGGTGCGGTTTTTTTTATAACTGTTCTTTCCAAAATCCTTTGGAATAGGAGAGTAGCCTGTATATCCTATGCATAACTCATTCTATGCATCCGGTACGTTTCTACATGTGATCAAATATATTTCTTTCTTACCATTTCAATTACTTTCTGTAACGGTAAATTGACTAGCTGGCCAATAGTTCACCAATATCCTGCAAGTATATTGTTTACTATTCAGTACAGCCCTTTCTGAAACCCTGAATTTGAATATGTTCTACTAACCTTGCTTGGCACAAGCCTGCAGTTGGATTCCAAATGCAAACAAAAGCAGTCTGGGTCAGAGAAATAGTTTCCTGAAAACAAGTGGACATGTGTACTAGGAATATTCAAGACTTTCACAAACAACTGCTATAATTATGCTAAGTAAATGCTGAGTGAAATGAGTTAAATCAGATGATAAACAGCTGCAGAAAGAACATATCAAGAACCTTGCCATCATTAATAGTGATTGACTGGTTTTGGGTTGCAGGGGGAGTGGAGTGAAGAAAAAAAAAATGGATGACAGCCTTTAACTAGCTGCTTTATGCATGTGGTGAAAAAAATCTAGATTTCTGCCTTGTATAATACTCAAATGTACCATTGTAGTTGATTCTTAATAATAAGTGTCATCTTTTGATCAGTTTGGCTCATACTATGGACATTTGAACAATTCTGATGCCAAATGGAGAAAAGAAAAACATTTACTATATGTATGAGTCTACCTAAATCACAGAGGACTTGCCAATTTTTGTGAGTTCATTGTGGAAAAGTTCTAGTTCTGCGGTCATTTCACGGCAGCCCTACCCCTCAGTGCTGATTGGCCAAGAGGCCCTGGTGGGAGGAAGAAGGATGAAAGGGCAGCTGCCGTCTTTTTTTGCTGCCTTTTTTATACCACCCTGCTAGCTAGCACCTTCCTGTCCCCTAGAATAAAAACATAGAATAGCCATGATTCTATTTCTGTTAATTTTTGTTGTTGATTTCATGGACAATTCTGGATTTGTGGTTTTCACAAAATCCACGAAACGGTAAAATAAGTAGGTCTCTAATTATGTGTGTATAGATGAAATGCCCTCAGGAAGGTATCAGTTTGGCTGTAGATTAAAATACTGGAGGAATTCTAACAAAGAAAGCCAACATTCTACTTATTCATCAAATAGTTTTACACTTAAGGGCTATAGGAGTGATAAAGAAAATGGGAGTCAGTATTGTATGTTTGAACACTTGCTTCTAACATAATCGCATAGGACATGAGAGTACAATGCTTGAAAGGAACCCCATATCTTATGGTATTATGTAGAACTTGGAAAGATTTGTAGGCATTTGCTTGGTGCTGTTTACACAGTTAAGTGTGTTCAAGAACTGTTTGACACTTGGAGTGGGGCAAAATCTTTTTAGCTTTTATGCAGGTGATTGGTACAACATAAGGTACAAAGCACATGTAGGCCACATGCAGCTCATTGTGACTGTGTATCATGGTTCTTTGAAGACCAGATGCTTGGGGGAGGGTAGAGATTGAAGTTGGTAGAAACTGCTTTACAACTACCTTAATTCATCAGATGCTGTGAATTTGGACACAGTACATTTGTTATCTAAATAAACTTAAGGAAACAATCGCAGTCAAAGTTGATCACATTCTGGTTGAACAAAATAAGAGAGCTTCTAGTGTCTGTTAGAAGAAAAAAAAGTGGTTTGATCCAGAAACGAAGATTACAAGTAAATTTAAACATTTTATTATAGTATTTTAAGAATACTTAGCTCTGTAGTTCTCAATCATAACCATAGCACTTACTGCTGATACAAGCTTAAGATTAAGTGACTAGAGTGCAAAGAATTGTGTTAAATACAGGAACTTCCTCTAAGTAGAAATCTTGTAGTTCTTGTAAATTACTTTTTTCTGGTGCTGTTTACATTGTGGAAGCCAGTCATGCTTGTGGCTCTGAAAAGCAGACCTAAGTATATGTGGCATTAACACATAACTAAGGAGAAGGGGGAGAAGCAACTCTGGTTGGCTTCCACAAGTTGTCTGTTTGAATACAGACTCAGAAGAGCTTAGTGGGCACTAAAAAAACTCTCCCCTGGACCCAAGACACTTTAGTCATGTTCACATAAAGCTCTGACAGGCCTAACTTGCCTTCAGTTTTGTAGCAAATGAGATGGAGTGTTGTCCAAAGACTGGGTGGTTGTATGACAGATAAGATAAACTGTTCTTTGTGGCTGGAGGGGACAAGACTAGGAGCAATACTTGTAAACTGCTGCAGGGGAAATTTAGGTTGAATCTCATTAATTGCTCTGTCATTATAAGCAGACTACATGAACACTTAATTAGAATCATTTACTCAGGGATGATTCTGCCTTGAGCAGGGGATTGGACTAGGGGATTCTTTCCACCCTACTGTTCTGTGATCTTATAAAATGTATTTATTTATTCTCCCGTTGAGTAGAATCTAATACCTTCTACGGACTGGCCATGATGAAGTATTAATTTCTTCCAGTAAAAAAATCTGAGAAATTTCCACCACTAGAAGTATTTCTGGGAAAGGAAGCAGTACAAGCATTCAGCCACCAATTGCCCCCTCCCCTGTTCCTCCTGCCTCCCCCAGACCAAATTATCCTGGTCTGGGGAAGGCACAGGGAGCAGTGACTACTCCATTCCTCTTGTTTCCAGGAGGAGTGGAGCAGCAGGGAAAGACTCTGTGTTTCCTCAGACCTGGGACATTTTTAAGCGTGTAATCATGTTGTCAAGTGTAAGCAGTGCAAGGAGGAGATGCAGGACCTAGTTGCAACAATGAAACATCATAATGAAAACTGCTAATTGGGAGAAGATGATGTGGATATGTCTGAAGAACAATGTAGATCAACTGGTTAGTAAATTAAATAATTTACTTTGTAGTGCATCATTCTACAAGACTCTTTCTATGCCTTTTTAGTATAAGTGTCATTTAACAAGTAAATTCACAAGTTGTTTGCTATGTTGGATGTTGCTAGAAAGTTTAGGTTAGCTAATCCTTACGACTTGTTTAATTAGTTAACTAGGTTTAGAATCTGTCACCCAAGTTTACGGTATAGAAGGCTGCAGTAAGAAATCTAGAGTTGCCAATTGCCACTGGATATCATTTTCCTACTTTATATGACATAATACATGCCCCTTATTTTGGAACATCATGGCCCCAAAGCATGCTGGTGATGCCACAAGTCTATTCCCTATTTTACTTCAGCATAACTCGGCTTTCCCAAGGGAACCTGATTTTTGAGAAAACAAGTATAAGATGAGAAGTGCCAGTAAGTTCAATGGGGCATACACTCCAAAATTAAGTGCGCTCTTAAGTGCAGTCAGTCTTAGCTTTTTTGGTCATTTGGAATCGGATCTGCATCGTTGCTGAAAAAAATGTAAATGATTTAACTGAATAATAGTGAGAAGAACTGAGAAGAATGAACATTCAAAAATCACTTTTGTTTTAGGATCCTATTTAAGCATAAGAGACTTTAACTGCCTATCTGCAACAACTTCAGAGTCATCCATTGGTACTTTCAGCAGCAGTGCTGTAACTTAAATGTATTTCAGACAACAAAGTATCAGTAGCAAGCAAAAGATTCCATCATCCAGTAAAACCACCACCATGGATGATAGGTTTGTACTAAGAACCAGCAAATGCCAACAAGGCACCATAGATGAAAAGATTGCTTGGTTCATTTATGCCACACATTTTGTTTGCCTTGTTAACAATAAACATTTCATTGACATGGCTGAATCCTTACAACCAAGCTACACTCCACCTGATAGAGCAGACATTGGTGGAAGGTTGCTAGATACAGTGTATAAGAAGGAACTTGGATAGTGTGCAAGAAATACTGAGGGGAAATTTGCCAGTTTAAGTCTTGATGGGTGGAGCAATGGACATAATGATCCAGTAATATGTGCCTGTGACGCAACGGAAAAATGGGGTTACATATCTTTCAAAAACAATAGATATACCGGAAAATGCCCACACAGCAGAATACTTAAAAGAAGTGGCAGTGAAAGCTGTAATAAACAGTGAACAAAAATTCAACTGTTTTGTCACAGACAATGCTGCAAACATGGCAAAGATGAGAAGATACTTAGAAGAAGAAACGGAAGGATGCTCCTTAATAACATATGGCTGCAGTGCCCATTTAATACATCTTTTACCCAAAAAATTAAGTACTTCTCCAGGAATAAACGAAAATTTTATTGACCATACAAAATAATTCCATAACAACCATTTTGCTTCAGCTTCACTGAAGAGAGCAGGAGGATCCAAACTAATTCTCCCGGAAGATGTTTGGTGTACTTCTGTGGTTGATTGTTTTGAACAGTTTTTTTTTTCCTAAGAATTGGCCTATTATCATAAAAATTTATGAAGAAAACCATGATAAAATAGATGGAAGGATCTCATCCAAAGTATCTAATATTGGATTAAAGAGGAATGTAGAAGATATGCTCAGTATACTGACACCTCTATATCCATAGCCTTAAATAAACTTGAGAGAAATTGTTGCTGATGCTGTCGAAATTTGGAAGGCACTTCAAGAGATATTGAAGAAAGAAATACCTTGAAGAAAGTTCAACTGCAGGCAATAAAGAAGTGAATGGATCAAGCACTAACTCCACCTCTTTTTTTAGAACATTCACAACCCCAGATGTAAAGGTAGATGCCTAACTTCTGAAGGAAGAGATGCTGCTGCTATGGTATGAGCATCTCAAAAACACTCCTCAGTTATGCCAGTCGTAATAAATTTCAGGGCTGGAGGGGAACCACTTAAACGGTACGTGTTTACTGATGATGTTTTGAACAAAGTCACCCCCCTGAATTGGAAATCACTAGCCAGCCACCTTGAAACAGAGTTCCTTCAGTTGCTAAGCCAACTTTTCACAGCAGTAGCTTCCTCTGCAGGCACAGAGAGAATATGTTCATTGTTTGGTATTATTCACTCAAAGCTAAGAAATTGACTGGGAGTTGAAAAAGCAGGAAAACTTGTATTTCTGTTTCAGCCTATGAATAAAAATCCCAGTGGGACTGGGGAAGATGAGATCTAGTTGTAGACAGTTTAAGGCCAGTGTACGTTTAGTGGTGTGATGACTTGTCTGTTAGAATTCATTTGAAAACTTAAAAAAAGAAAAAAGATTTTAAGGACGGATGTTATAAAATGCTGTATTGAGTTGTGAATTAACATGTTTTAGTGATCAGATTTGTGCCATTGTTTAAGAAATAATGTGAAAAAGTATCAGTGGGAAACTTGATTTTTAGATCAATGATTTTTAAATCAGGGTTTAAATCGATGATTTGAATCACCTTTGATTTTAATCAGTCCACTCTAAGATGTCCATGTTGCTTGTGTCTATGGAATAACATCGGTTGCAGTTGAGTTGTTTGGGTGGGTTTCTTCACTTGGGTTTATTTACTTGTATCCTCAGCTGTTTCTGCAGATGTGACATTTCCTTATCTTATCTGTTCGTATTTTTTTTTCTTCCCTGGCACATACATACCACATTCATACAAAAACAATTTTAACCTATTGACCTATATTATATAACAGTCTAAGCTAAAACTTATAAGTAAAATAGGATTTTATAAAAACAAAGAATTTGATGGATTTTGTAAAAGCAAAAAACAAAATGAAAAACAAGCAGTAATTAATGGTTTTATAAAAAGCAAAGCTGACTTTAATTCTACAATTGTAAAAGACCAGAAGCAGTAGCTCAGCCAGTAAGCAAGAGAAAATATTTACTCATACTTATCTTCATTCAGTGTGCTCCTCTCCAGAAGAAATTGTTTCTCCAACTATTTTTGTTTTTATGCTTTACATAATCTAAAAAAATACAGTTCATATTTGGCAGGCATTATAATCCCACCAGTAAAAACCTGATAATCTGGAATAATATCAGATTGCATGAATTTCCTTTTTATTCTATGGATCATTTAACAAAAGAATCATTGCCAGCAGCGTGGGTGAAAATAGTTTTTCTTTATTTTTCAAACTAATGTAGATGCAGGGTTTTTGAGCCTTTCATCCCCCAGCATGCAAGAAAGCTTCTTTAAATAGTTTTTTACTCGAAGCGAATGTTGCAGTGCCTTTCTGCCAGGCCTCAGTGGAGGTATGGAATGATATAGGACCGGGAAAACAAAAGCATTTTCCTTTCAGAATAAGTGAAGGAAGGACTGGAAGTTTATCCTTTGTGTTCCCTTCTTACTTGTCCTTTCCTACACCACAGCTGCAAACAGAGCATCTGGTCTGCCCATCTTAACTAGAGGTTACTTTCCCTTCACCTACAGGCCTGAGCAGGGGCAGAACCTCTAGTGGTGACATTTACTCTTTCTTCAGTAGCTTGCTGTAGCAGTATAACCTCTCCAAAGGAAATCCAACATTGTTATACATCCTTGAGCCCCCCCAGCCCCCCCCCCCCCAGGAAGATCACTTCTGTCTGAATGTCTTAGAAGGCTCACTGATCTAGAAAAATGTCAGTTTTTGAAAGATTGTATCTTTCCTAGTTTCAGCTTCCCTCCAACCATAAACTATGCTTAAGTATGGATGGGGGGAGGGGGGCACAATTTTGCACTGCCACCCCCACTGCTGCTGGCTGGTCTGCAGCCCCATGTCATTGGCACAAATTGGGAGGGGCACATGACATCCCCTAACCCCTCACCACATGCACACCTGCTCCATACAACCCTGCGCACCCCTTACCACTAGGCAGTCCCTAAGCCGTGGCTCTCCAACCCCCCCATCCCATAGACTTACCTGTATCCAGCTGCCAGACCTGCTCCCACCACCTTGCCTGGCTGTGTTGCTGGCTGTGTGTGTGCACATGCACATCACACTTCCTGCTTCCAGTCACCCTCCTTCCACTCCCCTGAGTCCCAAGCCTTGCAGGCTGAAACTCTGCCAGCCTTCAAGAGGAAACCTGCTGTTTCCCACTTCAAAGTAGAAAATCCATGTTTCCCTCCTTCAAAGGGGGAAAATCACCAATTTTCTCCTTTTAAAGGGGAAAATCCACACTTTTCTGCAAGAAACAGAAAACCTGGATCCCTGCTAATAACAGAGTAGGTTAGGTTGCTTTTGTGTACCACTTGTACACAGCTTTCAGTTCCTATATCACTTTCACAATAAGGGCTTCTGAATTGCATTATGAGAAGCTTTCCTACTATAAATATAAACTTGGTGATGATTCTGATTTGAAAAAAATGATAAATGTACAAGATTGAAAAGGGAAGCAATATAGCTGTACTCTTAAGTCATTTGAGTGATGTTGAAAAATGTTCCTTTATCGAAGTGAAAGAAGTATTGGTAAAGAGCTAAATGTTATTGGTAAGGAGCTCAATATTATTATGGCTGAAAGAAACCTTAATAGATTACTTTGACTGCCATTATTAGAACGAGTAGAGTTGTAGATCTCCGAGGTCTTATTTACTTTGCCATTCTAAAAGAGATACTTTTTTTCCTATTAAAGAGAGAGTTCACAGGAAAGTAGTCAACAGGGGGAGTGTTAAATTGTTGCTTCTTGTCACTGTTTGAAAATCTGAATAATTTTGTTAGAAACCTAATTTGAAATTTATTGGGCTCATGTAGTCAATAAAGCTGCCAATTCGGGAAAGAGCAGGCAATCCTTGTCACAAGTTTACTGTTTGCTAACAGAAAATGGTTGTCTAAGTACTTAAATGTAGACTTAGCAAAAGTAAAAATGTTTAACTATGAAACTATAATTGGTATTTTGGGCTAATGTCATGCAGTATCGGTAGATAACATGGGTGTGCATTTAATAGGTTTCAATACAAATACTGCTTGTTCAGAAAAGTTGCGCTCAGTCAAATGTTACTGCTGTTTTTTCTAGCTTAACATTTGTCGTTTATGTATTACTGAGGCTGTTTGTCTGCTTCTCTCATTTGTCAGTATATTTTTATTTTGTTGGGGGAGTTGTTTGTTTTAAACTTGCTCACCATCTGACATTGAGCCATTGGCACTCGTTTACTATTAGACCACTCTCTTTTATCATCATTGTTAGTGATGTATCCATGCTACTCTCCAACAGCATTGAGACAGTGTGCTCAGATTGTCTATTAATCATTTTACACATTTGTCCTAAGTATCTTTTGGATACTCAAATGGCTTCATCTGTGACAAGCAGTTATGTTTGTTTTGGAGTTGTTTGGTTTTTATTATCCTATATAGTAAACTAAACTCAGTATTTATTTGATGTAGAGAGCTCAAGTAACTCCTGATGGAGTATTGAATTATCACTTTTTTCTGTTGCTTTATTTTAATAATTTTACCTTCGTGAATATTATATAGAACTATATTTTAAGGTTTTTCTGAGTGACTTCAAACAAAGTGAAAAGGTATAGGAGTACATAGGACTTCAGCATTTTTCCCTCTGAATCTGCATGTGTTAAACCTGTATGCTTTAAGGTTGTTGGTTGTAGCCATGTTGATCTAAGGACATGGGCAGACAAGGTTCTTTAGGTAGATGTGATATCTTTTATTAGACCAACTAAATAGTTAGAAAAATTTGTTCTTTGCAAGCTTTTAGGCATAAACAACCTTCTTCAGGCATGGGGAGAGTCTGCTGGCCATAGGCAGCGGAAGGAGGGGTTAATGGGGCTTAGCCTCCCCCACCCCCAAAAGAAGGACAGCAGTAGGGCTGCAAGGCAGCCTGACTGAGGGCTTCCAGGAAAGCAGGGGTGGGGAGGGAGTGGGGCTGGGGCTAGGGGAGGGGAAGGTGCTGCATAGCCAGCGGCACATGGGACTGAGGCACAAGTGGCTTGTCTGGGAGCCATAGCCCCTGCCGCTACCTACACCCCAGGAGGCACAGAGAAGAGGCGTGTGCCCCCAGATTGGTGCAGGGCAGGCTGCTGCTGTGGGCCAAGACTTCACCAAACTGTTCCCAGTGGGGAGAGGGGGGCTGGGAGGAGTCTAGTGTAGCCTCCACCCCAGCCCGCAGTGGCTCCCTCCCCTCCCCCATGCAGATCCAGAGGAATGTGCGCCCCATACACTCCCAGGACACGTGCAGCAGCAGGAGCCACCACTCCCTTCCCATGCCCCCTGGAGAGCAACAGTGACTCAGCACAGGGGCCCTGGGGGCTCCATCCCCTCCGGTCTGATGGCACAGCCAAACTTGGCCCTGCTCTGGCCCCCGGCTCTGGGCCCCCAGGTGGTGTGGCGCCAGAACCAGAGTGCAGAGGCAGCTGGGGCCAGTGTGGGGCTGGGAAGTGGCCCTTCCCCCACAGACTTTCCTGGGTGGGGGGGTGTGCATGCACACGTGTGCGCACACACTCAGGCCTCCCAAAAAGTGTTCTCCCTCTGCCTGTGCTGCTGGTGCTTGGCTTTGATTTCACCCAGAAGAATCCACAATATGCAAAATGCAGGTTTGTGAAAATGCAGATGGTTGGCAGTGAGGATCAGAGGGAATGGGAGATGATGGGTTCGCACCTATTGTCAGGTAGGGGGGATGTAGAACTGGTGATAGAATGTAGCTAGTAAAATGCAGACAGGCTACCTGGGGGTGTCATATGGCAAACAGGTTATAATACCGACCTTTTTATGGCCCACCTGAAAGAAGTCAAGAACTGCACCATCAAACCCATGCTATACCCAAGGTATATGATGATATCTTCATCATTTTGGACTGAAAACCTGCAGTCTCTGATTTCCATCACATATTCAATAAACATAACCCTTCCATCAAACTGTCAAATACTCCAGCACCACCATCTCCTTCTTAGACACCAGGATCAATATCCAGAATGGTAAAATACAAACCACCATATACAAGAAACCATGGAATAGCATACATATCTACACAGAACCAGCAATCGCCCTAAACACACCAAGAGAGCTGTAATCTACAGCTAAGCCTTCCAGTACCATCACATTTGCACTGAGAATAGCAATAGCAACATTGCAAACTTCAAAAGGGCTTTTGCACAACAAGAACACTCCTCCAGAGAAAGAGAGATCACACTCTTGAAAGCACCACCCGGATACCACATGAAGACTTGCTGCAGTCCAAGGAGAAAATCCCCATGAATCTCACACCATTGGTTATGACGTATCATCCTTCCCTGGAACCTATACAGAAAATCTTCAAACAACTGCAACCCATATTAGAAGAAGACCCAATTCTTAAACTTGTCTTTCTAGAAGCACCCATCCTGTCCTTTAAATGAGCACCAAACCAAATGTTTTTGGTCATTTTGAGCTAGCACTCTGCTTTTATAGGAATTAATAATTAAATGTAAATAAAAGTTGGATCTTCTACAAAATCATTTTACTTCTGAAGTGCTGAATGCATAAATAGGTTCTAAAAGTTTGCTGATATAATGGGTCATCTTGTTTTTACCCTTGGCAATATTGCGAGCTTTATTCCTAAAAAGAATGAGAATCCCAGTGTGTGGGGACTGTCATGCTGAGAGAGAGACTTTTTTTTTTTTTACATAGCAACATAATTTATCTGTAGAGAACTAATTTAAAACGTGTATGTTTAAATGATGCTTGAGGGTTATGATGTGAGTTTTACTGTAGCCATCCTTAATCATAAAATATAAAAGGATTAAATGTTTGATTATGATGATTATAATTACTGCAGCCTCTGCTTTAATGTAGTTGTGGTAAAGTTATTAGATATTGAAACATCTGTTGAAATAGTCAGATATTCAGAAATTATTTACTATAGCCTTTAACTGAAAATGTGTTTATTTGCTTGGCCTGTTAGATCCTTTTGCTTTACAAGAAAACAAGCAAATGAATTTAGCATTCAACTCTTGTCCAAATATTTAATTTTAAGTAAATATTTTCTCAATAAAGTGGTTGCAGTTGAATTATCGTGACTGCTTACAATCATACCTTGATTGCAAAATGTTTCTATTAATCCAGTTTATATAGTGAAAACATTCCGTGTGATCTGCTCCAATCTGCATATCACATACTTGCAACAAGAAACATAAATGGATGCTTGAGTGGTGTGGACATGCAGGGCAGTACTAGGGGCTGTGTTGTTGCTGACAGCAGCCCTACTGACAGCACACTGGCTGTTTTCATTCTCCCTCTCAAGAGTCGATGCCCAGGGTGCGGTGGTTACCCCCCACCCACTCCTTCCATTACACTACTGCTTGCAACAAACTACAGGCAAAAATTACTTGCAAAAATTATTAATCAAACGGCTCTTAATTTTTAAAAAAGGAAAAAGCTGCAACATTTCTGGAAGGAAGTTATAATCAGAAAAGCAACATTTTTGCTAGATTATTTGTTCCAAAATATTTACCCATCTTTAATGCTGTTATCATACAATGCAGAAGAAATGCATCGTAAAAACTTTTAAATGGGCTAAATCAAACAATTCATAAATATTGAAATAGAAAATATAAATATGTAAATAAACACATTTACATATGTAAGTATAAAAAATTTAGATATAAAATGAGTTTCAGGCAAATTAAGTTTATGGGTTAAGTCAGGTTTCCAAAGAGTTTTAAATTTTGATTCCATTTTAGTTTAAAATCCAAATACTCTAGTTTCTTTTACAATAAGGCTAATTGTAGGAAGTACTAATCAAACATAATATTTCTGAAGTGTTTTTTTTTCATTGTGGCAGCTTATGTATCCAACTGCTTAAAAAAAATAGATTGAGGTCCATATTTTAATTGAGCACAAGACATGAAGACTTTTTTTTTGGAATTAAGGATGTTTTTACTTATCCAGTTAAATGTCATATTACATGTGCATACCTTTACCTTTTAACTTGACCTTCCCATATAATGAAGTATTTTTGCACAGGTTATGCATGCAAATGTACATACTGAGTTGTGTGTATCTAATCTTGCATTTTCGTACAGTGTCAAAATAGTTGAAGCTCCCATATTTAAGTCAGGAAAACCTAAATTTAAATCTGTTAGTGATCTGAGATAAATGCTAGGTTTTAAGATATAATTTGGCAAAATATTTATGCATTTGGTCCTCTTAATACCATTTTAAAAAAGGTATTGATATGGTAAAGGTTTCAGTTCTCATATAAAGCCCTTTGACATTTAAACAGAAAGGTCAATTCAGTCATTAGTGAAATGAACACTCAACTTATAAATAGGATTCTGTTTTAACAACATGCAAAAAAAGACTGTAGGAAAAAATAACAACAACAATTTGAAGCTAGCTTGCAGCAGAATGTATATGTTGCCTTTTCTTATCACTTCTTGTCTTTACTAATACAAAGTAGGACTCTTACAGGCAGGACTTAATAGCTAAGTATAGACATTCAGGGAGGTTAAATCAAAATGGCCTCATGATTTAAACTTAGCTCATCCTGGTGCCGACATTACACTTACAGACTTGGTCTCAGTGACTGGCAATCACTCTAAACCTGTAACTGTACAGAAGTTCCATGCACACAAACTGGTCTAAAAATTGCAGAGCCTAGTATAAGATGAACCTGGTTATATGTAGTATAAGACTTATTCAATTTAGGTCAAACAAGTGCATGAAACTTTTGCCCACTCTTCCTGCACAGCCCCAGGACTGAGAAAACCCAGCCACTGGCCCCAGCCCTGGGGCTGCTCTTTTCACCCGACTTCCTCCTGCACTGGGCTGTTTTTTTTATGACGTGCACTGATGCAAACCCATATTGGATTGGCACCAATATAAGGAAAGTTGATCGTATCGGCAATCAGCTTTCTTTGGTTGATACGGTCAATAATGTTGCAAATAAATGCCCCACGCATGCACGTAGCCGCAGCACAGCACACCAGGAGCTCAGTCTGGCAGTGTAGAGAGCAGCTGGGTCTGGCTGGTAAATCTGTTGTGAGGTAAGGGGTGGGGGGAGATCGAGGCCCCTACATCGAGGGGGAGAGTGGGACTGGGGCAGGGGCAGGCACCCCAGCAGGGCATGGGATGGAGCCACAAGCAGCTTGTCTGGGGGGAGGGGTGGCTCCCACCGCTGCATGCACCCCGGGAGGGCATGGGGAGTGTGTGCCCCCTGACGTACGCGCAGGGTGAGGGCAGGCTGCCACTGCGGGCTGAAGTTGGGGTGGTGCTGGGCTCTTCCTGGCAGGGGACTAGGGCTGGGGCTGCACTTGAGCCAGGTGGCAGCGGTGCTGGGAGCAGTGGCTAGGGTGAATCTTGTTGGTGGTTTTAACCCCCTCCCAGCGCTGCTACTGCCCCCCCCAAGCACAGCCCAGCACAGTCCCCCACCAGGAAGAGCCCAGCTTCAACCTGCCCTTGCCCCATGTGCAGATCCAGGGGCACACGCTCCCCATGCCCTCCTGGGGGGCGTGAAGCGGTGGGAGCTGCCCCCTGGATGAGGCACTCGTGGGTCCATCCTGCAATCTGCCCAGCTGTGCAGTGCCTGCCCCAGCCCTAACTCACTCCCTCACCGCTGGGGCCTCAATATGCCTCCCAATATACAAGTACCTCACCTGGAGTCCCACTGTTCTTCAGTCAACAAATACAGCTGAAACTCACTAGTAAAGAGTCCTTTTCTAGTACTGGCTGACATAGGTGACATTGCCATAAGTTATTCCAAGTAGCTTAAGACACAGAGGACTAAATATCTAACTCTCTTGAAGACTGACCTGGGCATAAGCCTGCTGCCATGTAATAAAAAAAAAACCCTACTAAATTTAAGAAATTACAAAAAGCAAATCTACATTGAAAAGATACTGGGATTAGGATATAGAGAATACATTTTACATTTCAGCAGATCTCACGGGTCTGGCATTGCTTTGCTTTGTTTTCTTCCCTCAGAAAATAGGATTTCACTTGACCATATGTAGTGCCACAAATGTCACTTCTGAATACTGCAAATAGTTTTGATGGCAGTAGAAACAAAGTGGCAATGTTTATAATCCAGCATTGGATAATCAAACAAATACAAATGATGGATGACTATCAGTATTTGAGCGGAGCATCCTAACCAGTACTAAATACTTTGAGGTGTTGCTTTTTAGGGTGAAATGTGAACATGCAGTGCTATTTGCTTACTGCTAGACACAAATTGTAGCAAAACTGACAGCCTTAAGACATGGGTCGGCCTAGAAAACGTGGCTGCTGATGGCAAACTTTTCCTTGGAATTTGTGTTATACTTACCTAATAGTAAATTTGAAGAAGTTTAGTTAAAAATGTTTAAAAGGCGGGGGGGGGAGACAAAACCATCTTCATTTTAAAGATGTCAGGTTTTTTTAGTTTAAATCTTGGGTTATATGTATACGTCTGAATAACCCGTGTACTCTTAATAAAAATACCAGTTTGTAACACAAATATTGGATACTTGCATGTTCTGTCTGCACTCCCTCTAGTCTCCTGTCATCCACCAACCCGTCTCCTTCACTATTAATAAAAATAATAGTGCCAGACTATTTAAGATGAACACAGTTCTGTGACTTCCTCATAGTCATAGCTTTCTGTCCATAAAGAAAAATCACAGTTGTACAAAATTTCAGTGCAGCAGGTAGAGAAAAGTTGCTGGCCTCTACTAATTCTTCTTGGAAAGAGGATAAAAGAAATATGTGATTGATTAGTTGTGTATTGAGTTAAGATTGTCATTCCCAGTACATATCCATAGTAAGCGTGTCATTACTAGAGATGAGTGTCTGGGTAGGTAGAATATTTAAACTGGTGGCCATGTAGGTTCCTTTTCTTTTTCTCCCTTACAACCTGGAGAAAAATAGTTCCAAGTCTGCAAACATGAATATTACCTAAGTTAGTATCCTAAGAGACTGTATTATGTTGTACTGTTGTATGTTTCATATACTGTTTGTCTATTGCATAAAGGAGATTTGTTTATCCTTTTCACTGCATTAGCTCCTTTTCATTGGCTTCAAAGCCTGAACTCATTTTTTGAGAGAAAATATGATAGACCAAAGTTTAAACTTTATATACTAGATATGTTAGACACAGGTCTCTGGGCTGAGCCCAGTTCATGTGAAGCATTTTTTAGTCCTGATGGTGCTATCAGAATTTGCAGAAATTTAAAGATTGTTAGCTGTCAAAAAAAAATGGAAAAAAAAACCCCTGTCCTATTTTTACAGAGAGCACCTTCCAAATGTCAAGGTCATAAACCACCATGCTGCTACCACATAGCAGCAGTGCTAAGGCAGCTCAAACCCCACTGTGGATACAGCTCATTGGACTCTTTTTTTTTTTTCTGCTAGAGCTATATGAGCTTTACCAGAGAGCAGAAAACTGCCAACAAGGCATAGTCTGTCCCAGGAATTTTGCTGGTAGAACAACATCAACTGTAGGATGTTTTTTTTTCTTTCTTTCATGTCCCTAACCAGCATAGTTCTGATGACAGAGCTTTGGAAAAAAATATAAAAACCAGTGGAGCTCAGCCTTTTAGAGTAGTGGGCTAGGTGCTTGTGACCTAGCTGCATTGTGGGCCATTGTTTTTCTCCTGTACCTCAATCTCTGTATAAATCGAGGGTGTCAAACTTATGGCTCAAAGGCTGGATCCATCCTGCAGAGCCCCGTCCTCTGACCCCTAGTGCTGCCCCTAGGTCTGATCAGACCCACCCAGGGAATGACTTTGCACCCTTGGGGCAGGGCTGCAGGCTGGATCCCACCCACAGACCCCC
>NW_017728998.1:28537857-28542163 GCF_001723915.1 Gavialis gangeticus | reverse complement strand
CTGATCTGGTGGCCACTTCAACTGGATGGATACCCATGCTGTGTAGCTCATTTTCCAGAATGAGCTGGATAGGCATCATGTGCTGCCTGCTCCAGTTGAAGCAGCCACCATGCTGTGTGCAATAGCCACCCCAACTGGACTGTGCCACTGCACATGACACTTGTGCCAGCCACTCCAAGACCCTCTCTGCACATGGCACTTTCAAGTGCTATTTGCAGTATGGATCCCCCAGCCCACCTGGAGTAGGTGCTGTATGCAGGGGATCCTGGGATTGCCAAGGTGGCCACACATGCAGCGTGGCAGCTACTGTAGCTGGACTATGCTGCCCATGGAACCCGTTCCAGCCACTCTGCATGTAGGTCCACATACCCCATGCAGTGTAGGTCCCAGAGCAGCTGGAGTGGCTGCTGGATCAGGTATGCTGGGGAAAGGAGAAAGGGAAGGAAAAGGGGTTGGGGTTGGGGAATCTGTGGGCCCTATCCAGCTTACATACCAGCCCTACACAAGTAAGATGAGTTTGAGACCCTGGTTTAAACCATACAAGAATAGTTTTAGACTGCCTTATTTGAAAACTTTACTCCAAGATTCTTGCTGATTCCAAAAGGTCACAGGGCCACTCTCAAAAACCCAGTGTAGTATAACTGAACGAAGTTGTAAAACTGTAAACACCTCTGCACTTTTATTTAATATAGAAAACATTTTAGATGTTTAAATTATCATCTTTTCATTAGCTCTTCGTAGTTTGACTCATTTAATCTCTTAATTTATTCCTCCCACGCACCGGGTAGCTTAATATGTGTTCTTTGTTTTTATTATTAAGCTGGGTGACATCCCAACTATTGTATTATTTTGCTATCTAGTTTTTTCAGCAGTTGATTTATTTTTGAGCTACTTCTGATTCTGATGCCATCCTCCTGAATTTTATATGCAGACTCCTTTGTGTTATTAGTTTGTCTTCTTGTAGTATAGTGGTTCCCAGTATTAGTCACACTGCTGAACATCTCTCTATTCCTATTCTGAAATATTTTGAGTGATGTATAACATAACTGATTTACTGTGCACCAGGCTGAAATTTCTGAAGTTCTTTATTGATTTTTATATGAGAAAAAAACTAGCTTTCTGCAAATCTATTGCCGTTCATTACAAGCAGTTAGAAAATGCCAACCTTCAAGAATACACACAGTAAATTACACTTATTAAAGCAAGCAATGTCACTAGCACTTGAGCAACCCTGCTGAAGCCCAATCTATTCTAGAACAATCCTGGAAAAATAAAATATTTAGAAACAGGATGAGCCATGTGAGGACAGTATTTTTAATATCAATTAAATGAAGAGGCCATATAGAAATAAATACAGTGATTTTCAAACGGAATATTGAGTTAATACCATAAAACTTAAGTAGGCAACAGTTTGTGAGATGAAAGGGATTATACCTAAGTCAGGAATATAATTGAGTAATGGGTAGGAGTGCACAGATAAAGATTTTGGGGGCCGATTGGTATTGGCTGATATGGCTCATTAATAATCTCATTGCTGCTTGGAGAGCAGCATCAGGCTGGTAAGTCTTGGGGGGTGAGGGTGGTGGAAAGGGCCGGAGGGGAGACAACAGATCAAGGCCCTTATGGTAAGGGAGGGAGTGGGGCTTGGGCCTGAGGGAGAGGCAGGCACTGCCCAGCCAGAGCGGGGCAGGGGTAGAGCCACAAGCAGCCTGTGCAAGGATTTTCTGGATGAATTGGTTTACTGGTGCACCCTGGGAGAGGCACCAAGGGGCATGTGCCACCCGCATCTGTGCACGGGGCAAGGGTGGGCTTCTGCTGCAAGCTGGGGCCAGGAGTGGCCCCAGGCTCTTCCTTGCAGGGGGCAGGGCTGAGCTTGGGGTGGGCAGCAGTGGTGCCGGGAGGGCAGTGTTGTGGGGGCCTACAACAAATTCTGGGGTGGCCACAGCCCTGTAGTCCCCTCTCCCAGCACTGCTCCTGTCCTCCCAGGCCCAGCCTCACCTCACCGCTGGGAAGAACCCAGCGCCACTCCTGGCCCCAGCTCTCAGTGGCAGCCTGCCCTCACCCCACGCACAGATCCAGGGGGCAGCTGCCTCTCTGTGCCTCCCCCAGGGCTCACTCATGGCTCCATCCCACACTCCGCCCTGCCTGGGCTGGGCAGTGCCTGCCCCTGTCCCAGGTCCAGCCCCAAGCCCCACTCCCTCGCTCACCATGGGGGCCTTGATCTGCCCCCACCCCTTTTCTTCCACAGACTTATCAGCCAGACGGTGCATGCAACAACATTATCAGCCACATCAGCCAAAAAAAAAGCTGGTTGCCGATAATGTCAAATTTGTTTTTATTGGTGCCAATACGTTATGAACCGATGTATTGATGCACCTCTAGTAATGGGCTTTTTAACATGCAAAAGAAGCAATTTTGGCATTGGGTAAGTCCAGAACACTTGGTTGTAATTCTCTTTTGTTAAAATACTCAGTTCATTAAAGTACTTTTTAAAGGCTCAGGCTTTTAGCATGTAATAGTTGATTGTATATGCTGTTTCTGCATATTTTTATAGTCAGACTTGCATTATTCATAGTAATGTTTAGCTTCAAGTCAAAAAAAAAATTCACCAACTCTACAGTGGGTAAGAGTCATGGTGTTGGATGGATTTTTATATCAACTTGCATGTTTTACTACTGTGAATACTACATAGTACTCTAGTGCACAGTGTCAGCACTACAAGCTCTCTAGTCTTCCGGGGCCTCAGAATTCAAATGTCTGTGTATACGGCTCTGAGTAAGTGTCTTTACCAGGGAAACAAACCTGGAGAATTCTTATGGATTACTTCCATGTGTATATGCAGCCTCTGTTGTGCTTTAAATAAGATAGGAATGGCACTTCTAAATTCCTATTGACTTTTGTGCTTAATGAGATTTTTTAAATCCAAACTTCTACAAGTGTGGAGACTGGTATTGATCCTCCCTATCAGTTCTGTTTTCTCTGAATAATTTCTGTTATGTTAATATATTAAAATATGAAATGGTGTAAGGGGCATTTGTGTTTGTTTATCAAAAATCTAAGTGTTTGACCTTAATTTTGTGAACGAGATTTTCACCTCCTTTTGGAGGAGTCAACCACAAATTAAGTAGATCCTTAATTTTCATGCTAGTGAGCGTAATCTTAAAATTGTATTCACAAGGCTTTTACAAATTCATAATTTTCCTTTTGTTTGTAAAAAATACAGTTATATATAATGGAAGTATGTGGTTTGTGTTAATAAGGCAATGATGCTGTAAAAGGCACTTATAAAAGACTCAAAGGAAGAGAGATATGTAACTTTTATTACACTTAAATTCTCAGAACTGTTAGTATAATTTCTAAGAACTTTAGTAAAGGCACTCCATCTTTGCTATCTCTGTTTATCTACCATCGGTCATTTGCTCTATATATCCACCCAGCAGCACTTTTCTCCTTTTTAAACCAAAAAAGTTCAAGAGATTGTGGTTTAATCTTATAATATTATCAAAGTTGATATGGTAATTTTTTAATACAGAACTAAGCTATTTCATTACATATTTTAAAATTATTCTGTTACTGTTTTAAATGTGAAAATCTCAGGGTACTTTAAAAATGAACAAATATATAACTTAAATAAAAAAAACCAGAACTAAATAGCATCCTTAGATATAATTCATAATTTATAAATCTGACCTTTGAATCTAACTTTATCTATGTGACTGTTATTACAAAAATAGCAACACAGTTACTTTAACCCATTTATAACAAATGGTTTTGTTTGGCTCCACCCTGTAGCTTTTCAGCCTCATAGTAGCAATTGGACTGTTTGTGTTGGCAGTTATCCCATTTTGTCACAGTATTGGGAATACAGTCCTGAAACATATGCACCAAAACCTTTACCAATAGCAGTGGTATAACACTTTCAGATGTGCTGCACAGTTTTGGTGAAGGAGAACTGGTTGATTGGTTAGAATAAAAAGTGTTAACTATACTAAAAAATGCCAACCAAGTTATGAAGACTAATATGGTATATGTTAAAGGTGAGAGAGAGTGGGAGAAATTTTACAATCTCTGAATTCTCCTTTGCCTGGTAACGGGTGTTTTGGGCCTGAAACCTTGCAAATAAAGAGAAAAAAATGTTTTGCAACTGTCTACTTGGTCTAATAAAAGATATCGCTTCTACCTCAAAATTTTTGTCTGCCTATGCCTTTAGACCAGGGACTGGCAAAGTGTGGCCCATGGGCCGGATCTGGTTGTTAGTGGTCTCCATTTCCCAGCCGCCCCTGCACATGGGTGGGGCTGGTCTCCA
>NW_017728998.1:28532035-28537760 GCF_001723915.1 Gavialis gangeticus | reverse complement strand
CCAGGGACCCCCCAGCCACAGTTGCATGGGAAAGTTCAAGGCTGTGGTTGCCATGGAGACCAGCTGCAGCCACACTGGCAGGGTGGGTGGCAGAACAGGGCATGGGGCTGCTCCAGAGGTACTGGGAATTTAAGATGAGGGCAGCTTGCTCCGGAGTCAGGGTGGAGTTTCGATCTGTAGCCTGCATGCTCTGGGCAGGAGCATGCAAGCAAGGGATCACAGCTGTGCCTCTGCTCCAGACCATTGCAGCTGTCACTGCTGCAAGGAACGGGGGCAGATCCGTGATCCCCTGCTTGTGCACCACTGCCCAGAGCATGCAGGCTACAGATCATGACTGTGCCCTGGCTTCAGAGCAAGCTGTCCCCATTGCAAGATCTCACTGGCTCCAGAGCAGCCCTCTCACCTGCTCTGCTGCGCATGCTGCCAGCATGGCCATGGCTGATCTCCATGGATACCAGCCCTGGCCATGTTGCAGGGGTGGCTGGGAAATGGAATCGGCCAGTTTGCCCACCCTTGCTTTAGACCAACACGGCTACAACCAGTGTCCCTGAAACATGGAAGATATTGTAATTGGCCGTTTTGAAATGAAAAATTCACAACTTAAGAAGGAAGAAGCAAAATTAAGCATCTTTCCTGCCATTGGACTTTGAGGTAAACAACCGGTTCCAGCCTTTGTTTTAACCTAATTTGCATACTCAGAGCAGCTTTTTTTACAGATGAACTTTCCTACCCAGGAGAAATCCATACCATCTTTTAGTTCTCCTATGCAATACATTTCATTTCTACCTGGGAGAAATTTTACAATCTTTGAATTTTCCTTTGCCTGACAAAGGATGTTTGGGCCCAAAAGCTTGCAAATAAAGAAAACATATTGCAACTATCTAGCTTGTCTAGTAAAAGATATCACCTCTACCCCAAGAGTTGTGTCTTCCAATGCCTTTAGAGCAACACGGCTACAACCAATATCCTTGAAGCTCACAACAACTCTGATTCTCTTTGCTTTTCTGGACTTTTGCCAGTGTAATGCTTTCTGATTTCATATTAAGTCACGTTCAGTACCTGCATATAAACTCTTTTCCATAGACAAAATTAAACATTGCTAAGTTGTAATTCTCTTTTCTAAGCAACATAATATCTTTAAAAAGAAAAAGAGCTCTTTTGACAAAGCGTTACGATTTCTGATATTAGTTGACTTTCAACTTAAAATGCAGGAAGATTAACAGAGGTTTAACATTCAGATGAAGTGAATCGTCATTTTCAAGTCTTGCATTTTTATGCACTAAATGCATTTGCCATTATGCTGACATAATCACTTACATTTCATGTAAAGGATTTGCCTGTTTGTTCAGGGTGTTCTCTTATAGTAAGGCAAGAATGTTTGTGGTTGTATATCTAGGTAGAGAACAAGGGAGAAAAACAGTTTTCTTTTTACATTGTTTTGATTAATGCTAATTTGTGCAATCAGAATTTATTTATGTACTCAAATCTATGCATTTTAAATCCAATTATGCTAATAGGTATTCTACTTGCGGGCATGTGTATAATCACATATTTAAAAAATTGTTACATTTTATCATTTCAGATTTGTTCCTAACTACCTTATCAGACTCCAACAAAATTCAGTTTGAGATGTGGGTGAACAAGGTAAGAAGAAACATAAAGCCAACATGTGACCTTAAAATAGATTAAAGAAACGTAAAGTGAAGAGGTAACCTGATGATGCAAGTTTAAAGAATAAACAGAGGTGACATTTAGGGTGTGCAGTTGCACTGTTGTATTCAAACTGCTGAATATCACTGGAGGAGATGATTCACTCAACATCAGATCCTAAGCAGGTTTTTAGCATGACTGCCAATTAAGTTAATCAGTCTGCCCTAATGCGCATGTTAACAGGGCTCCTGTGGTGTTGTCAGCTGTTGTAAGGGGTGACTGTCACTTAATTTGACAGCATGATGGTTTATGAAGAAAAAGCTGTTCAGAGGAGTATTTTTTTCTTCATTGCCCAAAGCTTAGATATTTTTAGTTTGATTTAAACATGGGTGAAAAAATTAGGATAAGAATAAAAGACTTTTATGGGTGATAGACAGAGAAAGCTCACTTTTCCTTTTAGATCGTGTCTAAATTATCAATATGAATCTCTCAAGTAGATATTGTAATAGTTCAAAATACTGTAAAAAAAAAAAAAAAGTTAAAACCAAGCTACAAGTATATAATTTCTCTCTTTTTTTTTTTTTTTAGTTCATGCCATTTTTGACCATTTACTTTCAATTGGTCTGCATGTCAAAGAATGACTTCTTCCAAATTAGCTTTTAATAATTAATATAAAACATTATGGGGAAGCTTGAATAGACTTAAAATAAAATATAATTGTTGCTATAAAAATGTTCTTACTGTTGCTGGCTATACAAAGGTCTTGGAGGAATTCTGGGCGGTTGGGAGCATGGAAGCAAAAAGCTGTTCTGTTGGCAATCAACCTGGTCATAACCTGGTCATGATCCAGCATTGTAAATTGCTGTAAAGATGTCAGAACAACGAAATACTGAGGAATTTCATTAGAGTGGTTGCTATTGGAATACATTTCTGAGCTAGAGGGGTGGCTTAACTTCCTTTGCAGTTTTTTCTTTTTTCTTTTTTTTTTGTATTAATCATATTCAGATATAAATTGTTGTAACCTTTAAAACAGTCAGTGAGGCTTAACTGATTTATGTCAAAGTGTTTTAAAATCATCTTGTTAGATCCTGAATTAAATAAGTAACAGGAGATGCTTTTTAAAGCTTTGAATTGGGCTACCTGTGTAATTGGAACAGCCGTTGAATCAACAACTCTATTAAAATATGTTGATTTGCAACCAAATGCAGCCTTACACTAAATCCTACAATATTTTTTCTTGCTAACCAAAATTAGCAAGATTGTTGCATGCATTTCTTGTAAGTTGTTATTTAGGCTAATGAATGTGTTCTCGGTTCCTTAATTTTTATCTTTTTATTATGGTAGAAAATGGTGAATGACACTTTTCCTATTTATTAGGGGGGGGTTTTATTGGGCACTTTTGTGTCTAGATGTACTTGAACAGAATGTGGAATCAAATTTAAAATAACAAAAACTGTTTATTTTTGGTTGAAAAAAGTTATTTAAAGGAAAAATAGTTTAAAATGCTAAACAGGTTTTGATTAACTTAAGTATCAAATTTAATGAAGCAATGTATTATTTCTGACTTGCCACAGGATTTTTAGGTTAGATGCACACATTCAAATAATTTGGAGGAATTCTCCCAGGTTTGTTCTGGTAGTATTCTTACCTAGGGCCACATGTACAGACATTTGAATTCTGAGCCTCTGGCAAGTAGAAAGCTTTCAGTGTTGTCACTGCAGCCTGAGTGGGGTCCAGTTCACACATCTTGGCATGCTCTATGGGCTCCCTTAACCCTCCTGGCAACAGATGGGAGCCCTGTTTTGCCTGACCCAGGCTGACTATGATCAGCCTGTGCTTCCATGCAGCACAATGGAGATTATGAAGGGTGGTGTTTTTCCCCCCTGTTGGAGCAGCCCAATCCAGCAAGTGACACACTGTTCTTCTGGGAGGATGGGGCATGCTTGAGGACCACATTGTCTTCTGAGAGAAGCCATAGCATGTACAGATGTTTGCTCTCCCAGAAGAAACTCTTCCAGGAGTGATTTACTCCTGGTTATTCCCAAATTATTTTTCTCCTGGAGTGGCCATTTTTACTTTGGTGAAGAAAAAGCCTGAATATCTATATACTCACGGTTTCTCTTGGGAGAGCAGCAACACTCCCAGGAGAAACTGAATGTCTCTACGAGGCCTTTAAAAATGCAAAAGCTGGTTAGATGCCTAACTCCTTTTGATTTTTTTTTCATAGCATATTGATTGATTGTCTATGAATAGCTGAAAACAGTAGGAAACTATTTCTTGAAAAAAAGTATTATTTTGATTTGGGCATTACAACCATAAAATCCTGTACTTGAGTGATCGACAGGGATCCAGGTTTTTTATTTGCTGTGGAAAAATATGTATATTCTCTTTTAAAGGAGAAAAAAAATGCAGGAAACCACAGGTTTTTCCTTGCAGGCTGACAGTTCCAGCCTGCAAGGGTCTGGAGGGACTAGGAAGAAGCCAATCAAGCAAGGGTTACCACATGTATGTGTGTGTATGCACACATGCATGTAGCAACCAGGCAGCCTGATAGAGAGTAACTCCTATAGGTAAGTCTTGTAGGTCGGGGTGGGAATAGGCCGTGGGAACTTGTCAGGGGAGCAGGAATGGGGCACATGGCCTTCACCCAGATCTATGTGCCCACAGTGGACACAGGGCTGCAGCCTGGCTGGACTGGTATGGCTAGGAGCTGCCTCTGTGAGCCAGCAGGCAGAAGGACCAGGGCCTGGCACAAGAAGCAGGGCAGCAAGACTTGTTGCAGCTGCTGCCACCGCCAGACCCCCTGTGCCAACTGTACCAGCAGCAGTGTAAGGAGTAACAGATGAGGAGGGTCTGTACTGTCCTTAACCTCCTCCCACTGCCAGCTGTTTGCATGCTGGGCTGTGGCTTTACCTTGAAGGGATGGTGGGGTAGGGGACAGCATGAGTGGCCTGAGGGGAAAAGTGGCAGTGGCCAGGCCATGCCAGCCCAGTGTGCAAGTAGCTGAGAAAGGGAGGAGGTAAGTTTAATATGCTCCCACCCCGTCCATTACTCCTTGCACTGCTGGCAGTACAGTTGGCACAGGGATCCAGGCAGTGGCAACAACGCATCTCACTGCCCTGCTATGCCCGCCAGTTCTGGGTCACACCCTCTCAGCTACAGGTTCGGCTCCTACCTGAGCCAGTCTAGGCAGGCTGAAGCCCCATGCCTGCTCTGGAATAGAAATCCAGGGAGAAATGTGTCCCCTTCTCCCCCCCCCCAATATCGTCTATGACTTTACTTATGATTAAGTACCCCTGCTGTGGGGGGCAGTGGCTCAGGAGCAAGGGGTATCAGGATGGACAGGGGCAGGGCACTGGCATATTGAGGCTGCTTATTGCCCCAAAGCAGCAGTGGGGACAGCCACAGCTGGACCCATTTCCTAGTGAGTGAAGGGGTCAGGGGGAGCTCTGATTTTTTTTTTTTTCCCGTGATTAAAAAAACCCAAAATCAAATGCCAAAATATGTAGGTATTTCAAATTTATTTTATTATAATGATTTATCTATTTATCTGTCTATATATTCATGTTCATATTCATGTTCATATATATATATATCTCAGTTGAACACAATGTTTTATTGATATTTACAGTTCTAAAATCTGAAAGTCCCTCAGTGCCTCAATCATTATAATAAAATAAATTCTAAATACCTGTATATTTTGGCATTTGATTTGGGGGTTTTTTATCACGGAAAAATCAGAGCTCCCCCTGACTCCTTCTCTCACTAGGGAGTGGGTTCAGCTGTGGCTGTCCCCACTGCTGCCTTGGGGTGATGAACAGCTCCAATATGCTGAGATAGATATAGATCTTTTCATCATTGAAACCCCCAAAATCTGTATTTTCTGTCGGATAATTTAGGATTTTTAAACAGAAAAGGCCAGAATCCCTGGTGATCAAATTCTTTGATAGCATAGACCTCCTATTCTGGAATCTCTCCCTGGGCTCTCCTTCTAAGGGCCAGGTGGAAAGGGCTGCTGTAAGGCTGTGCTTATTTTACCAGGGTCCATAAGAATCCAAACATAGCTTCAGTACCA
>NW_017728998.1:28515688-28527035 GCF_001723915.1 Gavialis gangeticus | reverse complement strand
AGAATCCCTGGTGATCAAATTCTTTGATAGCATAGACCTCCTATTCTGGAATCTCTCCCTGGGCTCTCCTTCTAAGGGCCAGGTGGAAAGGGCTGCTGTAAGGCTGTGCTTATTTTACCAGGGTCCATAAGAATCCAAACATAGCTTCAGTCCCAGCCATAACTCTGGCCCTCGCACTTCAGCCAGCAGCTGGAACAGTTCCCTGTACAGCTGCTGCAGCAGATCTAAGCAGACAAGGAAAACTTCCTAACCATATCTGCAGCCACGTGACTATCGACAACTGCATCCTTGTTTGTTAACATTTTTTTTTCCTTATGTAGACTGAAAAACACACACAGATATTTGATAGCTATAAAAATAAGGGATTTTTTTTCATGAAAATTTATGACTACATATCAATGCATAAAAAAAATTGTAATAGTTACTTGATTTCCAAGAGAGATTTATATGCCTGTCATAGTTTCTGCACACTAGATTCTGTTCTGTGTAATACATTAATTTTTGTTTGAAAGAGCACTCCATGGTTTTCCTGGTAAGATTCAATCAAGCAAGGCATTGGTTCTCCATTTTATTCATATAGTAGCCACTTTTGATTCATTTGTGAACTTCAATAATTTACAGACTGCAAAACTTTGAACAAGAAATAGGCTGTATTTAAGTTACAAATGCAGAAATGAAATCCTGTCCCAACCTGACCAAACGAACGTCCATTGTGGATGACTCAAGAAGAGTAAAGCATACCATCTATGTTAAATAATACATTTTGTAGTGCAGCAAACAATTGTTTGGCATTAAGATAATTCAGAAATGGGAATATTTCTCACATTTAATATATATTTAAAACTGATAAATAAGGTTTTTATTCAAATCTTTGCCATAAGTTAACTAGTTACTCTTCCTCGACCTTGGGAAGGCTTGAGAGTAAGGGGATATTTGGAGTTAAATTATTATATATATTAAAATATCTTTTAATGAGCACAAACCATACAAGTTTGTGTCAAGTACCTTTCAAAACAGCTCCAGGTGTCACTTGATAAAGTAGAATCTTTTGTATCAATATTGTTAAAAACTTGGATTCAAGCTCAAATCTGTGTCTTTGTCTTAGTAGTCTTAGAAATGTCCAAAAATATACATATTGCCTGAAACAGTAAAATCAATTTTCTTCTTTAACCTAAAATATGTTTCTGTTTTCTATTCTTTGGGTAACAAAGGTGACACACAGCCCCCATCAATGGAACTACATCTTACTAACTTTAAAAGGAATGAGCTAGAAAAATATGCATCACTCCAAAATATGCAAAGTAATATTTGAGATGTAACCTAGCTCTGATCTTCCTTATAAATCTAGCGCTATAGATACTAGGGCTGTGCGAAATTTCAGCAGCCGTTTCGTTTCAGAGGTGTTTTGGGCCATTGTGGTGCCCAAAATGCCTAATCTGAATCGAAATGGAAGGCCCAGAAACATCTCCAAAACTAAACAAGGCATCCGAAACATTTCGGAAGTGTTTCATAACATTTCAGCATTTCGGAGTCAGGCTTGCAGGTAAACAGCTGTATGCTGTTGCCCTGCTGTGGAACTTGGCTTCTCAAGAAGCAGAGATCCATGCTGGGGTCTCCTCGCCACTGCTGCCCACCCTGTGCAGCCCCGGATCTCTGCTCCCTGCAGAGCCAGATCTCCCAGCAGGGACTAGTACTGTCCTTCTGTGCAAACTGGCTCTTCAGGGAGCAGAGATCCATGCTGGGGTCTCCTCGCCACTGCTGCCCACCCTGTGCAGCCCCGGATCTCTGCTCCCTGCAGAGCCAGATCTCCCAGCAGGGACTAGTACTGTCCTTCTGTGCAAACTGGCTCTTCAGGGAGCAGAGATCTGCACTGGGGTCTCCTTGCCACCACTGCCTGCTCCATGTAGCCTCAGATCCCTGCTCCCTGCAGAGCCAGGTCGTGCGGCGGGGCAGTGCTAGTCCCTGCCGTCTGAGGAGCAGAGATATGGGGCTGCATAGGGCTGGCAGTGGTGCCGAGGAGACCCCAGTGCAGATCTCTGCTCCCTGGGGAGCCAAATCGCGCAGCAGGGAACAGCAGGCGTGCTCACCACTCTGCACTGCTTCCCTGCCCTGCGACCCAGTGTGACAGGGATCAGAGATCCATGCTGGCGTCTCCTCACCTGCATGTGCCACCCACGGCCCCATCCTGCTCCCTACAGGAGTCCCAAGCCCTGCCCAGCTGGGTAGGGCTGTGTGAAGCTTGCCTTACAGCCCATTTGAAACAGATTCAGCCAAAACGAAACAGGACCATGATCTGAAACACTGAAACGAATTGCTGTCCTCCGAAATGGCCTAATCCAAAACCAAACTGAAACACAGCCGTTTCGCAGAGCCCTAATAGATACCACCTCCCAAGAAAATTAACAACAGTTATTAAAAAGCAAGTCAGTGTCATAAATTCTGTGGGTAATAAATGTAAATAGAAATGGCTTTTTATAGCCTTCTTAAAATCCCATTTAAAATCACACAAGTCACGCCTTCAATCCAGAACATGTGAATCTGTCAGCAGCAGCTCGAGAGGCAGTGAGTGTCACCAGAAAATACTAGGAGACCTGGCAGCACCTGCAGGAAAAGAAGAACTGTATCTTAGGTGGATAAAGCCAACTTAAGAGGCTGACTGGGGCGCGAGCAAAGGAAAAAAGCTGTTAAGAGGTCTGAAGAGTGGTCAGTGCTCAGAATGTTGTTTATATGAAACATTGGTTATAGAATGATGAGTTTCATGTACTTGTACATTGCTGAAACGCTAACTCTAGCTGTAGGAAATGGAGAGGCATGCTAGTGAAGAAAGTGCATGACAATGGATTTTACTTTAATAACTACAATAGTTTAGTTTCTTTGCCACTTATACCATGCACTTACTTGCATAATCTGAGACCTAATTGCAGGTTTTTTAGTGACAACATCAGTAAAAAATAATTTTTGCTGTTTGACATAAGTAATCTCTAAAATTTAAAATTAAAATTTACATACGTAATAAAACGTATTGGTCAACATGGAAAGAATACAAACGTATCTGCAGAGTTGTAACTACCTCTACTGAACAGGTGCTTCTGTCAGAAATACAGAAAAATTGAATGTTAGAATACTGTATAAAATATGGTTTAAACATGAAATACCGCTCAGGAAAGATGTTGTTCTAAGAAAATTAAAAACCATATGGCAATTTACTAAGTTACCTCCTATTTTATTTATAAACAAAATAAAAATACAAAGAAAAGTAAACCACACAAATGCACAAATAAGTGATAATACAATCTGGAAACAGTTTATGACAGAGAACTCTGAGTTAATGGATAAGCACTCACATTCAGAGTTCTCAGTGATCGGATTGAAGTGTTTGGGCCTCTAGTCTTTTTAGTTGGTTAAAGAAACTTGCCTTTTAAACACTTGCTCAGCATCTGAGGCCTGTGGTATAGCTAGTTTCTCCACTTTGTTTCAGTATGATGGGAAAGATATTTGCCATTCCACTGGATCATGTTTCATATAACATATCATAATTTCATGTGATGCATGTGAATGAAACAAGCCCTGGTTGGTGGTATAATATAATAAGAATATTCTGAATGGTAACTTCTGCCTCACTAAAGTTGCTTCATTAAACTAGAAGCTTCACCTTGGTATATACGATTTTACCAGTAAAATAATTCTTTTCCTACAAGCAACTCCAAAAAGGTGGTGTCTTATTCATGAATTAAGTCTGATTTCATTGAGATTGTGTGGGGGGCGGGGAGGTGCACACAACTGTTTAGAAGGCCCAGAGTGTCCAAATAATAGTGTTGCTCTGTTTAAAGTTGTATTTTATCAACTACTCTATTTTTTTAAGTCGCTTCGTATCTCCAGTTCACAATGTAAACTTTCATTGGCTTGTTTATACTCCATTAATGTAGCTTTACATAGTGTATGTTTATTATATTTGACAGGATGGGAACTTCTCCAAAGACACTAAAACAAAGAAAAAACCTGAAGATATGATGATTATTGGACAATCAGTGTTTGCAGATTTTGGTGAGGTTTCTTGCTCTTCTTAAGCTACTTGATACTTAGCTATTTAAGGTACTGCAATCAAACTAGTGTTGTGCGTGCAGTACAAGTTTCTTTTTGAAAGTGACTGTCTTGGACCTGAATTTTATACATTCTTGCACCACTGCAGCCCAAAGCCCTGGCTACTCAGAAGCGTTAAAGGTAAGCATGTGTGGGTGGTGGATGAGTAGATGTGCAAACATGCATAGGTGCCCAGAATTGAAGCCTAAATCCCTGTTAGGGTGAATTTCTGAAAACAATATTTTCTAGTGAATTTTAATTTGGATGCATTTACTGTTGTTGTGTTTTTGGTTTTTTAATTAAACGTAGGAGCTATTTTATGAACTAATAAGGTGCTTTCATTTTCCCATCCCCTGTTTCTGAATAACTGCCTAGAGTTGACTGTTGGGGAAGCAGGGACTAGAGGCTACTAAAAAGGTGGGGGCTGGGAGGGTGGCTCAGAACAATGTGGATTTGGCCATGGCTTATCTGTATAAATAATGTATTTCTCTGTTGGCTGTCTGGCCAGATATTCATAAGTTCATTTCCTTCAGGCATTTGGATACAGTAGTAACATTTTGAGAGATGTTCAGCATCTGGCTCTCCCCTGAATGCCTAACTTAAACTCTGGTTCTTAAATAGTAAAACAGTGACTAAAATTATAGATTGTTAAATGAAGAATTAATCAACAGAATGATAAGCCAGCTTTAGAATGCAGGAAGGTGATAAGAATGCTGATCATTCTTGAAAATTCTTTCATTCATTTATACGTATATATGGCCTCAGCCTCTTACAAGACTGAAGGCCATATATTCATTCATTCATTCATGCATTGTTTGTACATATTAATAAGCTTAACATTTTACATTTTTTAACTTCCAACTGCATTTAATGGTAATACCAAGTAATTTACATACTTTAACAATTAGGTTGTTGCTCTTCAAAACTTTTGATTTACCTTTTTGTCGAATTTGTCATGATTTTCTTCAGAGAGGTTGCTTTTATACTTCATGCTGTTCTGTTTGAAATCCTTTCTCTCTCTCATTTTTATATGTTCTCTTAAAACTGTTCTTTTTATTTTGTAATTAAAGCTGAAAAATTAGATATTATCTGTGAAGAACATTATATAAATGTATGTTTGTTTGTTTGTTTGTTTTAGTTTCTGTCTTCTTGACTTTTTAATTCAACTACTGTGAAATCTCACATGAACTGCTCCTGACCAAATGTACTCTACCTTTTACCTCTTCTTACTTTTTTTTCTTAACCTTTTAATTGCTTTTTTCACTATCCCTGCCTTTTCATTCTGTCTCCCCTTGTTGTTTCACTTAAATTTGTTTTTTTTTTCAGTGCTGCTTTGGCAATTTTTCATTACCTCTCATGGTGAGGTTCCTATAGAATTCGAGGTCCTGATCTCTCATGTGTCTGAGTGACTTCATTCCAACCATGCCAGTTTAACTCTTGGGGGGGGGGGAGTTGTGTGCTAACAACTTAAAAATCCTCTTGTCCACTTCTGAGTGGGTTTCTCTATAGCAATGGTGCTTCGGCCTGTGAAGGTATGTCATCTGCCCCATGTGGCTCCCAGCTGGTCTGGAAATTTGGCACTGAGGGGGAGTGGTAGCAGTAGTAATTGCTCCTAGAGCGATGGCAGTTAACCCTGCCACAGTTCCCCTGTGGGGAGCCTATGCAGCAGATCATGCTGGTCCATGGTTGCTCTACAGCCAGATCTAGCACACAGGGTGTGCACGCATTGATTTTTTGCCTGCTGACTTCATGCAGAATCTGCCCTGTGGACTGACCCCAAAGGGCATCACTCATCTGACCTATGGGACCACAGAGGTTGAGCACTACTGCTGTATAGAGATGTGTGCCTCAGCCTGCTTCTTGATATTGCTTTCTTAAGGACTTGCCAACAGTTCAGGATTTTTATGATGAATATTTAATTTAATGTTTATCTTCCTGCACTCTTTCCTCTACCCAACTTACTAATTTTGTTGATTAATATATTATCATCTGTCAAAGCTGATATCTAGGAGTCCTCTTCAGTGTTTCTTTCTAATTCTCCCCTAACACACAAGTTGCATCCAGACCTTACCAGTTTTATCCACAGCATACAGAAAACTTAAACCTGGATATCTCAGTTACCAAAGCCATCTCCACTCCAGGCTTAGTTGCATAATGCCCTCCCCACCCTCATTCTGGAAAGAATATGGCTGTCAAAATAATTTGCTGGACTATCAATCTGACTGTTTCATACCATGTTTGAAGTCTCAGCTCATCTCTGACCTTTCTTTTTCTTCAAAGCTCTTTGTGACTTTTCCTTATCTGGATTTTGTACAGGGTTTCCTGCTCTGTGTCTACATTCACTTTTATCACTCACTGTGTCTCATTTAACTGCTTCTACTAGTTTGTGCATTTTGTCACGCTGCTCTCAATATCTACACTGTACTGTTCATCTGACCACATGCGGTGTTATTTCAAGACCCTCTTAATGGACAGTTTTTCTTCCAGTACTTGGAAGAAGTGAATTCATGAAGTAGATAATCCAAGTCCCTCAGCTTCAGATGTTCCAGGGAATCCAGGGTATTATGTGTGTTTGGTGTTTTATAAGATCACCTCTTTGCAGCAGGGACAGTTAGGCCCTTGGCAGACATTAAAGTAATCACATGGTGGGATCTGATCTATGATCCCAATAACTTCATGCCCTGGTGGGCAAAGGTGTTTAAACTTCCCAGCACAGAGAGTTTCTTGGCTCTACCCACCTTTTTTTTTTTTTTTTTTTTTTTTTTAACTCCACGCAGCCAGCAGCCCCAGCCTAGACTGTTGGGTATAGGGCTTTAAATTTCCTTGTGCCAGTGGGCTGGGGTGGGAACAGGCACAGGCCCAGCTGGAGACCTATGGCTACCTTGGGAGGCTGGTGCCAACAGTCATCTGACTGGAGACTTGAGGGTGATTCTGACAATCAACTGATTGTTGGCATAAAGCCCCAGATAGACCTGGTAAGTGGCCCTGCCACACACTCAGCTTAAGGTGCCATACAACCCAGCCACAAAGATGTTTTCATCTTTGTAGCTAGCTTGCTATTTTATGCTGCCTTAAATTGGATGACTCTTTGGCACCGTTGCAATTTATGGCTTGATTTAATGTATTAAATGTAATTTGAACTGGGAACCTTAGCAGTAAACAAGTAGAAATATGTTCCTTGTCATTTTTTCCTTGCCACTTTTAAGAGCATTGCTGTTATTCATGTGCAGATGTTTCCTTTAAAGTATTGCATTCAGGCAACATTATTTTAATAAGTGTTTATAAACTATTAATATGCATGAGAAACTATGAGCAATGTAAATTAAGTTACTTTTCTAAAGATTGACAGAACACGTTAACATTTTTATATTTTGAATGGTCTGTTTTGGAAAGATTCAAAACATTATAAAGAAAATTTTATATGGAAGTTTTCAACAAATATTAGCAGCACATAGCCTAGATTTGGCTATAAAATAGTTTTCAACCAACTACAAATTGATTAATCTTTGTCTGTATTTTAATGGTTAAAAGGAAATGAGTTTTTTTTATTCAGAATGTTACTTGATGTATTCCTCATTAAAATTTAACCTGATATTACCATGAATCAGTCCTGAAATCTAAGATTTTGCATATGCTGAATATTTTGATTGAAATATTTTAAATAATCATGCCATTGTCAATATGAGTGTTCATATTCAACTGTTTGCTTATAATGTTTATTTCAGCACATAGTTGTTTTTGACCATGCTTAAAAGTTCTTTGTTTTAAAAGAACTTAAAAGTTCTTTATTTTATACTCCTATATGCTATAAATTCAGGGTTATCAGTTTTTAATCAATGGTTCAGGTAATGTAACATCTAATTTCAGAGGAAAAATGTCTTTGGAAACTAAGATATAAGGCTGAGTCGCACAGAAGTAACTAGAAGTTTTATGAACCTAATCATGCAAACCATTAATGAATTCAGTGGTTCTATTCATTATAGCACAAATGCTTATTAGTAACCTGCAAGATTTGTATTTGTATTTAGACACTGTTACATGGATGCTCTAGTGTGCAGTACAGCAATTTTTATCTTAAATAGGCTGGTATTCCTCAGAAAGTAAGAGAAGAGCCAATAATACAGAAACTAGTTGATCCCCTTGTTTTATGCTACTACTTAAAAAATACCTCAGATTTCCAGCCTAGCTTCTGTTTGACCTTTAGTTAAAGATCATCTCTCCTGGGTGATTAACTTATACTGCTCCTGGGTGTAGCTGCTATGGGCTGGGATTCATTTTATATAATATAATAGAGCAAAATAGAAGTTCAATGACTCCAGGTTATACTAGGAAGGTTAGTTTCTGGTATTAAAAGTTAAAAATTTAATTACTATATAAGTAATATACAAACAGACATTTACAAGATCTATGTGATATTTGAAATGGAGAACTGACCGCTACAGTTAGAACAACATCAAAATATTCTAAAATGTTTTTGTCCGTGTTTTCTCAGCTCAGCATTCTTTTAATGGATAAGAGTGTAAATGATTCTGAAAAGCAGATGTTTTGAATAACTATGAATATTAATAGACAGAGAGTATATGTCGAGTATTATTTCTCTTGTAAGATATAAATTTAAAGAGCAATCTGAAATCAGATTTCTTTTTGTATGCCCTGACTAACGTGACCAAAGGGTATATTACATATTCAATATCAGGGGCTTTTGACTTTAGACTCTAGAATCTCTGGGAGAAGACTAATAGAGCCTTCAAAATATACCATATTTTTTTCATGTACAAAATGCAACAAAAAAACAATGGCTAGAAATGACAGCGCACATTATATGTGAGAAATATAGCAAGAACAGTTTCTGATGGTTATTTATGGACAGCAGTGAAAGTAAGAGCTACATGCAGCTCACAGGGAGCAGAACCATGAATAGGCTCTCCTCTGTAGATACTACTTTATAATTACTTATGGCAAGGAAAGATTTTTTTACCTTCATTTTGCCTTTCAACAACAACGTGCATATTCTGGGGTGTGTTGTATGTGAGAATATGGTCAAAACAATCTAGAATTTAAAAAAAACAAACGTAGCATTAAATAGGATTCTTAAATCCTAAATTTTCTGAACATAATTTCAGAAAAGTGTTCATCTTACTTAAGTGCACAGTTATAAATTAGGTCTTATGAGCTAAATATCATATTCACATTACAAGGATTTTTCCCCAGTCAGCAGGGGAGGAAGAAGCCCCTCGTCTTACTGTCTCATACAGGGAAACCTCATTACATACACTGTCTATCATTAAGCTACTGCCAAAAGCAGTACATGCTCAATAATGGAAACCAGCGATAACGTTGATTTAAATGCAGCCAGCACTGAGCATGAGTATAAAACACATGACCCACATGGGGTAAACATACAGATAGGAACCTGCCACAAAGATAGGCTAGTGCATCCCATCTGAATAAAAAGGTATGCTAGCGCTCATTGCATACAGCCCCCCTCAGTGCTGACACCTTTTTAAAGTCATGGTGAGCCACGACATTGAATTTATTTTGATTACCTTTTCACTCCCACATTTAAGCTGCACCTTTCTTTCCCATTTCCATTCATTCTTGTTTCTCTGTCAGTCTTGAATGTCTAGCAAATATCACCAAATGGGGCCCCAAACAGTTCACCCTCTGTCACCTTTTGTCTTTGGACTAATATCATGTATAGTTTGTATTTTATGCAAGTAGATAGAAAACTGCTGCTTAAAAGTGTGCTTATGGAGTACCTGTGCTAAAACTCATACCAGTTTCCAAAAAGGTAAATTGTATAATTTCTGGGAGAACTAAGTCTATGAGTACCTATAGCGTATATGCAGATTTGCCCCTCATTTCTATATGCTCAGGAAAATCAGGGTCTGCCAGGGAGGGGAGGGACAGAGAGCAAAGGGGCACCTGATTTCCTGCCCCCCCTCCTTCCCCCTGATGCATTTCCCCTGCTGTAGCAGTGGAGTGGGAAGGGGACAAATTCAAGGCAAACCACTAATAATTGGCTTCTATGCCTGGAAAATTTGAACAAATTGATACGTTTTCCGTAGAATCTGATTATCGAAGCATTGCCTGTTATATTCAAGGTCATCTTATATTTGAGTAAATAAAGTTTTATATATATAAAAAGTGAGGGGAACCGTATATGTATGTAAGTGTATGTATATGTGTGTGTACACACACACACACATGCACCAAGTCCCCCTGTGTGGTGTGTGTGTGTGTATACACCCCACATACACACACACACACACACACAACACTGAGGGGGACAGTGTGTATGCATGTGTGTGTGTATGTATGTGTGTGTGTGTGTGTGTGTGTGTGTGTGTGTGTATATACCGTGTAATTTTTAGCACTACCAGGAGGCCTTTGAGTATATTCATAGCCTGTTGCTGTAGAGACCAAATTAAAAGTTAATTAAAAGGGACAGCTTTACCTACTAATAGTTTGAACATGATTGTGAATTAATGCAACATGCTGTATTTATTTTGGACTCTCTTTGTTACAGCTTGGGCAAGGAGACTAAAAGAAAGTTTTCTGTTTTCCTAAAAGAAAGCTTAAATCCTGTTCCACTCTAAAAGAAACATTAAGCATTTCAGTAATTCCTTTCCCCTTTGGAAATGATACAAGCAAAATTGCAATATGTAGGTACTGAAAGCAAACTGACTTTAAACAAAAATGGTAGGTATGAAATCTGATGCCACCTTCTAAAAACCAAGCTGGATTAGTTAAAGACATCATTATAATTTTCCTTTTGATCTTTGTGTAGGTAACAGACTTCTGGTCAGTTAAGAATTAAATAAGTACAGTGCATAATGAAAAATTTACAGCAATTTTAATTTATGACTGTAAACATGGCAGAGCCATTCCAAGCAGACTGCAAAGCTATATACATTTTAATGCAGAATATTACCTATGAGGAGATTTAAGTAATATTAAAGGGCATATCTATGTGTGCATATTAATACACAGCAATAAACTGTGGTGCACATCACACCGGAGATTATTGTTCCTGGGCACTGCGTTTACATGTGTGCCCAGTACCACAGCACATCAAGCTAAGTTGGAGCAGTCCTGGCTGGCAAGGGATGTGTGTGTATACACCCTTTGCTCTCTGTCCCCCCGCCCCCCCCCGCCCGGCAGACCCTGATTTTCCTGGGCCGTCCCTGGAGAATGGAGAGCGAATCAGGGCAACCGCCCTGGGCCCCACACTTTGGAGGGCCCCGCAGAGCCAGGTGGAGAGGCC
>NW_017728998.1:28512027-28515390 GCF_001723915.1 Gavialis gangeticus | reverse complement strand
GTTTAGCCCGCCCTCCCACCCGTTGGATTGGACATCTCTTTGTTTGTTCCAGCTGCCACCCTTCCCACCACATCCGGTGTGCCAGAGGATGGGGAGGGGGCCCGTGCAGGCTGCTTTGCAGCCCCCACACCCTGCTAGGATCATCTGTGCCGGCGGGGGTCAGCCTGCCAGCCCAGGGCTGCTCTGACGTGGTTCAGTGTGCTATGGAGCAGCTGGCTGGGGCACAAGTGTGCTCTAGTGCAGGGCTAACCAGCAGGCAGCCCCCACACTGAAGCACTCTCGTGCCCCAGCCAGGCAGCTCAGCATCTACACGTGTATTGCTCCACACGCAAAAACTCCACAGCTGGGTAGTACTTGTATTTACATACATGAGGTTTGTGGGTTTAGATTTACTATTGGTGTGGCAAGCCTGCCTGCTTCACAGTGAAGTTTTTTTTTTATACATTTAAAATGCAACTATTACAGCTTGAAAACAAGCCAATATAAGGAAGAAACAAAATAATATAATTGGAGGTAGTGGTCCACATTTTCCATGATAGAGAAGCCTTGCATAGCTTACAACATGGCTGTCCAATGGGCATATATCTCATGAGGTGTAAAGTGGCAGCCCCTGGGCTCTCACCCAGTTGCCCCTTCACCCCATAGCTCTGGCTGCAATAGCAGTTTGAGTCTCCAGGCTTCTCTCTCCTTCAACAACCATTTACCGCCCCTGGGCTAAGGGACAGGACACTGCAGTACAGGAAATGGAGAGTGAGTCCAGAGGTGCACTGTGCAGGGGGGAAAAGGGAGGAATTGTGGCTATGTGCCCACATGGTGTACCTGGGGAGGGAGCACCCTATGCAGCAGTGGAGAGCAGTGGTGAAAGGTACCTACAAGGGCACATGCTGTATATGCCAGATAGGGGAGACATCCTGTGACGTGCAGTCTTGGGGCCTGTGGGTCACCCTGGTGCAGCCTGAGGAGCATGCAGCCCCTGGCTACTTAGAAGCTGGGTAGCCCTGGTTTAGAACAAAGCAATTAGTCATCCAGGTAAACATATCAGAGCACCAAATCCTTATTTGTGGCTGAACCTTAAATGTGGTTACTTATAAAACACAGGTGAACATAAAATGTATATTGGACGTGATTCCATCATCAAATCATTCGTACAGTTAAGATACCTACATATATAGTGGCATTCATTTTAATTGTAGAAAAACATGAATTTATGGTTTTTAATCAGAGAATTTTGGATTTTTAGCAAAGTAAACAATTTCTCTTGTATCCTGTTTTTATTTGCATATGGATTTTACACAAGCCCTTGTTCCATCAGCTATTTAGTTCTGCTGTGCCAGCTTCTTTCTCTGATCTGAGGAAGGGTAATGTGGCACTCAGAAGCTTGCCCAGTTCTTTCCCAACCATGCAGTTGATCCAATAAAACCTACCATTCACACAAAATGCTTGCCCCTAGTACATCTCCTCAGCCATCATGGGTACAACATCACTTAACTGCTACTCCCAACAGCTAAATACAGGTTTTTCATACATTTTATGTAAATGAAAGTGAAGAACGATCTGGGTAATTATACACTTTGTGTTATTAAATACAATAAATCTAGAGAAGTATAAAGATGTTTCTATATGCATGTTAGGGCTGTGCAAAACAGCACTGTTCCACTTCAACTTCCGTTTTGACGGAACAGTGTTTTGTTTCGAGTTTTGTTTTCTTTTGAAAGCACTAGTCAGTTTTGTCAAAACTGTTTTGACACTATTTCAACTCTTCACCCATAGGCTATAATGGGGAAGCATGGAACTGCCTGTAACTTTCTCATTTCTTCCCTGATTCAGATGAAACGTGCAGGGACAGTAGCCCCTTCTGAGGGAATGAAGCCTGCCATGTTTCATGGAGATAGGTGCAGAGGTTTCTGGGAAACTGGGGCTCTGCCAAACTCCTCCTGGGGGTGCAGGCCCCCTGGTTACCTGCCAAATAACAGGAGGCTGCTCCTGCCTCCTGGGACCGGTGCTGGGTACAGCCTGCACCCAGTGCCAGAAAGATTGGTACTGCCACTGGCCCCAGGCGGCAGCAACAGCAACAGCATGCTGTCATCTGGCATGCAGATCCAGGGGTCTGCACCCCTGGGAGGGCTGGGGAGGTGTACCAGAATCCTCTCAGGGGGCACAGCCCCTGGATCTGCACAGGATGACAGGAAGCTGCTGCTGCTGGCTGGGACCAGCGCTGAAGCCAAGTAAGCATGGCTTCAAAACTCAAAACGTTTTGAAACATTTTGAGTGCCCTTGTTTTGTTTCAAAGCTGTTTCAAAGGCTTTTGTTTCGTTTTGATGTTGCTGTTTCAAGCTTGAAACGCATTGAAACAGCTTTGAAACGAAACACCCGACAAAATGTCACACAGCCCTAGTAAATAAGCAAAGGAAACGGAGCCTACATGAAAGTACTGCAAGTTTGGTGCTTTACTGGCTGGATTAGGGTCGTCAAAGAGAATTTATCAATGGCTCATAGTCTAATTGGGAGGTGGAATCAAGTACAATACCCCTTGGTTTGTCCTGGGCCCACTACTGTTTAATATCTTTGTTCATGACTTAGTGAACAGAACTGAGTGCACAATTGGTGAATTTGGGAAGAACGGCAAGCTGAGTAGGGTAGGAAAAAATTGGAGCATAGGATTAGAATTCAAAATTACCTAGTTTTTTGAGAGAAAGTGTGAGAAATAGATTAATTAAGTAAGGACAAGCTCTATCAAAACTGGTGGGGCCTTAACTAAAGTACTGTGTCTGTTTGGGTCACTGCATTTCAAGAAAGACAGGAACATACTGGAAAAATCCAGGAGAGAGCATCAAAAATAATTAGAAGTCAAGAAAGCATGACATAAGAGGAAAGTTGAGAAGAATGGGGTTATTTAGAGAAGAGAAAACTGAGAGGAGATTCAATAAATCTTCAGATACAAAAAGGGCTGTTTATAAAGAGAATGGTTCTTCTCTTGTACACTTCATTTCTCCTTCTACACATCATTAACGTGGCAGAGCCACAAAACTGTTTTATCGTTGACACTTGCCAAATCCTTATCCTGGATGCAGGGGTGTTCTCCACACGTGAGGTGGTCAGCAGTCTGTGGTGCATCACTGCACTCAGATATTGAACTGTCCTTTAAATCAGTGTTATAAAGTATGGCATTAAAGTGTCCAGCTCCAGAGTGAATCCTATTTAGTTTAAGCCATAAATTGTGCAGGAGCTCATACCTAGGTGGATAGGGTTTTGGGTTGCTTATGAAGCATTTGAGACGAGAATCAGTCTCGTCCCACTTTTTGTGGTGCTGTTCAAGTGCCCATGGGGTGCTGCTCCTGCCTCTACGTATTGCACAGTGCCTGC
>NW_017728998.1:28509214-28512016 GCF_001723915.1 Gavialis gangeticus | reverse complement strand
TTCCGACCCTTAATCTATGAATCTATGAATCTATGAGTCTCTGAGTTTCTTGGCTATGGTCACTTGCATACTGGTTGCTCCAAGACTTAATGAACCAGGTGCTCCTGGTTTTGTTGGGTGCACTGAGCAAGGCCAAGAGTTGCTTTCTATATTCTTAATTGGGGAGGTAGTGTCCCTGATAGTATTGGCAGCATGTCAACAGGAGCATATGTTACACACACTATTACTATTCTCATTGCTGAGTTCAGAGCAACATCAGCTTTGCTGGGGTGGCTATTATGCTTGACAGCAGTATTCAGCAGGTGCATATACTAACGCAAGTATTGATGTCAGCATGATGAAATTGACTCCCCAGGTTGTTCCTGCCAGTCGGTCGTCTTACAGCACCAATGCAAGAGTTGTTCTTCTTAGATGTTTTCAGTAGGTTTTCTCTGTTGGTAAGGTTCCTATCCAGAGTTACTTCCAGGTACACTGGATTATAAAACTGCTGAAGAAGGGTGCTTGTGCCTGAAAGCTTGCAAAGAACAATTTTTCCAACTATTTAGTTGATGTAATAAAGGATATCACATTTGCCCAAAAAAATCTGGTCTGCCTATGTCCTTAGACTAACACGGCTACAGCCAACACCCTCAAAACATTTTGTTGTGACCCACTCCTAACTATATGGTTTGCACAAATTGGTGGGTTTTTAGGAGGAAGAATTTTGTTCACAGATTCAGCCCCAGTGTGGTTATTTAAAACTGTATAAGTTTCACACATTACTGCAGCAGAAATGTGTGAAAATCGAGTATGTCAGACATTGGTTCAAAAAGTAGTGGTTTTGTTTTATGGTAGTTTTAAATACAAAAAAGATTGCTTTAAAGTTATATTGCATGAAAAGAAACTTTTATTTCCTGGCGTTGGTCAGTTTAAGGTTAAGGGATGTGTTAAAATGAAACCAATAGTTTGGATAAAGTTATGTAGGTGAGTGACACTCAGATTCATGGAGAGAGATTCTAAAGGTACTGTGGGGTAAGAGGAGAAATATTGTATTTGCAGAGAGAAATATTGACTTTGATTACAAGTGCTTTGTCATCCTCTGACTTGTCTGACTACATTTTTTTGCTGAGATAGGATTGGGGGAATGCAGAGTTCTCCCTACATATATTTCTGGCTGTCTTCACAACACATTACTAGAACTCAGATCTTCTTTATATGCAGAATGCTCAGAGCATATTTAAATCATAACTATGTGGAAAAAACTACTTTAACTCTTAAAGTATGAAGTAACTAGTAACTTAATTTTAGACCTTTTAGCTGTTTTTAATACTCTTTTAGAAAAGCATTTAAAGCTAAAATTCCACCATAATTTTTACAGTTGTGCGAGAGGTTTCTGCGCACTGCCAAACTGCGCTTAGAATACCTATGTTAAGTAGACCTATCATCCTAATTCCACGTTTCTCATAGGCAGCTATTTGGACAAAGGATTCAAAGTATAAGTTGTTTAGATACAAGTAGGGATTGAGGCTGTTAGTTATACAGTAAAATCTCCATTATCCAGCATGAGTGGGGAATGCTGGGTGCCGGTTATGTAAAAATTCTGGATATCTAAAAATATCGGAGTGGGGGGGGGGGCCTTGCACGCAGCAGTGGCACGGGGTGATAGATGGTGGCGGTGTGGGGTGGCTGCACATGGCAGCGGGGTGGGATGGTGGATAGTGGTGGTGGCGCAGGGTCGGTTAACAGTATTCTGGCTAGTAGAATGCCAGATAATTCACTGTATGTACTCTGTTCAAGTTAATAACATTAGGCATGTATAAGAGATGTTAATGTTGCCTTCATATTAGTATTCCTAAATGGGACTAACAATATTTCTGAGGTAAAAACAAATCCTAAAATAGCTATCACTCAGATCATTCAAATGTAATTGATATTGTAGATGAAAAACAGACAACCAAATATGTGCTCAGAAATGCACTACACATTAAGCTTCGCTCCGAGGGAAATTAGACTTTCTAAACCAAGTCATTCTGTGATCTTTTATGTGATAGTGATGGCAATGCATTAACTTGACCAAGAGAAGATAAACAATTGCCAAAATTGTATTACCCTTTTTAAAAAGAAATCAGAAATGCTTTGTGACACAGATTTATTATAAATGGCATTTCAAGTGATTAAGGTGAGAAGAACTGCGCTCTAGAGATTTCTAGTCTTATTTGGCTGACATAGTGCTCCAAACCAGCAAGAGCTCTTCATTATTATTTTTTCTATTCTCCTCATATCACTATGGTAATTGCAGTGCACTGGTTGCTATAGCAAAAATGATTAATCCTTTAGTTGTGGTCTGTATGCCAGCAGAAACTTTCATGAGATACACATGTACTGTCTTCAATTTGAGTCATAGAAGTCAGACTTGATTCTGATAAATAATTTGAGTTCTAGTTGATTGGAAATAGCAGTTTGTTTTATTTTTCAAGAAGTGATTTCAGCATCTTGAAAGTAGAGCCTTTTCTTTATTTACGTACATATATGTGAATTTTGGAACTTTAGCTTCAGAAACCCAGGCTTCGAAAATTTTGGTTCCTGTGTTACAATATTTTATTTTTTGCACAATTCTCTTGCATACCATGCATATTATATCAAATAAATAAAGAAATATAAAGTATGAAAAAACTGATCAAATGACCCAGTTTGCATAAGTTTAGGCATCCATTGTCTCAGAATAAATTCAGTTAAATTTGCAAAAGAGACGTATAAATTGATTATTTGAAATGATCTCTGAGGCTGCCTGCAGACACTAACCCCCCCCCCCCAAAAAAAAAA
>NW_017728998.1:28501280-28509183 GCF_001723915.1 Gavialis gangeticus | reverse complement strand
CTTTGAATTTGGCATGTTCCCATACCAACAAGCCCCACACATGCTCAAAAAAAGCAGTGCGATAGTTGGACCAAGGTCACCCGATGTCTGTATAGATCGGATGCTGTAGTGGTGCTTTTTTGGCACTTACATCTAAAAGCTGATTGAATCAGCTTTAGCTGGAAGCACTAAAAACCCTGCTGAAACACCCAATCTATACAGATGCTGCTGAGCCAGGTCAAAGTAACATGTAGCTTCTTCCAGTAAATCTTGTTTTTTGAGGGGGCAGGGGTTTGTTGGGTTTTTTGTTAACATCTGCAAGCAGCCTGAGAGTTTAATAATCTTTACATTTTACTGCTAATGCTGAACTGGGAGTTGTGCTCCTTGCTCTGCTACTGACCTCTGCATGACCTCTGGGAAATGGTTTCATGTCTTTTGGCCCACTTCTTGCTTTCTTTTTAAATCCAGATGTGGTAGAGCAGGGGTAGGCAGCATTTTTTGGCTGGAGTACCGAAAAACACTGTAATGCCTACCTGGGAAGGTGCCAGAGTGCTGGCATGACAGAAAAACAAAATGAGGGCAAGGGGTACGTGGCAGGATGCCCTGCTTGTGCCTCTTGTCCCCCACCCAAGGCGTCTGCCCCCCAGCCCTGCTGCCCCTTGGCCCCCACCCAAAGCCCCTGCCCCACAGCCCAGGCTCTGTGGCTGCCAGCAGCTACCTTGGCTCTGGGTAGCTGCTGGAGCCCAGGCTGCTCCAAGCAGGGCTTGCAGCGTCCCAGCTGCCTGCTGGGAGCAGCCCAGGACCCCAGCTGGCAGCAGCTCCCCAGAGCCGGGGCTGGCTCCGGCACCAGCTCTACACTGGCATGTGCACCTGTGCCTCGGGAGCGGGGCCTGAGGCAGCGCAGCCCTGGTCTCTCCCCCGCTCCTAGCACAGAGGTGATGAGCCTGGCACAGCTGTTTGTAGCTTGCCCGCTGCTTGCTACTGCTGCCCAGAGCCCGGGCTGGCTACAAACAGCCGCGCCGGGCTCATCATCCCCATGCCAGGAGCAGAGGAGAGACCAGGGTTGTGCAGCCTCGGGCCCCACCCCCACCGCCTACTCCAAGGCACAGATGCACATGCCAGTGCGGAGCTGGTGCCGGAGCCTGGCGTGGCTGTTTGGAGCCTCCTGGCTGCAGTCGGCCCCAACTCTGGGGAGCTGCTGCCAGCCGGGATCCTGGGCTGCTCCCAGCAGGCAGCTGGGATGCTGCAAGCCCTGCTGGGAGTAGCCTGGGCTCCGTCACTGGCAACAGCTTCCCGGAGCTGGGGCTGGCTGCAGCGTGCCAAGCAAAATGGCCTCACGTGCCACCCTCAGCACATGCGCCAGAGGTTGCTGACCCCTGTGGTAGAGTATGGGTTTTATGGTGTTTCTGTGCTAATTTTGTTCATCTTGTAATAATGTTATGTGCCTCAGTTTCCCCCTGGCTAACATAACCATGGGGACTGAATAAGATTGAGCTCCAGCATCAATAGGATTTGATTAGTTTTGATAGATCAACAAGGGTGGGATTGTCAGTGACACACAGGTGGCTCAAGAGAAGCTGAAGGAGATTATTATGGCAATGGGCAAAGCAGGCTGGACAAGCAGTGTATCAGCTCATGGCTAGTGTGTTGGCAGAGGAATTCAAAAACAAGCAGCTTCGAGAGCTTGGGGCTATGTGGGCTTGACTGGGGACAGAGGAACTACTAAACTCTGGATGAAGTAGAGAGCTTCTGGCTGGGTGACCTTTTGCAATAAAAAATTTGATTCAAGAGAAGATGTTTGTTTTGCTCCTTGAAATTATGGGTTGAATTTCTTCTCCCCAGCAAGAGATGAAGTCCCTTTCTTAAGAGGTGAACTGCAAACTAACTCCTTGTTTCAGGTATACAGACAACCGGGGATGTTGGACTGAGCTGGGCTCCCCTTCTGGTCTAGAAGGCATGCCTGGGCTACCACTCTGAGACCCAGGCAAGGCTGCAGAGTTCGTGAGCAAGCACTTCTCTGAGGGGACTTGCAACAACAAATAATGAGGCTTATTTTTCTTTTGCACAATGTTTTGAGATGCTATTATAAATGTGTATTGTTTCAGCTCGATTTATACTGGGATTCACTGCAGGGGAAAAGTGTTGAAAGTAGCAGTCAGTTAGGCTCTCTTTTAGTGGGGCTGTCTTGGTGATCTCTTAGTTTACATTAACAAAGCATTTCTTATGCAAAGTGACCCAAAAACAATTTCCATGCATTAATGAGCACACTGCTGTCTATCTATTCAGAGTCATCAGGTTTTTTAGAAATTTGGTAGTACCGTGTATATTGATCTATTCATCTTATTCAGAAGAGATTTTTCCTTTAAAAAATGCCTCAGCATAGATATTTCAGTAATGAATTTAAATGCTTGAGCTATATTAGTCAGTGTTCCTGTTTTTATGGGCTGTTTGTATGGTTGAATCAACCTCATTTCACTTGAAGGAGTGTGTTTAACGTTGTTGGTGTCCATAAACATGATACAACTGATTATTTTGGAACAGTATCTTATCATACTGGTTCTTTTTATCCCTGCTTCATTATTAGGATGGGTGTGAGCACCCAGTCCAACATGTTTCATAGTGGGTGAGTAGGGCAGTTGGGATCTCAAGGATGGGTGACCTGTGGCTGGAGACATTTTCACTGTTTCTGCTTTCCCCTTGCTCCTAAACATGAGTTCTCTGAAGGTAAACAGCTGGCATTGACCAAACTCTGCAATATGCTTGCCTGCTTAGGGGTGCCCTGGAAAGCAGAGGATTTGCTGCCAGGGGTTGGGGCACATGAGGAGGGCCTGTGGTCCAGCAGACAGGATATAGCTGTTCTCAGAGTTTTCTTTGGGGCCAGGTAGACACCTTGACCCCTGCTTCCCTCCAACTTTTCCCCTGAACCTTCTCTCCCTTGCCCCCAGTATCAGACCCTGCTCTCCCTGAGCAGATAGAAGTGAGGAGCAAATTTGAAAACACTGGGCATTTTTACACATGCTCTGGGAGGCGTGCACTTTAATTAGCAAGGGCTTTTAATTAAAAGGACCAGAGTGTCATGTGTATTGGTATTCCTCGCACTGAAAAAAGGTGGTAAGCTGCTTTGAATAAAGCTCATCTTTCAGGGTGGGGGCACTAATACATGTGATGCCAGAGTCATGTGGAGCACATTTATTTCCATGCTCCAGCAGACTCAGTTAATTGAGTCTTCTCTGATGCACTGTCCAGTACGTCAGAGCCAGCTTTCTGCATGTGTATAGGAGCCCACTGACTTGGAAAGTAGCAATTTGCATTGTTCTCATGGTAACAGATGACAGAACAAGGAGCAGTGGTCCCAGGTTACAAGGGAGTTGTAGGTTGGATGCTAGGAAAAACTTTCTCACTAGAATGGTGGTCAAGCACTGGAACAGGTTACCTAGAGAGGTGGTGGAACCTCCATCCTTGGAGGTTGTTAAGGCCCGGTTTGACAAAGCCTTGGCTGGAATAATCTAATTAGATGGTCCTGCTTTGAGCAGGGGGTTGGACTAGATGACCTCCTGAGGTTCCTTCCAACCCAAATTTTCTATGATTCTATGCAGGCAAATTACTACAGGTACCTATAGACTTATTTCAGACAGAATAGATTCAGAAACCTTTTTTTGAAACTGCTGCAAGTTTTAGCGCAGGTACTCCATAAACACACTTAAGTATCACTTTTGTACCTACGTATATATAGTACAAACCAGGTATGAAGTTAATCTAGAGCCAAAAGGCTCATGACATATCATATAGTTCATTGGGCTGGGCCCTGTCAGAGTCAGCAGGATTTCAGTTCATCGTGACCCCACAGCTCAGCACTGCTCAGAGAGAGAGAGAGAGAGAGAGAGTGTGTGTGTGTACGTACTTTGGATACCATCCTCCCAATGATCCATGTGTTAATTATCCCAGCACTCATGACTGGAACTGGGTAGTGAGTTGCATTGTAATGAGTCCTAGGAACCTCCAAAAATATATGTGCAGATGAGGTGCAGAGCAACCTGGTCTGGCTTCACCTCATGGAGGGCAGGGTCACACTAATCCTATGCAACAGGTTGAGAGAGGGGGTAATGGAGGGAGTCTGGCTGAACTGTTTGGGACCTCATTTGATAATGTTTGCCAGACATTTATGGCTGGTGAAGAAACAAGAATCATTGGAAATGGGGAAGAAAAGTGCAGCTCAGCTGTAGGTGTGAAGAGGAAGTCGAACTGTACAGAATGTAGAGACTCACCATGACTTGAAAAAGTTTCAGCACTGAGGAGGACTGAGAGCAATGGGCACTACTATATATTTTATTCAGATGAGCTCTGTTAACCTATCCTTGTGGCAGGTTCCCATCAGCATGTTTCCCCAATATGGGCCATGCGTTTTCTAGTCATGTTCAGTATTGGTTGCATTTTATCAGTTTTATTGTTGCTTTCCAGTAATGCTACTTTTGGCAGCAGTTGAATGATAGCCAGTGTATTTAATGAGGCTTTTTTGTATGTGAATGTAAGATAAGGATCTTTTTCCCATATGCTGATTGGAAGGGGGAGGGGAACTTTGCCTTTTACTCTAGTAAATATGGTACTACTAGTGCTCAAGTCCCTCATGTAATATGGAAGTATGTATTTTGATTTTTTGTCATACTTTTTTTCACTGCCTGTGTTTTAGTTTATGCTTATATTTGGGTTCCAGTTTAATTCTTTGTGCTAATAAAATATTCTTGCCTAGTTACTAGACCCTTCTTCTCTTGCTAGAGTAGCTTGCTTATTTATAGCTTGTTGGTGACCAGTGGTTAAATAATGTTTTTTCTATAACTAAGCTAATCTGGTTTCTATGAAAATACGTAGGCACTAGGCAGGGATTTAGAGGACCAGAGCTGATTTTTTTTTCTTCCTAAAAACAAAACCACAATGAAGTTCTGTCTTGCCCACAGAACTTTGACTCCACCATAAAATCTCTTTGCATCTGCTTGTTAAGTTGTGATTCATACCTTAAAAAAAGCAATAGCCATTGATTCATTTTACATTGCATAATTAACCAATAATTATCACTGTCGTGGCTATCTCCTTGAAGACTTAAAGGCAGACTGTGACAAAAGAACATCAATGATTATACTTAAGGTTGGGGGAGGAGGATAATCAGCAGGTACTAAGCAAACCTTTATTTTGCCTGAATATATAAAGCTTACCGGTATGGGATGTCTCCCTGACTGTCCTGTGATGATATTGTTGGTATGTTGAGCGTTGTCATAATAGTTTTACTTCATTTTATTACTGTTTATTTGAACTGTACATGACATGCAACTGGAAAAATATACCATATAGTTAAAAAATCAAACATCAATTGATATATATGGAAAAATATTAATATTTATATTTACATTTTAATTAAAGAAAAATTGTTTATTACTAGCCATGACCGTCATAATCTATTGTCTTGTACTAGTCATCTTTCACCTGGGAGAAGCTTTCTGTTTTTTCTTTTATTACTAGAAGGAATTTTTCTTCCTGCTCCTCTTTAACAGACTTAGAAGGGTATGTTATGGTCCTCCTATAAAAGTAATGCACAGGCCATTCATGATATAACTAAGACTTCTATTTAGAAGCTGTATCTGTAAGAGAACAGTAGGTGCCTGGGGCAGCTTTTAGAATTCCAGCTACTTTTAAGTCACACCAGTCTTGGAGCAATAGTACCTCTTTTTTTCTTCATGTTTTAGCTTAGTTTATTTTCACCATCTGTCACAAGCTTTATTTTCACTTAACTAATTCAGGCTAGGCTGTGGGTAATGATTGCTGTTGGGCATCTCAAAGGAATAAACTGAGTCTTTATCCTAAGGGAAACTAAAGAATTACTGAGGTTTAATTGATTTGAGTACCAAGTTAAAGTAAAGAAATGTGATTGCATGCCCAAAAGTTGCTGTGAAACAAACATCCGTGGTTACCTTAACCTCTGGTCTGTCCCATTGTAGGAATGCATTACAAAACAAGACTCACTTATGTGATTCCATTTTCTAATATCCATAAGTCATCACCTTTATTCAGGACACAGATTGGCAAGCTCAGATTGGCAAACAGGTTTACATGATGAACAAGCCAAGAAGTCCTGTGGAACTATGCATCCTTAGAGCCAGGTTATCTTTTGATATCACTGTATACATCTATTAAATCCCAGGACTTGCTGTGAATTTACAGCAGTAAAACTGTGAAATTTTGTATCTATAATATGAATATTGCATAGTGTACAGTGAGGAGTTAATTTTGCCTTTCAGCTGAGCTACTTCCTGAATTCGTTGAACATCCCTAGGCAGACAAGGTTAATACTAGATCTCACACAACAGTTGATTAAAACAATCTTTTAAAGATACGGGGAACTTATTAAAAAGAGAGTCATTTATGAGTGAAAGACATGAGGGAGCCCTGTAAGTTCACTTTCCCCACCATACATATAGTTGGTAGCCTATACTCCTACCTGTTCTAGAAATAATTGTTTACATATGATTGTACGGTAAATGTCTGTAGATGTCACTTGTAATGTTAGCATGGAATGAAAGCTGTTGTCAGATCTGTTAACGTTCCATTTGTATCATAATGGTCTCTACCAATGTTGGGTGATTATTCTTTGCTACAGCTTTGAGGGGGAAGAATTAACAAACCTGGTACAGCAATTTCTTGGCTGTCAGAGCTGAGACAACACAGACCCTAGTGTCACTATTACAATTCTGTTGACAGCATCACGCCTACATGTAGTAGAAATGTAATTTAGTAAAATGTTAGGCCCCACAGAGCAGTGAATCACATGAAGTAACCTTTGGGAAACCACTTGCTATTTGTGCTTTTGTTTTATAAGTAAGCGTTCAGACTCAAAGTACAACAGTAATATATGCTCCTCTTCAGTAGCAGTTTGCTGTAATGTAATTTAAAAACTGTTTTTACAAGTCTAACTTTACAATGAATTGAAAACATTTGAGCCACTTCAGCACAAGTGTGAACATTCCTAAAGAATTAGGAAAACTTTTTCAAGTCTTTTTATTATTTTTTATGGAATTGATTTCTGGGGAATGTGTTTTAAAGATGTGTTCCTAGTAACTATAGGGATCCTGGTTTTCTCTGTTTAAAAATTGCAGATTCTCCGATAGAAACACCCCAATCACAAATTCTCTGATTAAAAACCCCAAAATACATGTTTTCCATGATTAAAATGAAATGCCACTGTGTGTGTGTGTGTGTGTGTGTGTGTGTGTGTGTGTATATCTGTATCAGTTGAACACCATGTTTTATTGATATATTAACAATTTTAAAGCAATTTGGAAGCCTACCAGTGCCTCAGTCAGTATAATAAAATAAATTCTGAATACCTGTAAATGTTGGCATTTGGTTTTGGGTTTTTTATCATGGAAAATTGGAGCTTCCTCTTGCCCCCTTGGCTCACCAGGATGCAAGTCCAGCTGTGACCCCTCCCACCCCCCTGCTTTGTGGCTCTGAACAGCCCTGATATGCCCGTGCCCTGCCCATGCCATTGCCCCTCACTCCCAAACCCCTGTGCCCCAGTCCTGCCAGAGGGGGTCCCCAGCTGCCAGGGCTACAGGGCCAGGTACCTGGGTCCACAGCCCCCTGCCCTCCAGATCATTGCCCAAGCAGCACTGAAGCCCAAGTAGGAGGTGGTGGGTGCTGTGGTGGAGCAGAGCACGGAGCCCAGCTCCCCCTCCTCAACGGGCAGCACCACCAGAGGACAGCCCGTTGGGGGCAGGGTTAGGGGCTGGCCACTGTGGGCTCAGACTCCCTGCCCTGATGCCCTCCCCCTGGGACCTCTGTGGCCCAGTGGGTGGAACCCAGTGTGGCAGGGCAGAACAGGACTGGTGGGGTGGCTCATGCTGTTGCTGGGAGCAATGGTGAGGTGCATTCTACC
>NW_017728998.1:28495980-28496280 GCF_001723915.1 Gavialis gangeticus | reverse complement strand
ACTGCTGGGGTGGCTCATGCTGTTGCTGGGAGCAATGGTGAGGTGCATTCTACCTGCCCAGCAGCAGCAAGGGGCACAACTCTGCACTTCCACCCCTGCTGGTGCCAAATGGGCAGGGAACACCTTGCCATGGTGGCACAGGGCTCCCAGTGGCAGCAGCAAGCTTCCCTATCCCACTTTGCCCTGCTATGCCAGGGCCAGGCCCCACAGGCCCCAGAGACAGGGCATCAGGGACCAACATAGTTTCATAGTTGATAGGGACGGAAGGGACCTGAGCAGATCATCAAGTTTGACCCCCTG
>NW_017728998.1:28489795-28493470 GCF_001723915.1 Gavialis gangeticus | reverse complement strand
CTCCTGTACAGCCTGTAGCCCTTGATATTCACCGCCCAGTTGTGCATTGGGTCGCACCACATTTCTGTGAGCCCTACTATGTCTGGGTTGGTGTCAGCTAGTAGGAGGGTAAGTGCCTCCGTGTTTCTGATCAGTTTGATTTTTATGAATAAAAGCAACAGAAATGCCATAGGGAAGAAATGTAAGTAGTACTTGTTAAGTTGTTCAATAAAGGAAATAAGGTTACCACCAAAAAAGAATGTTTTTAATAGCTATTTGGGTTTAGAAAAATGTATGACAGGACTTTGAGGTGTGGGTTTCTGTTTCTAGTCTAGACATGAGAGTGAGTTGATCGTTACTTTTTTCTGTACTATTTTTGTTTTTAAATTATTTATGATCATTAAAATTTTAATTGGTCTCTTGAATTCATCTGGCAGTTGCCACCAATGGGGTATTCATCAGTACGTTTGACAGGACTTTTCAGTCATGATTCTGGACAGCTGTAGTTTAAAAACATGCCACTGAGGTTTATTTTCTCTGTCCTACTCCTGTTGAGAAAGTTGAAATCCTGAATGAAAAGAGAAAAACCTTAGAAAGATTTTATTTAAATGTAAAATTAATCCATTTTCTTCTCATCCACACAAATGGAAAGTGAGTGTTTATATCTTATTCTCACAATAAATATTTCTTTCCTTGTAGTAGGATTATGCTCTTTGAGGAGCCAATTATTTTTTTAAGTGGTCTTTGAAGTCTGCACAAAAGGTTTCAATCGCCAAAAACTGAATATTTGGAACCAGGAGTAGCCCTGACTAAGAGCAGATATCTTTTTACATTGTTTGAAATTGGATAAGCTGTTTAGAGCTGTCTCTGTTGGTTAGTCAGAGGCCTGTTTAAAAAAAAAACACCATAAAGGCTTACTGCAAATATGTAGACTTAATACAAGTTTGTCTGACCTATAATTAGTAAAAATTGGAAGTGCTTATACTGGAGAGCATCAAAACTGAATAATGGAACAAATACAATCACTGGACTAATTACACAGTTCTTTCTGAAAAGAAATGTTCAAATACTAGACTGTTTGCATTTGATTAAAACAGTTCACAAGTAAGCCAGCCTTCTTAAATGCCATCTTTAAATTTCTTTTTATGTTTACTTTTACCGTTGTCAGAAATGGTATGATAGCTGCTGTCATGTATTTATCACTTAAATATGCATTTCGTGTCTGAGCGTCTTTTGATGTTAAGGGGCTTTATCTGATCAAAAGATTTGTTTCTGAAGGAATCAAAAGAACACACACATTATTTCAAGTCATGCATCAGCAAGTATAAAATGAGTGGGAACTACAAAGGAAGTGGGAATAGTGAGGGTGTGATACAGAGATGTGTGGGGTTTGTTGTTCTTCCTCTCCTTGGCAGCATTTTCATATGGTATTTACCAGTCCTTCCTGAGCTATCCTACTAAAATGCAGGAAATGTCTCTGGTCTCTAGGAGGTCACTCTTCCACATCCCTGATGCATATAGTCTTAATATTTTCAAAACCTATTGATTGTTGGAGGTGCTTTTGAACCTAGGTAAAATCAGAATTTCTTTCCATTTTGTCTTCAAAGTGGGTAATCCACCCTAATACCTTTCATCTGCAAGGAAAATCAACAGCAGATCAGCCAGTGAGAGAAGCTCAGCAAGCTTCTCACTTACATTATTGGTGGTCTGAAGTCAGACAGGGTAGAGACACACAAGATAGAATAATTGAATCAGCTTAACAGACTGAGATCTGGATATGGACATTTCAAAACAACACTTTACAAGATGAACATCTTAGACAGTCTCCTGTGTGAATGCTGTGTCCAACAAAAAACATAGCACTTAATCGAAAGCTGCTATCTTTACAGGTGCACAGACAGGGTAAACAGAATCTGCACATTGACCAGTAGTACCAGACTCATAGATTTAGGAGTTATCTGACACCATACAAAAGAAAGAGAGGAATAAGCTTTAGTGAGTAAGTGCTTATGCATCCCTAATTCAGTTAGTCTATCAGAGGTACCTGTGCCTGGCCTTCTACCGACATTCTTTTTATTGATTCGCAAAGCTAGATTTACTAAATATTTCTGTAAAGTGACTGTACTAAATGTTTATAAAGTAATCTGTAAATTTTAATATTATAACTGCAAACTTATGGAATGTCCCAGTTTCTTTTGGTCATGTTCTCTTTGACTTGATTTTTGCAGTAGTGGACATAAAATCTTAGCTTGTATAAAACTTTTTAGTCTAAAATGACAACTAAACAGACATTTGGTTTTTGTAAAATATGAAATATAAATAGTATAAAACATCTTAGATGTTATGCACCATGAAAAGTAATACTTCCGTGATGTAAGGTAGCAGTTTACAGTTAGGGAAATTTACTACTTTCACCTAATTTAAATTACTTTACATATTTATGCTGTAAATGAGATGAGAAGCAACCAACCAACATAATGCAGTTTTTGAAATATCACATGGCCAGATTCTTTTTTCTGACATGTAGAGACAGATAGCATTCAAATTGGTTGTAGTTTTCTGTATCTTTCACTCGAGTATAATTGAGTCCATGGTGTACAATCAGTTTCAGAGAACAGTGACACTCTGTAGGACTGTGTTTTCCATGTAATGTATGTGACTTGAATTAAAATAAAGATTTAGAAATCACCATTTTGAAATTCCAGTTGTGCAGAGCAAAGTATATTCATGCTAGAAGAAACACTGGTCTTTGTAGTCTGTATCGGTGGCAAATAAAATATTGTTCATTATTTGGAGTACCAAGTCAGTTGTGTCTGTTCTCTTAGATTTAGCTAAATACTGCATAAACCCTTCCTTATCCATAATAAGCTGGATATTTACATTTCTTGTTAAATGTAACAGTAGGTTAAGCTCCCTTGTCTGAGGCAGGAGTTGGGAGTAAATATGCAGTGTGGGGCCTGGAAATTCTTTTCTACTTTCTAGCTTTTTTAAGTTTTATTTTTACTAATAAACCTTCTTTTTACAGGCTGTGGGACAGTTTTGTCCATCACAGAATTCTTTTTCCCAAAAATATTTGTGATCAAATCATTTCATATTATGTTATAAATATATTTTATAATACATGATAAATAGAGGAATAGCTATTTCAAACTTTAACACGTAATTATTTACAGCGTCTTAAAACTTGTAAAACTTCAGGAAAAAGCATGTTTATGACAAATATGGAAGTGTCACTGTATATTGCCATTTTTGGTTATAAAGAAAAAATATAGCCATATTACTATGGTCTGTTCATACGCATCTTAAAGAATTATTTCAGTTTTTAGGCAATTGATACTGTAATAAACATCTTATTCAAATTGAGCTATCACTTTGGTCTGGCCACTTAACCAAAGCAGTTCAATCACTATTAGATGGTGGCTCCTTAAATAATTCAGCACAACTGAATTGTCTTCCCATGTGTAAGAAAGGCCTGTCCCAGAGGTAGTTGTGACACCCCCTCATGGCTGCTCAGCCCTTGCTTTGCCCTGATTCTCCCCTTCTGTTCTCCTGCCATACCTTGATGTACTTATACCTTTAAGGAAAGGGAGGCTGCCCCAGGGATTCACAAGCTGAGCTCTCATCTGCTCCTGTCCTACTCCTGGGTCTGAGTCCGTTCTGGTTCTGGTTCTGGTTCTGGTTCTGGTTCTGGTTCTG
>NW_017728998.1:28488834-28489550 GCF_001723915.1 Gavialis gangeticus | reverse complement strand
GTTCTGGTTCTGGTTCTGGTTCTGGTTCTGGTTCTGGTTCTGGTTCTGGTTCTGTCCTTGGGCTCACCCTGGCTCCCATCTCTACACTAATGCCTAGGTATCTAGTCCACCCTGGACACCAGACCCTTCTAGTGTGTCATTTCCCCCCTCTCCCCAGTCCCCCACCTGGCACTGGACCTGCTTTGGTCCCATCTCCACTCCACACCCAGGTACCTAGACCCTCCTGGTGTCACCTCCATCCCTCAACCCCCAAGCACCAGACCTTCTCTGGTCATGTCTGTTCCACTTCAGAGCTCCTTAACTCACCCTGGTCCTTTCTCCCCACTTCACCCATATTCTCGCTCTGATCCTGGGTCTTTTGGGACCTCCTTCACTTTCATGCCTCCCAAACCTCCAGATGTTACCACAGGCTGTAATTTCCTATGTATTGTTCAGAAGCTGCAGCCATCTTGCCCAGGAGATGTTCTCTCAGCCACCTCCAGGGCCAGCCTGCCTGCCCAGCTCAGGCCTGGACTTATGTACTGCAAGGCCAGCCCAGCTCCCTTCTGGGTCATGTGGCTCCTGATCATCTGCTGCCACACTTGCTGCCTGCTTCATCTGCAACTTGCCTGCTCTTATAGTAGCAGGAGCACCACACCTCCTGCCACACCATCTTTATCACTGTTTTATACTTTTCACTTCCATAGTTTCATAGTTGGTAGGGTTGGAAGGGACCT
>NW_017728998.1:28486866-28487899 GCF_001723915.1 Gavialis gangeticus | reverse complement strand
AACTCCACTGCCCACATCCCTCCAGGTCAAAAATGACTTGTTCACCACCACTTTCTGAGTGCAGCCCTCCAGCCAATTTGCAACCCATGTGACTGTGTAGGCATCGACACCACAGTTGCCCAATTTTTTAATGAGGATGGGGTGAGAGACAGTGTCAAAGGCCTTTCTAAAGTCCAGAAAGACTACATCCACCACGACACCTGAGTCCAGGGATTTTGTGACCTGGTCATAGAAGGCAACCAGGTTCGTCTAACAGGACCTCCCTCTAATGAACCCATGTTGATTGCCTCTAAGCATAATCTCCCCTGCTAGTCCCTTCCAGATGTGCAGCTGGATACTTTTCTCAAAGAGCTTCCCCAGGACCAAAGTAAGACTAATGACCTATAGTTTCCTGGGTCCTCTTTCCTCCATTTTTTGAAAATGGGGACCACATTGGTCCTTTTCCAGTCCTCTGACACCTCACCAGATCACCATGAGTGCTCATAAAGCTGTACCAGGGGTCTCGCAAAGACCTCTGCCAATTCCCTCAGCACTCTGGGGTGGAGATCATCAGGACCTGCTGATTTGAACATGTCTAGTCCCTCCAGAAGTTCCATGACTAGGTCCTTACTGACACTGGCCCTGGCTGCGCCTCCCCTGGGTCTGTCTGGGTTCCCATTGGGGGGATGTCCCTGTTCCTGCTCAGAAAAATGGAAGAAAAGAAACTGTTAAAAAGGTTAGCTTTATCGCCTGGTGCTACCATCAGATTACCAAGCATGTCCTGCAGAGGCCCCATATTACTTGGTACCTTCTTTTTACCCGCTATGTATTTAAAAAAAGGACTTCTTGTTATCCTTGATCGGGGTCGCTAGTCCCGGTTCCATCTCTGCCTTAGCCTTCCTAACAGCCCCCCTACAATCTCGAGCAATGGAGGTATAATGCTCCTTGGTGATGGCCCCTCCCTTCCATTGGGTGTACACCTCCTTTTTGGCTTTGAGACATTCCTAGATACTTTTGGTGAGCCATGGGGGCTTTTGAGTGCTCTTGCCCCCTT
>NW_017728998.1:28461678-28481866 GCF_001723915.1 Gavialis gangeticus | reverse complement strand
TGGGATTGCCACCCTTTGGGCTTGGAGGATCATCTCCTTCAGGAATGACCACTCTTCTTGGACTCCCAACTCCCCTCCCCTCCGGGACCTCAGTGCCTCCCTGACTAGTCTCCTTACCTCATTGAGATCTACCCTCCTGAAGTCCAGGGCTGCTGCCTTGCTGCAGGCCTTTGACACCCTGCATCTGATGGTGAATTCCAGTAGGCAATGATTGTTATTGCCCAGGTGGTCAAGCACCCACAGTCCCCACGCCAGGTCGTCGCCTGTGGCCAGCACCAGGTCCAACATAGTATTTCCCCTGGTGGGAAGTGGTGCTGGCCCCTACCCTGGGGGTCTTTAAGAAGAGGCTGGATGCCTACCTGGCTGGACTCGTTTGAGTCCCATTTCTCTTTTTGGGGTTTTTTGTTGTTCTCCCGCCCTGGCGGGGGGTCGGGCTAGAAGATCTACTAGGTCCCTTCCGACCCTTAATCTATGAATCTATGAATCTATGACTGTGCACCTCTTGGGTTAGATGGAGGTCCTGTAATTCGGCTAGGAACCCACATGAGCAGTCAGACCTGGCTGACTGCTCTTTCCAGCAGATGTCCGGATAGTTTAGGTCACCCATGATGACCACATCCCTTGACTTGATTGCCTCTGCAAGCAGACCAGAGAATTCCCGGTCCAGCTCTTCCCCCTGGTTAGGTGGCCTATGATAGACCCCCACCATTAGGTCCTTTTCCCTCTGACCCCCTTGTATTCTGACCCAGAGCACCTCAGTCTGCCCTGCCTCAGACCCAGTGCTGTTTGCTGTTTCCACAAGCTGCACCTCTAATTTCTTTAAATCCACTGTGCTGCATTACTTTAATTATATTACATTAATTAACAAATCTATCAAACTGAGCTGCTTTCTCTGCAAAATAAATATCTGCAATTTTGAATTTTTCATTCATTCTGCCACACAACTTTTATTTAAAAAGAAAGAAAAAAGATGAGCTTGCTTTACTAGCAAAATAGAAGCAACAAAGTACTTAATGTTAGAGAGTTATCACTCTCACAGCTCTTATTCCTTACAACATTCTCAGATTAACTTTCTCTGCTGAATTCTTTTAAAATGATTTAGACCTAAAACTTAAGTTTGCTTCTTACAGTATCTCTGCATTTTTTCCACAGCTTGTTTTTCTTTTAGGTCTAGGTATACTTTCAGTAGCAGTGTTTTCCATTATTAAAGTTGCAACTTAAACTTTCTTCCTTGGTTTGAAATATTTACATATTGTCTACAGCCTAGACATTTTAAGTATTACACAAATGCATGACAGCAAAACTTGAAACTGATTAGTCTACTTTAACTGAAAAATATAAATGAAATGCAAAGCAAAAGCAAATGATTTTCATGGTGAATATTAGGTTTGACTTCTTTTTTTAGAAAATATTTTTTACTCTTCATAAATGTAGTCATTGTTATATCATTACAAATAACAATGTCATTTGTAACAATATAAAGATAACTGAAAGGAAAGATTTGATTATAGATGGTTGAAAGCTAGACCCTGAAATCCAAATTCTGTCCACCTCCTTCATATTTTGGAGAAAATTTGGTCCAATTTTTGTGATTCAAGCACTATCATACTTTAGCACATCTCTTGAAAATATCATAAAACTTCATAAAGAAGTTTTTGAATTACAAATTCAAGGAGATGCATTTAATTTCTTTGTCACTTTTTAAGTTTAATTATCATTTCTATTGCAGTAGAGTCTTTAAGTTCAGCAACGTACTTTAAGCTATACCTGTTAGAATGATCATGCATCCAGAAATCTAATTCTACTTAAGTTCAAAGAACTTCAAGAGTTACTTCTAAGAGTGAGGACAATCAAAACATTTCAAAGGGCCAACTATACAGATGCACATGTCTTTTTTAACATGCCAAACTTGCTGAAATACTTCAAGATCTTTTCAGAATCAGCAGGAAAAAAGTCTACATGGAGTATGCAGTGCTTTTAAACATGGTGCTGTATTTCATAGTTTTCATAGACATTAGGGCTGGAAGGCACCTTGGAAGATCATCAAGTCCGGGCCCCTGCCCCAAGGGCAGGCAGGAAGTCAGCTAGAGTCAACGGATCCTAACAAAATAAACGTCCAAATGTTTCTTAAGAGTCCAGAGTAGGTGCTTGCACCACCTCCAAAGGCAGCCTATTCCAGCCCTTCGGGGCTCGGCCAGTAAAGACGTTTTTTTCTTATGTCCAGCCTGAAACAGTCTTGGAGGAGTTTGTGACCGTTTGACTTCGTCGTCCCTTGAGGCAGTCTGGTGAACAGGCATTCCCCCAGATCCTGATGTACACCCCTTATATAGTTATAGGAAGCTACCAGTTCCCCCTGAACCTGCAGTTTTCCAGGCTGAAGAGTCCCATAGCTCTCAGCCTCTCCTCTTAAGGCGTGTTTTCTTGCCCTCTGATCATGCACGTGGCTCTCCTCTGGACTCTCTCAAGCTTCTCCACATCCTTTTTAAATTGTGGAGCCCAGAACTGAATGCAGTACTCTACCTGCAGCCTCACCAAGGCTGAGTACAGCGGGAGGATGACAACCTGGGATTTGCTTGAGAAGCCTCTATGGATGCAAGCCAGAGTTTTGCTCGCTTTACCAGCTGTGACATCACATTGGTGGCTCATGTTCATCTTCTGGTCAGTCATGACCCCCAAGTCCCTTTTGGCCATGGTGCTAGCAAGCATAGTGCTGCCAAACCTACCAGCATGCTATGGGGGTTTTTTCCCCAAGGTGGAGTACCTTGCATTTTTCAGTGTTGAACGTCATCAGGTTTTCATCCGCCCATTTTTTGAGCCTTTCGAGGTTGGCCTGGATCACCAGCCTATCCTCAGGTGTGGATGATTTACCCCAAAGTTTGGTGTCATTGGCAAACTTGGCTAGTCCACTTCTGATACCAATAGCTACATCATTAGACATTGGGTCTGACCACGGAGCTAATTCTGCAGCCATTGGACTGTGATGTAGCTGAGGCCGCAGTTGACCAATTTTTCCATGAGGAGATCAAGGGACACCAGACAAAAGGCTTTTTTGAAGTCCAGATATATGCCGTCAATCTTTTCTCCCTTGTCCAGATGATATGTCACCTGGCCATAGAAGGAGATGAGATTGATCAGGCAAGGCCTACCCGCAACAAACCCATGCTCAGGATGTTGCTATCAGCCAGTTTGTCAAGAATGGTCTCTTCGGTAATTTTTTCCAAGATCTTCCCCAGGATAGAGGTCAGGCTGATAGACCTGTAGTTCTCCATATCTGCTTTCCTCCCTTTCTTGAAGATAGGCACCACATTGGCCTTCTTCCAATCTTCAGGCACTTCACCTGAGTGCCACGAGTTCTTGAAGGTTCGTGCCAGTGGCTGAGCTATGATGCCTGCCAGCTCCTTAAGTACCCTGGGGTGTAAACTGTCTGGGCCAGATGACTTGCAAGTGTCCGGCTTCTCAAGGTGCTCCTTCATGTGGTCTACATTGATGTAGGGTGACAATTCTCCCTCACCCTGGCCATCCCATACTGTATTGAGCAGGGTGGTCCCTTGGGGCTGGTGAAAAAGTGACACAAAATACCCATTAAGCAGTTTGGCTTTTTCCTGGGTGTCGGTTATATATCAGTACTGCGGGATTTTACAGCCCACTTTGTCAGACCTAATGAAGCATCCATAGAATGACTTCATAATATATTTTCAAAATGTCTACTTGGTGTTCTGCATACATATTTACAAGCTCAGTTACATTATTAGGTAATCCTTATTTAAACATATAAAACAGATATATTTTCTTTTAAGTGTGTCGGAATTTACATATTAAAAATGTTGGCGATAATATTCTTGCAAGAATAGTAAAAACATTAAAATAAAGTGAAAAGTAAAAGCTGAATAAACTCAAAATTGTCTCCTGCCACACACCTGAAATAGAGGGACCATCTATAATATTAGGTAACTTTTGAGTATTATAATTTTATTTTACTTGTGACATTAGATTGTGTGTGTGTGTGTGTGTGTGTGTATATGTGTGTGTATGTGCTAATGTGCTATCCATTGTGCCATTCACAATACAAGTGTCTTCAAAACAAATACAAGCTATACAAAGATAGACTTGTGAGAACTGCCTTTGCAGCAGGAAAAACTGGTGCCTCTGTAAGTGACTAAGCATTCGTACAGTTTAAATGTGTTATTTTACACTCAAAATTGAGATTCAGCTTATCAGTATACTGGATCAATGTGTAATTATTTCAACAAATAAAACCTCATTTGCAGATTGAAACAAATCTCAAATGGGTTACAGGGTAACAAGGTTAAGAATTAACAAAATCTAATCCAAACACATGTAATTTTCACTTACTTATCCCTATTTGTGGTATTATGTATGTGCAGCAGATTTGATCTTTTGCAGAAATCTCAGTAAATTGATAACATTTTTTTTTCTTTTTGTTTATTTTTTTGGCAGATGGGGATGGACAAAGTGAGCTGCTGCTGCCTGCCTGTGCTGATGAAACTTGTCAGAAAAGTGCCATCTACTTATCTAAACTAGGATTGGATCAGGTATCTTGAGTTTACATTTGTGGAGAAAAATTGAGTACCACGTTTAATTTAGAAAATAAGAAACAAAAAGAAATGGGAAAGTGAAACTTCTGCTGGAAAGGAAAAATGCAGAACAAATATCTTCTCACATTTGACTTGTGACAAATGGAAGAACTACATAATGACAGATTTTTAAAAGTTACATTTTTGGTAAAAATGGATTCTGTAGTACTTCAAAGGGAGAAGAATGTCTATTTACCATGGACATTTCTGTTTCTCAGTAGAATAAAAGAACTTCAGGGAAGATTGTGTTACTTCTGAGTTTTCCATCAATATATTTGAACTGAGCATGTTGAGTGCTTTTTAAAGATCTTTGTTTCTGGGTTTGGAAATAAAAGGCTGAATTCATCAAATGAATGCTTAAACTCTCCAATTACCCTTAGATAAAGGAATGACTTTAAAATAAAATGTTATAGCATGGGCTCTAAAAAATAAGATTCAAGAGTTATTTTATTTAATTTTATTTTGAAGAAAATCTCATTATTTCATATGTATTACAAATAGCAGAAAATTCTGGATTGGTTTTGTTTTTAATCTTTGTGCTATTTACATACTTGACCTATGGCCTTTTAATCATAATGTACAGCATCAGCAGCTCACTAAGCAAAGACAAACCTAGTAATTACAGCCTGCCCCACAGTGACAGTTCTTCAGTTCTATAGTCATCACATCACTAGTGGATAATGTCAGTTGTTACTCTTCAGTTTAAATTAAAAAAATCTCAGCATGTATTACTTTTGATTATCATGGAGGATATGTTTAAATCAGCAGTTTCAATTTGTAATATTATTTTTAAAAGAAACTTCTAACATAATTGAATTAGGATGATTTAGATACATGTTAGCAGCTCCTCTAAAAATGTTGCAGTTTTTCTTTGAAAGATGTTGATGATCCTGCAAAAATAAAATGAAGAAGTGATACATGTTAACTAGAAACTTTACGCGGTTTGGGTTTAAAAAGTGCTTTGATCACATATTTTAATATAATCTTTTTTTAAATACTGGTCACAAAGAAGTTTCTAATAGACACTTGTGTTCTTGTCTTGCCTTTTCCAAAGAATGCATCCTAGTATATTTTCTGCCTTAGGTTCCTACATCAGGGGTAGAACTAGGAGAACTTTCTGTCAGAAGCAGTTTGTTAGCTACATCAAGTCCTCTCTTATTTTTTTCCTCAAGGAAAAAGTGTTAATAAATTAATGTGTTTGCAGTTAAAATTGTGCAATTTTTCTATGAGTCATCCACAGGTTGAAATATGTTTGTTTATACTCTTTACTGCACATATTAATTTGAAATTAGAGTGTTGAATTAGCTCACTGGATATCACATAGTATGGTATCTATTCGTTGACTGATTAACTTGTTTATGTAATAGTACTGTTTCAGAAAAAAATTGTTTGTTGGGACAGTGGGAGTAGAGTACGGGGAAGAATGAGTTAGTGAGCCCAAAAGATAAGCAGTCCATTGAAATTTTAGGAAACTTTTAATACAGGTTTCCCTCACTTTATGCAGGTTCTGTACGTGCAAATTCGCTCCTATGCAATGACCTTTTTTATACCAAAAATTTGTTATATGTGAGGTAATTTTACTTTTATGCGATCTGTGTGGTGGAAACCCACAGTCAGCTGCTTTGTGCGGTGCGTTGTGGGAGTGACAAGCACCAAAATATAGTCTCCTGTGTGGATCTGTGCTCCTTGCTCACTGTCTGCGACACGTGTTTCTGTAGTTGCCATCCCTATTATGATAGTGCTCTGTGCTTGTGTGTACTGTCTGCTGTCGGTGACTACCAAAATTGTCTTGTAAAAGTGTTAGAACTGGGTCTGGGGGGCAGTACAGTCAAGGTCTTGGAACATATCCCTATTGGTTACAGTGTGCACTGTTTTCCAGGAACGCGTGTACAGCATAGAGCACAGGAAACCTGTATTTCCAGTGCAGCAATTTTGAGGAAATCAGATCTATGATCCATCCATCTGTTTCCAGATGCAGCCACACCACTGTTGACTTCTTAGTGTTCCCTATCTTCTGTCCTTCTTTAACTTTATGCATCCTACCATTTTGTTTCCTTTTGACCATAGCAGCGTATTGGGAAGAGGTGTTTATTGAGATACGTGCAGAAATTTGTTGGCTGACGCTGGTCTCCTCCAACTGTTTATGTAATTGTTGAGTAGTGTTGCATCATTTATGTTAGGAGTATCTCTCTGTCCATCCACAGGAAACTTGTCATCTGCAAATTTCATCTTCTCTTTTCTACCCAAGTTGTCATCAAGGGCAGCCACTCTAGCTAGAAATGTGTCACATTTTCCCACAAGCAAGCACAGAAACAACAAAAAGTTTGCTTTTCAGTTACTTTTTGCTTACTTTGCTTTGTCAGTAAAAGGACCTACCTTCTTTCTGCCCATAATAAAACTTCTGAGCCTAGTCTACTCTAATGCTTATATCAGTGCTAGTTCTAATAAAGAAACTACTAATGTATTTAATCCTGTAGACCAAAGAATGGAAAAACTAATGAGAGGAAGGAGAAGGACTGAGACATGAGCTTCCAGAAATTTTTCTCCAAAGTCCCATTTACAAAAGAATTTAGGCTTTTAGGCACCCAAGTCCTATTGAAGGTTAATGGGTCTTGGGTTTCAAAGTGTCCAAATCATGTTTTAAAATGGAACTTAGACTTCTGTCTCGTAGGTGTTTATAGAAATTTTACCCTAGATGCATTTTATTTTTTAATTCTGTAAAATGAACACATAATGAGGTATACCAAAACACTGTGCTAAGATTTCTTGTGGTTTCAAACTGTTCAACTTCAGTCTTTTCATCCAGTGTAGAAATTTTACTGTTAAGTAATTACATGTGTAAAGGATGCTCCTATTTTTTTCTTCAATCAGAAATTACAGAATGAGAAGATTTAAAGCATCTTTGTAATATCCATCAACCTGTATACATTTCTTGGAGCAAAGGCATAGATAATCAAAATTTATTTTAGCCTCTTAATGTAACAACCAATGAGAATAATAATCTACTGTATCATTTGCAGAAGTAAACAGCAGATTTACTTGACATGAGTATATTTTTTCTGTTCTGCCTTTCAGAACATATTATGCCTTTAGATTTACAAGGCAACAGTTAATCTTGCGTGCTTATATTACACAGTCCTGAAAATGTAATGGCCATATTGGCTGCTTATAGATGTTTAAAAAAACAGACAAAAACACACTTTACTGGAAAAAGCAACATATTAGTTCAGCCCTGCTCCACAGCGTCTGTATAGATTGGGTGTTTCAGTGGGGCTTTTTTGCGCTCTATCTAAAGCTAGTTTAAATAATCTATTAGCTAAAAGTGCCAAAAAAGCTCCATTAAGGTGCCCAGTCAATATAGATGTCCAACTAATGTTGTGCCTCTAAAGCACCATTGTTTGATTGGTTTGGGTGTTTTTTTTAATATCTGTAAGCAGCATTTAAGGGTTTCTTCTGTTTTGTTTTCTGTTTCTTTTTTAAGTATATTTAAAATAGGCTACAAGAATAAAAATTATAGTATGTCAACAGATAGTCAAGCTGTATATCAACTAAAACTACTATTTTGGTAACATTTCTAACACTGCCGACGTTAAAAGCTCTTGGAGCTGATACATGCACACAGAAGTAAAGTTGGTCTGTCTTCAGAATGTAGGTCCTACATTAAAATACTTAATTGCAGTATGTAAAGAAGCAGTTTTACTCTTCTATTTTTGCAGTGTATTTGCATTTCAGTGCCAATAAAGTATACATTTAAAGACTGCTGTTTATGAAGTAAACTTCCTGTGGGGTTAAAACAGGATAACAATTTAGATTCATTTTAAGTATTTATTCTCTATGAGGTATTTTAATTCATAAAAATTGCCTAGTATTCTGTAAAATCACATTACCAGATATGAGAGCATTTAGAATACCTATATGATAATACTATACCTATATTTTATAATTTTATAGCTATAATAACTTGTGTTTTGCTATGAAAATTCTTTGAATGAGTTAAAGAATGAGTCACATTGTATTGACTCCAGTTAGTGGGGGTTTTTTAAACTACAGTATTTTCCAACAGTACTATTTATATATTTTTCTGTCCGATAAATCAGTGATAGTAAATCTGTTCCTTTTTAGGTATGCACGTAGGTATATACATCTTAAGGTTTACAATGTATATTGCTTTTTGGCATTCTTTATACTAGACTTCTCAAATATCCAGCAGTTTACAAACTCAAAAAAATTACTGAAAAACAGGGGTGGGAGAGTAAACGTTAAAGCCCTTTTAAAAAAAAAAATGCAGACTATATTATTTCATTAGTCTTCAGTTTTAAGGCTCTCAAAGATGCTGTATATCCTGTGGTATTTCAGATGTGTCAAATAGCATGCACAGGCATCTTCTGATCAGAAATAACCAACAGGTCTTGAGCCTGATCAAATTGTGTTGACAGGTGGGGGGAAAGTGTCTGTCACCTTTAAGCCTCCTCATAATATTAGAATCAGTTTGGCCATAGTGTAAACAGCATAATTCTAGAATAGTTCTAAGATGCATCTGGCTGCCTGCCAGCCCCATCGAACCATTCTTGTGGTCACAATAAACTGGCATGCAAGAGGTTTCTTGTTGTTATACTTACTTCTTGTACAAACTCCCAGGATGTCACCTACAGTACAGACTGCAAGACTTTTTCACCTATACTGCTTCTGAAGTATTGAAGATGTGAGGGGAAAGCCACTCCTGAAAAGACCAGCTTTTCAAGTTGCTTTTGAGCTTCTGGAATGATGTAGATTAGCTAAAGGGGCCTCATATCTTAAGGAATACTTGCCAAACTCCATATTATGTCAGATTTACTGAAAGACAGCAGAAGTACATCCATATACTTCCAAGTAAAACACATTCTGATTTATGACCTGAAGCCTTCATACAGTCCTCTTATCATGATTCTTTAGATTTAAGAGGGTTATACAAGGACTTGGATAGAAACATATTTAAGGCATGCCAAGCTGTTGTCAGTAACAGTATTAATGAATCATTACTGTGGCATTCTTCTGTTTAGTTGGAAACATTTAATGGTTCATGTGTTCGTAGGGATGGAAGGGACCTCATAAGGTTATCTAGTCCAGCCCCTTGCTCAAGGCAGGAATACCCCTCACTAAACTATCCCAGCCTAGTATCTGTTCAGCCTACTCTTCAAAATTTCCAGGATTGCAATTCTACAGCAGGTGTGGGCAAAATATGGCCCACGGGCTGGATCTGCTATCCAGGCCAGTCTTTAGGGACCCCATGGGCCAGACAAAATTTAGAAAATTAATATTTATCTGCTCCTGGCTGCCTGTCAAAGATGACAGGAGTCAGGGGCACTAGGATCCAGAGAGAGCCAGCAGTAGGACCCAGCAGCCCAGCCTCACCCTGCCCCAGCCATTTCCCTGCTTTCCTGCCGGTCCACTACTCCAGCACCACGTGGCTCCCGACTGCATCGTCGAACAGTGGGAGCATGGGGCCCACGCCAGTACCCCATGGCCAGGAGCAGGAGGGTGGGTATGTGTGTGCGTGCGCGCACACTCATACACAGGGAGGGAGGGACAGAGTGTGTGTTTGTAGGGTGAGTCCCACTTGCACACCCACCATACCCATGCACTTACGCCCTCCCCTCGCACTGCCATACACACAGACCCCCATACCCACACCTCCTCACACACTCCAGCCACCCTCCCCCCACAACACACAGCCCCCCACAAATCCCATACCCTACATATCCACACATGCCCACACCTCCCCCATACACCCACAGCCCTCCACAAATCTATATCCACCCCTCCATGACCCCACCCCCCACAATATACAAAAGAATAATTTTAAGCTATTGTGTAATCATCTCTATGTACACTACACAAACACATGTAAATCAGGACAAAAATATTTTTTGAAATCAAATTAATGAATGTTGTAGATGTTCGCTTTTTAGAATATAATTTGGTATTTTTCTGATTCCAAGACGGCCCTTGCTGAAAGGAGTACTTCCGGGGGCAAGGGGAGGGACTTCTGGTGGCAAAGGACAGGGGTTAGGGGGTAGGGCTTCCAGTCACAAAATGGTAGCCAAGGGACAGGGCACCTGTCAAGGGGTGGAGCTACCCATGTGGCCCTCAACAGCTTGCCAGAACTCAGTAAGCAGCCCTCCGCCTGAAATAATTGCCTGCCTCTGTTCTACAACTTCCCTAGGTAACCTGTTCCAGTGCTTGACCAGTTAGTTCTTCCTAATCACCAACCTAAAATTCCTTTGTTGCAGTTTGAGGCCATTGCCTTAAGTTCTCTCCCTTTAGACCACAGATAATGGTATATCTCCTTCCTCTCTATAATAGGCCCCTAGTCACCTCTTCTTCAGGCTTAGTAATCCTAGTTTCAACCTTTTACCATAAATCATATTTTCCAGGTCTCTAATCATTTTTGTTGTTCTGCTGGACTCTTTGCAATCCACCCACATCCTTCTTGAAGCATAGGACCCAAAGCTGGATGTAATACTCCAGATAAGGCCTCAGTATAGAGTGGAAGAATCGCTTCCCTTGTTTTTTAAGTGACGCTCCTGTTAATACAGCCCAGTATGCTGTTTACTTTTTGTAACAAGAGCACACAGTTAGCTCATATTCAGCTTCTGGTCTATTGTTAACCCCCAGGTTGTTTTCTGTAGTACTGCAACCTAGCTAATGTAATTTTTCCATCTCAAGTGCAGGGCTGTGCACTTTGTCCTTGTTGAATCTCATCTGGTTGATTTCAGACCATTAACCCAGTTTGAGGTAATTCTGTATCCTAGACCTACCCTTCAGAGTGTCTGAGACTGCCCAGCTTGGTGTCATCTCCAAATTTCCTAAGCATGGGCTTAGTCCAATTGTCCAAATCATTAACAAAGATGTTAAACAATACTGGATCCAGTACAGACCCCTAGGGAATACCACTTCCCTCCTCCTAGGTAGAACATTGAGCTGTTGATGATTGATTACTCACTGAGCATGATGATCCAACCAGTTATGTATCCACATTCCAGTGCTTTCATCTGGTCTCTTTTTTAGCTTATTAATTAAAATGGCATGGAAAACAGTGTCAAAGCTGCTTAAAAAAAAGGTGTATCATTTCAAAGGCTAGCTCTTTTTGTACAGGGAAACCCTAATGACTTGACTCCCTATGAGCTGCTGGAATAGTTCAATTATGATAACTATTTCTGCCTTAGAGAATTTACACTCTGTATTTCCTTTGTAGTTTCAGATAGAGTATTTCATTTGAATTTGAATTTTCAGTGTATTCTACTGCTATGTTGTTGGGTCCTGAACCTCCAGATACTGAATGTCCTCAAATCTCATTTGCTTAAGCAAGAATCAAGGGTTATTAACTGTTCACAAGAGGGGGCCCAAGCACTGAATGCAGGAAAAATATACATTTTAAGGTGTAACAGCTATTTCTGTATAACTGTCTCTACAAATCAGATTCCTTGTTCCATCAAACACAGGTGAAGTAATTCTGGTATATTAGCTATTACCCTTATAGGGATGTTTAAGGTCTTTATATTCCTTGATGAAAAGTACTCTGAAATGGCTGTTAAGTCATGATCTCTGTTTTGTAGCATAAAGTACTTTAAACAAATAAAGCATACCTGCTTACCTCAGACTTTGTTTCTTTGCTTTTACAGTGGATTCCAGTGTTGCAGAACTTTCAAAATAAAGACACACTCTGGGGCTTTGTACCTTATAAAAATGATCCATCTGCAAGTGAACTTTCAATTCCAATTACGCTTCACATTGGAGATTACAACATGGATGGCTACCCAGATGCTCTTGCCATATTAAGAAATACATCCGGAAGGTATCGTTTTTACTTTCGGATTTACATATTATTCTAAAGCATATGTCCCAACGTCAGTCTTGTCTATTTTAAAAATCAGACCACAGATTTATGATACATCTGATATTGTTTTGATATAGTGAATGCCTCCGTCAACTTTATAAAATGAATAGTTTTTTTAGGTTTTCTAAATATTTCCTCTTTAAAAGGTTTAAATTTTGCATGAACTTAAGCTGTGTATGTCTGTATTGTGTGTTGCTCATAATGACCCTCAAGGATGTGCATAAGCTTAGGCTAAGCTAAATTCCTTAATAAAAGGGAAGAGAGTCACCAACTGGCTAGAGCTACTCTTTTCCCTATCCTGTGGAATAGGTGAGTAGGATGGGCTAAGGAGTGTATGGAGCATTATCTCCTCTTCAAGAGCTAGCTAATATACCAGCATCAGAACAGCGGAGTAAATATTTATACCTTTTATGCAGGCCTGCTGGAGGGGTGCTACAGAGTTTAGGAACAAGTGATATGCGACTCCAGTCAGTCTGGTTCTCAGTTCTGCTAGAAAAAAATATAATCAAGCACTGTTCCTTTGGAGAAGCAGTTGACTCAGTAGCATCTATTATGTTGACAGTAACTTCGTATGGCTTATGCTTAATTAAAGGCAAATAGACATTCTCTGAAATAAATGCAACACAACTAGTTTTCATGAGGGACAACAAATGTTCATAGAGGCATTAAGGAAATATGGGGAATGTAAATTGATTGTGAATATCTTCAGCATTTCTTTGACCTGAAATCTCTTACAGTCAATAAGCTTTCTTTGGTATGTACATCACCTTCCACATTTTCTTTTGAGCACTGGAACAAACAGGGAACTAAAATGTGATGTTTGCAAAAAGTTCTGCTCTCAAGTGTACAAGACCCAGTTTTTCTACTTCATTATGTTGGTGCAGGGGGTTGATGTATATGTTCCATATATTCAGTCCACCTCCCAAAACAGTGATTTCCCTTCCTTCCATTTCACCTTTCTTTTAAAAGCAGTTTTTCCTTTCCCAGATGATTTTTTTCCTTATGCTTGTTTACCATTTGCTTATATTAGCACATTTTTAGCCCTTTTCCTTCTGTGTTCTTTAGTCACTCTTCACTTTTCAGTTTCTTTATTCTTTGCATAAATTTGCTTTACCCCCACAAACCCTTTTTCCCCATTTGCCTTGTGGAGGGCCAACAAGTTACTTTTGGCCTTAGGGATCTGACAGAACAACGCAGGTTTGCTTGCTCTTCTCCTGATCCTTGTTGTCTATGACAGTGGTCTCCAAAGTGGGGTGCGTGCAAGACAATCCATTCGGGTGCGGGAAGAAAATATTAGAACTTCTATGTATATCTATATAAATATACATGTATTTGGGGTGCGTGCTCAAAACTTTTTTAATGATGGGGTGCGCAAATATAAATATACATATATTGGGGGTGCGTGCTCAAAAATTTTTTACTGATAGGGGTGCGCAATCAAAAAAGTTTGGAGACCACTGGTCTATGAGAAGTCTGATGTTTATAGCAAAATAGCTTTGCAATTTACAAAAAATAAATTACTATTTATTTATTCATCTGTATTTTCATCCAGTTTCCTGACAAGGGAAAACTGTACAGTCTCTTTTCAATACTTAAGTTATTGTGTAGATCAACTAAACTATCCCTGAAGGTCTTGGAGCCTGCTGCATAGTTGCTGTTTCAGTCTGTGCTAACCAGTGACCACTTCTCCCTGTGCTTGGAATTCTAGGTTTTAAACTGGCCTCTAGGTTGGAAAAATCCTTTTGGTTCTCTTTAGATTTTCTTGTTGTCTTCCCTTCACTTCCCTCCCCACCCCCTTTTATTTGGACAGCTTTTAGTGGCAAATTGACATGCCCCTTTACCTCTCTGGGCAATTAGTGATTAGGTACTCCTGAGGTCGCTCTTTCCCATTAAGCAGTTGTTGCCCTGCCTTACCTTAATGAAAAACTTACAAATACATTTTTACAGTTTCCGCCTACTTTTCCAATCAGTATCTCCAGTTCTTTATATGCTGCCTAAGAAATGTGTCAGAAATGTCAAAGGTCTACCTAAGCCTCAGTGATCTCTGTGATTAGCATGGTTGATTGCTAAGGCAAGCCATTTTCAGTAATAAGCAGTATATTAAGAGAGTGTTATGGCTAGCATCAAATCTAGAGTCCCCAGCTCAAATGGCTAGGTATCATTGTACTGCAGACACTGCTTAGGAAGGTCTTCATGTGAGCCCATACCAAGGCTATAAATCACATTTCTGGACCAACAATAAGAGATCTTTACTGCTCTGCTCCCTAGCCCTGCTAGCATATAATAGCTAAATTCAGTGCATTTTAAGAGTCTTCCATCAACTGAAGAAACTTGAGCTAACATGCAGTATTTTAGTACATCTATCCAGTCACATTTCTTATATAATTATTGTACTTCTTATAGTCTTCTGGATTTAAATAGTAAGCTTTATACAGGCATCTAATTTCTGTGTTATCACACTCAATCAATAACATGGAACAAGTGAAGAGAATGAATTCCTTACACATTATTAGGAAATTTTTTCAGCATACAGTATGTCCAAGGTACGCAGCCAGAAAGAGAGAATGAATGCAGTGCTGCACTCAAGGCAATCTAATCTCCATTATTTCCTATAATCTATCCTTTCTTCAAGCAGTGAAAGACAAAAAAACCCCAAAAATCTTTCCTTTCTAAATTCTTTCTCAAACCATGTAGTATCATTGCCTTCTGCACTATCTCTGTAATATCACAGGCTGTCTTCTGTTTAGTTTTGTGTTGTCATACTATTAGAAAATAAAAAGCATCTCAAAACCCTGTAATATTTTCAAAGTCCCTATAATTTCCATGAGTTCCATACAGATAGATTACAGAGATGGTCACTAACTATCTGTTAAACAGGATTCTAAAATGGATGTACTGATTCAGAAGACTAATCTAACATATAAGTCTGTATTAAATATCATGGTAGTCTGCAATGAGGTCTAGGAGGATGCTAGTATTGGCATATAGGCAAAATCTGCCCATATTTCTAACCACTAAATTTGAAAATAGCATTGCTCTGTTTATTTTAGTGGTACCTACACTGAATAATATTGTAGATGGAGTTTGAAGTGATGCTTGTCTATCACTCTTCAATGTAAAATCTTGTTTACAATTTTGTATAGCTTTTAAGATTCATTAATTTAAGCTGGATACTTTTCTTGTCAGATGACTCTGAAAGTTTCATCCTAAATGGCTTAACCATTTCCGGGAACAATGTTAATGAAAAATATATTTTTGTCCATGTTTAAAATATTTCCAAGCATTTTAATAAGACGTTTCTTGCTTTGTAATGATGTTTCATTAGATAAGTACTATGGTATTAGAGTTGCACCTTTTGCCATTCTAAAAAAATCTACTCAAATTTGGGTAAGTTATTTGGGTCATATATAGTAGCACAAGGGAAGGTGGATAGGAGACTTTGGGTGGGAGGTGGCTATGCACAGGAGTAGCAGTTTTGTTAGTTTTGTGGTAATGGTTTTGTTAGTTATACGAAGATGGAGAAGAACAAACAGGAAAAGGTAGAGGAGGAAGGAGAAGTCAGTTATCCATCCTTCTAGTCAAGATCAGACTGAATTTTGTTGGCATCATGGTAGAGGGCATTTTGAAACAGAGATTTGAAGACGGAACAGATGAGTAGCTTCTGAATATTATCTTGGATTTTTTTTTCCATGAAGCTAGGAGAAGCAGGGGGAATTTGTTGTGTACTAAAGCAATCCATGTTTGTGCCAGTATTTATTCAAGATCAGGCTTAATCACAGGTAACTGATGAAGTTACTTGATTGACAATCTCTTTTAGTTTGCTTTTGCCGGACAGTACATGCTTACATCTGTTTATATTATCACAAGGGCCAGTGTATGCATTCTTCACATCTTAAAAGATTATATATTTGCCAGCATTATTGTCATTTAGTTAAGTCACTTTCCACGCTCATGACTTGGATTATGTCATAGCACATCTGGATTTTGGAAACACTCAGTTTCTCAGAAAAATGCTTTATAGTGGTCAACCCAACTAAATATGTCATTGAAAAAACAGAATCTAGTGAATTGTGGTCACAAGACATACTTCAGCTATTCAGGGGTTCAGCAAGTAGTACTGTATCATCTACATTATGATAACTAGTCAACCTGGTTATCACTTGTGCCACAGAATAGGTTAAATGAATGGAAGGAACCCATGTTGTATTAGTTGATCAAAAATGGCATAATTAAAAATGCACTTAAGTATGTTCTATGCCAAACTGGATCTGTCATCATGACTTTGAGTTTACTGAAATGTTGACTGATGATACTTCTAAGGTTAGTTATTTTATACTTTGCCCCTTGCCTTAATGTCTGAACATTTAGTGTCCTCTTGGTATTTATATTGTTATATTTGTCTCATAATGTCCATTATCTGCAAACAGGTCATATTTTAAAAGAAGGCAGGGTAGATTTGTACCTTATAGACTAACTAAAGTGTGCAGATGTGTGCAGTATATAGCACAAACTTTCATGGGCTAAACCTCATTTTATCTGATACTGTGAAAGAATGTGAACAAAGCTATGTATAAGGAAAGAGAAATTTCTGATGCAACCCTGCATATTTAACATTGCTCTTTACATCTTTACATCACACTTTATTAGAAGTTCTTAGCAACCAAACCAATTTATAGTTGCAATTTACTGTAGTCTTTTAAGTCTTTAATATCTTGGAGACAGTAATTATAATTTGCCATTTTTTGAAGTTACTGTCAAGAATGCAGTTTTGTCATCCAGTTGTTTCTTGTAAAAATAATTACTGACTCAGATTGTCATCAACAATTTATAATAAATGTAATAAAGTCATTATTGTATATGGACCATTTTACATTGCAGCTCTGAACACAAATTTATTATATGTTAACTGTTTGAAATGGTTTTCGAGACTCGTATTCATTATTCAAGTGTACATTTAATGGCATTGTAGTTTATGTATACCTAGTTAATCATTCTTTCCTCTGAAGATGTATTTTGCATATAAAAGATACTAGTCCTATGAGTTTTCTGAAGCACAAATAGTAAGTCACTGCAGAATATGAACATTTCAGTGTTGCAGAGGACAAAACTTTTTTTTTAAAAGATCAGATATGAGTGGTCCTATATTCCCTCTAGTGATTTCTCTCACTACGTTAGGGATCCTGCTTTATAATACAAAAGGTTCTTGATGAGCAAATAATATCCCATGCCATCTGCCACTGGGTTCTGCCCACAAGATGAGTATTGCAACAGGCTTCATGCTCTGATCAGCAGTTAGTTTTGAGTTACCAGTTTTTAAGATCTCAGTTGCATAGCAGGACAGTGTCTTGCAGAGAACGTACTAGACAAGGAGGAAGCCTTTATGTTTCAAATGTTGTTTGTTGATTAGTGCAAAACCAAAATATGGAAGATAAATTCAGTTTAATAAATCTTCTTAAAATGGGTATATTTTAATTATCTAAATATATGATAATATACCATAATTCAAGAGAGAAACTGAAATAACCCCTACTGATTAAATCCCTAAATAAATTTAATTAGAAGTATTTAGTCTTTAGATAATTAGATCTCTGTGGCTGTTATCTAATATACTGTTGTTTGGTTTTTATAACAAGATTTCTACAGCTAAGAAATTGAAATATCTTTTTTAAAAAAAGCTTACTAGTTGCAGTAGGAAGTGCATCTTAATTTCCTTAAAACTTGTCTTATAAAACATCAGTCTACTTTTTTATTTTTACCATTTTAGTGCATTTTAAGCCTTTTATTATAAAAGCATTCTGTACCTCCCAAATAATAAAAAAAATCATCAAGATGATGTGGGTGAAAACTGGGCTGTGAGCAGGGTTTAATCATTTAAGACTAGGGATTGTCGGCTCACAACATACACTTACAAGTCCGCAGGACGTTGAGGGCTGCGCCCATACTCTGTGCCCCTCTGACACTGCTGCAGAGATTCCATTCTCTACTGAGCTTCTCACCTTCTCTCCTTTGTTTACTATGTGTTAGAAATACTTTTATACAACCTAAAATGGACATCATTTAGCTAATGATTTGCATGTAGCTGAACTCTGCTTATGTTTTATTTCTGTGGTGGCAAGTGTATTCTAGGTGGATTTTACAAAAATGAATGCATGAAAAGTGAACAGAGAAGAGCAGTAAGTCTGAAGGATGGAAAAGCTGTAAGACTGTATACATAAGGACGGGTTTGCAGATATAGTCATACTAGGATAATAGTTCAGCAAAAAGCCCTAACATGGATGCAGTTACATTAGTATAAAAGTTTCTATAATTTGGATAATCTATACCAGTACAATTGAATGTAGATTAGGTTTTACAAGCATAGCAAAATCAGTGAAGCAGGGAGAAGAATCACAAGCATGTAGTGTCCTCGGTGATCCTGCACATATCCTAATTATTCTCCAGATAAGTTGTTAAATTTATGTAGATTTAATAATATGGGTATTATCTTGGATCTGTATGTAAGCTAGAATCTGTTTTACTTGTTCCATAATTCAAGTTAAAAAGAAAGTTCAACACTATATATTAAATATAGGAAATAATGAATCATATTTCTTAGTCCATATCCAAAAAATGTTTTCTCCTTTTCTTACTCCTTTTCTTAATGCACAATAGGGTTTAGTTTGGTTTGGTTTATTACAAGAGGCTGCAGGGTAAAATAGTAAGGTTTTAAATTTGGTAATTTATCTTACAGTCAGATATAATATTGGATGTCAATGATATTAATAAGAACCAAGATGAAAGTTAGATGAAAAAAGATAAACAATGAGAAGTCAGCATATAATGGAATTTTGTTTGTTATTTCTTTAATACCCAAGATGTCTAGACATGATTTTAGGATGTGTGTCCAGAGTTTAATGAAACAAATGTGTGGGCATCCTTGCCTTTGCCTTTGAGAAGACATTCTTCAGTAAAATCTTTGTTAATTAAAATGTTTGTTGTAGTCTTATGTGATCTGTCTATTAAAGTAAGGGCTAAATCTGTATTTCCTCAGCATATTTAATAAGAGCTATTTTGCACAGCTGAATGCTTCTGTTGCATCTGATAACAACAGTGAAGAATAAGAATTACTCAACTGAATCAAGAGTTTGAGAACTCGTGAGTTGATTTGCAGAGAGGAAACCTTTGTAATCAAAGTTGCCTGATTGATAGACCAGTTTGAATGAGAAGGATTTGCTGATCCTTTTACAAATATCTGTGTCATCCTCAGGAAAGGATAGGCCTCTAATATTGATACTGGCTTTTGCACATCAGATAATGTTCATTGTTTGTTTAGTTATATACTGGAATACATTTCAAGGATTTTTATTAAAGTTCAGCTACTTTTAATATGTCTGCCCAGAATGCAGAAAGGTGCAAAACTGTATCAGTTTTTATCTGGTCATACATAGTTTAATTATCGGTCTAACCTAATCTATGTAATATAAATGAAATTTTGAAAGTGTATAAAATTTCTGTTCAGGTAAATTGGCCTTCTAGGTTTGTCAGGTATTATAAGTGGCATTAGGAGTAATGGATCAACGTACTCAAATGTAATTATCTGAATTAATTTCTGTAGAACCTGTTTCATAGATTAGTAGGATGCCAAACATGTTAGGTTTTTTTTCTGTCCTTTTTGAAAAAGTATGATCTCAGGATGAAAAAGGCAACAGTTTAGTCAGGAGATGTATTCCTACTTCTA
>NW_017728998.1:28453908-28456678 GCF_001723915.1 Gavialis gangeticus | reverse complement strand
GCACTATCATGTAGCTCAATAGAAAAAAAATGCATGCAACCTGTTTCATAGATTAGTAGGATGCCAAACATGTTAGGTTTTTTTTCTGTCCTTTTTGAAAAAGTATGATCTCAGGATGAAAAAGGCAACAGTTTAGTCAGGAGATGTATTCCTACTTCTATCATATTTTCATACTAGATATTTAATCCAGTGATAGCTATGATTTTGAAATACACCATTGAAAAATATAGAGAGAAATGAGAATCCATGACCATGATTCAAATAAATACTACGTATTTGTAGTACTTCCCAGCAGTTTGGGGTTTGTCAAACACAAACAGATTAAAAGAACTGATATCATGGGATGTTACTATGTAGCTGACATTGTTTCAGTAGAGTTCATGTGTAGTTTTTTCTATGGTAGCTATGTGGCTATTTTATTAATGACCATGAAAATATTGCAAGCACTTGAAAACATTTTGGAATAGCCCAGAACTAAAAATGTATCTAAGTTTGCTATCCCAGAGACAACTTGGAGTTCAAGTAGGGTGTCCTACTGTTTTGTTTCTATCGCCTAGTTTAAAAGTAGGATGTTTGTATGAATGGAATGTCATTTTCTCATCAACAAGCAATTGGACGCATTTGCACTTGAAATAAAGAGGCTGCATTTAGTAAACAGTGGTCTCAAGCTGAGGCTGAAAAAGAAAACTTGTCCTCCTACGTTGATTTCCATGTAAATAATAGTTACACTTCAGAGTCAAGCTAAAGTTGGTTTGGTATTTTCAGATGAATGGTACTGTACTGTAACTGCATATCAAATTGGTTTTCCTAGTATCAAGATAATTGCTTATCAAGCTACATTATTCTTAGGATCATAGGAAAGAAAGTACGGCTAGAAAGAATCTCACAAGGCATCTAGTCCAGCTCTCTACTCAAGGCAGGCTAATCCCTCAATTGCCCAATTGGGGCATGGTGCTGAGAAAAAGCTGTGGGACTGGGACCTGCCCCAGATGATGACAGTTCCTGGCCATTCCCAGGCTACACAGGGAAGTCTGGACATGCAGACTTCCCCTTGCAGCTAGCTGGCAACTGTCCCAGTCTGGGGCAGGTCCCAGCGAGCTCCAAGCTGGGTGGGGAATTCTCCCTGAGCAGTGAGCTTCCCAGCCCCAGCTCTGCAATCGTGGAGCTGGGACAGGGAGTTCCCTGCTGCCAGGGCAGAGGGTCATTGTACTCACCCAAGCTCTGATGGCAGAGCCCACCCCAGCAGCAGGCAGCTCCCAAGGCCAGGAAGTAATCTGCCTCGCCCTGTTGCCCGGCTGACCAGGAGCAAAATTACTCCTGGTCAGCCATCTACACATGCCTTACTGCACAGTAATTACTCAACAGTTAATTTGTTACTTGCATTTGCAGGTTGAAAATTAACTGCTGAGTAGAGCAGATTACTGTGCAATAAGGGTCTGCACGTGTACATGGTGACACTTACTATGTAGTAATTTGCTGTACTGTGCAGTAGAGCATCTTGTGTAGATACACCCACTCTATCTTTGAGCATACTAAACTTTTGAGTAAAGAATACATAGAATGTTGTTCTCCATGTGTTGTCAAAAATGGATAAAATCATTCCTAGTACTTATTGTAGGTTCTCAGAACTACATTATATTTTTTAAGTAGAATCTCTGTTGATAGTGTGCATCTCCACCCTGTTTTTTTTAGTACTACAGTATATGTAAACTGCTATCTTCTGTGGAAATTCACAGTATTTTAATTTGAATAATTAGTGTTACACTACTCTTCTTCAAATTGCTCTGTTAGTTTGCAGCACAGCTTTCTAAAGGTTCCCGTATTTCAGTGATGCATTATAAAAGATTCTGGGGTAAAAGGCAGCCTAAACGACTGTAGCAGGGCACTGAGGTGCCTGCTACTGGTGAATCAATAAGTAGGGAGCCCAGCTGCTGGTTGCCAGGGTGACCAGGGGAAGTCATCTGACCAGAAGGGGCAGGGCCTGGCTCTTATATAACTCCCAGGCTGAGGCCAGGCAGGCAGTTCCCTGCTGGCAGCCCAGGGGGAAGGAACTCTGCTGGAGTGAATAATGAGGAGAGGCCAAACTGCAGGTACGGCCCGAGATTGGGGACTGATGGAACATCTCTGATGTGGCAAGAGAAAGGTTGGAGCCAGATGGCTTAGAGTTATGTTATAGCCAAGGGGCTTCTGTTTTGTTTACTGTTTGACCGGAGGACTGGGTGAGGGTAGACGGGGACGGAGGAGGCCTGATAAGGGAACCACAATAGCATGGGCAGTGAGAAGCCCCAAGCATGGGCAGCGAGAAGGCCCAAGCACCAGAGGGTGCCGAGCGAGACAAGGGCTGCAGCTAAGACTGAACAACGTCTGGTAGATCTGTGAGGCTTGGGGCGTGGTGCAGGGATGGTTGGAGCCATGCATAGCCCATAAGGCTGGCGTGCTTGGACCCCCATTATATAAAAAAGGCTCAGGGTAGCAGGAACCGTGACCAGGAGGACAAGAGGTAACCTCTCTTTAATTTTTACAACATCAAGACGTGGCAGGCGAGAACGAGGGTGCTTTAGCCCAACCTTGGCACGGTAGGGGTTGCTGGGGGAGAGCACGGCAGCCCTAGAACGTTCCCCTCCCCCCCCCCACCTGGTACAAATGCCATTTTAAGTATCCTCTGTGCAAAGTAGATTTCATATAAATACTGGTAATGAAAAGAGTCCTCATAGATTCTTAAAGTATTGAATTATAGTTCTTTGGGTTTTGGTCTATTCCCCCCACCCCC
>NW_017728998.1:28452806-28453861 GCF_001723915.1 Gavialis gangeticus | reverse complement strand
TAAAATGGGGAGGGGAGGTAGCTCTTGCAAATATTTGGAGCAAAATTGTCCCATTAAAGCTGAAACAAAAATTGCGTTAACATGTGCAGAATCACAAATTTAGTTCTGATCAAAGGAATATATTAAGTTGCATAAATGCCCTTTTAATATGAATAGAAGTTATACATACAAAACAGAAGAAGTCTGTGGTATATTTTGTGGTTTATTTCCTGGGATGTTTGACAGAAAAAAATTGTGGTTAAATTCTTAATATTCTGTGTTCATCATTGCATTTTGTTAGAAGGTATCACAGAGACAGAATAGTACTACCTTTTTGGATTAGTTGGTTTTCTTCTTTGAACATGCATTCCAAGTGTGTCAGCCTTTATGCTCTTTGGTTATTTAAGTTCTTATTGTATCTTAAGTATCATTATTTTTTCAAATATAAAGAGAGCCGCTTGATGCTGTACTTAAACCATCAGAACAGCTCTTTTTCTTAAGAAATAAGTGAACAACAAGGTCATGAACACCATAATCAAATATGATCCTAATAAAGAAAAATATAACTGAAGGAGCCAAGATGAACAATTGGTACATTTCTTATAGTATTAAGGTAATAGTATGGCAATCTGAGTCCTTTTATTAATCCAAGCTACATTTTCAGGGTAGGCTGAAAAGCTTAAGGAAGCTACTTTCAGAAAACAAACTGCTCTGACTTTTAACTAGTAATTGTACACAGCTGCTTAATTTAAAATAATTTTAGAGTTGTCAGCCCATTTCAAATTCAGGAAGTAAAGAAGAACGATACAGAAAAGAGATAAAAGTTAGAATACAAATGTGCTCCATGCTGCAAACAAAAGCTTCAAACAAAATCAGTGTAAAAATAAGTAACATAATCAAACCAATAGTTCTTTAAGTTTGTATAGCCCTGATTTATTTTTCATACTTGCTTAAATAGTACACATCTCTGCCAAAATCTTCTTGAAAGCTGCAAGCATATGAAATGTTTAGATCAGTGTTTCTCAACCTTTTAAATAAAAAGTACCCCCTAACTTCTGAAAATTGTAATAAGTAAC
>NW_017728998.1:28415103-28447806 GCF_001723915.1 Gavialis gangeticus | reverse complement strand
CTGCAAGCATATGAAATGTTTAGATCAGTGTTTCTCAACCTTTTAAATAAAAAGTACCCCCTAACTTCTGAAAATTGTAATAAGTAACCCAACACTCAATTTTCCAGGGGATTTTATATTCACAGACTAACGAGTGCCTTATGTTGGAAGAAGGGCTATGTATATACGGCTGTGACATGATAGACATCAGTTTGGTGTGGGTAGGGTTGCCACCTTTTACATCGGGGTGCACAACTCAAGTATGTACCTGGACTAGAGGTGATGTTGGCCAAAGCTAGGAGTGCTGAACCTAGTGCCGCACAAAGCACAGCACACCAAATTATTGCTGGGGAATTTAAAGCGTTGTGCAATGTGTAGCGCACCAAAATTTTACCATAGTTTTGAGAGGAGGAAGGGGCAAGAGAGGGCGAGAGTGAGGAAGAGAGGGCGAGAGAGTGTCCCCTGCCTGTCTATCACAGGTTGAGAAACGATGGTTCAGATTATCAGTTCAGATGATCAGTATTGTAAGAAGCTGTCATCCTGCCATCAGTTTCTTTCATCAGCTGTGTTTTTCTTGTTTCAAGTATATTGCCTTGTTAGTGTTACGTTAACTAAAAACTGTCTGGTGACGCTAGCCATTAAACATAATATAAAATCTCATTATGGTGACTGGAAGATGGGGTGCTCAATATGTAAAGTTTGAGGTAAATTTTAGTTAAGAAATGTGTCCTTACTAGGGAACTGACAGTCTTGTATTTAATTAACAGTTGAATAACTTTATCAAAGGGTTATTTATAATAAAACTGAGCAATTTCAAAAGTTACCCGTTAGCCATTGAAAGATCCAAAATACATTCATGAAAAGTAGTGTTGGAAGACGGAAGAGAAAGATGTAGACAGAATTTTGCGGGGTTGTTTGTCTTTCTTGACCTTTCACTTGTATTTATTTCTATATTCACTGCCAAGTCTCTACCTAATATTTTAAACCCTTTCTGATTCAACAGAAGTAACTAAATGCAAAGAATAAGTGTAGTATGCAACAAACAATTGCTTTAATTCTATTAATCAAGTTAATATCCCTAATGTGTGTTGGGGAGTGTGTTTGGTGGGTTTTTATTAGAACATTCAGTGTAAGGAAATCGTTTGCTCTTTGACTTATTGTAACCTGTAGCATCTAAATTTAGCCAGAAAGACTAATTTATTAGTTAAGGCCTAAAAGGCAATACATTTTTAAAATTCCAGATATGGTGTTAGTTTGGAGTCTAAAGTTATTTGAATACAAAAGTTCATTGAAAAAATTACTTACTTTACTGCCACTTGTGGCTGTAAATCTTACATCAGCTGGACTGAATACCAAGCATGAGGATAAAACATATCTGCTAAGGTAAGTAATGGCTATATTTAATAAGGTTAAATGTTCTTGTTACTTCCCAGCAGTCAACCCACCTTTTTTTTTCCTTGTAATTCCAGCGGCAGCCAGCTGGCTTAATTGTGTAGTAACTTTTTCCAGCATGGGTGATTCTGAACTTGGCAGCAGTACAAACACTTATGTTTGTTCATTCTTCTTGCCATGTCTTTCAACTTAACCACCCTCCAGGATTTAACAACTATGGAGAGTAACTATAATGATACAGATTGATATCAGGATTTTGTCATACCCACAATATCCAGGAGTCTTTTTAACTGTGGTTCTCAATTATTTCCATTGTTAGTTTTGTTTATTTATTTTGGGAGTTTTGGGGAGAGACGGAGGGGTTCCACTTGTGAGGTTCCTTTATACACCTAGTTCCCCATCTGAAAAGAAATTCTACCATTTCTGCCATAAGTTATTAGATAGGAAAGAGCCTACCTTTTTTGGAGTGCCTGAAACCTGAACTTTCACATTGTCCAATGCCAATTACATTTAATTAGTATCAGAAGATAGTCCAAAGACCCACTTTTCTACAGCTTTCACTTCTTTTGTTTCCAAACTTGTGGGCAGCTTCACAAGCTAGATGGTCACCTTTTCTCAGATTTCAGCTACTGCTCCATTCATATTTTGAAAGATATATGGTTGTATGTCCAATTATTCATTCTAGCACTGAGAGAATTGAACTGTCGTGATGAGTTACAGGAGCTGAGGCAAACTTGCGTTACGTCTAAAGATGGCACGACTTATTAAGTGGTGCCTATGGTTTCAAGATGTCTGTATGTTCTAAAGACAGGTATATATCTTCCCCCTTTAGACAAGAGTTCCTTGTAAGGAGGTAAACTTATTTTCCCAAAATAGAGGGAAGTTTTAAGATCGGACACTTCCTAGAGCATCAGACATGCACAAAAACCCATTCTTACTTCACAGCTAAATGCCATATCCACAGGAATCTTAATTTAAAGGCTTTTCTTTCTGCTTTAATCCAATGGATTCATTGTCTTTTGCTAACTACTTTTCTAGGAGGTTAACTATTTTATCTGTGTCCATAGGGCCCATAGTTTTGATGGGTGTCCAAGTAACCACTCATTGTTCAGCAACTTGGAGGGTCTGAATCTGTTTCGTACGTCATCATTCAGTAGTTACGCAACTCCTCTTTCTTCCATTTCTCCACTACTATTTCTTTTAATTTTGTACTTTGTTACATTTTAGTCACATTTGGTGCAGAGATGTGGAGAAGAAATAAGGTCAACTACATATCTGGTCAATAGTTGTTTGCTTGTCTGGTGGTATGGATTGTACATGGGGTCATGTAATGTGAGACATTGTGGAAAATCATTATGCTTCCAGTTCCACAGATACTTGGGTTTTCATGAAAATTGGAACTAGGTCAAGTGACACAACCCCTTCCCCCAGGAAGGGGGGAACTGCTGTCACTTTTATTTGCTTATGTGACTGGCTTCTTCATGAGGTCAGTCTGCAGTAACCTCCAAAGACCAAGAACTCAGTTTTTAATGACAAGAGTATAGCTGTTAAATCTTTCTGCTTGTTCTTGTGCTCTGCTAGTAAGTCTTTTTTTCTCCAGTCTGTATTATATGTAATACTTTACATAAGTATAGCCATAGGCAGATCCAGGAGCAGGGATGCAGAGTGCAGCCACAACCCAGTTTAGCTGTGAGACACGAGCAATGAGCTCTGTGAGTTCACAGGCGTGTCGGTGTGACTCTAGAAACCAGACGGTGAATGCAGCTGCTGCTTGTGCCCTAGGTCCTAGAGCCACACTGAAAAGCTGATACATTCAGAGAGCTTACTGCACAGCCAAAGGGAGTGCATCTACACACACCAGGGTTCCACCCTGAATGTGAACAGCCACCTCTCCTCTCTTAATGCATTTGTAGAGGTGGCAAAAATGAAAAAAATATATTATTCTTTATTTTCAATATATGTTCATAGATACTTTAAAATATCATGGGTGCAGGCACCTGTTAATTGTTTAGTAAATTGATTTTACTGCACTTGAAAAGTAGAACAGATGCATGATGTGCAGCCATAATATATAGTAGATTCTCAAATACACGATAAATGTACCCTTTGAGAAATATATGTAGTAGCTTGATTATGCATGGTAGTTACTACATAAAACAACACATCATGTGTTCACTCAAAATATAAGAGTTCAGACTTCCTTGAGTATAAAACATTTTTGGGAACACAGTGTTGGGGTTTTTTTTCCTTAAACTGTGAAGATATTATGGATTTTGTATTAACATTCTCTGAATACTGGATATTTAGCTTTGCATATTTTATTATAGTACAGTATCTATATAAGTGCCCCTTTATAAAAGTTTCCTTCATTATAAAAGGATAGGAAATGACCTATATTTCACTTCTACAAATGGACTTAGACACTCATTTCCAGTTACTTTGTACATTATGTTGTTTTTAACATTGGGTGTTTTGTACAAAGTTTGATTAACCCACAACCTGCTCCAAAAAGTAAAAAGTGCAGATGAGTGAGCTGCCAGTTTGTGAGGAAAGAGCAAAGATGTTCAGAGAGTTGGTGGAAGTCTGTCAGAGATGGAGAAAATAATGAAGAAAAGAGGTAGCACTAGATAGTCAAAATTTTAAGAGCTGAAAAGTGCTGAAAAGATTGTGTATCTTGACATTATTCAAGAATCACAAAAGGAGACTCCTAAACATTTTTGGATTGAAAGAATGTTCCTTAATAAAAATAATACTTTTTTTGCTGAATCATTATCAATTTTTATGGTATTAATAATATATGGTATGTGGTGGATTTAAACAAGTCTCTCCCTTTTAAATGACTCGCTAAGTCATAGAACCCAGAGAATTAACATGGATCCTAGTATTTTGCATAACACTTTTTGAAATGGTAAAAAGTGAAAATCCAAATTAATTACTGACAAGCCATCTATTTGATTCTTTAATTCTTTTCCCTACACTTTTAATAATACTGCAGATACAATTTTTATGATTAATTACTAAGATTAAATGATAAGTGCTTTTTTCTGAACCTCTGACTTGGTTTTGTACTAATGTCCAGGAAGTCTAGCTTTTAATCGATATGATAGATAACTTGGTAGAATTAAGAGGTATGTAGTATTTTATTTATGTGGAATCATGCAGATATACAATAAATACCATATGAAATAGAATACTAAAATCAAAACAGATTATATGGTTTTAATATTCTGAAAAAAATGGTCTATATCAGGTTTTTTAAGCTGTCTGCTAAACATCAAAGGAGTAAAAATAAAGTTTTGATTGTTAAGGATGACTTTAGTTAACCATGCTTTGAGGTGAGTAAATACAAAAATGGTGACTAGTCTTTAGTGTTGTCATATCTGTTATTAAGACCATGCTGTTCTTTTTTCTCCCACATCCTACTGATTATTTTTTTTAATAATACCTTGTTGAAAAGGATGTATGCATATAAAAATGAAATACTCTGTTCTTCCATACCAACTTCTGGTCTTTTTGGGGTGTGTTGGTTTTGTTTTGTTTTTAACCCAAAGGCCTCAAAATTGCTGACATCTTTACTACAGAGTGGGCAGCTACATCTTTACCTGCCTATTGAAAAATGATGCAACTCATTACTTGAGTCAGAAACAGCAGATTGGATTTCTAGTACACAAATTGCTGTGCAGGTGACATATGCATTTACCTTCCTTTTGATTACGATCACATTTAATATCTTAATACCCCATGTTCAAAGCGTAGTAAAAAAAGAGGATTTAAGTTCAGTCATTATTCAGTACCTGTTCTCTTCTTCTGTTATATGTGAATTTTATTTCTTATCTTTAAGTGGAGACTGTACATCTTTGAAAATGTACTATGGTGTACTGTACTAGTTAATAAATTTAGGGTCTCTCTACACAAGCAGGTGATGGTGTAGTGGGATCCAATGCACAATCCACACAATCATGCCTCCGACCATGCCACGCTTTCACGGCAGGAGGCTCTGCCCCACACACCCCAGGGGCTGGGGATCACACCAGAAACCCCCAGGGCTTGGGGACTGTGGCAGTTGTGATTCCCCCAGCATTAGGGGAGACCCCCACCCCAGCTGCCAGGACCCCATGCTTCTGGGACCCAGATTCAGTAGCTGCAGAGGCTGAGAGTCCCCTCAGTTGCTGGACTACCAGCCCCTGCTGGGGATGTGCACATCTGAGACTGTGAGCCACATCAGCAGAGAGGGCATCCCATCTTCATGGGAGACCCTGCTACATGTGCAAATTAAAGCCTGATAGCAACCAGCTATAAAGTGAATATGCATGTATTGAGGTCTTAACTTTTTTATCTAGTTGCAGATTTTTAAGGTGTGATAGGTACATTGCACATGTAGCTGGTCTCAAGGTAATTGCGCAATTAACCAGTTAATTACACAAAACCTGTAACGTGTAGCAGGGGCTTTAGTGGCAACCAGCTGCTTTCCATATAGTACCCTGAAGAGCCAAAAAAATAGGTATGAAACCATAAATATATAACTTAAATATTTCTAAGGATAGGATTGTCCAAGTAGAGTAACCAAAACCCTTAAACTAACCAAATGAAGATATAATATTTAAATACCTAACATTTTTGGACCTTGATACTGAATGTCATTCTAAAAGTGAAAGTAAACTAAGACCTAAACATCACTGACCTTGTTTTTAAGCAACAGTTCAGACCAGAATGTATTTTTAAGGAATAGATTTTTTTATACTGAATTCATAGCTCAAAATAACATGTTTGCAACATTTGATATTGATCGTTCCATGGCTATTAAGAACAGACTTTTGTTTGGTCGTATGTTTTATTGCAATTCATCATTGCCTGCTGCTTCTCAGATGTAAGATAAAAGGACAACCTTTAAAATACTGATAGATGGGTAGCCCAAAACTAAGAAAATCTAAAAGATAGAGGCCAATTATGTCTGATCCCAAATATCTCTAGCAAGATATTATTTCCTTTGGGAAACAATCAGTTATTGTAAATTAAGCAGAATAAAGTTGACAATATGACAAAGCTTAGGTACATATGAGAAAATGAGTAGTAGGTATTTTATTGCCAGATATACAATTGCCAAAAAAATAAGTTAAGATAACAGTAAAGTGCCAACACACAAAGCCATCAAAAAGGTCTTTCTGTTGCCTGCCTGATGTAACTGGGCATACTAAACCTAGTTTTGTAGCACACATGGACTTGCCCATGTAGGGTTCAACTACACTAGACAACATTATTTTACCTTGCTATAATCAATACAATATTTGAAACAATGTAATGGGAGGTGCCTTAAATAGTTAAATCCATCCCCAGACTTAACACTGACAAGAGAAATATTCTGTTAATCTTGCCTGTGGTAATTAGGCAATAAAGTATTCTTAAATCACATTCTTTAGTTTTATGTTCTTCACCATTATAGCTCTCCCTAGCCAATTCAGTCATTTACAGCTGTAATAATATAAAAGTCTCACCAAAAAAATGAAAAAGGTGGCTCCAAGTTTTAGATCTACTTTGCATTTGCAGTACTTATAAGAAGTTTGTGGCAAGGCCAATATTATATTTGACTCAATGAGTTAATGAAAAAGAAATTAAGCTGACAAATTAAGTTGATACATGTTAAAGCTACCCAAGATTCCTTGGAGATCTCAGAGCAACAGCAGAATCTTCCTGTGCCTGAAGAAGGGTACTTGTTCCCGAAAGCTTGCAAAGAACTTTGTTCCAGCCACTCAGTTGGCCTAATAAAAGATATCACATCTACCCAAAGAACCTTGCCTGCCTATGCCCTTAGACCAACAAAGCTACAATCAAAATCCCTGGAATCATTGATGATCAATGTGAACATGTTGGGTAATATCTTCACATTCTTCCTATACTCACCTGCCACAACTTGGATTTAATAAGAAAAGGAAAGAGATCAGTGAGTTGTTAAAGTCCTTAATCAATAAATAGTACCTAGATGTTACATGCTCAAATTATAAGTGTATTTTTCAAAGTAGCATATACAGTGACCATAGCCTTACCAATTACTTCATTGGCAAAGGCAGTTGGTTTGAAGGTGAGGAAAACCCCATGTTGTGGTTTTCAAAGATACATTAGTTAAACTAATCTTAACCGCTAATTGCCTTATTAGTGGAACGCGGTCTCCGCATCTTTCACTCTTCATCCGCAGCTTGTTCTGGGAGCAGTTCCTTGCAGCTCCCACACAATTCCTTTTTCTATATTCTAAGTAGTCGTCGTCCCAGCAGGTTCAGGGACTTATCTGTGTTTCTGTTTCCCTGCATCATCCCAGAGATGCCGTCTTTTACTTGGCTGTCAGCCAAGCCAGCTCCCACCGCCTCATTGTCTCTCTGGACTCACCACAGCAGCGTGATCCTTTGTAGCAGTGTCTTTCCGGGTCTGACCTGTGGTGTCCTCAGGAAATCCAGAGCTCCCGGCGTCCTACCAAGTCACAGGTTAGACTTCTTTGTCTCGTTCAACTCTCTAGGGTCTTGATTACCCCCGTGTTCCTCTTCTGGTGCCCAAAGGCAATCAGCTGCTGGTTTTATCTCCGATTTTCAAGAGCTAATCATCCCACCTCTTTCCAGGTGTGAAATCCTCTCCACCTGGCAGGATGCATTCAGAGTTCACTCCTCCCAGAGTTAGCCCAAGTAACAGGGCTCCTGCTTGAGTCCCTGTTACAGTCAGAATTCATGGGCATGTTTTGTGTGTGTGTGTGTGTGTTCAGAATCTGTAGACTTTTCTTATCCTTTATTTCTGTGGTGCACACCTCAGGATTCAACTTTGAAATACGCACATGAAGGACCCAGATTTATGGTTCTTTCTGGTTTCTGCAGGAAGAACATCACACTCGCATTGAAATGCTGAACACCCTGACCATCAGAGACTGTTAGACTCCAGATTTATAGTTATTATGCACATTTGGCAGACCACAAGCATGCGTATTTTGTCTGCGTGGCTTTTTATGGGCAAAGTTTAGAAACCAGAGCTGAAGATTTAGCCCCATATACCATGAAACCTTTGTCTTTATGGAAGTTTCAGATTGACTGCATATTGTGATTTATGTTCAAAATTAATTCTTGATGGTCTCATATAAAGGAGGACTTGGCCACAAAAACATAAAAGGTCCCTGCTTTCAAATGAGTCTGCAAACTTGGATAAAGAAAAGTCAGAATAGTTCAGTTTTAGTCTGGAAAGAGTATTCATGTAATTCAGATTCATGTTACATACACAGGATGCTTCATATTTTATCTGTGGATAACAATTGAATAGTTATAAAATGACAATGTGAGGATTTTTTTATGGTTCTGAAAGGGAAAGATCGTTTTATAGTGGCCAAAAGCTAGATAAAATTAAGAATTAAATATTGAGTGTTTTAGTTTAAAACTTGAAAGCATAACCTGGTTTCTTACTAAAAATAAAACTAAATTGAAAAAATGTGTTAATTGTTAAGTAATTGGGGTGTGATTATCTTACTTCCACTTGCAGCATTTCTTGGAAATTACATGTGTCATATTACACAAGCTCGTCTTGTCGCACTTTGTTCTAATGTAAAGAATTTTTTGGAGGAAGTACAAGTATGTGAGTGATGTCATAGAGGTAGCAAATAAATTGAAGGGGCTCACCAAGGAGATGACAAGGAAATGTTTATAACCTTGAGAAACTAAGAGTCTGGAATTTAATTTTAAATTTAATCGCAACTAATTAAATTTATTTTAAAAATCAAGAGCTACATTAAAATAATCCTACTTATAAGCCCTTTTTTAAAAAGTTTAATATTGCAGTTCAAGTTTATTTCTTATTTTAACTTACCTATTTTCTTTTAATCTTTCTCAGTAATAATGCCAATTATCTAATTTAATGGTTTTGGAGTTGTTAAACCCTTAACAACTATCTGTGCCACACAGTGTTGTCATGTAGAGAAACTCAAGCCAGTTCAGAACATACCTGCAGCTTTATTTTTTTTTTAGTATTCAATTAAGCTTAGGTATCTGGATGTGGCACTGAAGTTTCTATGTAGACATGTCCTAGGTTCTTATTCTCAAAACATTTGTACATATGTTTAAGCTGATTACTCTGAGTAGTCCTGTTGGTTCTGAACAAAGTATAAGGGCCCTGACATGCTTTCAGTTAAAGATGCCACCAGATCTGATCCCAACAGTTTTGCCTCCTACCATGCCACATGTGCATGTCAGGAGGCCTGTCTGTGGAATCGGGGATCAAACCCCATTCGTGCTGTTGTCCTTTGGGGCCAAGCCAACTCTCAGGATCTCAATATCGTGCTGTTAGACAGGAGGGCGTGGTGTACAATTGCATATGCACACATACAAAAATTAGTTAGGTGCATACACACTCTACCAACTCAGGCACATACACATCCAGTACACATACACGGATCACTCATTCATATATCATTCACACAATGAGATATATGCCAGTTCATGCGTATACCACCCACCTACACATACACACAGGTGAGTTCCTAACTTGGGTGGTGTGTTGTGGTGTTGTGTGTATGTGTGCGCTTGGGGTACTTGGGACCCCTAGGGTGCTTGGTGACTATGGGAGGGGAAATCAAGGGTCAAAGATCTCCAGAAGGAGAGAGATGGATGGGGGTTAGAGTGAAAGTGCCAGGAGTGAAAGTTGCTGGGGCCAGGATTAGAACTGGCAGACTGGAGGGGAGCTGCAGTTACTTAAGGTCAAGTGGTCCCAGGATTACTCAAGGTGACTGGTGCAAGGGGAAAAGCCCAGTGACAAGGAGGAGACAGCCAGGAAAGAGAGAGAGAGGCAGAAAGCTGGGAGACTGGGGGGCAGATAAGTGATGGCAAGCAGGAAACAGGCAGGAAACAGACAAAGACCCAACTTGGGGTTTCAAAATAACAGGTTTATTAAACAGACAACACACTACACAGCCCCATGTGTGTGTAGGAACCAATAACTTCACACACACACAGTCACACTCACAATGGTAGCAGGAGAAAGAGACTCGGTGGACGGGTTGGAGTCCAGGTAGGAAAGAGAAACAGAATCCAAGTCCTTGGTTGAAGAGGGGGTGGGGTTGATAGCTATCTATCCAGGCTGGAAGGGGGTCTTTGTCCAGCAGGTGTTGTCCAGAGGGGGGTCACTGGCAGGGCCTCTGGGTGGATAGGTAGTGTGGCATGGTGCTGGTCCAGATGGAGAAGGCGTCCCAAGGAGTCAGTCTTCACTACCCCTTTTATTGGCCAGACTACCTCTGATCTCCTCTGGGGAGGTCCTGTCCAGGCAAAGTCAGCCCTGTTCCAGAGGATTCCAGATGTTCATACTGAGCATATGTAGCCTTTGCAAAATGGTGGGTTGGCTGATTTCTGCAGCAGTCTTTATCTTCCAAATCTTGAGCCAGGGAGAGTCAATGCAGGGTGATGGTTGGGTCATCAAGTTGATGGTTTGGTCATTCAGAGGGAGCTATTTTTAGACCTACTGCCTCTTGTCTCTCAAGCACCCTCATTCATCCCCATTCATTCAGGAACCAATTTACATAAGAGGGGTAGGTATGAGTCATAGGTTACAGCGGCAAGGGGTACAAGAAGGAGGCTTGACATTACTTTACAGACATAGGCCTAAATTATATAAATTCAATATAAAACAATAAAAATCAATGCAAAAATTATAGGAATACAATACAATATAAAACAGTGCAAATCAATACAAACATAACAACGCTATTTACAATATTAAAAGGGGCTTATTGCAATAATAGTATACAAGAACTTGGCTTACCTAGTATTACTTGTAATCACTTATAAGGGATAGAGAGGGCAGAAAAAAAAGTCAGAAATGGTTAGAGGAAGGGGAGGGAATGTATTTTTAAGTAAATTAAAAGAAAAACTGAGGCTTTTGCTACAATGCCCTTTCTATTTGCCACTGCAGGGGAGCTGGGAACCATGATCCTGGGCTCCCATACACAAGCAAATTGAAAGTTAATTGCCTGCATCCTGGCATGACCCAGGACAGTGCCTGGGCCAGGGCAGACGGTCAGCTGATTGTCAGTCTGCCCCAGAACAGCCCAGGGCAAGTTCAAGATTATCAGTCCTGTGTCAGGTTCACCCAGAGCTGTCTGGGCCACCAATCAACTGACTATTGGCCCTGGTGGAAGGAGCCAAAGGGCTTTCCCCACACAGACTTTATACTAAGTGTCTAGCAGGGCTGCCAGGTGCAGGAGATCAGAGGCTCATGGTGAAGGGAGCTGAAAGACTTAAAGTCTCTGGTAGGTGGAACAGAAGTTCTTATCCCATTGGGAGCTTCTGATTTTTTCCTTCCCCTTCCTCCATGGGGAGGCACTGGGTCCAGTTGGAGACAGGGGGCTGATGCCAATAGCCAATTGTTGGCACCATTCCTGGGAAAGCTCCCAATCGGTTGGAGATTGGGGCGCCCCCAGCCAGTGCTGACAATATTGTCACACTTAGGTTGGATATGGGGGCTATAAAGGGTTGATTCAGACAATCAGCTGATTATCAGGCATCAGCCCTGGAAAGCCCCAGTGTGTGGACATGCCATACCTTCAATTTAAGGTGCCATACAAACCACCCATACAAAGGTGCGTTATTTTTAGAACACTTGTTTCTGGCCGGTTTACCATTTTATGGAACCTTAAATTGGGAACATGTGTAGCAACCTTCCCATTTAAGCTATGATTAACATGTTAATTGTGGCATAAATGTAATGGGTTGAGGGGCCCTAGTGGGACTACTCATGATAGTGAACTTAAGTCTATATGGATTTGTAGCATTGGATTCTTATTTTATATTCATGTTACAGGATAAATTTATATATCTGTTTTGTATTAGACACCTGTGATACAGGAAAATCAGTAATATTGTGAAATGAGATTTCAGAGGGGCTGTTAAATTTAACAGTGGTCGACTTTAAGCCACATACTGATTTAAGGCTTCTTGGAAATCTTGCTGCTTTGCCTTTGCCCTGGGAGAGACTCAACAACTGAATGTTTTTTCTTTTTATCTCCTAAATAGTTTTCTGCTTTCATGCTTCTTAGTTTTCAACATTTATATCAGATTGTCCTTTCACTATATATTTATTTGTGTCAGCCTCTGCCAGCTGGTTTTGCCATACCCTTCTCAGTGCCATTTTATTATTAATATCCATTCTTCCCATTTTTCTTTTTTTTTCACAATTGAATCTCCATTATAATTTGTCCATGTTGCAAGTTTCTGATAAATTCACTTGGGAAGGGACCATCTTTTAGACTATGTGCTCTAAAAAAATCAAATCCATCCAACCCAGGAAGGAAGACTACATGGTTCTATAGTGTAACAAGTTTTCTTTGTTTGATGGTATACATGGAAGCAGTAGTTCATACTTTTCATAGCATTGTACTCTATGCTTATGACGCAATTCAAAACTGAAAATATTATGTAAGTATATTAAACTTAGAACCTAGTATTTTCAGGAAATGACAAAATGAAACATTATAATTTAACACTAAATCAGAAGATATCATCTTGGCAAAACTTCCTGCAAAGTAACTAGCATCCATTTACATCAAAAGATGATGAAAAAGATAAATTGAAAAATGTGTTGAACTTGAGCTGTTTCACCTTATCGCATATTAGCATACACAACCTGACAAGGTAATAATGACATATAGCAAAGAAACTATAATATGCTGGTTTTTTATGATAATGAGATCTGGTATTAGGTTCAAACAGTGCAATGGCAGAAAACCAGTATGTGTAATGAAATCATCTGATGTGTGCTGAATGATAATTGAGGAAAGTTCATGGCTCTTTTTTTTTTTTTTTTTTAAAGACAACACAGTTGTTAAAAAGAGGCTGGTAGCTTACAAAAGCTTTATTAAAATATGCAGCAGAGCAAGAAACTAAGGGCCAAACTATACATTTTGTACAGGAAGGATCAATGTAGGGAAGAAATGTATTTGTACAATATAGTCAAAAGCACAGTGCAAATTATCAGGTGAAGTGATACTGCTGCTCCATTGTGGCTTTTTTTTCATTTGTTCCCTCTTTCTCCTTTTTGGAAAGCAGGCAAAAAAGGTAAGCAGGAAGCCACAAGAGGCAGGGAGCTCTTCCAATACTGTTTCAGGTCCCAGAGAAATGCATCTTTGGTAGCCTTGATATCTCCCAGAACCCAGTGAAGACATCTCTGCAGATTGTTGGGATTCGGGATATTTTTTGCGGATCATGAGCCCTTCAAGGGGACATCCAAAAAAAATCTGTCAACCCTCAGTCCATACTTGAAGAGACTTAGACTGTCCCATTCCAGTTTAAGTGGATAGGTCATTCTTAAGTCATTGCCAGACCTGTTAGTGACTTGTTTCTTTCTGGGAAAAAGGATATGGGATTACTCTTCTTTCTCCATACAGTTGATGTAGCAGTGGCATCCCTGGCAAAAGGGATTAATTATTCCTACCAGCAGGGAATTTATCTCTGAAATAAGTCACAGACAGATAGACAGACAAAGATTTTCTAAAAATTTTTCAGCAACCTCTGGAGCCTTTTTGATAACCATGTGCTTTGATAGAGTCAGGTATCATGGTGGAACCCAAAAGGCCTTCTAGAATCAGAATAAATGCATGTCAAATAGGTGTTCTAGTGCTGAAAATTTCTGAGCAATTTCCACTGCTAGAAATCTTTCCAGGAGAAGAAGCAGTGTAGGCATCAATCTTGCAGCTGCCTCTGTTCCCCAGCTCTCCATGCCTTCTGCAGACTGGGGTTATCTTGGTCTGGGAAAGGCATGGGGGCAGCATCTGCTCCAGGCTTCTCCCAGAGAGCAGGGGACAGCCTGCTTATTCTATCACTCTGGTTCTGGTGACAGGAGCAGAGAGTGGAGGAGCAGCCATTTTTGCCCCCTTCCCCTCTGGACTGGGGTCCCTGATCTGGGAAGCACGTGAGAGTTGCCCAACGTCTCCAGTCCCCTTCCAGAGTGGTCCGGAGGGGGGAGGAACAGTGGGACAGAGCCCTCAGCCACTTTTCCAAACTGAGCAGTTCCCAGTCTAGGAAAAAGGCTGAGAGCATTGCCCCACTGCTCCTCTGCAGGAACAGATTAGGAGGGGAGCATACAAACATTCATTCTTGCAAGAAGATTTCTCCAGGCTGACATAGAAGATCTTTCTCCCAGAGGGAACATGTTTACCCAGGGAGGAAGTGAGTGGTCCTTTTATGCTTCTAGTTTCTACTGGGAGTGTAGCGATTCTCCCACTAAAATATAATGTCTGTATGGAGCCCCCCCCAAAATCCTTAATTAAGGAGCAAGATCAACCCAGTTACATCAAGAAGCTATCTGTCCATGGACTGTGATGATAAAACATGGTACTGAACTTTTCTCAGTATGGTAGATGACCATTAAGGAGACCATTCACAATCCAGTCAACAGTGTTTGGGTAAAAGGACTATACTTCACATCATGCTTGAAAAATAGGACTTTCCTTGCACATTGTTTGCATCCATTTTGCTTTGGCTTGCCTGTCAAGGGCCCCCAATTTTGGAAAGAAAAAATGAAAAAAGAAAAAAAAGACAAAGGAAAGGCCTCTCTGTATTTGCTTAAATCTTTTGAATGATGATATACTGCCAAGTAGGTAGCTCAGATATTCACAAGTTGCAACTTCACAAGTATGCTGTATTTTTCTTGGTATAGATTAACATATGTTTTAAATCTAATAATCCTTTATTTCTTATTTACCATTTTGCACCATTGGTTTTAAAAGGTTATTGCTTAAAAACAATAATGAAAAGCATAACAATGAACCGAGATTACTTTAACCTTACATTTGGGCAAAATGCTCCTAAACTTTAGATAAAAAAGCCTAGCTACTTAATTCCTAAAATATTCTTTATAGTAATTTAATTATTTTCAGTAGTGTTCAGATAAATTATCACTAAATTTTGGAAAAAAAACATCTTTTTTTTTTTTAGGCCAAGTAATAAAAAAAAATCAGTAATTCTTTCCACACTGAAGTTTTATCCTGCTTATTCCTGCTTTTGTATTAGGCTGATTTAAGAATTAAATTGGTTCTGTCAGAGGGATAAAGTAAATGAGTGGCCTTTCCTGTGGACTTTTTATGAAGTGGGTTACCTCTGTGGTGTGGTGGAGGGGTTGTTTTCCTGCTTTTAATTCAGTGACTTAGCATTACTGGGGGGGGGGCTTCTTACCGTGTCTACAATGTTTAATAGTGTCATTGGTGAGTTTCATTTTCCTCCAATTGCTAATTTCATTCTATTATAGTTGGTATAAAATATATGTGATGTTTAGCAGACAAAGAGGGAGCAGTATATAACTATTGTAAGAAACAAATTGGTAAATGTCCTGTTCTTTTACAGCAATCAGCAAGCTTTTTTATTAGAGAACGTCCCATGCGATAACGCAAGCTGCAAGAGTGCACGTCGTATGTTTAAAATCTATTGGGAGCTCTCGGATCTAAACCAAATCAAAGATGCTGTGATAGCAACTTTCTTTGACATATATGAAGACGTGAGTTCAATTTTTTTTAATTGTGTTTCAGGTTTTAATTGCCCTCTGTCTGTACCAATTTGAGCTTTCATTCTAAAGCTGCTACACCTTGGTATTTGAGAATTGATAATGAAAGCAAAAGCTAGGTAAACCATGTTTCAGCTTTAATGGTGAGCAGTGGGGAGATTTACAGAAAAACTGCCTAAGTTCTACACTAAGAGCTGTCTAACTGTAGCCTGGAGGCCACATCCAGCCCTGTGGGGTAAACCTGCAGCCCCCTGGGGTAAACCTGCAGCCCCCTGGCTCCCAGTCTGGATGCTACTCCTTCCTGATGCTGCCATCAGCAGGGCAGTCCCTAGGGGGGAGTGAATCGGGGCGACTGCCCCAGGCCCTGTGCTTTGGAGACCCTGCAGAGCAGAAGCAGCACAGAGCTGGGCAGAGCAACAGCTCTGTGTCCAGCCCCTCGCTACCCCCACCTCTGCTGCAGCACCTTCTTTGTGTCAGAACGGGGGTGGGGCCCCACATGGGCTGATTTGCCCCAGGCCCCGCACCCTGCTTGGGTCGCCTTTGGCTATCAGACTCTAAGCCTTCTCCCTCCTCCAGCTTTCACTTCCTTTGCCTGCCTCTGGGGGGCAGGGCAACATGGCATAGCCCACAGGTCTGAAAGATCCCATGGCCCCAGGGAGTATGAGGGGTCCACACAGTATAGCAAAGAAGCAGTGACATGGTGCAGCCAGGGTGGAGGGGAAGAACATGTGTGTGACAACATACAGCTGGCATGGCATGCAGTGTAGGGACATGGTGCCCATGCAGCTTCTGACCAGGGGCCACACAGTTTGTGGCTGGAGGGGTCTTCAGATATTAGACAGACTTGCAGTAAATCATAGAAAATTAGGGTTGGAAGGAACCTTAGGAGGTCATCTAGTCCAACCTCCTGCCCAAAGTAGGACTGTCCCAAACTAGATCATCGCAGCCAAGGCTTTGTCTAGTTGGGTGTTAACCTCTGAGGATGGAGATTCCACAACATCCCTGTGGAGGAGGCTAATAAACCTGTTCCAGTGCTTTACTAGCCTCCTAGTAAGAGACTTTTTCCTAATATCTAAACTAAACTTGCCATGCTACATCTTGAGACAATTGCTCCGTGTTCTGTCATCTGCCGTCACTGAGAACAGTCTAGCTCCATCCTCTTTCAAGCCCCACTTCAGGTAATTGAAGGCTACTATTAAATCCCCCCTCAGTCTTGTCTTCTCCAGCTTAAATAAGCCCAGATCTATCAGCCTCTCTTCAAAAGTCATGTGCCCCAGCCACCTAACAATTTTCTGTGCCCTCCTGTGGACTGTCCAATTTGTCTACATCCTTTCTGTAGTAGAGGGTCCAGAACTGGGCACAGTACTCCAGGTGTGGCCTCACCAGCAGCAAATAGAGGGGTGTAATCACTTCCTTCACTCTGCTGGCAATGCTCCTAGTAATGCAGCCTGGTACAGACAGTCCTCGACTTATGACTTTTCGAGCTACGACAAATGGCATTTACGACCTTTATAAATTGACACCATGTTTTGAGGTTTCAACACGGGTTTCAACTTTACAATGCTGGATACAGCTGCATCCAGCTGGTAAGTCTGGAAGTGGGGAGCGGAGGAGGGGGGAGAGAAGGGGCATGCAGGGGGAGGCAGATCAACACCCCCACAGTGAAGAAAAGATTGGAGCTGGGACAGTGGGTGGGATGATTGCTGCCCAGCCAGGGCAGGGAGGCACAAGACAAAGGCATGGCTCATCCAAAGGGTGCGGGGGGCTGGCTCCTGCTGCTGTGCACTGCTGGTTCAGGAGCTGTTCCTGGTAGCTCCCACCACTTGTCTGGGAGGGTTTGGGTGGGGGGGGCATGTGTCCCCAGATCTGCGTGGGGTGGGTGAGGCCAGGGCTACACCGTGCTGTGCTCCAGGCAGGCGCTGCTGCCACTCGCCCTGCTGGAGCAGGGCGAGCACAGGACGGATCTGCTGCACTGCCTCAAGACAAGCAGCGCACAGCGGTGGGAGCTGCCCCCACACCCCACAGATGGGCTGCAGCTGTGTCCCGTGCCTGCCCCATCCCAGCTGGATGAGCGGCGGGAGGCATTGGGGGGCATGTGCCCCCAGATCAGGGTGGGTTGGATGGCAGAGCGGAGGCTATGGGGGGGCTGCAGCCACTAGAAATTTCACCGTAGCCCCCCCATAACCCCCACTGTCTGCCCAGAGCGCAACATGGTGCAACCCCAGCCCCACCCACTCCACCCAGATCTGGGGGCCATCCCCCCAAGCTCTCCCCGACCAGTGGTAGAAGCCACCAAATGAGCAGCTCCTGGACCAGCAGCACGCAGCAGCCAGAGCCGCCCCCCTCTCCCTCCTCCACACCCCTCAGATGAGGCATGCCTTCGCCCTGTGTGCTCCCCACCCTGGCTGGACAGCACTTGCCCCAACCCCTGTCCCAGCCCCAATCTCTCCTTTGCTGCGGGGGCATTGATCTGCCCTTCACATGCCCCTTCCCTTCCCCCCTCCCCTCCCCTTAAAGACTTACCAGCTAGTCTCAGCTGTATCCAGCATCATAAAGGAGCCAATCACCCATTTATAATTTCTGTGGGAAAATTGGTTCTAAGTTGAAGTGTTTCAACTTAATGCGTGGTTTTCAGGATCCAGTTATGTCGTAAGTCTAAGGACTGCATGTATGCTGTTAGCCTTCTTGGCAACAAGGGCACACTTTTTGGCTCATATTCACTTATTTTGTCCACTGTAACTCCCAGGTCCTTTTCTGCAGAGCTGTTGCTTAGCCACTCCTTTCCTAGCCTGTACCAGTACATGGGGTTTGTTCCATCCTAACTACAGGACTTTGCACATGTCCTTGTTGAATCTCATAAGATTTTTTTGGTCCAATGCTCCAATTTGTCATGGTCTCTGTAAATCCTAGCTTCACCCTCCAGTGCATCTACTACTCTCCCTAGCTTGGTATCATCTGCAAATTAACTTTCATATGCTTGTTTATCATCTTCTAAAACCTCCATTGTCTATATTTCCAGGCGAATAAACTAGAGGGGCTTCACCAAGCCATTAACTTTATCACTAAAAGAATAAAGACTACATAGTCTATAAATGGCTGTCTAAACCGAGTAAGCAAAGATTTACTAATGGGAGGAAAGCATCACTACAGTCAGATAATTTAACAGTTAATACTAAACCTTGGAGCAAGTAAAAGATTGTTTCTTTAGCCTTGTCATTTACTCTGCAAGAAACACACTAATCCTTGTACTGAGTGTGTTTTTTCCTGTAACTATCACCTTTTGCAAGCTCCCAACTGAATTTCCCAGATGGTCACAGTTAACTATGATCATCACAGTCCCCATATAACACCAGACTTGCACCCCATGTTACTCCCCACACAACTGTCCCACTTTTTTTAAACATTCGTTTACCCCAATGCCATGACTAGACTTGAGTCCCAAAACAGATCACAGCTCATGTATTTAGTATGCTGTCCATCTAGCCCCTAAATAAACCATCTTCATTCCTCCATCTTTCTCCTGTCTGGAAGTAAAGTCTAATTAAATAGTTAACTTCTTGCTGTCCTCTATAACGTAAAATTATTTTAATTTTTTTCCGTTTAGCTGGTATTTTACAGAGAATTTAATACTTGACGTTTCTGTTGAATGTAAAGCTGACAGCTACTGCACACAGTTATTTTATGCTAATTTATGTAATTAACATACTTCCTTTTAAACATAATGAAAGATATATTGGTATGACTTTGTCCGTAAAGCTTCCTGCCTATAAGTGCAAAATTAGATAAATAAATAAAGACTCCTGTCAAAATTAGATCTTGGTACAAACCTCAGACTTAAACCTGGTTGTCCAGCTCCCAGTTTCAAGCAAGCAGGAGGTTTTTCATCTCACGGAAAGGAAAGTTTGGCTGTTTCTCTTTTGAAATTTAAAACCAAAATGTCAAAGTCCAGTCTCACTTACAATAAAGGACCTAGTTTAAAAAATTGGATATGCCTCATTACTTGTGGATGTCTTATGGCTCTAGTTAGCCATTTGTGTATGAAAATATATAACTGGTACTTGCAGGCAAAGGATGTGTTCTTGTGCTATAAATTGTAAGCAGCCCTTACTTGAAAATACAGGTTTCTGAGATCTGTATTTCTTTTTTCTGATTTACTTAGGGTCAGACTTGTGACTCACCCTAATTTGATAGGTAAAGTAATAAGGTCCCTCCATGGCTACATTCTGTGTCTCTATCCTGGTTGAGCTACACCAGGTACAGTGACATTTGTAGCCACTTCAAAAGGAGAGGGAATTGCTCCTAGAGCTGTGCGAAGCTTCGGTCCCTGATTCGATTTGGTGGATATTCAGCCCGATTCAGTGGCCGAATCTCCAAATCAAATCAGAGGACCCTTTAACCTCTCAGAATCAAATCAGAACCCTGCGAATTGATTTGGAGAAATATGGCGATTTGGACATGGACACAGTTTTAAATGCTTTTTCTACATACCGCTAGGTAGCAGGTGGCTCATGAATGCCACGATGCGGGGGTGCATGGAGTGTCCCACAGAAGCACCAGGGGCTCCCCAGCACGCTCAGCAGCAGACCCGGAAGTGGAACAGAAGCAGTTCCAGTCCACTTCCAGGTCTGCTGGAGGGCCCACCACCGTCCCCTTCCAGCTCGGCAACTGGTGCCTTCTGGGTCTGGGGGGGCACCCGGGATCTCCCTGCAGCCGATCACTGAGCCAAGGGAGCATGGGGGTGGGGCCCGTGTGCTCCCCCATGGACCTGGAAGTGGACCGGAAGTACTTCCGCGTTCACCACTGAGCATGTGGAAGGCCTCCTCACACTCCTGTGGGATGCTCCTTGCACCCTAGCATAGCAGCATTCACAAGCCATGCTGGTACCTCGAGGTATGTAGAAAAAACATTTAAAGCTGTGTCTATGGCCAAATCACTGATTCTCTGAATCGGCATCGAATCTTCAGATTTGGATTCACCCAAATTGAATCGGGGACAGTGATTCAAATCAATGAATCGAATCACTGTCCCCGATTCAGGCCAAATCCAAATCAAATGCATACCCCTAGCTGCTGCAACCATTATATCTGTGTGATCCTGGAGTGCAGCCATAGGCTGAATACAATTGACTGTATTCAGCCAGTGGCTGCCACCACAGTGCTCCACACAGGGCTGCGTCCAGCCTGCTCACACCTGGGGCTACCCACACCACACTCCTGTGCACATCTGCCCATGGCCCCAGCCTAAGCCAGTGCATGCAGCTTGTCAATGAGGCTGCTCCCAATGCAATTGCAGCCACCTAGGTACTGCTCCGTTCCCCTCGCCTCCATCAGCTCCTCCTGCCCCTGCTGCACCACTGTATGCAACAAGTAGTGTGGGGAAGCCGTGTGGACGTGTGCCAGGCACCACACGCTCAGCCAGGCCTGGGAGGGAAAGCTGTAGCTAGGTGGCTTCTGTGCCAGCGCGTGAAGCTCCAGCTGCAGCTCCCTGCCACCTTGCACCCATTCAGCCCCCAGCAATGGCTGCTCATCACGCCAAGCAAAATAGATCAGAATAAGTGGAAGGCAGCAGGAGCTGGAGCCCTGTGAGCTCCAGCCCAAATAATTGCCCACCTCTGCTGTAGTAATACAAATGAGCCAACTCACCCTATCTTTGACCTGGATAAAGTGGGGTTAGGATGGTTTTGCTACATTTGTATCGCTGCAGAATCAGGCTGCTTTACCAATTTGTTGTTACATCTTGTATTGGTGTCCCTTGACACCATTACAATTGTTATGTCTGTCTAGATTCAGAATAAGGAGTTCTCAAAGTAAGGTTTTGTTGGGTTTTTTTAAATGACACTTCAGCTGTTACCATTTTTTAAAATTAGATTTTTCCTTTAAACCTTTACCATATTCCTTAAGTTCTGAGCTGTTCCTCAGCAGCTGTTAGGAGAGTAACAGGTTAAGTTTGAACTCCTGCCAGCACCCACTGCGACTCCCCAGGATAGTGTCTATGTCTGATTTCCCTCTGCAGTTTAATTTATCTAAATGCAGCTCTCTTCCTTTCTTTTTAGGCAACTCCGGGGTATTTAGGTATACCAATCTGTACAAAAATGGGGGGAAGGGGATTGTGGGAGAAACCTAAGCCAGTGTTCTGAGTTGGGTTTGCTATCTTTCAGTTGCATTTACTCTAAACAATTTGTATCTTCAGTAATTTCCATCCCCCACCCCCTGCATTCCCTCCCCCGCCCCTGCCTCCACCCCTTCAGTAAACTTTTTGAGCAAGATCCATTTCCAGATAGCTTCAGCTCAGGTTAAAAATGTGCTGGAGTTTGGTTTCATTCCCATCCCCAGTTTAAAGATCCTGGAGCTAAAGGCAGATCTCACCTTCCTTTGCTCAGGTTAAGTAGTTACAGATTATTCACCTAGCCAACCCTTCTACTCAGAAGTAAAATGGAACTAATTCCATTTGCAGGTTTTGCATAGAGATACTATGTTTGCTTATAAGCAGAGTATTTTCACAGCCATCTGATCTCACACATGCAAGCACAGTTAAATGGGTAAATGATACCCCTTACCCACTCCAGTATTAAGTTTTCTCTAGGTTTTCTGTTTTTGTTTTTTTTCAGTCCCTCCAAATATTAACAAAGAAAAGCTTTACTAGACTCAAGTAATCTGGAGGTATTTCTGTTTGAAAGGCAAGAAGCCCTTATTGTGTTGGCTCAAGTAAAAAATAACTATGGATATGTGTTTATTTATATAGAGGAGATGTTATTTAAGAATTCAGAATTTGTCAAATGAAACTACAGTTACCCAAGTATTTCCAGTATCTTTTTAATGGTAACTACTTCACACGCAAATTGTTAATGTTTTCAACTGGCTTTACTATTTGTTTATCTAAAGTTGAGGGATGCGGCCTCTAAGAAAATTTGATTGTGGAAGGATGTTATTTTGCTGTCCAACAACCATTAGGTTCCAGAGGGATTCATGGCTCACTTTCAGAAGAGTACATGGCAGTGAACAGTAGTGATAACTCAAGGCAAAAAATTGCTTAGACTTCTGAAAGGTACTTTGGGTCTGTACCTGGATCACTCTCCTCTAGTTTGGGATGAGAAAATGAGGAAGGAAAACCACACACATTCATTATATAGAACTATCAAATTAAGTGACTTACACTTATGATTAGTATAAGATGAACAGTATTTGGGAATCTTATAAATATTGCTAGGTGCACAAATTTTCTTAATTTTTTTTTAGGTTATATAGTTGCTGTATTTAGATGTTACTTATTTTAATGGATTATTCTTTCCTTTTACTTTCCTCCCCTAGGGAATATTGGATATTATTGTGTTAAGCAAAGGGCATTTCGGCAAGGACTTTGCTATCCACGCATTAAAGAATAACTTTGAAGCTGATGCTTATTTTGTTAAAGTTATTGGTAAGTGATCACCATAAAATCATATCAAAATGAGATTTTTATGAAAGCAGTGTACATATTTGGCAAAGTGTACAAAATGTGACAGCGCTGTAAGACAAAAGCAGAGTAATATGCCCAAATTAATTCTGAAGTGGAATATGGCTGTTGCAGATAATTAATTCTGAAATATTAAACAACTCTAAAGGTTCTTTTAGCCAACTCAAAGTTGTTTCCTGTTCCAAATATTTAGAAAATGGATTTTGGCTAGCAGTCTCTTATAGTAATGTTCTTGGTCCCCTCTGTGCTGGACAGCTTCTACAGGACATTATCCCCTTCTTCATTGTTGTCCTTCATGATAGCTAGATGATGCTATAGGTACACCTTCATTTTGCTCTTTATGTATAAATCTAGAACCAAGAGAATGCCTATAAGATCATTTAGCCTTGTGGTTCACCGCAGCCCAGGCTGGCGCCTTCTTGATAAAGCTTTTGGCATCCTTGTTCATTTGGGAATCCAAAGGAGATGCTAAATGAAGAAGATCCACTCAGAAGTGGATGTGGTGGTCCTTTTTCCTAACAAGTTGAATCTTATGTAGCCCTGTCTCCCAAACCATTGAGAGTAAAAACCAATGAAGCCAATAAAGAGCAGGTAGCAATTATAATAGCAATTATATTTTTTTCATTAACCTTCAGGTCTTGATTGTACCATTTTTGTCAGTCCAACACAACTCAGCTCCCATAGATAAACACTGTAGTGCAACAGGGACTTATTTCTAAATCAGTATGCAGTGCTGTATAGCTCTATATCTGGGAAGCTGAGAGGTAGGGACTTTAATCACAGATTTTGAAGTACAGGCAGTCCTCGGACTTACAACACAATTAGTTCCTGAAAACTGCATCTTAAGTTAAAACATTGTAACTCGGAACTGATTTTCCCATAGGAAGCCATGTTATAAATGGGGGATTGGTTCCTATACCAAGGCCCAATACCCTGTTTTCACCAAAAATAACCCAGAATTTTGTACTCAATCAATTATAGATGAGTAATATAGCTACATTAATGTACTTATATTGTAAATAGCAATCATATTGATTTGGAAAGACTTCTTTGAGGTGACTTTGCTGGACTTTTTGAAGGTCTCGGTTGGACTTTTTGAAGTGCTCTTGGCTGGAGTCTTCTCAGGAGTCTTGGCTGCAGGTTTTCTGGAGTCTTGTCTGCTTTCTTAAAGAAAGTGTGCAAGGAAGTTTGGACAGATGTTCTCCAGGGAGATGGGCAACACAGCAAACTTGTTTGCTGGCATGGCGTGGTGTTGGATCAAGCATTGTAAAGTCGAAACTGACATCAAAGTTGAAACAGTGTCAATTTAGAAATGTTGTAACTCGAAACATTGTAAGTCAAGGACTGCCTTTAGTAATAAACACCCTTCTAGTGTCTCTGAGGAATTTAAAAAATGATGCTTAGGCTAAGCTGAGGTTGCTGTGACAATGGGGACATGGCAGAGTATAGTCATTTGAAGCAAAGGATCTTCTACTGTTCATGACCAATACATTTTGGAAAAATGAGTGAGTGGCAGCACTTTACATTGTAGAAAGCTCTTATTCCTGTCAGGTATGGTTCTTGAGTTTTCTTATCAGTTCTCTGGCAAGATGCAGATTCCTGCATATCTTTATCTTGGACCACAAGACCTTAAAAACATACCTTTCAGCTATATAGTAGGGATCTTACTTTCACTGAGAGAAACTTCTTGTGTAATTGTCACCTTCTCCAAGAGGATTTTGGTGCTTGGTATGTTTGAGCATTATTGTTCTTTGAACTAAGAGGCCCCAACCTCAACATTATTATAATCTTCCTCATATTATAGTGGTATATATTTAATAGTGAGACAGAGGAAGTGGCACTGTTGCACTTTCAGTTGAATAAAAACCTTAAAAGGAGGCAGAAGGATGTCACTTTAAATGTGAACCACATCTAGAGAGTAGTAATGAGAGGGAGACATTCAGAGCTCCAAGACCAACCCTTTTCATTACCGTGCTGTCTGTGAAAACAGGAGGGATTTTTTTTGGAGCAGGTGAGGTCACTTCTGAGGAAGACTGAAAGCTCCTACAGAATCCTTGAGTTTTGCTTTCTCAAATGTACAGTCATTATCCTCTCACCTGCTGCTGCAAGCTGTCGGTAACACTTAAGTTGCTTTTCAGGTCTACACAGGAGAACTGAATATTCTTCCTATCCCAGAAATGATGTACTGCTCTATAAATTCTGTAGTGAGAACTATCCAACGTGGAGAGGACGACCAAAGAGAATTCTCCTTGCTTCCAGATATTCATTCGAGAACTCCCTGTGACTCTCCCTCAGGAGAGCTCATTCCCAGGGTTCATTTTTCATATAGTACCTTTAAACTTGCATCTAGCTAGCATTTTCAGCTTTGGGACTGTCATTCTGGAAAGTTTTTCAGGAGGGATGGTCCAAAGACCAGGCTTAGAACAAAGATGTGAAGATAAGGTAGGCAGATCTTCCATATTATATAGTCCAGTTAACTACTTGTATTTACAGTAGAGAGAAATTCATTAGCCTTGAAAGTCTGTAGTTAGGCAGGGCAGTATGGCACCTTGTAGACTACCTCATTCAGAGAGACATGAGCTTTTATAGCCTATAGCCTACTTCATCAGATGCTGTGTTTATGGTAGTTAGGACTGCAAGGCAAGAGATCTGAGTTCTGTTGTGGCTTCTGATAAATTAATCATCTTTACTTAGAACAAGTGGGGATTCCGTAGGAAAAAAAACTATAGGAAGTTTGTTCTTTCAAAAGCCCTTTTATTTGTTTGTCTGATAACTATTTGAATGCAGCCCAGTCATTGGAAAGCTGAGTTACTCTTGTCTAGGAGCTCAATATTGTCAACTATGAACTATGCGCGGCTGATCCAGCACGCTTTCAGAATTTGTAACCAGCCTGAGTGCATTTGGTACTTCTAGTTTTCTTACAGGTTGCAGCATCAGAGAATTGTAAAAACTGGCACAACTACACCCAGCTTTCAGTGTTGCTCTTCAGAACTCTGTATTAAGGCATGGAACTAAAGAGAATTGGGTCCATTTCAGTTTCCTGTTGCTTTAGGAAACTTCTGACCAACCTCAGAGGCAGGTGTTTAAGCTTATTATTGCAGGCCAGAACTCTAGCAAACAGGGAGGAGAATCAAGAATAGAGGATAGAAATAATTCCATGGCAGCATCCAGGAAACTGAAGAAATGGCAGAGCAGCAAAAACAACATCCCACCCTTCCAGCAGCCAGGAAATTCTAGTTTGGGCAGGAGAATACACAGAAAGTTTCTCCCCTTCCCCAGTACCCAGAGGCAATTGTGAGATCACAGCTTGACATTTACTAGGAAATTGCTCTACTCTTCAAAGGCAGCTATAAAAGCTTGGTTCCACAAGCAGGGTCTAATGGCAGGTCCCTGATAGGAATTTTAGCACTCTCCTATTTCTTTGGTCTGCTCATCAGTACCCTTCTATCTCTCACTTCCCTGAACTTGTTGCCTCTTGCCTTATTTTGTTTGCTTTTTCCATTTAGGGTTTGAAATCTTTAAGCTGAGATATTATTGGTCAGTAAAACACTGAATTTTAGTAATTTATTAATACATCTTTCAAATGAGCATAAGGAAATATCTTTTAACCAGTTAAATAATCCTGAAACAAATAATTGTCTACTTATGTATTCTAGTTTTGTCCCAACTAGTAGAGTTCATAACATGATTTTAAAGGAATATATCAATACAGTCTGCTTTTAGGGGTTCCTGAATATATATTCTATACATGCTGTGCCAGTGCTAATTTGGTCAATAAAGTTAAGATTGTATCTTGGCTCATCAGGCAGTAGGATGAAGAATATTGATCTTAGTCACTAAAGAACAGAGTTCTGGGTGTTACTTTAAAGCTTGGCTAAAATATCTTTGAAGAAATAAGTGAAGTCTGAGATCATTAGCAGAATATGTAAGGACTGGTAATCTTCAAATCCAGTCAGTTTACTCTTCAGTTATTACTTGAAAAAATCATTCTTCTCCTTTATAAAACCCACATTGGAATTCTTAGTGTTCCCCAATACAACTACTGTTCTTAACATCTAGTGCAGGGCAAAGAGCATGTGTATCGCCACTAAATGTGGCTCATAGCTGCTGAAACTTTTTTTAGTTCATATTTAATAGGTAATGACTGGTTTCAGAAGCTTGCATAGTAGTCCTGAAAAAAAATTGATAAAGATGCCATGTGTCCTGAATGTTGATAAGAATAAATTGTTTTTTCTTTAATACTTTTCCAGAGTATCCTTAGTCCTTAATATTGAGAAAAGCCTTTTCATTTCTCATGGTAGAGGAAGACTTCTACAGCAGTGTCTCTTTTGTTTTGCTTCTTAAGTAAAGAGGTAGATGAGGGCAATTCCATTCATATACAGATGACATAACTCCATGTCGTAGTGAATTTGGGATTTCTCAGGTCTGACATTGACCGGAGTTTGAGGAGGATTAGTCTGGTTAATCAGAACCTAGAAAAAATATTCTAGAGTTATGAGTTTTGACTGAGGGGGAAAATCAGAAGAAATAACAGATATGTTTGATTTGAGAGAAGGTATCTATCTGTTACTCAAATTTAAAGTCACTGCAAGTCACCTTGTAGTCCACCGCCTACTTGCACACATTCACATAGGCAGCAATAGCTAAGTGCATTTTTTTCCATCTGTGCCTAGCATAATCACAGTGTTTTTTTCAGATACAGACTCCACGGAGTTGCCCATCTCCTCTTCACCTCAAGATTACATTATTATAATATTGTTTTCACAGTACACAATTGTGCATTTAGAAATGTCAGCTAGTGGAGAGCATAGTGGGCTGCTTACTTCAAGATGTTTGTTACTCAGTGGCTGCGTATTACACCTGTGTTTCATCATCTGCCGGCTTGTTTCCATGTACAGTTTAGTGCTTGTGTTTAAATTTTCTAAAATACTGTGCTTTAAGTTTTACCTGTCTTAGAGTGTTATCACTCTGATAAGGCAGGTGCGATTCATGAGCTAACAGGACTCTAACTAGATGGAGGCTAATGACAGAGTGTGTGCAATCAGGAGGACTGAGATCTGAGTTTTGATTGCGTACGTTCTCCCCCTCCTTCCCAATCTGACTCATCCCAAAGGGACTGAATCTGTGAACATGCTGCTTAGCTATCTTGTGTACTATTTGAAAAAGGTAGTGAGAAGGCTCATTATTGGGAGGAATAAGCAAGAGAGAACAGTTGTTGGTTTAATTTGTATTTGTCTTCAAACTATTAAGTCACCAAAAGCCTTCAGGAACACACTTTTTATAAATCTGCATATAAATATGAAATAGCTATACAATATTATGCAATTTTATAGTGGGTTTATTTTTTCAATTCAGTGTGCTACTCAAATGAATCAGTGGCCCCCTCTACACATGCAGGTAAAGGCACAATGGGATCTAATACATGATCTACACAATCGCACCTCTTGCCATGCCACATGTGCATACATGGCAGAAGATGCGATTGTGGGATCACACATTAGATCTCATTACGCCTTATTGCCAGTGCAAAGGGAACCTAATTCTGAGCTCCCCCTGCAGCAGCAAGAGCCAAGCTCCTGTGACAGGGAGCCCTCTCATTTGAGGGGCTCCCAGCTGTGTGGGTGCCCCACCTACCCCCAGGGCTTGGAGATCATACCAGCCACCATCTCCCAGGCTTAGGAATGTGTAAAACCCCTGGGCCCTGGGGTGGAGTCTGGGGGTACATGAAATACGCAGGTGCTGGAGATCGCAGCTGCCTTGTTCCCAAGGGCTCAGGGGTTTCCATGCACCCCTGAACTGTCAGGATCATGGCTGCCTCAATCCCCAGGGTCTGGAGGCTTCACACTGGTCATGGTGCACCCCTGTGCCTGGGAGCCCTGTCAGCTGATGGGGTTCCCAACCTCAGGGGAGACCCTACTACATGTGCAAATTAAAGTTGGATATCAACAAGCTATAAAGATAGTACACTTTTTCGAGATCTAATTTGACAGCTGGTTGGAGCTTTTTATCACATAAGTACTTTTGTATGTGTATTTGCTCTTAAGGCAACTATGCATTAACCAATTAATTACACAATACCTGTAACATGTAGAAGGGGCCAGTGTATATAATGTTGGTTTCCATAGGTCTTTGTGCTCTAAAAGTAAGAAATAGCACTAATGAGTTATCTTGGTGAATACAAAAATATTACATAGCAGTAAAACAAGAACCAATCTGTGTTACCTGATTAGGACAACATAAAGAATCTCCAGTGGTAATATCCCATGGTAATGGGATATTAGAATCTCCAGTGGTAGTATCTAATGGATATGGTAATTCTAATGGATATTAGAATCTCCAATGGTAAGATACTCTCCAATAGAGTATCTTTTGTAACAATTTTATTTTAGAGTGAGTTCTACTCTCATTTTTCTTGAAGTCATTAGGAATTGTTTGTATGTGTCTGAAAGTAAACTTGAATGTGTTTTAAGTTAATTAAATTCAGAGGTAAGGACATAGATATTTTAAATGAGGCCTGAGCAGAAATGACATTACATTTAATGGAGCCTAGATGCTCACAATGGAATAACTGAAAAACAGAATAAGACTTCTTTCATATGCTCCATATAAAGGAACTTAGAGTGGAAACAGCCATCGCATTTATGCCACCATAAACATTTTTCTGGTGGCAAAAACTGTGATCAAATAGATGTTGCTACACTTTTTCCACCACATCAAAGGAAAATCAGTGGCACGACAAAAAGCAGTAATAGACTCTGCCACTTTATTGTAGCAGATGTCTATTAGCTCTGTGGTGGGAGAGTATAGGCAGATCACACTCTTCAGCCACCCCAGGTAGGTACTCTTGCAGTTTAAGAGCCCCTCAAACAGTTGCAGGACCCAGGATTTGGAGATCCTTCTCTTCCAGCATCAGCTCTGCAGCGGCAGGGCCAGCACTGGGATATTTTAGAAGGATCTCCCAGCACCAGCCCTGCAACCACAGAGTTGGCATCCCCCACAGTCTCAGAAGCCAGTCTGGCTAAGCAGATAAAGTGGAGAGATCACAGCACCTTTGTCCCACACCATCAAGGACAGAACAGGGGATGATGTGCATTTTCATGCATTGAAGTGGATCAGCTGTGCCATGACACATCACAGCATAGCTGATCTGCTTCGTTTGGGGGCATCCATTTCTAGCCTTAGAGAATTAGTGAATCTTACAAAGAACATCCATTCTTTTGTGAGTTAGCCTTTTTACATTTTAATAGGGGAGTAGGTGTTTGTTAACTGTAATTTTAAAATGATAAGTGAAATTTCAATGGAAGCATGCAAATCACTCACTCCTGTAATCCACAGATTAGTAACACAGTGGCTTGCAATAATCACCATTAGTTAGTACAGTTAATTACCTTTCCTTAATCTATGGGTTGTTAGCTTGATAGACTGTAATGATCTATCATGTTAATGGAAGCTTGCAGTTAAATAAAAATAATACTGTGCATTACTGTATGAGTAATGTAATCTACATAAGTGTTCAGACAATCTTTTGGAAAGTAAAATTTATAGAGAACCCATTAGTAGGGCATTTATCCACCCCTGGCGCAGGGTTTAGAGTCCCTAGCTCAAATGCCCTTCAGTATGTCATTCCCCCTTACCCTCCTCCCCGCCTCTCCTGCCCTCAGCCTTGGGCTGGGGCCAGCAGTCTGCTGATTGTCAGTCCCAGGGCAAGTTCCAGACCCATGTGTGATCCTGACTTCAGGACTGATAATCAGATGTTTGTTAGTTTCAGCCACACATTTAAATTTAAGGTGACATTCAAACAAGCCATAAAAATGTTCTACATAATTTTCTGTATATGTAGAATACTTTTTGTGGCTTGTTTCCCATTTTATGGTGCCTTGACTTAAGTGCACATGTAGCACATTAATTGCAGCATAAATGTAACATGAATAGAGGGCCTATTAGATATGGGACTATGAGAGAATGCATAGCTCCTGCATCAGACCCAAAAAAAAAAACTCAAGGTGTTTAATGCTGAAAAAGTCCCCTTCCTTACCAAAACTACAAGAAATGTTGGGGCTGCACAAAGTTTTTAAAATGACAGAAGTCACCTTTCATAGTTTCATAGATGTTAGAGGCTGGAAGGGACCTTACAAATCATTGGGATCAGCTCCTCTGCACTTGGGAAGGAACATTTAAAAGGAAGCAACCCTTGAGGAACACATACCTCCAGTCCTCAGCTTTCTGAGATATCCCCAGTAAATGACAGCTTGCTCCCCTTCCCGTGGACTGCTTGAGCCCCCTGAGAGAAAGATAAGCTAAGTCTACTTCCCTTTGATTCCTGTGCAAGAATGTAAATTTTAAGTGCCATCTTTAAAAATGTTCTGTGAGGTAGAAATCTTAGATCAAGGGTGGGCAAAATACAGCCCGCAGGCCATATTCAGACTGCCAGGCCATTCTAGCTGGCCCGCGGGGCATCTAAAAAAATCTAGAAAATTAATATTTATCTGCCCCTGGGTCCTGTCATAGATGACAGGGGAAGCCACAGCAGGCTCCTGCAACAGCAGGGCTTGGCCACCACCCCACCCCCCCAGCCAGAAGCCCCAGCCTAACAGAGCTTCTGGTCTGGGACCCGTGGGGCTGTTCGAGCCTGCTCCAGCATGGGGAAATTCAGGTAAGAAGGAGGGAGGCAGGGGAGGACCATGGTAATCGCCCCAGTCCTTGGGACCAGGCCAGCTCCTGCCGAATTCCATGGTCCAGTCATGCAGCCAGGAGCCACGTGGTGCAGCGTGGCCAGCGGCTGGGCAGCAAAGTGGGGAAAGTGTGGGGGGGGCAAGGGGAGTGGAAGTGAGCAGCATGCAGGAGCACAGGGCCTGCGCTGGTGTCCCGGGGCCCAGGGCCAGGCGGGCGCTGGCAGGGTTCTACAGAGCTGTGCTGGGCTGCCACCAGGGAAAGGGGGGAGCTGGCCGATGGCTTGGAGGCTTTGGGCCAGCTGCACTACATCTTGGCCCCCGCGTGAGGTGGAGCGGCCCTTGCAGTGACCCTCAGGACCGCCAGCATGGTTGTGGTGGCCAACGGGCTTGGCAGCAGTGGAGAAGGAGGATGAGGCAGGTTTGGCTGCTGCCACCTTCTCCTTGTCACTGCGCTCATGGCAGTACTCGCAGGGCCACTCATGGGAGCAGCCACTGCTGCCGCATACCTCCCACTGTGCCCAGTCTCCGTGCTCTACCTCCCCACATGGCTGCCATCACCGGGCCCCCTCCTGCAGCTGCCGCCACTGCAATTGCTGTTGTTCCAGCTGCCACGGACACCTTGGCCTGTTGCAGGTATGGCACAGAGCGCAAGCAGCGCTCAGCTGGGGTGGCAGAGCCACGGCAGCAGGGGCAGCCTGGCAGC
>NW_017728998.1:28408986-28410103 GCF_001723915.1 Gavialis gangeticus | reverse complement strand
CACTGCTGCCGCATACCTCCCACTGTGCCCAGTCTCCGTGCTCTACCTCCCCACATGGCTGCCATCACCGGGCCCCCTCCTGCAGCTGCCGCCACTGCAATTGCTGTTGTTCCAGCTGCCACGGACACCTTGGCCTGTTGCAGGTATGGCACAGAGCACAAGCAGCGCTCAGCTGGGGTGGCAGAGCCACGGCAGCAGGGGCAGCCTGGCAGCAGTCACCTACCACCACAGCAGGGAGACAGAGTGGCCCTTGCAGCGCCCCTCGGGGCTGCTGGTATGGTTTTGGTGGCTGTGGTAGAGGAAGAGAACAAGGCGGGCTCAGCCGCCACCATCTTCTTGTTGCCGCGCTCGCAGTGCTGCACTCTGTCTTCCCATGTGGTTGCAGCTGCAGTGGCAGGCACCTGCCACCAGGCGACAAAGCCAGGCTGCCACCACCACTGCAGCCCTGCCTCCATGGCTGAGCACCATTTGTGCTCAATGCCATCCTCACAGCAGGCCAAGGCAGCTGGAACAACAGCAGTTGTGTTGGTGGCAGCAGCGTCTGCAGGAACTAGTGCAGGGCTGGCAGTGGCAGCTGTATGGGAAGGCAGAGCACAGCCTCTGGGCATGGTGGGAGCACCATGGTGGCAGCTTCAGGATTGGATGCGGGCCCAGTGGTGGTAGCCACATGGGGAGGCAGAGCATGGCAGCCAGGCATACTGGGAGCACCACAGTGGCAGTTGTCACTCCCGTGAACAGCCCTGCGAGCATCACTGTGAGTGCAGCAACAAGGAAGGCAGCAGCAGCTGAGCCCTCCTCATCCTCTTCTTCCGCCAAGGCTGCCACTGCCAAGTCCCATAGCCACCATAACCACACCGGCGGCCCCAAGGGGCACCACCTGGGCCCCTCTGCCTCACATGGCAGGAAGGAGCAGGAGGCCAAGGCATACTGCAGCTGGCCCAAAGCCTCCAAGCCATTGGCCAGCTCCCTTCTCTCCCTGTTGACAGCCCATCCCTGCTCCATAGACCCCTGCCAGCCCCCGCCCAGTTCTGGGCTCTGGGACACCAGCTCAGGCCCCACGCTTCTGCATGCCACTCGCTTCCATTCCCTCCACCTCCCCCACTGCCACTTTCCCCAC
>NW_017728998.1:28407752-28408975 GCF_001723915.1 Gavialis gangeticus | reverse complement strand
TTCGCCAAGAGGTGATCATGGGATACCAGATCGAAGGCTGATGTTTTTCTGTAGAGCTAATTAGTGAGCTCCACAGAAAAAGTCTCATGTAGATGCGCTCACAGTTTTTCATATTGTTGAACCCTTTAAATATTGGCACAAGGATAAAATGTTCTGTAGAACAGATATTGGAGGTATTGGAAGGGAAAAACAAAGAATGAATGAGAGATTAATTTATAGCCAGCTGATGAAAACCTTGCCTTTTTTCCCCATAGTCAGCAAGCTATTTCATCAAGTGTTGAAAGATGCAATATTGATTTTACATTTATTTTTAGAGGGGCAACTTAAACCATACTTCTGCAAATTACTGTAAGTGGAAGGATGGGAATAGAATTTTTTTCTCTTTTTTAGTATTGTTTATTTCTTGGCACACTTTGTGAAAACACTCTATTCATTTTCACTGCTTCTCCTTGTACGTTCCATCAGTTCCTCCTGTTTGTCTAAATCATTTAGACTTCATCAGGGTAGAAAGAGAAGCATTTCAAAAATAAGTAAGTGTGTTATAGGTATCCTGGAGAATCCTGGTGGTAAGCCTGGTAAAAGGAAGGACAGAAGGAAGGACATGTCAGGATCTAGGCCTTTGCACATGCTGGGGTGGTCAAACTTCCAGCCGTTCTAGCCACAAAGCAAAACCTTGGCATTGAGATCTATAGGACATGTAACTTTTGAAATGTGTGTGCCCCAGGGTCAGTGATCTGCGCACACTGCCCAGCTCAAATAGTAAGTAGTTAAATGAATTGGAATAAATAAGAAGCATAAACTGAATAAAATCAACAAATAATGAATGCATATATGAAACATTCTTTTTTTCCCTCTAATTACTTCTCTTTATTTGGGAAGTGCATTTAACCTGCCCGGGAGCTATTTACAGCTTGTATGCCACAGTTTTTGGCCGCCCCCTGCAGTGTTGTAGCAGCTTTAGGCAGCCTGAAAAAGCTTCTTTAACATAGGCCTCCAGAGCTTCTGCGACTGGGCTAGGGCTGCAGAACAGACCAGAGTGTGAAAAATATAAAGATAAATTTAAAGCTTTTCTGGCTGGGAAAGCATTTCCAACATATATTGTGAATTTTAGCCTGTAACATTTATACTTCTGTAACCTAACTGTGTGAATGCTTTCATACCAGAACAGGTGCCTTATCCTACGTTGTGTTACTTTGGAACCTCAACTCCAAATCCTCTTCCCC
>NW_017728998.1:28407036-28407741 GCF_001723915.1 Gavialis gangeticus | reverse complement strand
TCCCTGCAGGTCCGGACCAGAGCAGAATAATCCTCCTTGGAATACTCCTTGGAATTCCTCCTTGTCGTACATCACTTAGGCTGCATCCATCACTCACCCACCCATATCCCCCCACGCTCCTGCACACCCCACACAATATACAAGAGTAAGACTGCATTTTGAGCTCTTATGCAATCTCTTCTATATATATAGCAGAAATGCACACATCAGGACCAAAATATTTTTTTAAATTAAATTAAAATATATTATGGGTTTTTGATTTTTAGTATATAATTTGCTTTTTTTCCCCTAAGACGGCAAACCCTCTTCCCCAGAGGAGTGCTTTCAGGGGTAAGGGAGGGACTTCTAGTAGCAAAGATCAGAGATTAGGGGCAGGGCTTCTGGTTTCAAGATGGTGACCAGGGGGTGGGGTACCTGTCAAGGGGCGGGGCTATCCATACAGCTCTCGACAGCTTGCCAAAACTTGGTAAAGAGTGATTTCATAGATTTCATAGACATTAGGGGATTGATCAGAAGATCATCAAGTCCAGCCCCCCACCCGAAGGGCAGGAAGTCAGCTGGGTTCATAGGATCCCAGCAAGATAAGCATCCAATTTACTCTTGAAGGTGTTCAATGTAGGTGCTTGAACCACCTCCGATGGCAGGCTGTTCCAGACCTTGGGGGCTCAGACAGTAAAGAAATTCTTCCTTATGTCCAGCCTGAAA
>NW_017728998.1:28395210-28406251 GCF_001723915.1 Gavialis gangeticus | reverse complement strand
CCCCCCCCCCCCCCCCCCCCCAACAACAACAACAAAAATATAGCACTGGAAAAATAATACACACAGAAAGTTTATACCAGTATAATTCTATTGGTAAACTCTCCCCTAAAAACTGCTTCGGTCCTCGTTGTCAGGAATGTCTATCAGGTGCCTAGAAGATGCAGTCACACTGCAGAATAGTGTTATAAATATGTTTGCACAGTAAACATGAAGTAAATAAGGGTTAAACGTTGCAAATATGGGACTTCAGAAAAGAAGCAAACAGAATAACTATATCTGTAACAATGCTGTTACAAAAAAGAGAAGAACTGAGATAAAGACTACCTAAAGAATATCCATTATGGATATTCATTCGTTTCATATTTATGATTCTTTGCTTGCTTGAAGTAGTGGAACTACTTGGTACTAATGCAGATAATGCAATGAGCAAGAAATATTTTTTAAAGCAAAATCCTTTTCTGTTTGTCTCATATATTTAGAACATGGCACAACCACTGTTTCCACAGAACTCCTTTTTACATTAAAAAAAAATTTGAACATGGAGATTTAAATTTATACATGTCATACAGGTTTCCCTCACCAACCATGGTTTTGAGTATCCATCCTTAATATTCTGTATACCGATTTGGCTACCACGGTATGCAGTTTTAAGTAACTACGGTTTTCTGTTGCCACACATCAGCCCACCACCTGCCATTTCCAATCACCCACGCTCTTGCTAGCCACCCATAGCGCTCCCATCTCCTCACACGCACTCAGTCTCGCATTGTGCTTCATGCTGTTAACATCCAGTTTCAGATGCACCGCATTTTTCTCCCGATGTCTTCGTGATTTTTGCATTTTGCCGTTAATCATGGCCTCTGAGTGAGTAGTGAAGGTGAGCAATCTGTGAAGAAGGCAAGAAAAGTGATAGCCTTGGAAACAAAAGTGGAGTTGTTGGATCATCTAGCACATGGAAAGAGTGTGGCGAATGTAGGGAGGCATTTTGGTGTGAGAACCATTAATAAAAGTGAGGCTACTATTAAGGCTGGTGTTGCAAATGGTACACCAGGAAGTGCTAAAGTGATCTTTATGCCGTGTGATCATAGCTTAGAAAAAATGGAAAAAGCGCTTAGCATCTGGATTGAAGACCAGACACAGAAGAAAGTGCCTTTGAGCAGCCAAGTAATACGTGAGAAGGCAAAGCAAATTTACAACCAGTTCATCCAGAACTTGGGGGGAGGTGGGGGTGAAGGCACAAGTGAATGCATGAGTTTTCAAGCCAGCAAGGGGTGGTTTGAAAACTTTAAGAGGAGACTTGGGCTCCGCAATGTGAAGATTATGGGGGAATCGGCTTCAGCATACACTGAAAATATTCATATTCAAGTCCCTACCCCCATTTTTCCCATAAGCCTTTTGTCTTACCAACCACGGTTTTGCTAACCATAGGAACTTTCAGGAACCTAAACCCTGTGGTTGGCAAGGGAAACCTGTATGCATTTCTATGCATACATGCAGGCTTTTGCAGATGGAAAAGGCCATGTGTTTTTGGCCCTTTAGGCTAGTTCTCAGCAAGTGGCACACTTTGATAACTAAAATCTGGAAGTGTTTAATTTTTTTAAAAAGGCAAACAGAACCTAATATTCCTAATGGGTGTTTAGAAATGCATTTCAAGCTTTTTCTTACTTAGTTCTTTATAGTATTCACTTTATATAGGATACAAACACAGTCATTATGCACTCTGTGAAAATCCCACACTAATTTCCCAGGAAGCTTAATTATATATTTCTTACAATATACTAGCCGAGTTTAGTTCTTTTTTTCCATCTGTGGTTCAGACTTATATTTATAATCCATTATACTTAGAAAGTTAAGCTATTTCATAGTTACACAGACCATTCCTTGAATAACCTAGTCAGCACAGATTAATTTCTATAACAACAGTTAATGTAAGGATTATAAATGTGTCACCAATTCTAAAAGTTTGTCACATTAGAGAATGAATGAAAATTCTGATAAGTGTTTTCTTTCTCCTAGTCTATAGTTAAAAATCTATGCAGTATGTGTTTTGCAGTAGTTTTTGACTCACCATAAACTGATCAGTGACTACAGCCTTTACAGATGAAGCTGAGTGTTGTGTAAATCAGAGATTCCCAAACTTTTTTTTTATTGCATACCCCCTTCCAGGTTTACTAGCTAACACGTCCCCCTACTTGTATGTTTTTATATGTTAACCTCTTAAATGCCAATTATTATTATAATTAAAATTAAATCCACCATTATACATTTTCTTCCACACACCCCCTAGAGATGTTTTGCATACCCTCAGGGTTTGGGAACCCCTGGTGTAAATAAACTTCTCCTAGAAAATTAAGTTAATAGTAGTGCCCAAACTAAGCATAAGATCTGTTGCATCTTTGAACTGCAGTGAAGTCTTGACCCTGCAAATGCATAAGCATAGATAGATACAGATGAAATATCTGCATTATGAAGACACTGTGTGTAACTTCCTGTTACCAAGCAAAATGAGCAACTGTGCTTTCTACCATATATTTTGAATTCTAGTGATGAGGTGATTCCCCCCCCCCAAGCTTGTTCTGAAGCTAGTTCTTACTGCCTGAGATCTTAGAGGTTGTGAAAGACCCTTTTAAAGGCACCATTCAGTTCCAATGGCTTTGATGCACAGAGATGGCTACCATATCATGTCAGTGGAAACTCCTGACTCAAATTTACTCATGACTGCCACCACCACCCATGCCCACATGTATACTTGTACGTTGGAATGACAGATCTGCAGGCTGAGAGGCTGTGGTTATAGCTCACTCCTCAGTGAGTACAGAAGAGGCATAAACCAGTCTTACAACAAATCACGTTTGTGGACCCACTAAAGACATACAACTATAGCCTTGAAGATCACCTGTAACCTACCTGCCTGCTTGTGCCTTCAGTATGCTGTTTAATGCCTGTTAGTCTAGTCCAGTGGTCACCAACCATTTGATCTTGGAGCCTCTGACAGTCTATCTCATTCTGTCAGAGGCTCCACGATTAGGAGCAGCAGGACACATGCAGCAGGACTAATGCAACATATACTGAAATTTGCCAGATTGAGACAGATAGAGGCTACAGCAACCTGGCCGCTGCTCAGAGAGGAGTTGTCAAAATAAATAAATAAATAAGGGGTCTGTGTCCGGGCTCCATCTGGTTCCAAAGACTTTCATGGGGCATAATTCTTTTATCTAAGCATTTATCTCAGCTCTTTTACGGCTCCTCCCTCCTAAATCAGGACTGGGATACCTCGGTTTCAAGGACATGTCTCTTTGCAAACTACACGTAGCTCTAGGTGTGTGCTGAAGTTGGTATGTGCTCCACCATCTGTGGTATCAGCTCACTAATCTTGAGAGGACCAAAACATACAAGAAGTGCTGCTTTAAATAGAACAGCCTCTGTTCCACAACTGCCCACTTATATAAGGTTTGTTTTAATCCTATCAAAAACTCCATGGCCTGTCATTTTCCACTCATTACTCCTGGATTATCCCTGTAAAGACCTCAATAAGAATACTTTACAAGTATCAATATATCCCATCAGCCTGTGGTAAAAAAGGCAAACCAGCAAGATAACCTGATATTTTAGATGGATCCTTTCCCTAGATGAAGCTTGTGGGTAGGACAGATGCACTGGAGTCTTTTATCAGCCCTAAATTATACAGGAAACCCTCGCTATTCGCGGGTTTGGCATTCGCAGTTTCACATATTTGCAAATGCCGAACCTGCATTTTAAATACACTTTATACATTTACAGGAGCTCCTCGGGAGCTCTGTGCTTGCCGCCACTGAGCTTCCACTGCCACTGCCAGGCTCCTGTATTAACAGAACCAGTCTTGTAAATGCCCTTGTGGAAACAGTTTTCTTAAAGCTTTCAGTTGATGCAGTTCCATAACCAGTGAGACACCGCACAAGAGCCTTAGCTGGCAAATGGGCACAAGCTTTTAGAATTTGTCATCCTGAAATTGCAGCAGAGCTTTGGAATACGTACTGCCCAAAAGACAGCATTAAGCAGAGGGCTAAGCAATATAAATGCCCTTATCCTCTGCCTTATCTGTGGAGATTTTGCTAGCTATACATTTATGATGTGTACTACTGTCTGCTTGTCATACTTGAAATAAAATGGCTTATTTCTAAAATCCTCACCTCCACTAGTAACTGTCAATAATACTGGGGAAAAATAGGAAGGGGTTCTACTTAATTTCTGCCCTGGCCTGTCTTTCAAGCCACTTCTTGTACACACCAGTGCCCTTATGAGTACTCCCAGAGGCATCTGACTGATCACTGGATTAATGTCTACCTTCACGGCTCCAGAAATGCTTCCCAGAATATAAAATCTTCCTTTATTTCTCTGGTCACCCTGATGAGATTTGAGGCTCCCTGTAGCTTCTTCCTGGCTTCTGTCACTGACACCAGCAGCTGCCTATATCCTGTATCCCCTCCCCTGCATGACGAAGTGAGGTACAGGTCTGGCTGCTGCTGCAGAGCCGCCTGGATCTCCTAGATTCCACCTCCTCAGTACAGGTGGCCATTTCCAGGCTGCCATTCAGCCAATTTGCTGCCATTTAAAATCAGTATGTGTCACAGGAAGTTGCAACACAATACAATGCTGTGATGTTCCTGGAATTTTTTTAATATTATTACATTATGTGACAATGCACTGGATCACTTAGCAGAGAGCTTTCATGCCTTCCCTAAGTTATTATAGACCTGCAACTGACATTTCTGCAATCTAGTAACATTTTAAATATATAATTAAACAACTGTCAAATGTATTACGTATTTATGGCAAACACATGTCTCCTTTGAGGCAGTCCTAATTGTCCCAGGTTCTGACTCGGATCAAAACAGCACAGCCCTTACTACACTCAGTACTTCAAAGCTACCTTGGTTCTCCTCTGCTAGTAGGTAGCCAGAAAGACCATAGAGCCAGACATGTTTGTCCCTGGAATAAAGGGCAGTTGAATTAAATGAGCCACAATTAACATGATGCACACAGCAGTGTCCCAAGAAAAAAAGTGCTAGCATATCTTACCCAGCACACTTACAACTACATTGGCTGAGTACAGACATTCAAAAAGCCCAAGGCTGAATCAGTTCAATCTTTGCAGGTTAGTCTAAACTGCATAAATTGAACCTATAAGCAAGTGAACAGACATTCACTTTTGATTCCAGAAATACAGTCACACACCTGCAGTGGCCCAGGCTGGGCAGGGAGAGGAAGCTACTAGAGCATACCTCCCTGCTCGACTGGAGCAAATAGCTTGGGCCAAAGCTGGCCCACCCACGCTACAAGGGGGTGTTTGCAGGGGAGATGCAAAGCATCCTGGGCTGCTGGGGTACTGTTAGTTAACTTGAATCTGGAGGGGAGCTGGGACAGAAGTTCAGCAAATCAGTTTAACCTTAATCAGTTAAATATGATACTACATCCATCCTGGCTTATCTTAAACTGGCTTCAGCCATTTTGAAAGTAGTTTATGCACATTGAACTTCCTGTGTTATAGATTTGAACTGGTTTCCAATCACTTATACCAGTTTATGTGTAATTTCTGTCCCTAGCCTTGAAGTACAACACAGGGGTGAACTAAGATCAAGGGAGCAGAGGCTTTCTTCCTTTACAGCCTATTTTAACTAGACTCATCTCCCAATAACAATACTCTCTGACTGCTAGGATGTGGAAGTGTTGGGAATTTTTGTTTGATGGATTTCTTAGAATTTGATATGAATACAAATAGTTTTGTAACCATCATGTATTTAAAGTGTTTTTACAGATTTATTTGACCCAGTTTAAAGAGGAAAGTTAAGAACTATATAAGGACTATGGGTTAACCATTTGGAAATGAAGGATAATGAGCAAAGGGTACAATACACTTTTGGCATACATTTTAATTTGTTTGCAGTTTTCATAAGTGGCAAATCTATCTTTGGAACCACACTAACCAATCAGTTAATGTGTATGATAGAACAGTGATTAGCTAATTAACTTCTTCAAAGCAGCATAATGTAAGCAGATCAATAAGATCTTTTAAAAAGTTAGCATATATTAAATGATAGTTTATTCTCTCTACAGATAAACTCCCAAATGTGCCAGCATAGAGGGGCTTGAATTTATACTGTACATTAATAGATTTCAGAGACAGGCAATGCTTACTATAAATATGTTTGACAATATATTAAGTATAAACCCACTTTCTTTTTTTCCACAGTTCTTAGTGGCCTCTGCTCTAATGAGTGCCCCCGGAAAATAACAGTAAGTTTAATTTATATTTTGCATTACTTTAGCTCCCTGATCCCAGTTAGATTGGAGCTTGTCTGTGCTGAGTGCTTGCCAGATATGTACAAGACAAACGGTACTCACATGAATTTGCAGTTTAGATTACAAAATGAAGTGGGTGCAAATGGCTGAGTATGTGAAAAGGACAGGGAAGGAGAGGAGTAAAAAAGAGCATGTGTTTCTGAAAGCAAGCTACATGCTTGATTGGGGAATCAAGAACCTACTTCAAAATTGAACTAACTTTTCTCTTTTAATCTATTAAGGCAGTTATCTAAGGAATGGTCTTTGTAACTATAAAATATCTTAGCCCTCCAAGTATAATGGGTTATAAATACATGTCTGAACAATGCATGGGAAAAAGAAATTAACTCAGCCAGTATAAGACATATATCATAAATCTTCTGTGAAATTAGTGAGAGATGTTCAAAGTGCATACTGTGTTCCTAATATGTAACAGTAAGTTATTCTAGCATATTTAAAGAGTTAAGTGTTACTCAACATTTGCTTTAAAAAGGAGTGCTTATCTCCAACCTGCAGGCCAGATCCAGCCCAAGGAGCCAGGTCATCTGGCCTGCAGACCTTTCCATGGGTCTGGAAATTTGGCAGCAGAGGAGCGGTGGCAATTAATGCTGCTAGTGCTACCGTGCTGCCAAATTTCCAAGTCCTAGGCGGCAGCCTGAGACTGGATCCAACCTGCGGACCAACCAGGTACTGCTCATCTGGCCCATGGGGCCAAAAAATTGGGTACCACTGGCTTAAACAATACTGTCTTTAATTATAATTCCCCTAACAAAAATATTTGAAAAGTGTTTACTACCATAACATAAAGCCATTTAGCACAAAATCAGCCTGAAATTTTGCCTTTTACTTTCAGTTCTCAGCCATCTGCATCAGGATTCTCTTTAAAGTCTCTTCATCCCTTTCTCCCTCTGTTGGTGTCCCCCAGGTCACTAGGCTGCATGGACGTTTCCCCCCTCCCCCTACTGCACCATGTCCTCCTCCCCTCCCACTGCTGCACTGGGCACCTCACCCTCTGCTACACTGCAACTCCCCCCTTTCTCTCCATCTGCTGCACTGCACAGGCACAAAACTGCTGCCCCCCCATCCCTACTACTATAGGTGTGATTTACTCCTTCCATGTGCACCTGCACAGGGCTCTCCCTCCTACTCCTGCACAGGTTGCCACCTGTGTACCACACAGGTGCAAACACCCACACAAGCCCCGTCCAACCTCCCCACGTGACCCTGTACTCTCAGCTCCCTGCACTGCTCGCCTCACTGTCCCACCCCCTGGGGTGGAGAATGAGAGGGACAGCTGGAGAAGGGAAGTGGGGGTGCAGAGATGCCGGCCAGAGCGATGGAGGGAGTGGCAGCTGGGCAGGAGCCTGAGGACTGCAGTCTAACTCCTTGTGAGTGTTAAGCAGCCATGGCCACCAGTTGGACAGCTCAGCTCTACCCTATGTTCTCATGGCTGCATTTACTGTCTCTGTGTTGAACAGTGCCAGGTTGCAGACCAGCCTCCATTCTGCAACTGTCCCTCTAAAAAATCTCTTCCTAGATTTTGTGGTATCACTCAGTTTTAAATTCAGCATGACAAAAGCAGAATTTTTCACTGTCTCTTTCTAAACCCCCTTTGATTCTTTTACATTCAACCATGTTGCATATTTTTGCCATCTTTCTTATTTCCCTTCTAAGCCTACCTATTGCTGTTCACCATATGTGAGTCAACAAGCCCTTTTTTATTTTTTACAGTTACTATTTTTTATTTTTAAGCACCTTCCCTTCTCCCCACAAGAAGAGATTACATACACTTAAAACACCAGATTATTTTTTTAATTAATATATAGTGGCTGCAGAATTATTTATCCAGCAGCTTTCACTGCATCCTTTGTTCAGAAGTTCATATATGTATTTTCAGTTTTAAACAGCACTTTTAAGTTAAAGGGGTCTTTGAAATCAGTAAATATCAGCCCTCAATTTTGAAAAAGTGGTAATTTTTAACTCCGTTGAAATCTTAGTCTGTTTGTTGCCCGCACTTTTATCTTTTCAGGAAATTAAATATTCATCACAAGACAGAGCAAATGTCATTTTGGTTATGAGTATCAACTAATGTCATGCCTGACATAAAGGATTTAAGCATTCCTTTATCTTGAACAACTGACTACTCTTAACTTTAGATTTGCTAGTGAGCCTGTCATGCTTTTGTATATATGTACAATATAACACAGCATAAAACAGGTGAAAAAGTGAGAATTCAGGAAGGACAGTATAAGAAAGTTTGTTCAACCCTCTTCCCATTAGCAAAAATAAACTGTATTGTGTGGTACAGCCACAAAAGAAGCTTGAACTTGCTTTTAAAGAAATTATTTTGAAAGTTGTTTTTTGTTGTTGTTTGAATAAAGTTCAGATTGAGAAAATGCTTTCAGATTGATTTACTTGACAGCTTAGGTTCCTATGGCTCTGCTGTACTGGAAATATTTGCCTCCTATTTATCCATTTTGATTTTCTTCGCTATTCTGATCCTTTTGAATAGCTCTTCATAATCTTTGCTTTCTCTTCTCAAAATAGATGGCAGAAATCAAACCTATATCGGCAGCAGAAAAATATAAAGGGTATACTTGGTTTATGCTGTCTCTTTATTACAAATGGTCCCTTTTTTACATTATTTGAGTCCCCAGGAAGAGAATATGTTCGTGTTGATTCTGACGCAGATCCTTTCAGTATAATGGAAAATGTTTTTGGCTTATCTAAGACCACAGTTTCAGTGCATATACATCTATATTTTTTTTTAGGCGCTCCTAATACCAAATAATAAATTTAATTATTTTGAAAACTTCCTTTAATGCTGTGGATTTCTAAGCAAGAACGTTCACTGTTCCTTTATAATTCCTCAGGTTCTGTTATGAGGGAGGTTATTTTGTACTGTTGCACTTTTTTTTAATTCTTGGCATTATAAATTTCATTTTTTTAATTAAGAATCACAATAAACATTATAAACTATTTTCATGTGATTCTTGGATGTTTCTTTTCATTGTATTAAGTAAAGTTGCTTTTATCAATTTATTTTTTATTTGAAAATCATCCTGTTTTTTTGAGAACATAATCATGATGTTTTGAAAATAATTAGAATTTTCTAAAGTCCCTCTTAATGTTTTCATTTACAAACTCATGATCTGAATATTTTCTGTATCAGTGAGGGGGGGAACATCCTTATTTTTCCATTTATGTATTCCACTATCAATTGACTTGTATTTTGACACGTACACTGCAAGGAAAAGGAATAGATAAGGTTTTATTTTAAAAAACACTAGCTTGTCTGAGCTAATGTAGTGTTCTGATATTACCATTCTAAATCTTTACTTTCAGCATTAAAGGTTAATTATCTAATTATTGTTTCTTGGCTCTGCAGCTCAGCCAGATGTATAAACTAAGTTTGACCTGTCTTCTTTTTCATTAAAAGTGACAAATACTTGGAGTCTGTTTATGTTGAATACCTCAACTTTTAAGACATTTAATTTAAGAAATACCTTCTTGAGTTCATTTTATTTCGTGAAAATATTCTTTCAACTCAGAGGTAGCCTACAACTTATAAAGCCTACATTCCTTTGTAGATTTTAGTCAGATTTATAGAATTCATTTATAATCTCAATTAGGGACTGGCTGCTACCACTCCATAATTACAGCTCACCTGCACAAGTGTTCAAGATTTGAAAAATAATTTGGATAGTATAAAAGGCATTATTATATAAATATTTTATTTCTAGTAAGTTATTGCTGTCAAGGCAACCACAGTTAACACTGAAAAAAAACCCAACCTTCTATGTACTGATTGCCAGCTCATCCTTTTGGCCAGTTTCCCAAAAGACCTTTTGAAGAAGAATTATTTGGTTTTATTTTGGGGTGAAAAACTGAAAATCAATTCTAATAAGATTGCATTTTACAGTTAGGGGCCTTAAACTAGTCACACTTCTCAGTTGTAGATAGTTTCAAATAAAATTCTATAAAAACTGTATTGGCAACCTAGATCAGCAGTTCCCAGACTGTGGTATATGTACCATCAGTGGTACATAGACACCCTATGAGTGGTATGCAGAAGGGCAGGGCACTAGCCCAGCCTGCTGCAGGTGGCCAGGAACAGAGCCCGGCCGTGCGTGCAGCAGTGCCGAGCAGGTAAGTGTGTTGGAGGCAAGGAGCAGGGCCAGATTGAGGCCCACACAGTGAGGGAGGATGTCGGGCAGAGGCAGGAGTGAGTGGGACAGGGAGGGGATGGTGGGAGCCCTAGGTGGCTTGTCCAAGGGTACAGAAGGAGGGCTCGTGTTCCACGCGCACCCCAAAGTAGGTTCAGGGGGGCAATTTTCCCCCTCCCCCCCAGGTTTGTGCATGGGGTGGGAATGGGCTGCTGTTGCCTCATGGCCATGCATGATGCCATGAGCATTCCAGGTACTGGCTGCCCAGCGGCAGAAGGCACATGGAGTCGCATGCAGCTCCCGACGTGCAGAGCCCAGTGGCAGCACGTCTGCCCTGCACTTAACTCCAGGGGACACATGGCCTCTCTGCCTACCCTGGGGTGCGCACAGTGGTGGGGGTCCCCCATGCTCCTGGAAAGGTCCAGGTCGCCCCAGAAAGGGCCAGGTTGCATGGGCAGGCAGGGGTGCACAACTGCACCCGAGGTGGGGTCTGGCTGGGCATGCGCAGCTCCATGAGTTTGAGGTAGGATGCCAGGCTTGTTGGGGGGGGGGGGGGG
>NW_017728998.1:28390940-28394996 GCF_001723915.1 Gavialis gangeticus | reverse complement strand
TGGGGGGGGGGGGGGGGGGCATTGACTCCAGGCTTGGCTTCTCTGTGTGCCAGGCACAGCACAAGCAGGGTGAAGCCACCCCTGCTGCAAGGGCCTGGCCACAGGAGATCCCGGGAATAGCCAGCACAGCTGCCCCAGCCTGCTTGAGTCCCAGCCTTACCCACCCACAGCTCCCTTCAAGGGACTGGGGCAGGTGCTGCACAGGCCACTGTGCTGCAGGCTCCTGGCTGGCTCGGCTCTGAGTGCCGCCTGAGGCAGCTGTTCCCAGAGCCCAGGGGGTCCCTGCTGTGGCCAGGGGAGCTCCGCCCCACTCGCATTGCGCCTGGCATGCACAGACCGAGCCAGGAGTCCCCCGGGCCCAGCATCCTGCCCCGGACACACAGCATTCCCCGGTGGGCAGAGCAGCTGCGCCCCACCCCCACGGAGCTGCATGGCCCAGGTCGGGCCCCATCAGAGCACCCTGCTGTGCCTGAGTCTGCGGAGCGCCGGGGCAGCCGCCGCTCCCTGCCTGACCCCTGCTGTCCTCCAGCTCCCACTTCCCAAGGGCCAGGCCAGACCAGCCTGCTCGCAGCACCTCCCCCACCTGCTTCTCCCCACACTCCTCTCTCTCTCCGTCTCTCTCTTTCCCCCTCTCCCCCACCAATCACCACATGCTTAACAAAAAGAAATACACAAGAACGAAAGTAGTATATGAAGTTTTATTTATTGTCACCAGGTTTAGAATTTTTAGAAAACCTGGTATTTACTGTAAATAAAAAAAAGGAAGCAACATTTATGACTATTTATTGTGTTAATATGCAGTGTGTCCTGCCATGTACCCTCCACCCCAGTTTTGTTTTTCTGGTGTGCCCACACTCCAGCACCTTACAGGGTACACATTGCAGTTTTTTTGGTACTTGAACCAAAAATGTTGCCTACCCTTGGTTACAGTGTTTTTTTTTTCCAATTTACAATTGTTTTATATGGCTACCGTAATTGATAAAATAATGTTTTATAATTACTAAGTGTTTTGATGTTGTTTTAATACATAGCCTGTTACCTATATGTATGAAAAAATTGCCCGTGGTACTTAAGGCTGTATCATTTTAAATTGGTAGTACTCAGTCTGTCAGAGTTTGAGAACCACTGGCCTAGATGATATTAATTTCCTTTAAGTACCATCTTCTGCTGGCTTTTGTTATTCTAGTGAACTGCAAGTCGATCATCTCCTTCATAGTTACATTGGGTCATGAAACAACATCGCTACTGGAAATGTTTACTGTTTTCTGCATCATTGAATCAAAGCATCTGAAAAGAATATAGAAAGTTCTAAACTTTGCTTTTCTGTATACCTGACTGGATTCAGGATTCCATGCAATTATACTTAGTTAAACGACCTCAACTAAGAATGGTACATTTGAGTGAATACTCTGATTTGCCATTTTTTCAAGTGTTAAATGAAAGGTTTTTTACGACAGAGCTTTTAGAGAAGTATGTTGAAACGAGAAATGACAGCAGTATCATACTGAAAGACAGCAAAGTGATTGTCTGTATTTTGAAAGTGAATTCTATTCTAATACAGTGCATGTGAATACAATAATTGTGGAGTTCCACAGTTTTCCATACTGGCATGAGGCATAGACATGAGCTAAACAGTAAACCAATGAAAGTTTGACTTTTTAGTTGAATGTTTTTATTGTTACGGCTCTGTTCATTTCTAAGATTTAAAAAGTCTGCATCAAACTCTGACTATTCAATCATCTCTTTATATTGCAGCCTTTTGGTGTGAATCAGCCTGGACCTTACGTCAAGTACACAACTGTTGATGCAAATGGATATCTGAAAAATGGTTCAGGTAGGACCACTTTCCAGCTTTCTTATTTATTGCAGTCACTGTAATTGGTTCCTTTCATATGTCCAAGTATCAAAACAAGGGGTTGCCAGAGGGCCAGTAGCCAAAGGCGCCAACTTAGAGGGGATGCCAGAATGATGTGTGTCTGTCCTATCCCCCGTGCCCCCAAGAGTCTTTGCCTCTTCTGGAGCAGACCTGCCCCCTCTGGCCATATGAGCCAAGCTGGAGAAGCCCTGTGCTATCCAACCCTAGAAATGCAGTTGGAGAAGCTCCATAGTGCCCAACCATAGGAGCCAGTTTCAGGGACACAGCAGGAGCAGCCTGGGTCTTTGAGTCCCCCAGGAAGGAACAACCTTCTATGGTCAGGTGGGCACAGGCCAGCTCAGCATCTAGGGCCAGGCAGCACAGAGCTGTTCCTGCTGCATCCCAGCACACAGCTCCTACAGCTGGGTAGCACAGGTCTTCTCCAGCTGGGCTTCTACGGCCACGGGCCACAGGGCTGCTCCAGATGTGAAAAAGGAGTACTCATGACTGCTGTCCCAAGTTTTGTCCAAGGTTGATAGTTATGTCTGTACCTCTACCTCTATAGTTAAACTGCTTGTTTTGTGTCTCATAATCTAAGGTCTGGACGGACTCATGAAAAGTCCACTAGATGCAATTTCAGTGTTTCATGAGCTAAATCTTTAACATTTAAGTCTTTTCTTCTTGTTTACTGAGAATGTTTATTGGGAAGTAAGGATGGGCTTGTAACCATTAAATAGAATTGTATAGCTTCCGGAAGAAGCACAAACATATTATTTCCCAGATAAAATGATTGAGCTTCTATGTATGTAATAAAGTTGAGTACCAGATACAGTACATATTGATTCTTTTTTTTTCTTTACTTTTTCTTAGGGGAGGGGGGGAGGGGGCATTGTTCACTTCTAATACTGTACTTCAGTACTTGAGACTGACTCTCTCTCTCCTAAGGCCAAAATTCTGAAACTTCTACACTTGGGGAACATAATTCTCACATGTATGCATCTCCAAGTGCCCTGATTTTTTTCCAGAGGTACAAAGTACTCTATACTTCCCAGTTAACTTGCAATCTAGCAGTGAAACGTAACAGTAGCCAGAATACCTATGTCACCGTGGGCATATTACTGAAAAACTCTGCTTAGTGTACAGCAACAGTAGAAACAAAAGAAAACACTGCAAATACAATGGAGAAAAAATACTGCAAATACCATGCCATTACATAAGTAAGTGGTATGTACTCACTCACCTGGAATACTGTGTTCAGTTCTGAGGTGGTTAGCAATATTAGTCTGAAATCAAGCAGAAGTTTGGGCAGGGTAGCACATGAGACCTCACTGGTTTAGAGAGGCATGAACTTTCATAGGCAACAACCTACTTTGTCAGATGTTTCTGAACCATCAGAATAAGTGTCTGGTAAAGTATGTGGTTATCTATGAAAGCTCATGCCTCTTTGAACTAATTAGTCTCTGAGGTGCCATCCAGCTCTACCTTCTGCTTGTGTTCAGCTCTGTGTACTTATCACTGAAGAGATACTGGAGAACTAGCAGTTCAGAAATGTGATAAAAATTACTGGAAGATCACGGCCAGATACAACACTGAACTTTCTCATTCCCATAATCCTAAATCTGGATTTATCTACCTAAATTTAGGGAAATAAGTTCTTAAAAATGTTGGCTTACACTCTTAATCAAAGCAACTTTTTGTGAAAATCTAAAGCTGGTTTCTAATATAGACTAGAAATTCTTCGTAACAAGTTAATTGTTCTTGTTAGACCCCGACTCCATGCGGCGCCCAATGACTAGGGAGCTGACGATCCAATTGCTCATGGGTCCTGTTACTCATTAGCCAGAGCACACGGGGAGCAAACGCTACCTGCACACATTGCTCGTAGGAACTTTATTTAGAATGGAGACAGCTTTGGGCGAGCTTCCTCACAGACACCCAGTCTATGAACATGGGGAGCAGCCCTGAACAATAGTTTTTTCCCACATTTATACACTTTGGTTTATGCTCACCCCTCCTATGTTCCAGCCATTTCTCCTACCATTTCAAGCTCCACCTCTGTTTACTGTTTGCTTCATTAGCATAGAATTGCCTGTGCATTTCATTCATTTACATGGCTTTTTGCTATGAGCGCATGTCTAAGACCTTGATTTCTCTTCTTCGGTCAATGGGCAGACTTTGGCCAAAACATGGAAGCTTCTGGA
>NW_017728998.1:28377861-28385940 GCF_001723915.1 Gavialis gangeticus | reverse complement strand
TCCACTTCTGTTTACTTTTTGCTTCATTAGCATGGAATTGCCTATGCATTTAATTCATTTACATTTTGTTTTTACTGTGAGCGCATGTCTAAGACACTTGACTTCTCTTCTTCCATCAATGGGCAGACTTTGACCAAAACCTAGAACCTTCTAGAGGCTTCTTCACCAATTACCATTCACCTTTTTGCATATGTTCATCTCGGATTCTGTTACCAATTATGTGTTGTATTTCACATTCCAGTCTGTTTTTCTGTCTCAAGTTGTACCATCTTCCACCTTTTTTGGGCCCCTGTATCTTATCTCGTTCCTCACTGTAGCTGGTTCACAGCACACAGACTTACACAGACTCACTTGCTGCTTTTTCTTAGAAAATGGTTGACACAGTTAAGATGGTTACTTAGCATAAGCAAATGGCTGACTTAGATATCATTCTGCCTTGTGGTCAGCAGCTTTGCTAGGCCACAGGTTAAAGCCTTGTTCCAGCTGCAGATTCAATGCTCCCTGAAAATCCAAATATTGTCACCCTAACAGTTCTGCCAATGTTTTTCACTTCCATCTTCATCACAGTAAAGCCTTTCTTCATGAGCTAAACCTACAAATAACTTTTGTATTCTGTTAGAAGTATTTAGGAGTCCATAACAAATTAAGAAAATCTTAGTATTATAGATTCATATATTGTAAGGCCAGAAGGGACCTTGGAAGATCATCGGGTCCATCCCCCTGCACCAAGCAGGAAAAATAACTGGGGGTCAGGTGACCCCAGCAACAGTTGCTCACTGAGCCCTTGATGTACTCCCCTAGTATAGCGGTAACCTGCTTCCAGGTCCCCTCTCTGCCTTCTTTTCCTCAGGCTGAAGAGTCCCAGGGTACTTCAGCCTTCCCTTGTATGGCTTGCCTTTTAAGACTCTGATCATATGGGTGGCTCTTCTTTGGACTCTCTCAAGCTTGTCCATGTCCTTGTTAAAATGTGGTGCCCAGAACTGGATGCAGTACTCCAGCTGTGGTCTCACCAGTGCTGAGCAGAGCGGAATAATCATCTTCTTGGTTTTCCTGCAGATGCATCGATTTATGCATGCCAGAATATTATTTGCCCTACTGGCTACAGCATCACACTGCTGGCTCATATTCATACTGTGGTCTATTATTACCCCCAGGGCCCTTTCATTCATGGTGCTAGTCAGCTTCGTGCCACCAAGCCTGTAGGTGTGTTGGGGGTTGCTCATCCTGAGGTGGAGCACTTTATATTTCTCATTGTTGAACTTCATCAGATTCCAATCTGCCCAACTTGCTAGCCTGTCTAGGTCTGCCTGTATCTGTAGCCTGTCTTCAGACATGACCACGCTTCCCCATAACTTGGTGTCATCCGCGAACTCAGCCAGTGAGCTCTTCACCCCCACATCCAAATCGTTAATAAAAATGTTGAAAAGTACTCGACCAAGCATCAATCCCTGTGGGTCACTGCTGCCCACTTCTCACCAGGATGATACAGGTCCATTCACTACGACTCTCTGGATTCTATCCTGCAGCCAGTTTCTCACCCACCTGATTGTCTTGGAGTTAAGCCCACACTCATCTAATTTTCTCACAAAGATCTTGTGGGATACTAGATCAGAGGCCTTTTGGAAATCAAGGTATACAATGTCAACCTGCTGCCTCACGTCCAAGTGGTGAGTTACATGGTCATAGAAGGAATGAGGTTGGTAAGGCAAGACCTACCCGCAACGAAGCCATGCGCACTGTCATTCAGAATCTTACCTTCTGCAAGCTTATCGCAGATAGACTCCTTGATGAACTTTTCTAGGATTTTCCCTAGGATGGAAATTAGGCGGATTGGCCTATAGTTACCCGGGTCCTCCCTCCTGCCCTTCTTGTGGATGGGCACAACACTGGCCCTCTTCTAGTCCTCAGGGACTTCTCCAGAGTGCCACAAGCTATGGAAAAGTTTCACCAGGAGTTCTGCAATGACTTCGGCCAGCTCCTTCAGCACTCTTGGATGAAGATCATCCGGTTCTGCTAACTTGTATGCATCTAATTTTTTTAATTGGTCATACACCGATTCTATGGCAATAGTAAGAAGACAATTATTCCTACAGTGCTCATTGTGTACTCTACCTGGCATGGTTTTCCCCTTGGTCTGGTGAAAGACTGAAGTGAAGTAGTCATTCAAAAGTTCAGCTTTCTCCTGGGTGCCAGTAACCAGCTCTCCTGAATTGTTGAGCAATGGACCCACACTGCCATTTGTTTTCCTCCTGTTCCCTATATACCCTATGCATTATGTCACAGTAGTAGAAATAGGAATGTTAAGGTGGAAGACTGAAGTTCACTAATCTCCACTCCCTATAGTTAACTTAGTTAGTAAAGGGGGTGGGGGAGGGATAGAAGGAGAAGATCCAAGTGCTTGTCCCTCAAACCTAAATTTAATTTATGCATTTTGGATGTTTTTGGCTCTTTAAATGTGTGAACGTGAGGTTTGGCATTTAGTTCTGAGTGTGGCTCAGTAATTGAGCATGCTTCTGATGCTTGCCAACTCCTTATTCTTTAGAAAGCTTAAAAACTTACTAGCCTATGTAAGCACTTGATGAAATGGCAGTGGTATGCTGTATACAACGTAGTGTATCCATAGTTTTATGCTGCTGAAACAAGACAAAAATAAACTTCCACCAAACTGGTACAAGTATGCTGACTGCATAATTATTAGTATGGACTAAAATTTTTCCATCCCAGTGGAACCCAATCATAGCAAATCCTATTTTATATACTGGTGTTAAAGAATAGCAGAACTAAATTCAGAACATAATAGTGGTGCTTAGAGTGCCCCTTTATGGAAACTTCAAATATTGTTTTTTTTAATCAATTTCTCAAATGTGATGTTTCAGTAGACTGTTTTTTCCTGTACCTACATACCAAAACAGTGTTTCCTGAAGCTATTATATTTCCATAAACTTATAACTAAATTTTCATCTTAGATAGGACAGATATTTCTTTTAAAGTGTAGTAAATTATTTTGTAGCCACTGTTACTGACCTACATCTGCTTATCTTTTTTGAAGATGTAGTCAAATGGAATGTTATTCTTGTGTAACAGCCAGTCATGAAACAACTCGAGCAATGCACCATGATCTATAAGCACTTGTCAATGGTACAAAGCTAGAAAGTGGAATGACTTGAAAGGAGGGATATAGCTTTTGAGAAGCTGTGACTTTTAAATTATCTATCCATCTGTTGGTTTGATTTCGCATTAAATGTGTTGAAAACACTAAAATCTTTTGGATAAATCTTAATTTTAAACAGTCAAGAAATTGAAACCGTTGGAAAAGCAAGAAACATTTTACTTCATTAAATGTTTACAGAATGGGCTCTTCTGTAGTATTTACTCCATATTGTGATTCTTCAGATCTCAGAAAAGAAAACTAGCCTGCAAAAATATGTTTGGTTTATTTGTATTGTCTTTACTAAAAGTTATTTTATGATGCACAAAATAGCATGGTTAAAGACAAAAACTGTTAGAAGTATTTCCAGAGAGAGTATTGGCTGAGATTCTATTTGTTGCTTAAAAATACTGTTATAAGAGAGATTCTCAGTTGCTACCTTGCTTTCATTATAGGATTCAACTTACATTAAGATAATTTTGTTTTTACTTTTTAATAACTGCATTCCTATTTTAAAAGATAAGAAAAAAATGCTAGAATCCTGTTTGAAAACTCTTGATTGACCAGTAAAGAAGTGAACAAGTATTTCAGCATCTGTCAGTTAGTAGGCATCTGCTGAAAATCTTGTTAATGGCCTCACAGTATACAGTCATTCTTCCAGGAATGACAGGCATAAGGGCTACTACCCCTTGGATAATTAACTGAAGTCTTTCACACATTTAACAATGTAAACAAAACACATGAAAACTCTCATTTAGTAAGATATGTAGGAATAGATAAAACCTTAGTGTTTCCATTTTCCTATTTTTAAATTGTATTTATTTTTAAATTTAAGAGCAATACTCTAGGTTTGAGCCAGCACTCTCAGTGCTGTTGGATTGTACAGATGGCTTCTCCCAGAGAGATTGCTACCCTGGCAAGTACAGTGCTTCCAGGAACACTGAGGAGCCTGGGTCTACTAAGCAGTCTCAGAACCACCATTTTAACAAGATTTTCTGTGTACCAACCTCCTGGCTTTTGCTTTTATTAGGGAGGATGGAATGGATCACAGTCCTCTTTATTGCTTTCGTTGTGGAATCTAGCATCATTGTATTTCCTAGATCTGTGATTCTAAACTAGGGTGCCATAGCAATGTTAGCACTATTAGATGTGCAAACATCTACATGATTCACAAGATAAACCCAAACATTTAAAATCAGAGAATCCATGGTGTCCAAAACATTCTCCCCAGCTATGGTCCTTCTGAGTTCTTTACAATAGAACAATTGCTTTATTATTTGTCCATATTCAGAAAATGAGTGAAAGCTAAGAGCTAGCATTTTCTGACCAGTGCCCTGAGTGTAAAAAGGTTGAAAACCAAAGTCATATGTAAGGAGTGGATAACCTGTAGCCACAGGCAACTTCTGTGTTTGGCACGCAGCAGTTCAGGGGGGGGACAGCCAGCACAACAGTAAATAGAGCAGAGAGAAGAAAGCGGAAGGAGCAGATCAGGCAAAGACATGTGGAGTAGCACTCAGGGAGGGTGCAGAGCTAATTTGTGGCATTCCTGCCCAACAAGTTGCTCCCAACTGTCCTAGTTTATCCCAGTTGTGTTCAGCAGTAGTACAAAGACTAGAAGCACATGCTGTAAGTGAGAGGGTCTTCTTGTTTCCATCTGTGCAGATCTAGGCACAATTTAACCCTTAAAAGCTATTTGTAAGTAATATGGTTTTAAAAAAATGCCTGAAAGCTTCATTTTTAGCTTTTTATGTTGCAGTTTCAAAAAAGCCAATGGCAATGCTTGAATAATTAGTGACCATTCCGTGTTTGTTACTAGTCTTTGTTGTGGAGTTAATTGATAGAAGATGTGTCTGTATGTACAAGAAAGTTACTTTTCTCATCTAAAACATCGGCCTAGACACTTGACTAGCAAAGGTTAAAATGTATTATTAGCTCTTGGGTCTGGTAGTTTGTAGACAATTTCTGATACATTGCAGTTAGATGAACAGAATATGTACTCAGAAATGTTACTTGTGTTAATAAACCTGTAGTTGCAATCAATCAAGGAGGTTGGTGTAAATGTAAGGGTTTGAACCTGGAGAGAATACTTTTCCAAATAGCAAATCCTTTTTAAAATGGGTTTGTGTATAGCATGAGTAAAAATTTGGGGAATTTGTATGTTTTAAGTAAAAAAGAAAATATTGTTTTTGTAGCTTAAGCCACTTGGATTGTCCATGCTAGAAATAGATTGGTGGTATGTTTGGGTAATTTTCCTCCAACTTAAAAAATTACCTCGGTTTTCATTGCATAAACTATATAATAGTTATAAACTTCAGGTACAGGAATTAAAATTTTACATAAATGCTTTTGGCTATAATCTTGTTTAATATAATAAAGTAGCCCAAATGTAGAGCCGTTCCTTCAATGGAAAAAAATGGCCCTTTAAACTTACTGCATTAATAAGTAATATATTTTACTATTGCCCACAATAATAGCAGTTTCTTTCTTTTTGTGAACTTCTGTTAATGCATTACTTTTTTCAGCTGTTTTTTCCAAATTTTGGAATAGTTCTTTTTCTGAATTTCTCATTCACCAGCTAATACACGATTAAATATTGCTAAAATATATGCATAGTTTCATTACTACTGTACAATTAGTCGAACCACAATAAAAAAGTTAAGTTCCATCAGTCACTGCAAGTGACAAATGTGAACACAATAATCAAATGTTGATTTCAGTTTAAGAGAGAAGTATACACTTGAATCTGAAATCCAAATGGTGAGGGGGAATATTATGTCCCGTTCAACATTTTGTTCAAATTTGCATGGGGTTGCACAGTGAAATCTGCACCGTTGCAGATGCTACTAACTTATTCCAAGTAGTCGAGTCCTAAGCTGATGGAGAGGAGCTGCAGAAAGATCTTACCAACCTAAGTGAATAGGCAAAAAATGGCAGATGAATTCCATTTTTAACAAGTGCAAGGTAATGCTCATGGGAAAAACCTCAGTTATACAGACATGATGTTGGGTTCTGAACTAGCTGTTATACCATCTGCCCAAAAGCTGTCTTAACTCTGAAAAAAGAGCAAAAAGTTTTATGAATCTTGCTTTCTGAGCTATTTCCAAGTTCCAGTTTTCTCCCTCTTGATATTTTGGTATAATATGAAACTGCCTGTACACAGTAAGTTAAGGAGTGTTTGCCTCAACTTCCAGACTTATCTCTGAATGTCTGTGCTTACACAGGTTTATAGGAAATCCTTAACATCACTTTAACATAACGTATTGCAGCTGAAGAGAACAATTGTAAGCAATAGTGCATGCCATCAATCAGTATATTGTAACTGAAAATGAGCACTATATAAATTGAAATCGGTTTGAGGGGAGAGGGGGAAGGGTTACATTGAGAAAAGCTAAACAGCTATACAAAATAGAATTTTTTATTTATTTATCAGAATTTTGTGTGCCAAGTGATTGTGCTTGCTGTAATAAGGCTATTAGCTTCCAATCTTGTATTGTAATCTACAGTGAAAGGATTGTCTAGCAGTAAAAGGCATATAATGCTTTTGGATATAGTCTGAAAGAACTCCTACATGCTGCCATTTGATAGGTAAAATGTTCAGCGCCCACTTGCTACCTTTTCACCAGCTAATACACAATTAAATATATATAATTGATCAAGGAATCTCACTTTTCTCTGCTTTACACACAAATGGGATGTGGTACGTGAAGATACTGGTTAGCCTTTTATATTACATGTATTTATTCATTAAATCATCTTTCCTATGTTTTAATATTTAAATGTGCAGTCAAATTGGCTAAATATATATAAAACTACATGTAGCTGGGGAGTTGTGTCATAATCATCCAGAATATGAAGGATATTTACCTGAGATGAAAAGTGCAGCTCACTCAGCAAATATCATCTTGTTTTCCTACCAGTTAACAGATTTAAAAATGGATCTGGACTGTACCAGATTTCAAAATACATAAATAAATAAATGTGTTGTTATTTTTAGAAGGCCTGAATTTGGTCCCAAAACCATATTAGAATTGATTGCATTAGTAGTTTTCTAATAACAAAGCCAAAGTTAGATTAATGATGTTCTTTGTATTGATAGTAACGATACAACTCCAGAGATCTAGATAGCATCTACAGAATGTGTAAAGCTGTATCTCTGGTCCGTGGAACAAGCAGTCTAGTTCTGATACAGGATAACCTGTAAATACTTCATGTAACAAATCCTCTAAAAGTTTTATTTTGAGGGGAAAGGAAGGTTTGGTTTGTTTGTTTATCCTATCACTTTTTTCCCCCCTAATTGTTGAGATTTTATTGCAATTTGCCTTCTAATAAAGAGGCTTAATTTTCAACTTAGGTGTTTAAAATGTTTTTGAAATGTTTGAGATAAATGGTATAGCTTCCTTTTCCACTTGCTTTTTGATTGAATTGAACAAGGGGGATAAGATGATAGGACCAGTAATGATGCAAATTATTTTATTCTGGTGTTTTATATGCACCATCAGCATTAACAGTTCTGCTGCTTGGTTACACACAAACATGTCATGTTGTGCAAAATGTAAGAAAAAGAAGTCCAAAGGTCACAAATGTTACAAACAAATTTATCTTAAACAAGTGTCCCTACAGTTCCAAAATGGCAGGAGTAAATCCAGTTGCCTTAGGAAGTAGTGACTTTGAATGTATCAAAATGCTTTCATAAAAAATATAAAGTTGTCTCTCTTTGATTGTAACATAGGCACTATTGAGGAATATTAAAGTTCCTACTGGGTCCTTGCATGCTTCGACTCAGTGGGCATCACTGTAACATATTGCTTAATCCTCTGTTATGCTCAGAATGGAAAGCACTGATTGTGTGAAGAAACTAAAAAATCCTCAGAGTTTCATAGTTTCATAGTAGCTAGGGTCGGGAGAGACCTGAACAGATCATCTAGCCTGAC
>NW_017728998.1:28373461-28377645 GCF_001723915.1 Gavialis gangeticus | reverse complement strand
TACCTCTCTGGACCGGCATGAAATGCATCTTTGGATGAATGACAAGGTATGGCTGGCCTTGCTGGCTGCAGTCTGGCATTGGCGGTTCATGTTCATCTTGGAGTCAATAATGACTCCAAGATCCCTTTCCGCCTCTGTGCTTTCAAGAAGGGAACTGCCCACCCTGTATGTATGCTGTGGGTTCCTTCTCCCAAGGTGCAGCACCCTGCATTTGTCTATGTTGAACCCCATTCTGTTCTCATCTGCCCACTTTTGTAGCCTGTCTAAATCTATTTACAGCCTCTCTGTCCCTACAAGTGTGTCCACCTCACCCCACATCTTAGTGTCATCCGCAAACTTGGACAGCATGCTTTCCACCCCCTCGTCCAAGTCACTCATGAAGATGTTAAACAGTGCGGGCCTGAGTAAGTGTCTTGTACCAAAGGCCTTGTACTTGGAAAGTCAAACAGAGTTCTGGAGTTTGAAATAAGTATAATCTCCCATATTGCCATAACTAGAGCTTGCTCCTAACAGAAAGGTGATTAATTCTAGGAACAACATGAAAGCCTAAATTATTGAGGTTTTTTAGAAACATCAACCTTTCAATCCTGAAAACACCTTCATCTGACTAACTTTCTCATGTGAGTGGCTTTAGAACAGGGGCGGGCAATTATTTTGGGCAGAGGGCCACTTACCAAGTTTTGGGAAGCTGTTGAGCGCCACATGGGTAGCCCTACCCCGTGACAGTTGCCCTGCCCCTGGTCACCATATTGAGACTGGAAGTCCAACCTCCTATCCCCTGACCTTTACCATTGGAAGTCCCTCTCCTTGCCCTGGAAGTACTTCTTTTGGGAGGAAGGGTGCTGTGATCTGGAATCCGTGAAAAAGTTATATATATGTATACACACGCACACAACACACACCATCTACTATAACCTATTTTTATTTTATTTAAAAATATTTGTCTACTGATTTCTGTGTTTACAAAAAGTGCATCTAGAGATGACTGCATAATAGCTTCAAATAAAGTCCTACTGTGTGTTTTGTGTGGGCAGCAAGGAGGTATAAGTGGTGGTGTGGTTGGGAAGAGTGTGTGCACGCGCGGTGGAGTGTGGGTATGGTGGCTGGGTGTGTGCTGTGAGAGAGAGCCAGGGCCGGGCTGCCTGCTCCATAGCATGTAGCTCTAATCCACTGCACGTGAGCCTCACGTGATGGAGCCAGGCAGACCCCATGCCCAGGCTCTGTGCTTCTACAACCCCACCCTGGGTCTCTGCCAGTCCCAGGGCACTTGCACAGGCTCCATGTTTCTGCCCACCGCCACCTTTCCCTGCATTCTCTCCTGCAGGCTTGTCCACTGATCCCTGCAGCCCCCACTTCCTGCAGTGCTCCCCGTGGGCCCTGCTGGGGCCCACCACCTGCCGCAGCCCCGCTGTGACTCTGCCGGCTGCCGCAACCCAGCCACTCACCTTGGCTCCACCATCTGCTGCAGCCCCCCATGGCTATGCTGCCTACTGGGACCCACTGCACCTGTGCCACCACCCACTGGGGCTCTGCTGCCCACTGGGTCCTGCCTCGACCTGGCTGTGGCTCTGCTGCCCCCTGGGGCCCACTGCCTCCACACTGCCCACTGAGACCTGGCTGCAGCTCTTCTGTCTGCAGGGGCCTGCCATGGTCCCACTGCCCATTGGGGCTCCACCACCTACTGGGTCCTGCCACTCACTGGGGCCCGGCTACGGCTCTGCCACCCACCGCAACCCCACCAACTTCCGGGGCCCGCAATGGCTCTGCTGCCCACCATGGCTCTGCTGCCTCTTGTGGCCCACCGCAGCCTCACCACCCGCTGGGGCCCAGCCACGGCTCTGCTACCCATCAGGACCCACTGTGCTGCCTGCTAGGGCCTGCCACAGCCCCTCTGCCCGCTGGGGACCACTGTGGCTCCACTGCCCACTGTGGCTCCACAGCTTGCTGTGCAACACGTAGGTCCCGCCACTCCCCACAGCTGCCACTTCCCACGCTGCTCCTCACAGCCCCACTGCCACCGCGCAGCTCCATGCAGCTCCCACCACTCCCTGCAACCACCACTTCCAGCCACTCTCACCTTATTTTTCACTCAGACGGAGGGAGGGGGAACAGCTCCAGGGGCACAGAGGCTTCTGGTTGGGGGCTGAGGGCAGGAAGGAGGTGGGGGGCTGGGTAGATGCAGGCTAGCTTTGTTGCTCGGCCACAGACTGCCGTTGGCCACCTGTCATCTTTGACAAGCGGCCACAGGCAGATATAAATTAATTTTCTAAACATTTTTAAGGCCCCGCAGGCTGGATAGAATGGGCTGGAGGGCCGGATTCGGCCCGCAGGCCATATTTTGCCCACCCCTGCTTTAGAAGGATTACTCACATGAGTGATGTTATGGAGGTCTAAGTATTTGCAGGATTAGGCTCCAAACATGGCAGTAGTTGAATTATCTGCTGTTTCCTTGTTGGCAAAGGATGAACTCCGAAGTGTAGTACTTTGTTTGGAAAAACTGGTACGAGTCACACAGATATGACTGATGGACACTGGCTTCTATTATATTGACTCCCACATAAAGTCTGACAAACCAAAAAGGGCGCAAGATCCCCCTCTGTGCTTACTCATCTGCTATTTTTCTTTCTTTTCTTGCCCTTTATCCAGGCTCAGGGCTATCTCTAGGCAGCTTCACAGCTCCTCACTTTCCAACTTCTATGTTTTGTTGGAGTCTTTTAACCTTCCCTAGCAGACTGACCTTTCACCTGCTATCGAGTCACCATCTGTGGCCCTCCTGGGCTTCCACAAGTTGGAGTACCCTGTTGTTTACTGCTGCATTGGATCTCTGTAGTCATCAGCTCCCTTTTTTTGAACTGTGAGCCAAGTACAAATGTTTTGTGTCCATTTTACTAACCTATTTAAGCTCACACGCTGCGACTTATATTGGACAACTGAGAAATCTAATACTGTGTTTCAATACTTCTGTGACACTGCAGCATTCCTTTATAGTGCATTAAACAATGCAGTGTGGGTACGGTGGGAAGCTGGAGATAAGGTGAAATAAGTAGAATTTATAACTGAATGTTACACTGGAGAACACAGAACAAACCTCTCATATCATGCCTGATTTTATAAGTGGCTTATTTTTGTTTAGCCTCTAATGTTCACAAGTACAATTGAGTCTTTGCTAGCCATAGTAAAATTGCATCACTGCAAGAGATTTGGGTTTTAAGAAAAACCTAACTAGCTTGAGAGTTGGCAGCAATGTAGATAGTAGGAAGCTGCTAATGTACAAATATGCAATTTAATTATTCCCCCTTTTCCTTTCTGTGATGCCCCAACATTTCCCTGTTATGAAGCCTAAGTGGGAAGTCAGAGATGCAGATTAAAGGAACTGTGGCCAGAACTGGGTGGGATCATGAAATATGATTGAACGGATTTTCTTGTTAAACAGATGAAAGACAGAACCTGGCATTATTTCCAGCTAGGATAGAAATAAAAGGAGATTCATCCTGATTTCCCCAGATGGCCAAAGTTATCACCCCAGGACACATGCTACTCGGGAATGGTGGATCAGCAAATGGTGGAACACAACCCCCCAGGAGCTGGGTGATCACAAGGCATTGAAAATGTTATTACAATCTGCTAAATAAAGATTTTCATCCAAAATTCCTTGTACATCATTGCCCTTAAAGATCCAGTATTCTCTGTCAAGCTCTTGTCCCCAGTGCCCCTGTTATGAAGGTGTATTATCATTCCCACTGATCTTTTTTTCCCCTTTGCAGTGAATGTAAGAGGGTTGTGGATATTTATTTTTGCATAAGCTGTTATCAGACTGAAAGAATTGGGAAACACTTCTGTGCTATGAAGCCCCTGAGGGAGAGCAGTTAACATCAAGCACGCATTTCAGTTGGGACAGGGGCACTGTGTGTATGTATGTGTGGCTTTATCTTATTTTCACTGCATGCATGATCTTCTGCAGCTGTGCAGCGTTACACAGTTCAAGCCCACCTATGCTCATTCAGAGTATTTTGCAGTTCTCTTAGGATGTACTCAGATATATGAGCACATTGTGCAGAAAAAGCAAGGATGCATGTGCTGCCATGAATATAAAATCCAAATGGTTTATATATAACTTTTAGGAGTCGGTCTGGGCCTACAGGCTACCAGTTTGACACTGTGCTTTACACAGCAGATCACAGCTA
>NW_017728998.1:28366492-28368461 GCF_001723915.1 Gavialis gangeticus | reverse complement strand
TCCACTGAATCACCAGTGCATCACTTCCCGTTGCAATTGAGTTTTCCATGGTGATATTCCATCAAAGTACACTCCCAGGCTCAAACCTGTTCAGTGTCACAAACCTGACAAGACCACAGCTCAAACCAGAATGGCTTAATATAGTTTAAAGATAAAGTCAGTATTTATTACAAAGACAGAATAAATCATTTTGTTGCTAGAAAAGCCATCTGTCTTGTCAACAAATAAAAAGGAAGAGAATTTTTAAAGTTCTACAGTGCTTGGTAAGATTCTGTTGACAAATTGCTTTGTGCCATAAAATCTTTCTCCAGTTAGGGTTTTGGTAAATGCAACACAGCCTTTGACAAATGTATTGTTTTGTAAATGTAGAGTAAAATATAGCATCTTATTATCATATAGCCAATGTGATATATTCTAGTCCTTCATGACATTCTTATTTATGAAAATGTGTTCAGATTGTCAGACCCAAAATATGTTGCATCTTTCACACTCTAAGTTCAAAAGTTACATGTTATGTAGCATTGTTTTCAGTTGATCAGAATGGTCATTAGTTATTTATCAACCAAAGAGTGATTTCTGACATACTGGATATAAATATATGGTACCTGCTCAGAAAGGAAATGGTTTCAGTTAAAAATAATGATACTTAAAAGTACAGTCACTGATGCATCTTATTGAATTCAGTTAATATCCATATAGTAAACTTATACTTTCTGCTCCTTTGTTGCCCAACAAAATAGACCTGCCTAAATGGTGATTGCACATGCACACTATCAGTATTCTCCATTTGGGTAGGTTCAGCTAAACTAATTAAAAAATCCAATATCATACTTTATCCATTATGTTAAAATAACAATAGGAAATATCATTTTACATATAAATGCAATAAGCTTTCTTTAACAAAGTGCTATTGATTTCAGTTAAGTAGTGATGCCTGGTGAAGTGTAGTTATCCCAAATTAATCTCAGCCTTGGGGCATCATAACTTGGCACAAGACTTTAACTGAGTATCCTCAAGTTTCTAGGGGTGCAGAAAGAACACAGTGGAAAGAAAAAAAAGATGTCTTCCTTCAGATATAACGGACAAAGAAAACACTTATGCAGTTTATATAAAAGAGAAGATAGCACTCCAGGTTTGAGTGAAAAGTGAGAGAATGGGCTCATGATGCAGAGTACTTCAAACTATGGATGCTCAATGTAAGATGCTTTAAAAGGATCTGAAAGTCTGAGTTTGCTTAGGAATTACAAGAAGGCATCTTTATATTGGTCACCAAGTAATAATTAGTTATTTCTGGTTCCAGTCTTGGGTAATACCTGGAAAATTTTAGGAAAGTAAAAGAAAATCAAATAATTTTCTCAGTGCTGCGCAGAAGGAAATGTTGTTCCTGATCTTGACAGATGATCGATCTGCACTCTGAAGCGTAGTTTTGATTATTCTTATCTTAGCATGCATGGGGACAAATGTGAAGAAATGATCCAGTTCTTTTAAAAAATCCATCTACTGCATTTTGTTCTCCAATTCCTTGAAGGCTTGATTGCACCCTGCATGAGGCATTTCCTTTTATTTCTTTAATTTAGCTGACATGAATTTCATTTTTCTGCGATAGAACAGGATAAAAAGGGAGGGCCTGCTCAGTTTGTCTCCTCATTATCCTAAATCTCATTCACATCCTCTCTAACAGTTTCCTTTGATGTTAAATATCCCTGTATTATAATATTTCCTATTCCTTTTGATTGAAAAAAAATCCTATAGATTTTAAAAGAAACAAAACTAAAAAGGATATAACAAAATATTATAAAATCTTATAGAATGATCAATTGAAAGAGTACAAACCCATGTGGGGTCTTAACCTGTATTGGATTTTTTTCTGAATTAAACCAAATTACCAATCTAGCACATATTTAAATACTGCCTCATTACCAGGGTATCTGAGTGCCACACATTTTTGGACCCCCCCCCCCCCCCCCCC
>NW_017728998.1:28361635-28366440 GCF_001723915.1 Gavialis gangeticus | reverse complement strand
GAGAGAGTCCAGCAGAGGGCAGCAAAAATGGTTAGTGGGTTTGGCCCATGACTTCTGAGGAGAGGCTGAGGGAACTGGGTTTATTTAGCCTGCAGAAGAGAAAACTATGAGGGGATTTAAGGGCAGCCTTTAACTACCCGAAGCAGTGATCCAAAGGGGATGGAGCTAGACCAGGGGTGGGCAATTATTTTGGGCGGAGGGCCGCTTACTGAGTTTTGGCAAGCCATCGAGGGCCACATGACATGCAGCCAGGGGCAGATAAATATTAATTTTTTTCAATTTTGAGGGGCCCCACAGGTGGGATAGAATGGCCTGGTGGGCCACATCTGACCCACATTTTGCCCACCCCTGAGCTAGACTGTTCTCAGTAGTGGCAGATGACAGAACAAGGAACAATAGTCTCAAGTTACACCAAGGGAAGTTTAGGTTGGATATTAGGAAAAACTTTCTCACTAGGAGGATGGTGAAGCACAGGAATGTGTTACCTAGAGAGGCAGAGAAATCTCCATCCTTGGAGGTTTTTAAGGCCCAGCTTGACAAAACCATAGCTGAATGATCTAACTCTGAGGATGGTCTTGCTTTGAGCAGGGGGTTGGACTACATGACCTCCTGCAGTCCCTTCCAACCACAATTTACTATGATTCTGTGATCTAAAATATCTGTTCTTCCTATGTGCTTTTTTAGCGTATCATTCTTGTTTTAGATAGGGAACTAAGAGAGAAAAAAACAGCTTGCCTAGGCTCACAAAAGAAATCTGTGACTAAGCCAAGACTTGAAACATTAGTTTTATGCTTTCAATTAGAATGTCCTTTCCCTCAGAGGTGGAAGTATCTCAGGCTCCTTAGTTAATGCTTCCTAGCAAAGAACAAAAAGAGAATGAGAAACTTTGATTCCAGAGCTTGAGTGTCATTCCCAAATCTCCAGCTTTCAACTATATGGAAGCATGTTTAGCATAGATTGATATATGGCACTCATAATTTTAAACTGCTTAAAGGGGGTTGAAATGACTTAACCTCAATCAGTTTGTGCATCAATTAATTGAACCTTAGAAACTGCAAGTAGATCAGCACTGACCACAACTGCATGCCAGCTGGCCAAACGCACTCACTGAGCTATTCATGATGTCTTAGTTCTTCTAGCAAAAAAGATCCTAAACCAACATGTATTTTTACATGTCTATTTTATACATGCCGACTTGAGGATGTGGATATTAGGTTTTGGTTTGTTTTATATGTGGTTCGTTTTTGTTTTGGGGGAGAGGGGAGTTTGATCATTCAGGTGTTTTTAGTAAAAGAATGTTTTCCCCCTGTATTTTTCTGTCATTCCAAGATCTCTATCAGTGCACCCCCGCTATTAGTCCTTGTATTAACGTAGCTGCAAAGAGAACTTTACCCAATGCAGGCAGGAAGCAGTTCTTGTACAGCCTCACAGTGTGGATCCTTCACTTGTGGCTGAGTAGTGCAGGATGGCTTCTTGATCTTCCCTGGACTCCACATACACTTTGCTGGCAGTTCTGTCTTGCTTCTTATACTGTTTTAATTGTATAGCTTCAAAGCATTCCTTCTTGATAGTTGGTTAATCAGAATCCAAACAAAGCAGGCAAGACCAGAATTAACATATTACAACTGTATGCTGTTTGTGTGTTTGTGAAGTTTGCAAACTTTTCATCAATTTGGAATCAAATAGGATGGGTATTGATTGAATGAGGTACCTTTAGGAAGTTGGTCACAGAATACTATTTTTCAGAAGTTATTTTAACAATGAAGCCTAATAAATAGCTGCATCAAATGACTTATAGAGATAGTGAAGATCAGTTACCATTGGATACAATAGGTGTGAGTTTCAGAAGAATGCACTGGTTTAGCATAATAAACATTTAGAAATTGACTGCCTATTTTGACAAATATGCCTTAATTAATAAATGCAAATGTGAGGCAGTGAGGATCAGAGAATAGGTGAGAGGTAGGTTAGCATAAAACTTTAGACAGATATTGGATGTTTGCTTTGGGAAATAGGTCTAAATCAAAGCAGAAATGTTTTAACCAGGATAATTTACCATCATGTTTTCAATGCACCCTGGCTTTTCTTGTCTCTTACAGGCTTTGCTTTCAAGTAGATATTTTAGTTCTTTTGTTTTCTTTAGTGACACTTAGCTCAATTGACATGTAGGTGTAGTTTATAGGTTTCTCCCCAGGCCACTTGGCTTTCTGCCTTGCTCTCTGAGTCTTGGTACATTTATGTAATGAGTGTATTAGGTCTCTGCCATTACTTTTAACCATCATCTTTTTTTTAGGCTCAGGTGTGGTAGAAGGTTGAGGACTGTTATTGTGACTATATATCATGGGTCTGATATTGGGTTGCAAGCCACTAGCAGAGTTTGATTTTCTTTCTGGCAGGCTTGTAACCATAGTCCAGTCTTGCCTCAGCCATTGTCTTGGCTTTTTGTGCAAGAGACACTGTCCAAGCTTTCATAGTTTTCATATGCAGCACTGGCACTGGAGAAATTTCCTTACAACCTGGCACCAGTCACCCTTTAAGCAAAAGGAGGAAGGGTAAGTCTCAGGATTGACACACAGGGAAGAACAGAGAAAGATTGAAAAGGAGAGGTGAATAGATGAGAGAGAATTGAAGAAAAGAGCAGGTGGATACATAAATAGTGAATGAAGAAGAGTCACGAGCAGAGGGAGAAGACAATAGAAAGAGGGAAGCAGGCAGGTGAGCTAGAGAGTAAATGAGAAAGGAGATCATGAAAAGAAAGGAAAAATTGATTAGCAATATATGCAATAGTGTGGAAACATCATGAATCCATACAGTTTTTCATGTAAAGTTCCTTCAAACTGGCCTGCATGCAGAACTGTATAAGGTAGCGCTTTAGGTCACATGCAAATTATATTATTTCAAGTTAAGATGCTACAATTTCCAGATTGAGTCAGGCTCTCAAGTGGAAGTAATTGAGGATCTTTTCCATTTATTCTGGTGATACCTCTTACAAAGATCCTGCTTGATCACATTATTCCAAATCTCTTATGCTTGGAAATTTGAATAATATTAAATTTTATTCAGAATCTTCCAAGCGCATCAGCTTTATGGACACAAACAGCCAGGTTGGCAAGAAAGTTTACCAATCAGAAAAGTAAATGGGGATGGTTTTAGTGGGCTTGTGACACAATTCTATAATCATAAAGGACTATTCAGCATAAATTATAAAAAGAATTTGAGGTAAAAAGTGTCAGAACTGAGCTATGAGTAGGAAATCTTTTTGTCAGTGCCTTACTAAAGACTTGCTATTGTTTTTAAATGAATACTTCCTTATTTTCTGTACTTACCATGCTTATTTCCAGTATGGGGATTGTTGTGAATTTTAGTTTTTTCCTTTTTAAATGAATATGATGTTTTCATGATAGACGGAACTTCAAAAATGTTCTATTTTTTCTCTTCTGGCAAAAACCAGAAGATGGAATATTTTCTTAATAATATTTGCTTCTGGGGTTTATATGTAAAATGTTGTACATGGTTAATCTAATAATTTACTTAAAATTTCTAAATTGGTAGTAGATGATTACGTGCAGAAATCCCAGTTAAATATTTCAATTTTCACATGTTCATTGCTTCCTTTTCAGCAAACTATTTCAGTAAAAATAATCTTAAAGGTGTCATTTCACAAATATAGAAATACTAGTACAATATTTCTGTCATTCCAAGTACAATAGTACAAACCAGAGCTAACTACTTTGGCTTAATAAGTATATCTGTGAGACACTGCATTACATCGCCTCTTGGTACCCCATTTAAAATTATTCAAGTCACATTAATTTTAAGATGCACTTTGTATAGAGAAGCAGCTCTAAAATAATTAGAATAAAGAATAAACTACTCATATGTCTAAATAAAAAGGTCTGGTACAAAAGTAGTTTTTTTAATATCTCAGGCAAACCAAATTCAGTAACATAGACTGAAGATTATATTTCCGGTCAACCCAAACACTAAAATTCAAGGCAGTGCCTACTTCAGCAGACCAGCCTCCAGACCAATCGCCACTCGCGTATTGGGATACAGACATTTGCCATTTTAGGCTTCATACCATGTTCCTTTTCGTTTTCAGCATATAACCTTTCCTCGCCACACGCATCCATTTTCTCTTGTGTTCCTTGGTTTGCCTTGGCACTAACAAATTTGTCACTTGCTAGCAAAAAAAAAAAAGTGATGGTAGGATTAAGTGAAGGTTGAAAACCACAAGAAATGTTAGGCTGAACTATGGCCATTAGACAGAATTATAAATACTGAAATATTATAAAATATATTCTTAATCCCCTTAAAAATCTCAACTATAAGATTAGATCAACTGTTTAGTGCAGTTATAAAAACACTGTTGTCGAATACATACCAGTTGTTGTTTTTTCCTTGATTGGTGGCCAGATTGTTTGATTAATTAAAAGGAGAGAGAAAGAGCCATATAGATGCTGAAAATGCTGAGATATTCACCAGTGTATTTTTTTTTCCAACTGTCCACTCTTAAATAGTGAGCAGCTATTCTCTGAATCAGGGAGAACTAGGATGGTCTTTCAATTTATTTTTGGCTCTATTTCTTTCTATTTGTACATCTTCGGTCCAACTTAGATTACGTAGCTGAGATCGCCACTGAATATGACTTTTGATAGCTAGGAAATGCATGATATTTTGGCACCTATCATTTTCCTCTTGCAGAGAATCGGATATTTTTGACTACCGCTATAATATATTCCAATGATAGTATCTTCAAATTCAGTGCAGTTTATCCTTCCTGCTTTGCATTGTCCTTTTCTAGT
>NW_017728998.1:28347687-28356635 GCF_001723915.1 Gavialis gangeticus | reverse complement strand
AATTACCAAGTCCTCAGTGAGATTAAGGTCTTTGGGACCTGGAGCATACCCACCGTCTCTGAAAATGTCTGCCCTGTTGTTGGAGCCCATCAAATAATAAAACATTTCAGGGTAGCAAATTCAGTGCAGTTTATCCTTCCTGCTTTGCATTGTCCTTTTCTAGTTTGATAAATATTAACTAGATCACTGGGATCATTACTACTGAATGAGGACGTTTCCTATACCAAAAGATTAATTGGAGGGGAAGCTAGTAATTTTGCAGTTGTATTTGAGAAGGTAAGGCAAATTAAATCCTTGTAACAAAATTCTAGTAGCTAGAATTAACACATAGGACAAGGAGAAAAGAAAATGATTAATTTGTTCCTTTACAAAAGATATTGATATGGGTTTGACTTACCTACAGTCAAACAGTTTAATATTGTTCCTAGTTAGTGTTGTGATGTATTTGAATATTAGGTTATAACTCAAATACCCATCCTTATTACAGTTAGCTTAATTGTAATTTCTGCCTGGAACCTCTCACCCCTAACAAAAATGGGAGTTCCCATCTAAAATACAGAAATGCACTTGCATTAAATAGATGCCGTTTTTAAACTATTCCATTATTTCACATGTAACTCATGTAGGATAACAGCAGGAGCCAACTTTTTTAGCAGGTGTGCCACAAATTAGTCCTGACCCCTCCAAGTGCAACTCTGATCCCTCTTCTGTCCAACCTACTGTTCTGCTTTCTGCTGTCTGCCCAATCTCATCTGCTTCTGCTTCCTCACTCTTCCTAATCACCTGTTCTGCTTCTTGCCCTATCAGTTGCCGCCATGTGCCACACAGACCATTCCTATGCCAGTCATGGCATGCATGCTGCAGGTTGGCCACCCCTGTAATATGAAATGATAAATGTGGACTTGAAGAATGTCCTACTCCTATTACTAGGAGTACCTAGCACCTATTATTAGTACATCAGTCCCTGGAAAAATCATGGAGCAGGTCCTCAAGGAATCCATTTCTAAGCACTTGGAGGAGCTGATTAGGAACAGTCAGCATGGATTCACCAGGGGCAAGTCATGCCTGACTAACCTGATTGCCTTCTATGACAAGATGACTGGCACTGTGCATGCAGAGAAAGCAGTGGATGTGATATATCTTGACTTTAGCAAGGCTTTTGAGACGGTCTCCCACAACATTTTTGCAAGCAAGCTAAGGAAGTACACATTGGATGAATAAACTGTAAGGTGGATAGAAAACTGGCTGGATTGTTGGGCTCAAAGGGTAATATAATCAATGGCTTGATGTCTAATTAGCAGCTGGTATCAAGTGGAGTCCCCAGGGGTCAGTCTTAGGACCTGTTTTATTCTGTATCTTCATGAATGACCTGAAAGATGGGATGGAGTGCACCCTACGCAAGTTTGCAGATCACACCCAGCTGGCAGGGAGTAGTAGACAAGCTGAGGAGTAGGGCTAGGATTTGGGGAGACCTCGACAAATTGCAGGATTGGACCAAAAGAAATCTCATAAGGTTCAGTAGAAGCAAGTGCAAAGTCCTGCACCGGTATAGGCTGGGGGCTGACTGGCTAAGCACCAGCTCTGCAGAAAAGAACTTGGGGGTTACAGTGGACACCAAGTTGAATATGAACCAACAATGTGAGCTTGTAGCAAAGAAGGCTAACGGCATACTGAACTGCCTGAGTAGAAGCGTTGCCAGCAGATCTAAGGAAGTGATTATTCCCCTCTATTTGCCACTGGTGAGACCACAGCTGGAGTACTGTGTCCAGTTTTGGGCCCTCCACTACAGAAAGGATGTAGACAAATTGGAAGGAGTCCAGTAGAGGGCCACAAAAATGGTTAGTGGGCTGGGGCACATGTCTTCTGAGGAGAAACTGAGGGAACTGGGCTTATATAGTCTGGAGAAGAGAAGACTGAGAGGGGATTTAACAGCAGCCCTCAACTACCTGAAGGGTGGTTCCAAAGAGGATGGAGCCAGACTGTTCCCAGTGGTGGAAGATGACAGAGCAAGGAGCAATGGTCTCAAGTTACAGCAAGAGGTGTTTAGGTTAGATATTAGGAAAAAACCTTCTCACTAGGAGGGTAGTAAAGCACTGGAATGGGTTACCCAGATGGGTGGTGGAATCTCCACTGTTGGAGGTTTTTGGGACCAGGCTAGACAAAGGCTTGGCTGGGATGATCTAATTGGGGACAGACCTGCATTGAGCAGGGGGTTGGACTGGATGACTTCCTGAGGTCCCTTCCAGCCCTAATTTTCTATTACTCTATTTTAAAGTTGGTCCAAGGTCATTTGTTTTAATCAGGCTTTTCTTTGTATAGTGTAAGATGGAATTTACAAGGGGACGAGGTCCAAAAGTCTCAAGCTGGTAGTTACTGGGCCCTATGTTACGTGTTGAGGGTGAGGGAGGGAAAGTTTAATTTTAACATAGCTTGCGCCATCAGGTTTTCAAAGTATTTTTGCTTAGTGGAGAGAGATCACCAGGCTTGCAAAGAAAACCATGATGTCCTGTCAAAATAAACAGACCAAAGATCTGTTGGAAAATCAGAGTTTACTTGCATGACTCTGCATCTTCCCCCTTCGGCAATTGAGCTCACCAGGGAACCAAGGTATTGATAGATTCCACCTCCCTGCTTCACACCACTAGAAGCCTAGAAGTGACTGTGTCCAGTAAAAGTATCATTTTGGCTCTCTATAAGGAAGTGGCCGCTCTTCTCCAGAGTCCCTCTAAGGGTCTGGTTTCCGCTAAAGACAAGGTGTAGATGCAAAAGGCCTTCTATAGGTATTGGAGAGTGAGAAACAAAATCACTGTGTTGATTCTTCTCTTATGTAAATGTAAAGCACTTTGTCTTGGCTACACATCATTTGCTCCTCTCCAGACTGTATGCTGCAGTGCTCCAGGAAGCTCTTTGAAGAAAACCCTTCTTAACTTTACTAGTAACATTGGACCCCTGCCTTATCATGCACAGTATCAGGGGTATGCAGTACATGCAAAGATGGGAGTTTTGTAGGCTAGCTTTTCACCATGTAAAAATGCATTGACCCAATACCCTTTACTTAGCACTGCATCCATTGTTAAGCTAGTAATTTTTACAGCAAAAATGACCTTTTGCAGACAATGATTATTAACAATGGATGCAGTGCTAAGCAGAGAGTAACATCTCTGATATAGAAAAGGTTAAAGTAACAGGCTGTTATACTTGAAACAAACTGAAGAAAAATTCAGAGCTCTCGATGGCCTCAAGCATTCTGACTCATGCCAATAGAGTTTAAGAATCATTAAATGAAAATAGAAAACCTATAAGTATATCTTGAAGTTAATTCTTTTTGGTCCTCCCACCAATAAGTTTCTCCCTTGGTGTAGGAATATATGTAAGAATATATCCAAATACTGCAGGGATTGAATTATGTTGCAATAAATCATGTCTAGTTACATGGACACAATTCAGCCTTTGGCATACCAGGTGTGAATTATTGCACCATAATTCACAGACTGTCATGTCTTATTGCTTAATTTGAGATTCTTGATTTAAAGCATAACCTGTTGAAGTGTACCAAAGCAATGCAAGAATTTTACATTCATATTCTTATAAAATCAATGGCTGGTGAAGATAAATTATACTGCCCACTTTGAAAACTTTACTTTCATAGGCCTCCTGTTCCAGAATTATCATCAGAATTATCTCATTATATGAGAGATCTCTCTCTCATATCTCTACACCACATTTGACCATTTTATTACACGTGCTTGTCCTCATTTATTGTACTTTGTGAGATCTTTCACTGAACAGGTGCCTTCAAGCAGCAGGCATTGCAGCAGTTGTTGCATAGTCTGAGGCTCTGTGCCACAGTCACAGGTGGTTGGTATAACCCTACTTCATTAGTTCCTTGGAGCATTCAACTCCAGCATTTAGTTTGTTGAGACATCGCCACCTTTGCCATGATTCATCAGCCCCTGATGGCAAAGACTCGGCCACTAGAATGGCCATTTTTTGCCATCATACATTTACTTCAGCCTTTTGTTCCACACCTATAGTCATGTCTCCTTGGGCGTGGCATCAACAGGTTGGGTGCTGGTGAGGAAGCTCCTGCATGACTTCAGCTGTTTGTATGCTGCAGGGTGGTCATACAGCTGCTGTCTTGCATCTTCAGTTTGTCTCGATCATCCTATCCTACTAGCCACTGCTCTTCTGACGTCAATAAGAGCGATGCAGCCAGCAGGTGCATACTGTTAAGGCTAGTAGGCTTCAGACATCCTGTGATTCCTGAAGCCTACTGGTAGCTGTCGTTCAGAATGGAGTCATGGTGCTTAGCGTGTACAGATCTCTCCCGTACAGGGCATACATACTTGGCAGAGGAGAAGCTGAGAGCCAGAGCAGTGGTTCACATGGTTTCAGAATGAGAGTATTTCTGTTATCTTAACAAAGAACTGAATGTACCAGGCGTTTAATATTTTACGCTTCCTATTATAGCAATAGCAAACAAACAAGTCTCTTACTCAGAGAGTTTTCCAAAATGAACAAACAATGCATGCTTGATTGTAGATAGTATTTGCAGTAGAAGTGTCAATGGAAAATGAAAAGATTTCAAGGCATGTTGCCAAAATGCAGTAAATAATTTTACGAGATGTTATGGTGTCAGTGAATATGTAGCTAGGTAGGAAATATGCGCATCTATTTCCTGCTTTCTGCTGGTGACCTCAGCTATTGTAATGATCAGTTTGATCTGGCTTGCAAGTGATATAACCCCATTGTAGTTGTACAGGTTTAAGTTAGGACAAAATTTGGTGCCAGTATATATTTGGTCCACAAGCTACTTCAGATGTTCCCAGTGTCAGCTGCTTTTGAGTTAAAGTAAATAGTCACATTGTGGATCTGTATAATACTGCTTTCATTTCTTCTTCTAAACTACTTCAAACAAATTGCTGAAGTTCTAGTACCACGTGGAAAATGGAGGTCAAAGAAATGTCTTTATATTCCAAGTCATCGGAATCATTCTGGAGTAATTATCTAAATGAAATGCCCATAAATCATGGAAATGTAGAATGAGAATTCAGTTAAGAATAGATGATTTATTATGTGAATTGTGTTGTTGCCCAAAAAGTCTTAAGCAATATATTAATTATATTTTTTAATTAAATTCTAGCTGGACAACTTAGCCAGTCAGCACATTTTGCTCTCCAGCTGCCTTACAGTGTGCTTGGTTTGGGACGTAGTGCCAATTTCCTCGATCACTTGTATGTTGGCATTCCTCGTCCTTTAGGAGAAAAGGTAAGGTTAAGATTTACCTTGAATAAATTATTATTTTCCAGTGTTTTTCTGACCTGATAAATTCTGTAGGTTGCTATTCCTAAGCCTACTTTTTGAGAAGCCAGAACGATGAAGCCATTTTGAGTTCTGAAAAGTTTGCTTAAAGACAACGGTATGCGTGTCTGTTTTCTCCAGCCTGCACTATCAATCTTTTAACCTCTTTGTCAACAATAAGACAAAAGTTGCACTCAAAAGGAGCACAGGCATAGTTCTTGTGAGCTGTTAACATAGGAGTCTAGTGCTTGTTTAAGTTATAGATACTTATATTTGACCAAGAGTCTCACCAATTTATGGTGTGATCACATCAGATTAACTTAGCAAGCATGGTCTGGATGTGTTAAGTACTTGGATAGGAAACACACGAGAATCACAAATGCAGCAGGAAAATGACTCTGTTGCTTCTTGAATCACTTTCTTCATTAACAATGAGCTCATTATCAGCATGGTAAAAGGTATTCTGCTGAATGGACCTTCCTTTGGATGGAAGTGTGAAGCCCAGGTCCTGACCATGTATGATTGGTCAAGATCCCATATCCTGTTTTAAGAGTTAGTATTCTGGTTGAATTATGATTTGGATAATTACATTCTGACTACATAAAATTCCCCTACAGAATCAGTTCTTCCCTTCCTACCAGAAACTGCAGTGCCAATGTGCACTTAAATAGAAGCCATATTTTACTTCAGTGATGGCTATCTATGTCTGTGGCGGATGCAGTGATCAGTAGTTTTTATTTGGCTTATAAATTACTTCAGAATCCAAGCTAAAAATTAATCTAAATGTAAAATAATTATCCGCATCCATCCCTGACTCATGAAAACCACTTGAACTTTCTGTTCTTTCTTGTGTAAATTTAATCAGGAAATGTCTAAATACTTCACAAAATAACACCTCTTAGGTTTTAAGAGGTAAACCTAACTTTTATGTCTTCTTGCAGTCCATACGGAAACAGGAATGGACAGCTATCATCCCAAACTCCCAACTTATAGTCATTCCATACCCTCACCATTCTCCTCAAAGGTAATGTTATTAATTGGACTATACTGTATATTACAAAATTATAATATGGAAACAGATTTTTAATTGTGTATCACTTTGTTATCCTCCATATTTTCATAAGCAAATTAAGGAAATGTGGTCTAGATGAAGTCACTCTAAAGTGGGTGCCCAGAAGGCTGCAAAACCACAGTCAAAGACTACAGTCATCCATAATAAAAACAGGTGGTTATTTTGAAGTGATATGCTGCCCTGGTCCCAGTTCTTGTCAGTATTTTCATTAATGATTTGGAGGATGAAATAAGAGTATATGTTCATAAAAGCTGCAGGCAACAGCAAGACAGGAGGAACCTTAGCACTTTGGAAGGCAAAGAGGTCTTGATAAATGGGAGAAACAGTCTAAATTCGATTAATGAAACTCAATATAGACAAATGTAAAGTACTGCATTTAAAAATAAATATAAAACTGGAGATAACTGGCAATGCAGGTAGCCACAAAAGGTGCTGGGAGTGATAATGGATCATGAACTGTTCAAGTCAGCAACATGATGCTGTTATAAAACCCGGCAAGTCTTATATTTGAGTATTCTATCAGGAGGATTATATATAGGATACAAGAGGTAATTATTTCCCCTGGGGGAGAATAATTGCATCCAGAACAACAGCGGCAGCTAAGCAGGAGTCCAAGGGCTACCACTTAACCAGCCACTTGGACCGCCCCATGCTGAAGGATTTGGACATTGGCCTAAATTAGATGTGGAAGCTTGGGTGAGGTACACTAGTCCTTAGAAACTTGGTATGTCTTGCCTGCACAGGCAGGAACAAGCTGATCACTAGATTTGGGTTTAGGAAGAAATTTTTCTCCAGACCAGGGCCTTTGGATATTTTACCCCTTCTCTGCAATGTCTGAGATTATCTGAGCATATTTTAACTTGACTGATTTCCTGTCTTAGTAGCAAAGTGTTAGCAGTACCCTCATCTTCCCCTACCCTTTACTAGTGGTCCATTGTAGAGTGAGGCTCTGAGGTGCAAGAGGACTAGATTAGATGTTCTTGTAGACACTTTTGGACAAATTGTTGCTTGCAAATGTGAAAGACTGAAGTAGATGGCCTCAGAGGCCCCTTCTAGTTCCAGGGAACATGTAAAGGTGTACACACATCTGTTAAGAGTGATTCTTGTAAATAAGCATGTATCTTCATTTGCTTCTGTGATGGAAAAAAGAATGTCAAATTTATAGTGCATAATGGACTTCACATCAGTCATTTGTATTTTTTGTTAAACTAAAGACTCTCTTATATAATGCCAAAGAACATTCAAAACACATTATTGAATATATTCCTGTAAAGGAAAACCTACCTGCCAAAGTTGTTATTGACCAAGTAACAAGTACAGCCACAGCAAAAGTGCATGTTTTGGTTTCATCAAATATGCATCCAGTGTGTCTACTTAGATTCAAAAATTTCTGTTCAGAACATGGTGTATGTTACTATCTATGAATCTGTGCATTTTCTTGGAGGAAGAGATGAAAATGTTGCTTGCAGGAGGATTTTAACACTGAAATCAATTTGAGCTAAAAGCATTTATACAAAAAAATGGACTCAGGAACATAGAAAAAATGTCCTCTTGCTGCTCTTGAATATATATGTCAAATCAAAGTTTACTAGTCAAACCTGTAGCATTTCCCTGTGCTTTGTCTTGGGGTAAAGTCATAGTTGCTTTTATAACATAGAAATGATTCTGATGTCACAAAGTCAGCATTAAAACTTTACTGTAGAAGACATGAGATGTGAAGTACCAAGTCCTTTTCTGTAAAATATGCTGGGTTCCGATTATCAGCCCTAAGATTAATAGCAGCCAAATGAATCACCCAGTACCATTCTAAAGAGCATCCTTGAAACTGAGATCCTGAGCATATCTCTGGGTACACACAAAAACAAATTACAGTGTTTTTCAGCAGGTAGACTGTGCAGAGCAGAACCAGGTGGGTGGGACTTATCCATGCTGTCTCTTTGGTGATCATGAGACTACTGCTGAGAAACTGGCCCCCACTGGCTAGAACTTCACACTTAAAAAAAAAAAATCTCAGTAACAAAAGTAACCTACCATTGTGACAATTTACCAGAATTGTGGTGGATTTCCCATCATTGGTAATTTTTAAATCAATATTGGGTGTTTTTAGTGACAGAGATGCTACAGTCCAATCAAAATTATTCAAGAAAGTCCTATACCTTCTGTTACAGGAAAGGTCCATTAGTCAAAGGAAAAGTCCTTTAGTAAAACTGTTTAAAACTTGTTTCTCATAAAAAAAACATTTTAAGTACATTTTAAGTACTATGTCTAAGTCTATCCCAGCCATTCAGTTGGCCCAATAAAAATATCACTCACAAAAATTCTTGCTGCTTCTCATTTCATGGACCATCATAGAATCATAGACTCATAGAAGTCGAGTCGGAAGGGACCTTGTAGATCTTCAAATCCGACCCCCCGCCTGGGCGGGAGAAAAAAACTGGACTCAAATGAGTCTAGCCAGGTAGGCATCAAGCCTCTTCTTAAAGATCCCCAGGGTAGGAGCCAGCACCACTTCCCTTGGAAGTTGGGTCCAGCTCCTAGCAGCCCTAACTGTGAAGTAGTTCTTACAGATGTCTAA
>NW_017728998.1:28330958-28347482 GCF_001723915.1 Gavialis gangeticus | reverse complement strand
GCTTTCTTCTCTGGCGCAACCACCAGATTGCCCAGCGTACTTTGCAGGGGACCCACATTACCCGGTGCCTTCTTCATCCTCCCTATATATTTGAAAAAGGACTTTTTATTATCCTTGATCTTGGACGCTAGTCCTAGCTCTATGTCCACCTTAGCTCTCCTGACAGCCCCCCTACAGGCCCGAGCAGAGGAGGTATACTCCTCTTTGGAGATAGCACCCCCCTTCCACTGGGTGTACACCGCCTTTTTGGTAAGCAGGCATTCCCGGACGGCCTTGGTGAGCCAGGGGGGCTTTCGGGCACTCTTGCCCCCCTTGCTTCTTGTTGGGATGGACTCCCCTTGGGCCCTGAAGAACTTAACGTAGTTCTGTTAAGTAGCCATTCCTTTGAATGACTAATATTTTGGAGGACAAAATTGTTTGTTACCCAGACCATCCCTCCTGGCAGTTAAAAAACATGTGTGCATATTGTTCATGCTCAAGACTGTCCTAAACAGTCACCAAAAGAAAACAGGAAGATGACAAGATTCAACTTTCTTGATTATTCCTAAGCAAAAGGGATGGGGGAGAGGCCCTGAACCTCTTAGCTCCTCTTTCTACTCAGTACTGAAGCAAAAAAGAGGGTACAAATATATGATTTTTTAAACGGTCCTTTATTGATCACTTAAATCCCAAGCAGGACTTCTGCACTCTCAAAATGTAAGGAATCCTTTCCTCTCTGAATGGTCTTTTCTAAAGGTAAACAGGCATTGCTGTTCTTCTATTGACAAAATTGATTTTCTCCTCCAGTAATTCATAATCAAAAAGAAAGATCTTGCCTAAGGAATGAGTTCTCCTCAAGTACACAAATTATCAGGACAGGGTGGCCCTGCTCTCTTAAGTCTGCAGGCAGACAGATGGAAAGAATACCAAGCAAACAGTAACAAATAGTCACATGAACTGCTCCATTCATCTCAGCAGGGTTTTAACTTAGAATACTAATGAAGATTTACAGGTCAGCATTGTTGATTATTTCAGTGCTGATTCATTTAGCAGAAACATCCAGCTGTCCTGCAGTTGCATGTAGAATTAAACACATGCTTCTCCTCCCGATTTTGATCATTAGTAGATCCTCCCATATCCCTTCTCTATAATAAAAACTCAGTTTCTTGTCCTTAAAATCAAAATGTTAAGAAATAAACTCTTCAGGCCAAAATGTCCAAGCTGATCGTAATAGATTGAGAAAAGAAGGGTTGAATCCAGGAGGGTTGATGAGGAAAGAGGTTTTCTGGAGGAGACTCATGTTTGAGCTAAAATGATCAGTAAAATATGTATAATAATACTGACACGTCAAAATTAAATCTGCACCCTGCAAAACTCTACGCAGTCACCATACACAAGCCCAGGAAGACAAAGAACTTGCATTTCTAATTACTCTGTTACCAAAGTTTGTTTGCATACATTCACAGCTGAAATTTTTAAGCTACAGATAAGAGGATGCGTGTTTTGGATAGGGTGCATCAGCTGTACTCTGCAGTGGAAACTTGGCCTGAACTATTCCTACTACTGATTCAAAATCTCTAGTGCTAAGCATTCAAAATTCAAGATGGGCCTGAGACACAAGTTCAACTCTGAATCTGAACATCTACTTTTGATCTTAGGGGCAGAGTTGGGCCCACCTGGTGTTCTACCAACTATCTTTTTTTGTTAACCAAAATCTTGGAAAACAATATAAACCGTAGGGTATTAGTTTTTCATTGTATATTAGAAAATAACATTTACATAAAATGCAGTTTCCTGTAAATGAAAGCCTACCTGCCAAAGTTGTTATTGACCAACTAACAAGTACAGCCACAGCAAAAGTGTATGTTTTGGTTTCATCAAATATGCATCCAGTGTGTCTAGTTAGATTCAAAAGTTAGATCCTGTAGATGTGCCCAGTGATTCCTGCAGCGGGCCCAGAACTTAGTGAGCTAGAGCACACCTTCTGGAAAAACCAGCCCATCTTAAAAACTAAAGAAACTCCTTCTATTTAATTTATCCAATGGAAGGCTGTGAGGCAACTTGATCAGCCTACAGGTATGTATATAGGGAGGAGATTTAAAATAGTACAAAGATCCTGAATGGGCAGACAAAAGCATAATAAAATAAGATCCAGTGGTTAGAAGCTGAAATTAGACAAATTAGACTAGAAATAATAAGGTGCATGTTTTAACAGCCAGCATAATTAACCATTGGAATAACTAATTCATTGCTTAGTCTTCAAATCAATGCTACATACCTTTCTAAAGGTTTATGTTCGTGTGCAAATAAATCGGGTCCTCAATACAGGAATTACTGACTCAAATTCTATGTTATGCAGAAGATGGATAATTATAGGAGTCCCATGTGGCTTAAAGATGCATTAACCTATGGAAAGCCATTGGATTATTTAAAGATTTAAATTTACACACATCCATGGAAAAGTATTTAGTCACCATGTTACAAATACATTCATGCTACCCCAAAAATTGAAATGAGTACTAAAATGATAAGCATACTAGGAATTTTGTTACAAATAGAATTTCATTGACAAAGTAATACAAGTGTAGTTTGCAAACAGTGCAAAGGTAGTGTTCAAATTGCAGTATTTTTTTTTCTGTGCATATTCACTGCTGTTAATATTTTTATGGATTATGTTATCCTGCTTCTTGCTACAAAGAACCTCCCAGACACTTATTTGTCTGTGTTTCAGAAAAATATTTTCTCCAAATTTATGTATGTAATAAAATGTAGGGGTGTGCGAAGCTGACAGTATTTGATTCAGATTCAGATTTGGCCTGATTCAGGGGACAGTGATTCGATTCTCTGATTTGGATCGCTGTCCCGATTCGACTCAGCCAAATCTGAATCTGAAGATTCATTTCTGATTCAGAGAATCAGCGATTCAGCCATAGACAGCTCTATATCTCTTTTCTATGTACCTTGAGGTACCAGGCACGGCTTGTGAATGCCGAGATGGTGTGGCAGATGGAGCATCCCGCGGGAGCGCAGGGAGGTACCCTGCATGCTTGGCAGCAGACCCAGAAGTGGACCGGAAGTACTTCTGGTTCAGTTCCAGGTCTGCCACCAAGCATGCACAGGACCCCCTGTGCTCCCGTGGGACACTTCATCTGCCACACCATCTCAGCGTTCACGAGCCCCGCCTGGTACCTTGAGGTACATAGAAAAAACATATAAGGCTGTGTCTGTGGCCAAATCATCGAATCTCTCTGAATTGAATTGGAGTCTTCTGATTCAGAAAGATTAATGGGTCTCCTGATTCAATTCACATTCGAAGATTTGGCTGCCGAATTGGGCTGAATTTCCTTCAAATCGAATCAGCGACTGAAGCTTCACAGAACCCTAATAAAATACCCATTGATTTCAGTTTTCAGTATGGTTCAAGATTTATTGACTGCAGAGACTGACCTCATTGGTTAATAAATCTTGATTATAATTCTAGAAACTCAGTATTTACTTTCTGTCTGAACTTTACTAAATTTAAAATTAAATGTATTCTGTCCCTAAGAAAAGAAAAACAGCCATGTTGCTTATAGAATAGCGTGTCTAGAAACTAGAGCAAGGGGTCTGAGAGTCACACTCCATCCCATTTCAACAATGGATGACTTTGAGCAAATGGGGTAAAATTTGAATCAAGACATACACAATTAATATAAGCAAAAATCAAGTAATAAAATTAAAATAAAACTGTTCTGTAACAGAATCTTTAAATACATGTAATGAGAAGTAAATAATAGTAGTACAGTACAAATACGGGGGCGGGGGGGAAATTACTACTAGAGTTTGAAGTAGAGCTGAGAAGAAACTTGTCTTTGAAAAATAATTTAAAATTTTGACCACACAATTCAGAGACTAAGGCCAGGAGGATACTTGTGATCATCTGTACTGGCTTTCTGTACAATCCAAGCGCAACAAAAAAGTGAAAAAACCCAACATCAGGACTGAAACTGCTTCAACTGTGGACAGAGGCTTGACCACCGTAGTACTTTAACTTATATATGGCTCTGCCAGCAGTTTTTTTGCCATCAGAATTACTCCAGTTCGAACAGCAGAAGCTTTGCAAGATGAAGCTTTTTGTCAACAGAGCTGCACCAACACCAGAGAAGCTGACCAACAGAGCTCTGCTGGCCACAGTGTATGAACTTTCCACACCATGAACTGATATGGATATGCTGGCAGAGCTTTTTAATGAAGATGAAGTCTCCATTGCTTTTTCTCTGGATGTAGCTGCTCAGCATGAGTTTAAAGATCCTTGTCACAAATAGTGAAGTTGTAGCTATTCTGGGAAATCCAAGTGTTGCCATGTTGCAACCTGAGCTAAGGTCACAGTCAGTGCTTCCCAAAATAAAATCAAGAAGGCCCAGGAAGCTCTGCAAGGTTCATCATGTGGGGCAGCCAAAGAAACTTGGGAGGCCAGAAATCCCTCCCTTATGGGATCCACATGCTAGGGGAATGCTGGCCCCTCTCCTGGACTACCCAAACTCCCTCTTTTCCCTAGAAATACAGCTGCCATTGACTGTCCTTACCGTGCCTACAGTTTTTCCCTCTGAGCCTGGTACAGGCTTTAGGAGTAACTTAAAGCAACATTAATTTCAGCAAAACGTAAATATGCAGTGACTGACAGAAATACACAATAACTGTTTCCCCACAACCTGCCTGGAGTGCTGTCTTCTGGCACATGGGATTCTTTGATAAAAGAGTCAGCATGGCATGTGGATTTTGCGAGCTGGTGCTCATCCTTTCACCCCGAGCCCAGGCAGTTTTTGAGGCTTCTGCTGTGCGTTTTACTTTTATTTTGTTCCTTTCAATGCTCTACTGCAAAAGCGAGCATAAAACTCTTAATGAGGAAGAAAGCCAATCCCTAAGGATATACCAAGGCTCCTGGATAATTCAACAGAAACTAAATTTAAACATGGTAACAATTATATTTAACACTGTATTTTGTAAGTAAACACCATTAAGCTCCTGTCTTTAACGTAAGCCCCGGTCTTGTACAGACAATCATAGATCACCTTATTAGCAGATTTTGCATTACCTTTTCATTTTTGTAAATGGACGTAATCTCTTTTGAAGCTGTAGTCTGGGTCCTAATGAAGAATACTAATTTTTTTTGGCTTCTCTTCTGCGTAGCTGGAGTGCCAAGCTGTACCTGACCCCAAGTAACATTGTGCTGTTAACAGCTATAGCCCTAATTGGAGTTTGTGTTTTCATCTTGGCAATAATTGGCATATTGCACTGGCAAGAGAAGGTAAGCTTAATTAAATGGAAATGAGTTTCTGTATATTTTCACACTATAAATTTTGTATTGTGTTAAGATATGCTCTCGTATTGTTTTGAATAATGGCTTTCAGTTTGAAAATGTACTTTAAAATTAAGTAATCTCAGTAATGTTCACATTTCTGACAGGTATCAGGCTTTATTAATACACACAAAAGTAGGGTAATTTTAGGTTTTATTGACAGCTTAAAAAACAAGCATCTGGTTATGTAGGTTTGATCTCTAAAACATTTAAAGGGAAAATAAGAAATAATGTACACAAATTTGGTATTTTGGCATATGCCATTATTCATAACTAACTGGGAGACTTTCAGTTTGTAAGATGATTACTTTCAACATCTTGTACTCTCATCAACTGATCAGAGTTGCAAGTAGAGGCTGTTTTTGAAAATAAATGTAAATTCAACTTACTTTGCTTCTACTCTGATGGTGGTTCAGAAAGAAGAAAAACATGCGTTTTTGTTCTATACCCTTACTAGTTGTATGGCTATTAATGTGTGGGACTCTTCCATGGGACGCTGGCTGCTTTGCTCCACGTGTCTGAATTGCATGTGGACTGTATATACATTCATTGATTTGAAGAAGCATTTTGAGAGGGTTCTTTCATGTCACAAAAGAAAACCATTCCCACTTTTCTTAACAACTCTCAGTTCACAATAATATCCAACTGGCAGGATAGCCAATAAATGCTGCTACCTCGCCAAGCCATAATCATAGCGGTCAAATAACGTGACTGCATTTTTGACTTGGTATGTAGGCCTGTTGTTTGTGTTTGTGAAACAAACGGGCCCGATTAAACATCCAGCCAAGTTATGCATGTATTTCATACTGAAAAATTATTTCACAGTGCCGTCATTGACTTCTACAAAATGTTAACACAGAGCCCATATGCAAGTAGTGATGTGGTTGGGACTACAATTGACAGAGCAAGGAAATAAAGAATTCATGATGATTCCACTCTTATATCCTGCCCTGTTGTGCTCAGACAGTACAGCGCGAATGACAAAGGAACTATGCTGTGACTAACTCCCAGCTTTGTCTCCATTATTTTCTAACTGCAGCATACCTGTAAAGGCAGTAAATATGGAAGCACAGACAGGACATAAACCTGGAAAAGTAGGGATAATATTGGTAGGTTGGGGGAAGCAATTTAAAAATTTGATTGCAGAAGTGCAAAATGTTCAAGTATTCCTTACATACATTACTATAGTGATTTGTAACCAGGATGCCATGGCACCCTTGGGTGCCTTGAGATCCTTCCAAGGGTGCCACAGGATGCCACACAATGTTAGCACTGCTAGGTGTACAAACATGATTCACAAGCTAAATCCTTAGCATGCCTATACATGAGCAGAGAGCCTGCTCCAACTCACTGAAATTACAGCTCATGGTAGAGCCCCCCATGCAGCGTGGGGTAACGGGGATCACCCCGCAGCATGGCAGCAGCCGGTGAGTGGGAGCTCTTTTTTTCAAAGAGCCAGGAGCTGAGAGAGTTGGCAGGGCAGCCACTGAGAGTGGGTGGGGGATGGGGCCAATTTGGCTGCAGCCAAATCTCCGAATCAGGTTCAGCCGAATCGATTCGGGACGGTGATTTGAATCCCAAATCAGCTGACTCCGAAGTGAACACTAGCCACTTTGCACAGACCTAATGTATAAAAACTCAGAGTTTGCAAATATAGGACTCCATAGCGTTGAAAACATGCTGCCCTGTTGTAGCCTTTCTGAGTTCTTTGCAGTAGTTGAATTGCTCTAGTATTTTTCTGTTGTCAAAAAAAAAGAGTGAAAACTAAGAGTAGGCATTTTCCAAGGGGGCCCTCGGGTCTAAAGGAGTTACGAACCACTGCACTAGTAGCTTCTGAGCTGCTGCTGAATCCACACATTGTGGTGTCTTTTCCTATCTGTGCTTCCATATTCACTGCCTTTACAGGTATGCTGCAGCGACCATCTTCTTCCCCTTCCATAGGAATGGAGTGAGCTGGTGGTTACAAATATTGCATCTTCTTCAAATATTATATCTTTTGGAGGATATTGACTCAATTTGGATAAAATAGTCATCATCCCCCTCTCTCCTCCCCTCCCCTCCACCCCCCATTAATTTTTCAGGGTTGTATAGTGCATTTTATTTAAGTGATGGGCACCCAGTACATATGGTCTTAGCTTAACTAAATGCAATTGAGACAGGATCACTTAGATTTTTAGCACCAAATTCTGATCTTAGACATCTTACATCTCTCTAAATTGGCAATAATGTGTTAATACAGAGTTACTGATGTTACCTAGTATTTTACATTTGTGAAGCCCTGTAAAAAGTTAAGCCTCAGAATTAGCTAAACCTCAGGATACTTCATTGAGATACTGTAGGTCAGTATTTACTATCCCAGTTTCTCAGAAGAGGACACAAAGAATGCCTTGAGCAAAGCCATACATTATATCAATGGCAAGGCTGGGGTTAAAATGCAAGAAACTTTGATTCCTAAACTTTCTTTAGGTCACTGGACTGTTCTGTCACTGCTACCAGACTCCTGGCCAATATATTTCTCTGCCTGGATGCTGCTATTTTTCTCTCTCCTATATATAGATATCCAAGATATTCACACCCAGAGTGTTGAAAACAGAGGGTCTATATACAGTTATTCATACATCCCCTTCAGGGGAAAAACAGCATTGTGGTTCCTTATTTCACACACTAGCTGGAATAAGCCCTTCACGCCTCCACTGATATAGACAAAGAGCTGCCTCTGACGTCACCATAGATCTTATGCATGGCCATCAGCCATCGGACTTTGTTATCTAAATAATAAATCTAGCAGTCAGGGATAATGTGTTGCTCTGTCACATTTTGGGGGAAATCTGGATCCATAAACCAATGACCTGTTCCAGTGTGTCACTTATGGATATTTTTACCTTTGACACATCATGCGATGGATTAACTGAAGAATGCTGAGGCATAATCAATAGAAGGTGTAAATCTTAAGACTCGTAAACTCTGGTAGGTCAAGCAAGGACACTGGAATTCCTAGTTCTAATCCTCCCTTTGTCCTGCTCTGGCGCCTTCGGGCAAATTCCCACATCTGTGTGGTGATATGAGATAAGGAGGTTGTGATGGCTAATCAGTTAACTTTTAAAGTGCTACTCTAATCAGTTAATTAACTATTCTAATTAAATAATGTAATATAGAAATACATAAAAATAATATAACCTTTTCAAAATGCATACAGTTGAATGAAAATGGCTTCTTATGCGAAGGCCTTAGTGTTTTATAGAATGTGACATGTATTTCTGAGTAGGAAAAAGGATGTCACACTACCCCTTTTTTTTTTCTTTGACTGAGTTGCAACCTTGGCAGGGTATGTCCCTGCCACAAAGCCAGACTGAGATATGCTGTTAACTTCACAGAGAGCTGTGCTGCTGTCAGAGAATACTGAATGTCTGACAGCCAAATCCAGTGGAACACAATTAACCCAATAGGGAGTCCTATTGTACACCGATGATGCTTGTGACAAGGAAATCTCTGGAATGGAGCCAGCACATGTGACAACATGGTTCCCACAAGCCAGCTTTCATTAGAAAAATGAAGTCAATATATGTATGCCTAGTAAAATTGTCACGGGTTAACCAGCTTATGCACAAATGGAGATGCCCATCCAACAGCATAAGGATAAAAAACACTAACAAGATTGTACTTGCTCATCAAAAACATTACTCGGTCCAAGCAAGCAAGCATGAATACATTTTGCAAGTCAGGCAGATGACCAGCTTATGCATATATTAGAAATGACGTTAAACTCTATTTATAGGCAAACATACCTTGTCCCACATAAAGTTAATCTTGGTTTCTGATACGAAGTTCTGGCTATACCTAGTAAGTCCTGAAAAGAAATATATAGGGAAACTGTTCAGGATTGGAGAGAGAGATCAAGGCATATAGAAGATAACCACATGTAACTAGTGGCCATGCAGGTATAGATGAACTGAATATTCTCCTTATTTGTCCAAGTAACCACAAGCCCATAAAAACGTCCTTTTGAGGTGGGTGAGAGGAAGAACCAAGCAGGCAAAAAGTCACAACCTTCACATTTCCATCTTTGTTTCTACTAATCCACAAAATGTAACTCTGTTTCTCAGCCCTGGTTTTTAACACTGTTGATTATTGTAGCAACCTTACCATTGCTCTTGACAATTTTCTCTTTATTTTGTTTGAATAAACAGAGATTTTAAGGGATAATCTAGTTTTAAAAGGACAGTGGAGGTAGGGCCATTTATATTTGATTCAGAGCCTTATCGTATTTATGGTGCAGAATAAATGTGCACTAGGAAGCATTTTTGGCTTTGAAAAGCATTTACTTCAGACAATCAGAAGTATTGAGTCATTAATAATAAAACAACTGATTATTACCTACAGCAGCCAGTTAAGAGAAGATTATTGGTATTCTAAATTGACACCTATTACATACTAATTATTGAGGCTTTTATTAAACCTCAATAATCTGGCAAATGAATGACAAATGAATAACGGTGTTAAAAAATCAGACTCCCTGACATTTGACAAATTTTCTAACTGTCAGAACACTGGGTAGGTTTTTGGTCTTTTATCTTATCAAATGTTATGAATCTTTATTTTCAGAAAGCAGATGACAGAGAGAAACGTCAGGAAGCCCATCGGTTCCATTTTGATGCTATGTGACATGCCTCCATAGCAATGAAAAAGCTGCTATTCATTTGCTTAATCAAACTACTAAATTCTGGCTTGTTAAAAGAAGATGAGGAATTGAGGGATTGTGTGCTGTTTGTAAATGTTGCATTATTTGGTATTTATTTGGAAAGCATTAAAATCAGACTTGAATGTTTCACATGGCCCCTTGGTAAACAGTTTGTATATATTAACATTTGTTCTTTATTTAACAAAGTTGTAAATTTATTTTTCTTACCAAGGGATCATATAGCATGTATTCCAGTGTTTACATACTGCCACTTCTTCCAGTACAACATTTGATGGAAAGGGAGTCAGTCAGGTGTAAATAAATTTTAGTATCTCAATGAGCAAAATTCTTTAGTGCCACTTGAATTGGTTTTGCCATTTATACCTTCCCACAATGTAAATTACATTTCTTTGTAAATGAATCTTAAGCAGATTGTCTGATGACACGTTCTGCATTAGTTATTATGACTATATTCCAGAGGTGTTTGATCTAAAGTGTTTGGTATTTTTTTTCTTTGTTTTAATCCTTGTATGGAACAGTAACATGAAAATTCATATATTGGAAGATTAAAACAACTCTGCAAAGGCAGTCTCGCCAAATAACTAATTATTAGGTGTCTGCACTTAACATGTATTAATTCTATACATGAAAAATTAAACAAATTAAAAGTTTAGATAAAAACGTATCATAACCAGGAATGTCCATTTTTAAGAGCTACTTCCTAAAAAAGATCTGATCAACATTTTGCCTGGTTATTTATACTTATAATGGGACTGTATTTAAATTTAATTATGAAAACAAGTAACCAACAAGTCTATGAGTGGAGTTTGATTTCTTTCTGGAAGGGAGAGTGGGGGTGAAAGGAAAACTTTTTGTAAAAACTGAGATCAAACCCTATATCCTGCCCGTTTTCACAAGAAAAATCATTCATAATTAAGGGGTGAAACACCTTGTGATTCATATTATGTAAAATACTTACAAAGTCACCTTATTTCACTGTCCCCAAATTCCTTAAGACTATGATGATTATGTCTCCAGAGAAGCTCAATTTTGTATTTAAAATGTTGATAATCTTTCACCTTCCAAATTAGATTACAGCAATTGTAATACACACATTCTCTGAAAATAATCATGCTTTTCTTTTATATATTACAGCTGTTCCTTTATTTTAAGAATGATTTGCACTTACATGACTTATTGTGTATTTAAAAATGTTAATGTGCATTCCAAATAAATGTTGTTTATTAAATCAAAGCACATCTGTTGCTCAGATTTTATTGCTGGTGCTGTCTTTATCAGAGCGTTGTTTATCTGCAACTTGGTCTGGCTTCTGCCTCACAACTTGTTTGGGTCACCATTTAAACTTCTGATACTCCTATCACCCATTAACATTGAGCTGTTAATACAGGAACAGAAGAAGAAAGCAGAAACAAAGATAAACTGCTTTTACCCATAATTAGAACCGTATTACTCTGTCACACTTCGCACTTAACAATGAGCTGCTCATATAGCAGCAGCAAGAGGAGGGGAACCATCAGGGAAACAGTGCTGCCAAGCTTAGGAATTTTCACTGCTACCAGCGACTTCTATACAGAGCAATAACACATAGCTCACAGATACTGATCAGGCCCTGAAAAAGTAAACTTTGTGTTACCCCTGTGCCCCTGCCATTAACACTCACCCACCATATTTCCCTTCATTCAACAAAACATCAACAGTGGACCTTTCGAGCAAACTTTAACTTTTTGCATGAGTCCCTTTATAGCCTTACTATCCTTTTATTTCTACAACTCGAGAAACAGCCATGCAGCAAAGTTATGGGTTCTGATAAAGATTTACTCATCCAGCAGGATGTTCAGTGATAGAAACACAGAACTAAAAGGGCTTCATAATCATGAGACATCGAATCTACTCCCCAAGGTTCACAGCCAGTCATTTACCCAAAGAGTCATAAAAACTGATGGCTCCAAACTACAAGGCACAAAGCAAAAACACCAGGAACATGCTGCAAAACACAAGTAAAAAGCAGAAATAGCAGTGCCAGTGACCTTCAGTGCAATAGCAGAGTAATCGGTTACTGTGGGCGTGCCTACACAGCCATTAATATGCGGTGGTTACCATGCATTTAATTTAGTACTTGTATAATCAAGTACTAAATAAATGCGCAGTAACTGAAGTTACTACACAGTAGTGCTCCCAAACACCTTTTTAGTGACACTACTGTGCAATATTTAGCCTAATAATACTGCACAGTAGCATATTAGCACTGTTTGTGCCGTTACGCAGTCCTGTGCAGTATTATTAGCTACTGCGCAGTTACCATCTTGTGTAGACACGGCCTGTACGTTCCAAAACCACACCTCCTACTACACAGGAAGGACCTACAGTCCCTGCCAGGAGGTCCTTGAAAGATCAATTACGACACTGGAAAGGGGAGGGAGGTGCTAGTGGTTGGATGAATTTATTCCCCATTAAAGCTACCAGCCAGCCCAGGTTTGCCACTATAGCACCTAATGAAAAATGTATTACCTCACATTTCTGCCAAAATTATTAGTATATAAATAAATTCTTTCTGAAACTTAAATTGCCATCACTGGGCTTCTGAACTACCATCCCAATAAATACAACTTGCAAATCCCATGCCTCTTGCTGCTTTTGTTTCAAGATATTTTGAATGCTAAACAGTACAAAATTCCATTGTTTAAGGTTTTCTTTGAAACCGCACGAAGAAGCTTTTTTTTTTTTAAATAAAGATTAAAGTCTGCAATAAGTTCTGCTGTCACCACGTATAGAAGTGTACTTATAATTATGATGCATAATATATTGTCAATATTGCCTACAAACATTATACGCTTCTATTGTTAAAACTGCAGTAAGTGCAGTTTAGTTCTGTACTTGGACTTCCCATGCTTCAGGTGTCAAAAATAATTTTCAGCAGGTTTGCCACCAGTAACAGCATGCTCAAGGCTGCAACTGTAATTAGAAAGTGTGTTTCCAAGTGCTCTTCACAGTAATTGGGTGGTGAGAAGTTGTTCTAGCTATATAAACTTTCAGAACACATCCACAGTACGCAGCCATAGTGAATAATGCTATTGGGACGCTTCTTCAGTGTGAAATCTCACCTATGCAAAAATCTTGTCAACAAGACAAATGGCAGATGGTTGAAATATCAGTCATCATTGTTCTTATCTCCTATGAGACAAATCTTCAAATCTTAATCCTCCTCCCAGATTTGTCACTAATGCACCAAGAATCCTTCATCGAAAGCTGAAAAGTTAACTTACTTCCCCCAGATCAATAGACTGTATACTATGCAGTGTGTATCCCCTCTACACAAGTCATTTCTCCTTACAAAACGGTTGCAGATTTGCGACAATTAGGGCGTGGCTACACATGATGCTATGTTGCTGTAGTGACACGCTATGGCAATGTAGCATCCACAGATGTCTACATGTGACCAGCAGCTACATCGCTGAAGTGGCGCGCTCCCCCAGTATAGCACACTGCTTCAGCAAAGTAGATGCTAAAAATAACCACGTGTCGTGCGTACGGTATAGTATGGGCAGTTACTGTGCAGTAACAGTGTCACCATAGGGCAACTTGCAGACACGCCTTTAAATGCCAAGCACTTATTACAATCCACTGGACAATTCAGGACTTTAATTCTCCTTCACCATAAATGGAAGCTAGATGTATCTAAGGACGAAACTATAAGAGGTTCTCCTGTATTTGTCTACAATAATCACAGTCTAAATGTGAGGTGGAATATGTAGATGTCATGCTAGCTACAATGTCTGAGGTTCAAATAATAAAACAAGTATTGGAAATAAACTTTAAGAAAAATTAGGAATGTAAAATGTAAAATATTACAGTTTTTTCACCCAAACAACTGTAAGTCTATACCCTAAGCAAAATCAGCCCCCATTTTCCCTATTGGGCATGTTTATTTTTAGACTGAAGATTTCTAAGCAGGTTTTAAAGAAGCCTCCAGCTACAGATATCTTAAGCCAAGAAATGCTGCTGTATTGGCTCAATGATATATATCACTATATCAATGGTGTCCTCAATTATTTGCTATGGTTTTTTTTTCATTAGGGCAATTTATTTGGAGACAGTGCTGTACTTCATATCATTTGCAGGTGTCATTTTGCAAATATTAATCACAAATTCAGGGTTTGTGCCTGAATTCATAAATATGCTAAACATGATGCAACACAGCATATGATATTATCTACATTAACAATCCTTGTTCCTACATTTAAATTTCATGAACTGGGCCTAGGAGACTTTTAGATATGTTCTGCCTTGTGTCTAATGCACACATGTAATCACTAATTCACAAAATCTTACAGAGAAGGAAATGGTTTTCAGAATCGGAAAAGGTTGCATCTTTCTGTGAACTGCATTCAACCATGAAGAAGAAGGATCAGCTTGGCTCAACCAACATACAGCCCAGGAAGGGAATGGATTCTTGATTAAATAAACCTGTTAAAGCCTCAGTATTTGCCTGTTTAGGGGAACAACCAAGACTACATGTATTTGAAGTATTAACCTTGGAATGGAACTCTGTAATGAATAACTGAAAATGTGAACACTTATATTATGATAACACTTGGATAGACAGTGGGTAACTCATTGCTGTGGTCTTACTTGTCAGTGCGCTGATTCTCCGCCAGAAAACCATTGATTTGTATACAAAACATTGAGGCTAACTCATTCTCTGTTAGAGTGTAACTCCTCCTTTCCAAATGTACGCTCCTTCTAAATCGCAATGAAATTTGCTTTGGATAAGCAGTCAGCTTAAAAAGTGTCTTCCATAGCACCTCTGAAACTTACTGATACTTGCAAAGCACTGGATGCTCTTCAGCTTTCCTTTGCACAACAAGGCATAGAGAGTGAGCTGGGCAAAGCTTCAGTCACCAATTAGATTCAGTGGAGATTTGGCCCGTTTTGGTGGCCAAATCTCCAAATCAAATCAGGAGACCCTTTAATCTATCTGAATCAAATCAGAACACTTCAAATCAATTCGGAAAGATTTGACGATTCGGACATAGATGCAGCTTTAAATGTTTTTGCTACATACCTCAAGGAACCAGGTGACTCGTGAATGCTGGGATGCTGGGGCAGATGGAGTGTCCCACAGGAGTGTGGGGGCTTCCCAGCACACTTGGCAGCAGACCCAGAAGTGGACCAGAAGCACTTCCGGGTCCAGTGGGGTGTGCCCCGCGGCTCAGCAACTGGTGTCTCCTGGGTCTGGAGGGGCCCCAAGGGTCCCCCTGTGGCTGATCGCTGAGCCAGGAGATGCAGGTGGGCCCCCACTTGCTCGGCGCTGCACCCGGAAGTGGACTGGAAGTAATTCCAGTCGACTTCCGGGTCCGACACCGAGCACACGGGGGGCTTACCCCGCGTTCCTGTAGGACACTCCATCCAGCCCAACATCACAGCATTCACGAGCCATGCCTAGTACCTCGAGGTATGTAGAAAAAACATTTAAAGCTGTGTCTATGGCTAAATTGCTGATTCCCTGAATCAGCATCAAATCTTCAAATTCGGATTTGGCTGAATTGAATCGGGACAGTGATCCAAATCAACAAATTGAATCGCTGTCCTCTATTCAGGTTGAATCTGAATCAAATGCGGCCTATTTCAACACCCCTAATAGGCAGTCAACTGTTCCATTGTGCAGGATGATCTATTTTGGCGATTAGGACAGCTAAGAGTGCAAAGCAAAAATTTCTGACCTTTTTTACATCATCATTATTGTGTAATGTGTTTATATGTATAATCTTACAATTCCCACATAACAAACTAGGGTGCGTGTAATTTGCATTTGGGATCATAGGAATTGTCTTCATTATAAATATAATGTATTGTGTCTCAATATGGCATGCAAAATTAATCTCATGACAAGTTGAAAATGGATAACTATTGATAATTAGTCTCTCATGAATAATTAGTCATCATTACCAACTCCCTTGGAGTAATTAATTAACCAAATGTAACTCTTTTCCAACATTTGCAACCTGAACACTAACTATATCTCACCAGGATCTATCAAAGAATCCTCATTTTTAGTTTATCCAATAAACTAAACCTGGGGGGTCTTTCAGGGAAGGCTGGACAGGCATCTGGCTGGGGTCATCTGACCCCAGCTCTTTCCTGCCCAGGCAGGGGGTCGGACTCGATGATCTCCCAAGGTCCCTTCGGCCGCAGCATCTTTGAACCCTTGCCGGGCAGCGCCCTCCTCCCTGGGTCACTGCTTCCTTTTGCCCTCTCTCCTCTGGGCCCGGTGGATCCTGCACTGTCGGCTCCTCAGCTGGGCTGCAAGGGGCTTTCCCCGGCCACCAGCTGGGGGGACCGGTCCCGTGCGAAGCGGCGGGGGATGAACCCGTCCCCTCGGGCCGCCCGAGGTCGGCACCTCCCGGCCGGGCGAAGCTGTGCCCGGTCCCCAGGCGGGGCCCCGGCCCGGGCGCGTCGGCTGCAGCGCCGTGACGCCGGCGGGAGCGGGGAGGGGGCGGCGCCGGGGCGC
>NW_017728998.1:28329673-28330402 GCF_001723915.1 Gavialis gangeticus | reverse complement strand
GGCGGCGAGGCGGGACTCCCCCGCGGCAGGGCGTGCAGCCGGCGGCGCCGCCTCCCTTCGGGCGCCGGGGGCGAAGGCTGTTCCGCTCGGACGAGGGGCGGCGGGCGGTGAAGTGCGCGCCTCCGCGCCCTGCAGCTGCCCGGACGAACGAGGGAGTCTTTGTTAAATGATCAGGCTGCTCCGTTAGGAAACCTGCTCGTCCTTAGTGTCTGCTTCTCGCAGCGAAGCCGTGGAAAGCACAAGGCAGAGACTGCGGGGGAGACTCCCCTGTTCAGGGATGTCCTCCCCGGGTCTGAAAGTTGCAGAAAAGTCTATTTGAAACCCCCGATGCTCCCGCATCCGCAGGGCTGCATTTTCCTGCGCTACAGGCGGCTTTGGGAGATCAACGGGAAGTAAATATGTTTAGGTTGACCATTTTTACCTGAAAACATCTTTTCTTCTGACATGAATGATGGCATTAGTATCCTACCATTTCTAGATAGGAAATGCACACTCTGTCTAAAACCATTTTTTCTTTCTAGCTCCTTTTTTTTTTTTTAATACTCCCACATCCATAAAATCCAGTTGGCATATGTGCTTTTGAACTACTTCCTCTATATGCCAGCTTAATTGTGCTTGGTGAGAATAAATGTGCTTAAGGTGTTTCTGTTTGTAAACGCGTGGCTGTCTCCACGTTTTCTATAACCTCACTTTAGAGTCTCCAGTAGCTCAAGTTAAGATTTTTTTTAA
>NW_017728998.1:28305778-28324673 GCF_001723915.1 Gavialis gangeticus | reverse complement strand
CAGGACTTTCCGGAGCAGAGACCAGCCATGGCTCTGTGTTGCCAGCTTAATTGTGCTTGGTGAGAATAAATGTGCTTAAGGTGTTTCTGTTTGTAAACGCGTGGCTGTCTCCACGTTTTCTATAACCTCACTTTAGAGTCTCCAGTAGCTCAAGTTAAGATTTTTTTTAAAGGAGTCTCATGTACCTTTCATGTGTTGTCCAATTTGAACGTGCTTATTTAGCATATAAATTGCACAAAAACCAGAAATATCAGTGAGCGTTGAGAATCGTAAATACCACTTACCACGATTCCAGAAATAACCCATAATTACTTAATATCAAAGCTCTCTTTATCCTCTCCACTAGAAATCTCTATGGAGTCAGACTTTGTCAAATAATAAGTGATAAGGTTCCTATAAATAGGCACACCGTTTACATTTTAAAAATAAACTTTTGAATAGTTCTCCAGTTAGCATTCAATTTATGAAAGATTGCAAGCTCCTAAAATCCTTTCATAAGATATCCGCTTCCATTGGTGATGGCCTAAAGCAATGTCATAGGGTTTGCCATCTTAAAACCACAAAAAAACCACTATTACCTTGTATTTGAAATTGGTAAATTTGGCTTAAATACATCTGCCACCAGATTTTAGTACATTACTGTGGCAAATGATTCTCATTTCAATGACAGTGAGAATACTTATCACCTCTCAGAGTACACATGCATTTTACTGTCAGCTGTGAGGACATATTTTTGGATTATGCAGCCGAGGGCAGAATTGGGCCCATCATGTTCAGTTGGGGGGTAATCCGCTTTTAAATTGGAGTCTGGCTGCTCAGAGCTCCGGTAAGATCTCCTATTATCAGTAACAAAAAACCTGTTTGACTTCAATGAGTCCTAAATCTGATTTTATTGCCACTGCCATAATACTAAGTTAAACCTGTAAAGACTCACATTATGTATGCTAGGGCCATTGAGAATTGATTTGCTCCCGTTCAGCTCCCCCAAGTGACAGACAGTGACTGGGAGAGCAGGACAGTCGGAGGTTGCGACACCACTGCAGGCTTTGCTAAAGTGGAGCCCAGCCAATCTGACCCGCTTCCCTGGTGATGTGCATGCACCTCCGGGGAGCCTGGTTTACCAGAATTCTCAATGGGGTTTTTCTGAGAGTGCTGTACTTGCCCTCTTTCTTTCTTCCCCCTGCCCCCCCTTCCCCCAACATCTCAATGAAATCTTAAAAGCCATTTTGATTTATTGGCAGGCAGCACTTGGAATTAAAACATAGCTTGACAAATACAGGAAGCTCCATAACAACACACTACAGCTCTTTTGCATTTCTCAAGAGGGAAAAGTAGGCCTCGTCTTACTAAGTCCTGCTTCCTTCATGCTTTAGAACATGTAACTAAATATAGCCCTCTCCTCCACAGCATCTTGTCTTCACTGAAATGTAGCAGACTAAGGGTTGTTTTATTTCCTTGTCTCATACCTGGCACGCAAAAGTGAATTCTCCAGTACCAACACAAAAAAGGAAAAGTGGGCTGATATTAAATAAATTATAATTAAAGCCTGGAGTAGCGCTAAGATGATGCTGGCAATCTGAATGATGGATAAGTGGAAATGTTCTGGTCTGAGCCTTTACAAACAGCAGGGCCCAAATGAAATACTTCTATCCCTGGAAAGTCAGTAGCACTGGGAGTGTACAGAATTTATTTCCAGATCTGGCAAGTTGCAAGAATGTGGACCTTAAAATCACATGATGATGATTAACATACTGCCATTCTCCCCAGCCCCTTATTTGCATTTTGGCATGAGTTTTGACAGCTAATTTCTCACAAATAGGAAGCATTAGGGATTAAGGTTTTATTCCATTGGAAAGCTAGAAGCCTCTCTTGCCCATTGTGGAACAGCTTATAGTACACCCATGTAGCTGAAATCAAATAAAAAAAATCCAACTGTCTATATCTGTTGTCTGCTGTAATCCAAAGTAACTTCCTGTCTTTAGACAACTAAAGGAGAAAAAAACTTGAAGCCGGGAACTATAACCTCAGCAAATGCATTCAAACATGTTGAGCATCAAGCAGGAGAGAGTTGTGTAACTACACGCTTGTGCTCCTCCCCCCCCCCCAAACCCAAATAGCTTTGCTGTATACCAGTGGAAGCCAAACTTTTTTGGCAGGAATGCCACAAATTAGCCCCTCACCCCTCCCAAGTGCCACTCCAATCCCTTTCCCTTGCCTAATCTGCTGCTCAACTTTCCTCTCTCTGACCAAGTTGCTGCTCTGCTTCCTGCCCTGTTTTCCCTGCCTGATCTTCTGTTCCGCTTTCTGTCCCCTCCCCAGTCTGCCAGATGCCCCACACACAGGCTGCCCATGCCACTTGTGGCACTTATGCCACAGGTTGGCCATCCCTATTCTGTGCCATCTTGTGCTTGGTAGAGTGCATTTTGTTAACACAATTATGGACATAGAAAATGTAAATGTGTGTTACATTCCAAGCAGTTCAACTTCAAAAGAAAAAAAAAGTTTATACATTCCTAATTTTCCTAAAACAGGATATGTGACATTGGCACTTAAAAATTGTATGGGAAAACTAATATAAACACACTTCAATAGTGAACGTTCATTTGCACAATTGAAATGAGAGCAGAGAATGACATAGCATTAAGACTAAAGGAACTAGGGAAATACATAATCATAATGAAAAAGTTACAATTTACTTCATCTTTCTTCCCCCAAATGTATTTTGTGGGGAGAGACAAAAAATGCATATTAGCAGCTTTTATCTATCTGTAAATGGACCTAGCACAAATGCACAGTTCAAGTCAGTGATGAGCAGTCTGGTGTTGGGAGCAGTTTTTATTGCAAACTGTGTAATTGTGCCTGAAATTGCAGATGGTCCCAAACATTTCATTTACAAAATTATCCCATTTAGGAAAGTTACAAGTGCAGTGAAGGGATTTGGTCTTCTTGGACCAAAACATGCTGTTATGCATTTGTATTCCTGGTGTCTTGGAGCTTGTGATGATCAGAGCTTGTTGCTCCCCTGAAGCAGACTGGTTACACCAGTTTGCTTCTCTCTCCTGAAGTATCTATTAGGCTGCTTACATGCTGGGAGATGATCAGCTGCTTGCATTCCCAGATTGGGAACCCACCTCCAATAGCATCATTTCACCTTGTTGAAAAATTTCAACAGAAAACAGCAACTGATTTCCTGCACCATCCCCTCCCCCTGCTCCCCAGTGAACATGTTCCTCATTTATTTGACCACTCTTTGCCTCCCTCTATCTGATGTTTCTTATTGGGACCTGTATTAAGCATTTCTGCTCTGATGAATGGCAGGGAGGGGCTGTCAATGCTTTTAAAACTGCTTATCAGAAAAATTCCCTGCATGGCCCAAGAACCGGGGGAGGTTCAGGGAGGAAAAGTAAGGGACTAGGAAAAGCAATCATTTTGCTATTTTGACATAATTGTTCTCCTAAACAAGGTAAGAGGCAGGAATGTTTAACAAACAAATATATTCAGACAGAGTTTGTGGGAAATGTCTTTTCCCTTAAAAACATGCTGGGTATGTTGAGAGTAAAGAAACAGTTTCAACAAATGAACAGAAGGGGTCAGGAAATGTCTTTAAAATTTGTTACAGTCTGCTCTATTCTGAAATTCAAAATGTTGCTCTTCAGAAGTGTTCTCTTATGAGAGAACCAGCAATAAAGTCAACTCCGGCAGAGATGTACAGGCAATATAAGCAAAGGAGAGCAGATCAGTTCTGTCATCTTTCTTCTAATTCCATGGTATAATTTTAGCAAGGAGTTTCTAGGCACCCTTCACACCCCCTTCGCGTGGATGCAGCCTTCTCTGCAGCCTCTTGCCGCAGGCATCTTGAAGAGCCAGTAAACAAACGTGCATGGTGGAGGGAAAGCCCCTGCTTGGAAGCAGAACATTTTTCTTTTTTTCTTCCCCTGCAGAAGCTGTGCAGCTCTGCTTGTAGATGTACCCAAGGGTGGATTAAGAGCGAACGGGACCTAGATCAACTGAAACTGCCAGTTTTTTCCTAGAGAAAAGGGAGTCAGAAAATTTTGCCGACCCTGTTGAGAAAACCTGGAAATGACTCTCGAATGTGGATTAGTCTGCCTCTTCAGTCATGGAGTGATCTGCCACTGGCCTTAAGCAAAGGAGTGAGGGAGAACTATGTTTACTCCTTGAAACCAGCTAACCTGCTTTAACCACAGAAAACTGGTCTTCAGCTTGCCTGTTTGATATTCGTAGAGAGGAGTCATACTGGAAGCAATGATTCACAACATGACTGTGTCTGAATATATTCAAATATCCTGTTGGCACTTTACATGCCAGCAGAGATTTGGTGCTGGAAAGGTGCTATTGCTGATGAAGCACACTTCTGTTACAGAGCTCTTGTACAGCAAAATTTTAAAAGTGGTTGACAACCAGATTAGCACATTCTGGACAGGACTTGTTTATGAACCAGCTAAAAGCTGCCTTCCCCTAATCCACACTTGCTAAACTACTGCTACTGCATTCCATCATTCATTTGCCTGTCATATAGAGATGCATCTCTTAGAAAAATAACATCCATTGGGTAAATTCTAGCCAGACATCCATCCTGCTTGCCTTCTGCCTCCTTCTCATTCAGCCATCTGAAACATGCTGATGAGGTGGTCACAAAGAATTGGGAGAAATTCAAATCCTTTGTACCACAAAAGTCTGTATAATCAAAAGAGGAGCTCTTAAGCTGCTGTGTCTTCCTGCTGGCTAGTACAGTTAGGTGCCTGACAAAGCAGCCACAGTTGCAGACTGACGTTCCTTTGCACTACTAACACGTATCACTAAATGACAGCAACCAGCAGCAGTGGAACTCACTGTCCTGGACCTTCCAAATCACTTCTTTTATGAGCTATCCACAGCCTGACCCTGGAAACTTATGCACTGGCCACGTTCCCTGAAAGGAAGAGAGATGACCTCCCCAAAGCATCTCTTGTTCCCGCCTCACTTTTTATCTTGTCTGCTTAGATTGCCAGAACTAGTCTTTACTGGGTCATTTGTATAGGCCTAGCACCCTAGTTGACCCCAACCCAGACTTTGGATCTCTGTGAACTACTCTGAGACCCCAAACTCAAGTTATAGATAGGCCAGTACTATCACAGCTGAAATTAACATGAGTATATACAACAGATTGATTGGTACATGTACTCTGACTCTTAGTCTGTTATGATTAACTTGAGGTTTCACAATACAAGTTAGTAGCTAAAGTTAAGTACAGTAGATGCAAAAAGCATTCATTCCCAAGGGGGACTAGAGTTCGTACCTGACAGGGTTCCTTACCATTCATGACCTGTGTGTTGCCAATTTATTGTGTGCATTTGTGTGCCTGGTACTTCTATCAAGATGAGAGTGAATTAAGATGTACTTGGCATCTTATCCACAGGATCCTGACTATCATGTACGTAAGTGTCTAAGTATTTCTTCAAAAAGTAGAAAGAATTTTTTCCATGCTACTGCATTTACTCAAATATAAGACTAACCCTCCAACAATTAGATTTTATATATGGAAAGTATTAAACTGTGTTACAGTTTTCCAGGTATAGAATCCTAAATACAGTATAACCTCATGATCCGCATGCTTGGGACCAAGCACCTGCCAGATATCTGAAAATGCCGGATCTTTTAAATCCAAGGGGGGGTAGCAGCAGGTGGTCCTGGAGCAGCCACGGTGGTACAGGGTGGTTAATGGCAGCATCAGCCGCTGCATGCAAGCTTTCTCCTCTGCATCCGGGGAGCACTGGGGGGGAGGGGGTGTGGAGCGGCAGCCGGTCCCAGAGCAGCCACTCCAGTGCCAGATTTCTGAGAATGCCGGATTCATGAGGGTTTTACTGTGTTTCAGGGTTGTCTTGAATCCCTCCCCCCACCCCACTGCTACTGCAGGGAAAGTAGTGACAGGGGTGGGGGGCAGTCTAGTGGCTCCCTTACCCTCTGCACTGCCCACTTCTTCCCCTTGCAGCCTTCCTACCCGCACTCCCACCCCCAGCTCCCACACAGCTTCTGTTCCTCCCCCCGCTTCCCACAGTCTCTGCCTCTTTCCCCTCCGCCCCCTTGACTGTTAGACCCTGCTCAGGCTGCTCTGTCCAGAAGCACAGCACATGGAAACCTAGCCTTTGCCTGACTATGCAGCAGTGTGAGCACTGCTGATGGGCTGAGCAGAGTAAGGAGTCCGTGTACTCTGGGCCTGGGAGAGAGCCCGGTCTGAGCTGGAGCACATGGAAATTCTTCCCCTGCCTGGCCAACCAGCCACATGCCTGATAGTAAGAGGGAAGAGGTGGGTGGGGAGGGCAAAAGCTGCAGGGGAGCAGGAGGCTGCTGTGGGTCCAACTTTGGCCCCGACCTAGGTTAAGTGCAAGTGCCACGGCTGCAGCAACCACCTGCTCCCCCCTCTGCTTTGTAGGTGAATATAAGACAAGGGGCTTTTTTGTAGTTACTTGTAATTACAACTCTCTTTTTCAGTAAATTAATGGTATTTTATATTTTTCCTGTTTTAAAAAAATTTCTAGAACAGCTGTGAAATGCCAGCAACTAAACCATTTAATTCCCCCAAATAACGCACGTTTCATTGAATTTCAGATGATATATTTTGAAAACATAACATAGGCCTGCTAACAGGGCACATCTACATGTGATGCCATGTTGCCATAACAGCACGCTACAGTGATGTAGCATCTGCAGGGGTTTACATGTGGCCAGCAGCTACTTCACTGTACGTCATGCTCCCCTGTTATAGTGTGCTGCTACGGCAAAGTAACTGCTAAAAATAACCACGCACAGCGTGCACGGCGCAGTACGGGCCGTTACAGTGCCATGGTTTAGTACTCCTAAAGGGAAGTACAGGCAGTCCTCAGACTTACCACAATTGATTCCTGAAAACCACGTCTTAAGTCGAAACATAACTCAGAACCAATTTTCTCATAAGAAACAATGTTGTAAATGGGGGATTGGTTCCTGAAGCAAAGCCTGATACCCTATTTTCACCAAAAATACCCCAGAATTTTGTACTCGATCAATTATAGATGAGTAATATAGCTACATTAATATATTTATATCGTAAATAGCAATCATATTGATTTGGAAGGACTTCTTTGAGGTGATTTTGCTAGACTTTTTGAAGGGTTCTTGGCTGGAATCTTCTCAGGAGTCTTGGCTGCAAGTTTTTCTGGAGTCTTGTCTGCTTTCTTAAAGAAAGCGTCCAAGGAAGTTTGGACAGATGTTCTCCAGGGAGATAAGCGACATAGCAAACTTGTTCGCTTGTGTGGCGTTGCATCAGATCAAGTGTTGTAAGTTGAAACGGACATCATAAAGTTGAAACGGGGTGTCAATTTCTAGAGGTTGTAAGTGCGAAACGTTGTAAGTCGAGGACTGCCTGTACTAAATCACAGCGCAGTAATGATGTCACCATAGCGACACGTGTAGACGCACCCACTGAGTAGCAGTCATGGCGTGGAGTATAATATGTGGAACTTTCAAACCTGAAGACTATTAAAGCTTTTTGTGGACTCTATCGGCGGAATTGTTGTATGCAGGTATGGGGAAGGGAAGGTATTTATTTTGTTGTCTTTTTTTTTAATAAGGCAGAAACTCACAGATTCTCTCTTAAGCTTGATCTCCCCTTGAATGAGGAGTGGAGATGTGAAAGTTTGTGTAGAACATGCAAGCTCCACAATCATAGAACTCAGATCCACAAAGGCTGAATTAATCCCTAGTCTTTACCTTTGGCTGGTGCATTGACTTTGAGGCAGCTGGTTTCCTGCAGCTCCATCTGAGTTTTCCAAAACATGCAGCACAGAGATATAACAGGGCAGGCTGGCCTCTGGGGAAGCAACCACTTCTGGGTGCCTGTGGTGACGGTGCAGCCAGCCCGCAGCTGACTGGGAGTTTCTTTTGGCTTGTTTCTGGGGGTCCATGGGCACCCAGGGCTATTGTCCCAGTTGCTCCATGAATCTTACTGACCAAGTCTGCAGGGTCATGTGGAGAGCTTCCCACACCTCAGCCTCCTCCAGTACATATCCCACAACCCTTCCTCCCCCCGGAAATACCCCAAACCCTAAGAGCTGTGCCAGGCCTTTAGCTAAAAAAAATTTAACACAGATTACGATGGTCTTATTCTCCCATATGCCCTGCCCACATTCAGGTGGTATTTGTAGACACTTTTGTCTCCTCTGAGTGGTACCTCTGTGCTCCTAAACATTACACTGGGATATTTGAGGAGGATTAACTGCCTCAAGCAGCCTGACTTTTCTCTAGATCTCCTGATCCATGTCTCAAGTCTAACAAGATTATGTCAGAAGACAGTAGGCCTTCAGGACATATTTGTGTACTACATTTTCAGACTGTGTGCAAAAGCAAGAATGTTTTTGACACTAAGGATTCCTGTTTGAAATCTCTGGGGTTATACTTTTGAATCACGCTTAGGTGTTTGCACACCTAACAGTGCTAATATTGGATCGCAATCCACAGCACCCATACAAGGATCTCACAGAACCCCAGCTGAGAATCACTGCTGTTGAGAGTACAGCCACCCCAGCTGCAGATGTGTTTTCATGCAAGACTCCTTATCCCATTATTATTGCCCTGCTACCAGGAGCAAAGGGAACAGCAAAAGGATCTCTTTTCAACATTTAGAAGTAGGGCTGCTTCAGGTGAGATCTCCAAAGACTCTTGGAAGAGCATTAGAGAACTAGCCCACTGATAAGCAACCGACAAAAGGAAAAGGGGGAAGAAGACTAAAGAAGTGGAAAATGAGAAACAAGAAAGGGAGGGGGAGATGAAGTGAATGGGAGGAGGAATATAGCCCTACAGTAAAAGTAGACAAATATCTAAACCATTTATCTGCTGGAATTGCCTGCTTATCTGCTATTTGTCTGTGCTGTTCTGTAGGAATTGCAGGCTGTTCTGTTGCATTTATACACACACCACACACACCTCTCAACTATTTTTAGTATCAGCATGCATTTTAGTAAAAGCCAATCAGATTTTTGAAAATCCTCTAGAAGGTCTGTTTCTGTGGCTGCATCATTTCAAGAAGGGAAATCGCTGGATACTGTTACTGAAATATAGCATGGCTTTGTCTATATTTGAAAAGCTAGTGAGCAGTAACATTGGAATAAATATTGACACCTACTGAGTTGGGTTTTTTTAATTGGGAGGGGAAAAATATGTTAAAAAGATGACGGCCCTGGTAGGTATCGCTACTAAAAAAGGTGAACATATTGTCATTTGGAGGTGACTGGCTGTCTAAAATTGTTACCTGCATAAACAATCTCTGTATTTGTATAATTAAAAATGATCCATTCTGTTTAAGATCTTTCCAATTTTGTACTATAGAAAGCAGTACAAAGCTATGAAAGCTGGTGTAATTTGATTTCTTTGAGACTGCTTCATTGTTACAGAGCAGAGGTCAGACATGCTGCAGCATCTTAAAGAAGATGCAAACCCATGGCATAATGTATTGATACATTATTTACATGGAACTGTGCAACTGCACTCAATTCAGATATAAAAGCTACCTTAAGCTTCTTGCTCCACTTGCCAATGGAGCAGAGAATGGAGAAAAATCAAGATAATTTTACAGCAGTGATAAAGCTTCCTTATGGGAAAAACTGGTAACATAATGAACTTTTTCTTTATATCAACCATGGGAACAAAACATGCATTATGATTAGTTTCTCTATGAATATGCACACAGATCCTTGAATTTTGTAAGTTTAAAGAGATATTTAAAGAAGACCACAATCTTTAAAAAAAAAAATAAAAAAAAAAATGAATTCATAACAGTAAATGCCACTCCATCAACAATTGTAAACATTAAGATATTGATTGTATGTCAATATATGCTCTTGTTTTGGCAATGATTAACTAGTAGAACAGCATGGCTCTGGAGACTTATAAAGTCACTGGACCCTTTTTTCTCTCTGAGGTCTTCCCAAGCCCAGGGCAAGTTAGTAATAATCAAGGGGTTTTTACCTTCTGTAACAGATAGGATACCATCTGTTGGGAAAATCATATTTGCTATAGATTAGCATTAATGAAAATCTGCAATTATTATACGTGTGGGGATTTCAAGGCTCTTGCTGAGTCTGATCTATTGTCTGACGGTTAACCCAGGGAAAGCAGAGATGCCTCTAGGAGTGTTACCCTTGTTTGAAAGATCGGTAAGTCAGTTTGGAATACAAAGGCCATGCGCATTAATGAACCAGCTTAGTAAGATAGAAAACAATTGTCTGTGTGGAAAAGCAGGTAACTTTATGGAAGTTATGTCAATGTGGGCTGGAAATGGAAAGGGATAGTAGAGGTGCATATTGTGAAAACAACTGGAAGATTGTAGTGATGCTGTGGGGAGCATAGTATACAGTAAGGTGCTATGAAGACAAACTAGGATGCTTATATAGCTTGCGTGCCAGGCAATGCAAGCCCAATCCTGCCCACTTAGAAAGGCTCAAAGGCTGTAACTGGCAGCCTTGTAAAGCACTGCAGGGGGAATAAGAGAAGAGCTCCTGAACCTATAAGTGCTGACATGGAGAATGCCTGTTGAAATCCCTGCTTTACAACAGTGAACTGTGCCCTGCCAGGCTGAACTATAATCTGGCTTTGGAAAAGAGGCAGGATTCCCTCTCTGCCCCAGACACTTTTTAAAAGATGTTTTGTTTTAGCTAAGATTCTTGGGATTTGAAATGTGTTTGGGAGTATTCCTCCTGAGTCATCCTGATCCTCCAGCATCTGAGAGGCAACACTGTGTGGAGGACCGGAGCCTTAACCCCAGTCAGGCTTGCAGTGAAAAGTGGTGAAAACAATCGTTTTCTCCATGGGTGCTGTTAATGCTCAGGTTGCAGCTGAATGCACAGGAGAAGTTGAAGCCCGCAGATGAGCAATTTGAATGGCAAAGGCAGCATCATCCTCAAAAACAGTTATCAGGTCTATATAAAAATGTTCATTAGGCAGGTCATATTTAAAAAATGCTGACATTTGCAAGCATCTGCCATACTAGGAAGACAACTCAGTGGCATATAAGAGTGCTTTGGAATGGTGCACAGTGGTTGCCAGAATCCTGGTACTTGCACCTGCTCAAAACAGGCTCTCTACTGCTAGATCCTGCGTCATCTTATTCTGTACCATTACACAGATGGTTTAGACAGAAATTGCTGCCCTTGTGGCTGTATCATTGCAATAAGTCCTCCCAGGGTAGTCCCACAGTGCTCTTACAATCCCTTCAGTGACCAGATTGTGCAGCATACTCTGTAGTTTGAATTCCCTTTTGTGAGCTACTGCAATCTTGTAATTGTAGAAACACAGGACCTTTTCTTATATAAAGGTGCAATTCAACAATACGAAGGCTTTTCTTGTTTTGAGAAAATAATAATGATGTCATGCAAGGAAGATGCTATTTAATTTTATGAAATATCTGCAAATTTATAGAGCTTCCATTTAAAAAAAAAAAAAAAGTCAAGCCCTTTTTCTTGGTAATGGGTCACTGCTGTTATAACCACCTCCTTCAGCATCCTGTGACGCATGTATCCCCAATACACTGGTATTACAGTGGTTGGAGGGAAAAATAAGTGGACATGTTACACAAAATTACATTAACTAGGAGAGTAAGCATGTATATGCTCACTATTACAAATTTAAAATCATTCCACTGTAACTGTACAATTCTATAGTAAAACCCAGTGCACAATTGGATGACCTTATTCCAATTCCTAGAGGACTCGCCAATCTGCTACTAAAATTAATGTACTTATTAAACGTCTCAGTGGAGAGATGAGGTTTGAAATACGGAAGCTGTATTACCTTCTTGTTAGAGTTGATCTCTAGCTCAAGTACTGAAATACACTGGCAAGGCAGCAAAGGTAAGCAGTCCACCTAGCGGTGGACTGTGTACTTCAGGAAGCAATGGAGAACTTCAGTCATCAGGACTTTAATTCCAATAGTGCTTATAAACATTAAAGCGTCTTAAGAACTTAAATCATTTTAGTTTTAATTCTTGAGTATTTTTACTGTTGTGTTTTGGAGCCATGTGAGGAGCTTGCCTTGAACGAGGACTACAAGAAAGGGGCCTCTGGTTTTTGTTGTATTACTGATATTTTCTCTTCTGTTTCTTTCACCAGTGTTGTTAATAACAATGCTCGTTGTGGAAGGGATTGCCGTGGCACAGAAGACGCAAGGTACAATACCACTGGCATGCTGACTTTCTTTTAAAGAAAAGTAATAGTTTTGTCATTTAAAATAAGCTAAGCAAGATAAAAAACAGTTCTGCTAAAATATTCTACTTGCACTGGCAGCAGTTCAGTTATTAACATTTACCTTGGACTTTTCCCCCTATTTTTCCCTGATCTTGATCCAAATTAACAAAACTACCAGATTCAAGACAAGAAGTAAATGGCAACATAACAAAGCCTTTTTGCATTCCAGATTGGTTTGTCCCTTCTAGGTGGAACAAACCGCCGCGGAATCCTTTGTTTTCTCTATCTGACAGCATGCTTCTCCACATGCTTCCTATGTCTCTATTACAAAATTTTACCGGCTAATCTCCATTCAGGAGGTGGGGAAGGCAGCAAATGGTTTCAAAAGGGGAGAGAAGTAGATGACAACATTTCCTTTAATATTTTCTGCACAAGAACATTGTACGTGCTCAGAACCTAGAGCTCAAGGTTCTAGTGCATCTTGGGAGAAGCCACTAGAGACGCCCAGAAAACTTTTATCATCATGAAACTTCTCTCAAGGGCTAATTCTCCAGTCAGTAAGGTAAACTGCTTGTGTACGTTAAGAGTGTGAGACCAGGAATGATTTAATAAAAACCAATTTTTCTATGCCTGCCTTCCTTCCAAGCCTGCAAACCCCACAGAAGGATGTCTATTGTTTGGCATGTCAGAGATGGCACTATTCCCATTCCCCTTCTCCATATGTAGGGAAATGTGTGCCTGGAAGGCCCTTGCTCTATGGCATAGCTCCTGGCATCCTGATTCAGATTGGTCCCTCGTTTGTCATCTGAAATAAGCTCATGGCAGGGATACATTTTTCTAAATGTTGGTACAGTGTCTAACACAATGGGACCTTGATCTTAGTTGAGGCCCTGGGCAGTACAATATTCCTTCTACTAATTATTGTTATTTAGCTAATGAATATTACCAGGTTTAGTAATGACTATTGTAAAAAAAAAATCTAAAAATTCTAGTACAAGAATTCTCATCCTTTTTTACTCCATGGCCTGTCTCCAGCCCCTGTACACCTCCCTTCCCACCACTTACTGACCACGTCCCATTCTGCTCATCCTTCCAGAGCACAGCTGTTTATTAACCCCTTACATTCCTTTCTCTGTATTCAAACACTTCTTATTTTCTTCCTCAGTGCAGGACCTCTGTAGGCCTGAAACTGCACCTTTTTTAGTATTACTGGGTTTCTTAAGAGTTGGCAGTGCCCAAAGACCCATTCTTTATTCAACTTTCTTCCCACATTTTGCTCAGATCCTTTTCCTTCTTTTATGTACTTAGGCCATTGCTTTTTCAAAATTTTAATCCATTATTTTAGCTAGACTTAGGTTGCAATGAACCTCAAAGATCAACCAATTCACCTAATGTGTATGGATGCAGGCTTTGCTGTTCCTAAACCATCCCAGACAGGTGCCAATCCAGCCTCTTCCTGGAAAACCTCCAGCTGAAATAGATTCCACAACTTCCCAAGGCAACTTGTTCCATTGTCCTACTGATCTTATGTTTTAACAGTTTTTCTTTGAGACTGGGTCAAATAACAATATGAAATTAACATTACTCTGCCTATCATCTGAATAACATAATAATTATTTTGACTGGTTGTTAATTTCTATATCCCTGACACCATGGTAAGGCACCCACTTTACATCCAGTTCAGAGTCCTTATCTGACTGGGAAACTTGAACGGGCTCAATTAGATTGTAATCTTTAATTCAGGTTCCCTGGATACTACCCACGGGGGCTCCGCAGAATTTCACTGGGTGTTTCGTTTTGATGCTGTTTCAACTTGTTTCGAGCTCAAAACAGCAAAATCAAAACGAAAGGCTTCAAAACAGCCTCAGAACTAAATGAGGGCACTCGAAACGTTTCAAAACATTTTGAGGTTCTAAGCTGGGCTTGCTTGCAGCTAAACAGAAACTAAAGAGGGGGAAGAGGGGGGGAAAGGACTGCTCTGATATTGACTGTGTAGCTGGCCAGTGACTGTGATCCTTTGCTGAGGTCCCTTCCCATCCCAGTACTCTCGGGGAGGGACGGAAAAACAGCTGCACCTTAACGCACACAGTCACATGTCACAAGTTTTGCTGGTCAGAAGCTTGAGGTGCAGTTTCCCAGAAACCCCTGCACCCATCTCCTTGAAACCTGGCAGGCTTGATGGTCTCAGAAGAGGCTACCGTCCCTGCAAGTTTCATTGGAATCAGGCAAAGAATGAAAAAGCTATAGGCAGTTTTGTGCTTCCCCATTATAGTCTATGGACGAAATGTCGAAACAGCAAAACAGCTTTGACGAAACAAAATGGAACAGTGCTTTCAAAACTAAATGAAACTCTAACTGAAACGCTGTCCTGTTGAAATGGTGAAACAGAAGTCAAAATGAAACGGAGCTATTTCTCACAGCCCTACTACCTACCCTAAACTGTCACTGAAGACCTGATACTCCAAAACAGTGGTCTTTTCAGGATGTATTACACCAAGAACAGTGTCTGAAAAGGAAGCAATGGATGCTTGTTTGCAAAGTCACTTTTTTGTACTGGGGTCAGAATCTTGGTGTTTTGTTTTATTTTAAGGTGGACAAAATATTGGAGTAAATCACATTCCGCCCACCCAATGTGATAACTGGGTTAGGACAAGTAATGGAGGACATTTTGCTTCCCCAAATTATCCTGACATATATCCGCCAAACCAGGAGTGTATCTACATTTTAGAAGGTATTGCACTCTTTCTCTTTCATTGTGTTGATTTCTTGGTGTTGAATGTGATTAAAGTTGAACTGCTAAAAATATATATGTTTTGTTACAGTGAGTAAAGTCCCTTGTGGCTGTACTAGTCTTACTTCAATTCACTTTAGTCTGGGCAAGGAAAGCACTCAAACTTCTAGATGCAGCACCCACAATTTTATGTCTAAACAAGCTGTATGAGATAAAAAAAACTCCTAGAACAAGGAACATTAAACCACTGAACAGTAGTTGCATAAAGCCAGTTCATGAAAGTGAGTGCCAAGGCCACACCTGTATATTGACACACACCTACACTAGGCCTTAGGGCCTGATCCAGTCCATGGGAGTCTGATTCCTGTGGACTTTGGATCAAACTTCTTAGAATATTTGAATGATAAATGTATACATGCATGATAGGTGTGTACTGAATCTTTGAAAGAGCTTAAACAGTACATACAATTATAAGGCTTTTGAGAGGCATATTCAGCTGCATGCATATGAAGAAATTTGGATTCCATTAAAAAAAAAAAATTAGATTTTATCTAGAAAACATAAAATGACTCACAGCCAGTCCCAGTCTCCTTCCCCCGCCTCTTCTGTCTTCTCCCTCAACTCTCTTCTCCTCTGCTTTTGGACTTCTCCTCCCTGACTTGTCTGTGGTATCCCCAAGTAGTTTGAGGTATTGATTTGATTTTTACAGTTTAATAAGCAGTACTTATAATGTTATTGAAAATCCAGAGATTTCTGGATAAAGGATCTTACTTCCCTGCTCAGAGTCGTACCAAATGCCAAACTTGGGGTCAGGAAAGACTTTTTCCCCAGTTTAGATTGACAGGAGCCATGGGAGAGATGGGGAGCGGAGGTTGTTTTCCTCTGTAGCAACTTCTGAGTATCTTCTAACAAACTACTTCCCCATCCTTTCAGTAGCAGGTCATTGTCAGTGCCCTTGTCTCTCCTGCTTTTCTACCTGGCATATTATAGGTTGCTCTCAAGTGTTTTGGGTATTGTGTCTTGTAGCTCATTGTGTGGGTTTGAAATGATGAATATGGGGATTTCTTGGATTGATGATTGCCTGCTGACCGAGGGAACAGGACTTGGAGGTCCAAGACCCCACTTCCAGGCTTATGCTCCTAGAATAAAAATGGTTTTTGCATGCAGTGCTATGATCTGTCTGGGATTGACAAGCTCTACCCTTCTGGAGAGCTCAAGCCACCTGTGCTTACCTCTGCTGCAAAGATGTGCCCCCCCTGTGCCAGGGTAAAGCACAGATGCAAGAAATCAGAAGGGAGGGCTATGGAGGAAACGGTCACTTCAGTGCAGATCCATGCCACCCCATACTGGCTTGGACCTTCCCAGGCTTGAAGCAACCTTTTCATGGCCCAGATCTGGCTGTAGGTTGCCACCCCCTGCTCTATGATGCACAGTAATTTTGACTATAATTTTCATGTTTTGGTCTTTTGAATTGGGATATTTGATGAAAAGTAGAAAATAATAAAGCCATAATTTAAAAACCTGATTAAACAATGACTTCCATATGGTTGTGTCACTCTGATTTATAGAGCATGTCTAAGTTACTGCAGCAGGCTTAAAATATATTATTTTAAGAAGTGCGAAGTGCCTCTGGCTTTTACCTTGCTACTTCGGGGGTTTGTCTCTTCATTATTTCACTTCCCACTATCTGCTTTATAGATCTTCAATTAATGTTGTGCTGACATTTTTGTGTTGTAGCTGCTCCACGCCAAAGAATTGAGTTGACCTTTGATGAACCTTATTATATAGAACCCTCGTTTGAATGTCGATTTGATCACCTGGAGGTTCGAGATGGACCTTTTGGTTTCTCCCCCCTCATCGATCGATATTGTGGTCTGAAAAGTCCTGCACTAATTAGATCAACAGGGAGGTTTATGTGGATCAAGTTTACTTCAGATGAGGAACTAGAAGGAAAGGGATTTCAAGCAAAATACTCCTTTATTCCAGGTGAAAACCTAAGTATCGTCTTACTTGGTCTAACTGAAATTCTGACAGAAATAATGACAAATTAATAGTGCAACCTACAGCATCTAAGTTTAATATGATCACTTTGCAATCAATTAGGACACAGCCCTGCAAGAAGCTGAAAAACTTGTGAGACAGAAGGCAAGGCAAATATGCACCTTATAGACTAACTGAGAAGCAGAGATGCATAATCTTCTTTGAGCAAGAGCTCACCTCTTCAGATGCATCTCTGATCATCCTCTCTGATTCAAGCCTTCTGCCTCACTTAAAACTAAACACCTTCAACTGCTGTTAGGGCACAATGCCATCTTCTCCCATTGTTATTGTAGATTGGCCTAATGAGTTCAGTCTAGAGCTATGTTTTACTGTTAGTGAAGATATATGAACAAGATCTGCCAATTTGGAGGTATAAAAATAACTCAGCCCTGTTTTAACAGAATAGTTTCCTTTTTTTGTTACCATTCAGGCAACTAAATAGTAGGGCTGTTGTACAGAGCTTCGGTAGCCAATTCAATTCAGAGGAGATTTGGCCCGATTCAGCGGCCGAATCTCTAAATCCAAATCGAATGGGGAGACCAGTTAAAAGCTCTGAATCAAACTGGAAGCATCTGAATTGATTTGGAAAAGATTCGGCCTGAATCAAATCAGGACAGTGATTCGAATCACCAAATCAAATCGCTGTCCCTCTGAATTGGCCAAATCCAAAGTGAGTACTTTTCACTTCGCACAGGCCTACTAAATAGTTGATGAAATACAGGTCCTTAAGTTTTTGGTGAAGAAGGGTCGGTGGATGTCTCATATCAAAGGTTTAGGGGACTTCTCCCATGGTTGTTATAGAAACAGTGCAGCTCCAATAGTGCTGATAAGTTAATGTAGATTAGCCAGTTTTTTTTCCCCCAAAAGCCTGTCATCTGGATCTGCATGATATGATTGCAAAAACCTAAGTAAGTCTAATCAAGTACTCCAACCTAGAGGTAGCCAGAATCTGGTTCTAAATGTATTAAGTAGGAAATAGTCTCAGACCTTCAATGCTGGAGGAAATGGCTTAATGGTCTCAGTATCGGGGGGGGTTGTCATTAGGCTCCCCTGAACTACATTTTAAATGCTCCCCTGAATTACATTTTTAAAAGTGTTGACTCGGCCTTTGTCCTGCTGAGACCAACTGAGTCTTGTGCAGTTTACACGATAGGAATGAAGGGAGGGAAAGCCTTTTGGCTGCAAGCTTTAAAGGAAAAAGAAAAAGCAACCCACCTGCATATATTCCTCAAGCTCTTTGTAAGGGAGAGGATTTGACCCTGTGTCCTTGTGCAGCATGTTCAGTACCAGATGGCTACATTTCATAGATACTATACATATGTATCAGCACTTTAGGATCATGGGGCAAAAGGCAATAGTCAACTATAATTACTACTACTATTACTACAACTATAATTACTACTGCACATGTATACATGGGTGTAACTGCTTTATGTCCCTCTTTTCTAGATATACTCTCTAGCTCCAGAAGTGTATGGAAATACTACACATTTATTATATATCACCACAGAGTGCTAACAGAGCCATGTTTGCACCTTGCTAGTGAGTTAGTCCCACAAGCTGTTCTGATTAGCACAGATCACTGACCTTCTGAGAATAATATGAAATGTGCTAAAATGTTACCCTAGGGTACTTTATATAGAAGTATTTTGCTAAGCCTGTCTCCAAAGTAGTTTAATTAATGCTTAGTTCTTGCAAGACTGGAGTTTGTATGGGAGATGATTTAATATCTATATTTTTTTTCAAGGTGGACTTGAGCAGCTGTGAAAGAGCAGCTATAGATATGAATGAAAGCAAAATATTTGCCTAAGGTGTGTTTAAAATACTTTTGCAGGACTAGTGAAAATGAGAAAAACATGAGAAACTCTTAAAACCCTAAACTATTAAACCTCAAGGAAAAGGAGAACCAGAA
>NW_017728998.1:28294947-28300778 GCF_001723915.1 Gavialis gangeticus | reverse complement strand
AAATACTTTTGCAGGACTAGTGAAAATGAGAAAAACATGAGAAACTCTTAAAACCCTAAACTATTAAACCTCAAGGAAAAGGAGAGCCAGAAAGAGGCTGAAATCTGTCTTCCAGAAATTGCCATGCAGCAACCATAGAGTTGACAAAATAAAGCTAAAATAAGGAGAATTAAGGATGGAATGTTCTGAACCGTACTGAGTACTTAAGTCAGCTTGTTTTTTTTGGTGTCACAGCAAATCCCTTCTATAGAAGAATATTAAAAGAGCCCACAGAAAAAGGCAAACTCTGGTGTTTGTGGTCAGTAAGATCAGGCTTTGGTACAAAATGGGCATGTAGCCACAGATTGTACAGATTGGAATGTCTGTCTGAGCAGCATTTATTTACGTATTTGGTGAAGCTGCTAGCATAGCATCATAGTGACCTGCAAAAATATAGCATTTTGCCTGGAAAAGACATGGACATGTACCTTACAAAGTTCACCTGTTAGGCTCTGATCTGCCTTTGAAATGATAAGTGTTGGACCCATGCTCATTTTGGGCCAGACTGTGGTTCCACTGAAGTCCACAACCAGCACGGAGGTGTTTCTATCACTCGCTCGTTAGCAGGACCACATTCAGACATGCATACGCATGATAAGATTAGAGAAAATTAGGGCTGCATTCTGTTCTTACAGGCATATCTGTGGCCGACGCTAGTGGGAGGCGCATGCGTATCAAAGGCAACATGTGGTCCTTGGTGCTTTCTTGGCTTTTGTGATCCATTCCTGAGTACTTTAGCTATTTCAAATTCCTGTTGCATTGTTAAATCGGAACAGTTAGGAATGTTTTCCTGCAACGGGTCAGAATGACAGGCCTGTGTTAGGACCTAGTTTCTGCTTTTCCCTGCCACATGGCCACAGTGTGGCATGATGCAGGTGAAGCTCCCCATCTCCAAAGCCCTCCAGCTCTGCAGGCCAGATATGAAGGCTCCATAAGGCATTGGTTGCCACACCCTGGGATCCCATTGCACTTGTAAGCTTCTTCCAATTTAAATTGTATATAGTTAGCCATCCAGCCTTTGATCTTGAAATCTAACATACATAGACAACACCTTTCCAAAGCCCTGCAAGTTTTAGTGCAAAACAACACAGGTGCACAAATTCACCCGTGATTTTAGATCAGATTGCAAAATAACATGGGGATAAAAAAACTGAGAACATTGTGTCTAGATTATAACTTTGAAATGACTCAAACGGTACAAGCACCAGGGATTTATTTTTTTTTTTTCCCCCATTACAGATCCAGACTTCACTTACCTAGGAGGTATTTTAAATCCCATTCCAGGTGTAGTATTACAGTTCCAATTTCTTTGTACATGAAATTCTGAATCGGTCTTGCATTGCATTTGACAGCAAGTTGTATATTCTCTATAGACTGCCAATTCGAGCTCTCAGGAGCTGATGGAATAGTACGTTCCAGTCAAGTAGAACAAGAAGAAAAAACAAAACCTGGCCAAGCAGTTGACTGCATATGGACAATTAAGGCTACTCCGAATGCTAAGGTAGGTCCATTTGTATCATTCAGCATATAATGGGCTTCCAGCTCATTAGTAATAGGAAATGGTCATTAGCAATGATTTACATAATGCCTCTTTTCATTGAAATAAATTAGCTATTGGTAGCTGAGGAAATCAAGATAGATGCTTATTTCTAAAATTAAATTTAACTGCAGATTCAGAACAACACAGCTACCTTTCTGTGACCTGAAAATTGGTATGTTTAGTCACTTGAAAACTTTATGGGCCAAATATTTAAAGGGAATTCAGCTTGGTCTCAGATTTCATAGGCAAAACACAGGAAACATTACCAGCTTTAGAATGTCTATTATCTGATTTATGGGCAAAGTCTGATTGTTAGCTGGCTAAATATTGACATCTACCTCTTTATAAAACAATACTGAGTTCAGTTCTACTTGCCTTGAAAACAGCTGGAGTTTTCCTCTTGGATTCAGAGAAAGGAGCATCAGAGAAAGGAGCATCAGGCCCTGTTAATCAGCCATCAATACAATAGCATATTCTGCTGTCTGAACTGGGTCCTATTCATAGCATACAGCTGGGTCCTATTCATAGCATACTCATTTATTAGATTACTGCTTATGCTTATGTTAGTGACGTATATGTCTACTGCATACTCTAGTGGTGTCACCTGCCATCTATGTGTCTGTGGATCCCGCCCTCTGCCTGCCCACTAGTTATGTGAAACCAAATTATTTTAAGTAGTGGCATCCACTGGGGCCACCTGCTGTCCCATGCTCCCAGGTGAGGCGCCAAGTGACTTCCCTCTCACCACTCAAGACAGCGAAATGGATTCCTGGAAGATCTCCTGCTCACTGCAGAGACTCTTATAAAAATGGACTGGTTCCCAGTAAAAACGGACACAGCTGCATTTTTAGTGAAGAGTTTTGTGCAGGTTCTCTTTTGCTAGAACTTGCAAATCAAGGGACACTTGGTTCAAGCCACATCTCCCGAACAAGCCGCTTTGAATACAGATGTGACTGTCACTACCAGACAGTGCCAGGGAAATTAGTTGATGAGGGAGTGCTGCCAGGTATACATCAAACCTTGAAATCAGGTGATGAAAGAAGGCAAAGAGAATGGTGACTAAGCCAGAACCAGCTACTTAAAACTGACCACCTCATCAATAAAGTCACTGGCATAGGCAGCACTGACATCAGTAACCTTGGCACCAACTATGGCATGTGCATTAGTCATGCCTGCAAAGTACCCACACACAAAGGGAATGAAGAGTCACAAGCAAGATGGGGACTAAACTTGGAACAAATGGCTTCAAAGCTGAAAAGCCCATAAAGACATGAAATAAAATTCTTCCAAGGACAGAGATTCTAATTTCTTAATCACAGCTGTGGCAACTTGGGTGCTGAGTATCTCAGTCTCCATCTCTGAGCCCAGCAGTTGCTAAGATATATAAAAAATATTTCTGAGCCCAGCAGTTGCTAAGATATATACAAAAGAAAGCTACCTCATCTTCAGAGAAGTTCCCAGAGCTAAAGAAGGAATCAAGGCTGGAAGTAGCGTTGGGGTCATATCACCACACAGCATTTCCACTGAAAGAGGAAATCACTGATGTATCCTCTGTGCCTGTCTGTCTTCTCTACTCTCAAAGAAGAACCCCAAGTGGGGTTATGTGAAGCCCAGTTTAGAGTCCTACCCAACAGAGGGGACACAGCCTAGCCAACTGTAACCATATTAGTGATTGTTTGATATACTGCCTTGGCCATGCTGGCTTTACTGGGGCCATCAAACCTCCACTTGCCAGACTTCAAATAAGTATTTTAATACACTTTATAACATGGCTGGAAGAAACATCTATACTCAAGTCACTCTTGACATGAGCTTATCTTTCTAAATTATTGAGAGTTTTTACATATATGGAACTTCATTTGAAAATGCAAGTTATGAAAATAAAACTAGTTAGGCCTGCTATGGTACAGGTTCATGTATGGTGTCTTTTTGTGAATTTTTTTTTAAGCCTGATATTTTAAATTTTATCCGTTTGATTTTGCAGCAAAATAGCCATAGGAATTTTTTTTAACAAAATATCTTTAGCATCATTGAAATTTTAACAGCAGCCTTCAAAGATTCCGAATCTTGCTGGAATATGCTAAATCAGTATACTCAAAGGAGGAAGTCCCTAATACTATCTTCTCTTCCACCTCCCTGGGCAGCTAAAGTCTTGCAAATTCAATTTGCCTGGCACAGAGGCTTGATGCATCTTTCTCAAACCATTTTTGCAAAACTGCCCTTGATTTCTACACAGAGCACAGATCCAACTGCTCAGTTAAGAGTACTGATGTTTTAGCTTCCACTGTCATTCCACAGCAGGAATAAAATGTCAATTAACGAACACTTGCCAGAGAATTGCACATTTGAGGCCAAATGCTAGCACCTGCAGCTCCCACTAATTTCAATGGGAAGTCAAAGGAAGTTACAGGTTCTTAGCCCTCTTAGAAATTGTGCTCTGGATTAGGACAATGGGACCTGAAAACAAACGTACATTCACCAAGATTTTTCTCTAGAATTTGCAATACTGAGCAGTGAGCAGAGTTCAGCAAATTACAATCAAAAAGCTTCTGATAGAAGTAATGCTTAAAGATAAGGCAGGAAAAAGAATATGGGACAGACCGTACCTTTCCATAGCACTTAAAGGATGAAAAGAAGTATGGTACCAGCAACCTGTGCAAAACATTAGCTCGTAGAATATTGTAAGAGGATGCAGCTGCTCGGGGGGCAGTGTACCAGAATGGTAATCTTGACCTGTAATTTACACCAGGCATCCCCTCTTCCCTGCCTTCAGTGGGCCAATTTGTGTAGAAGGCTTCCTCCTTTCTGAATGTCTGAGTGAAGACTGCATCCTGGCCACATGTACTTTGACTCTGATGACAGGGTTTAGTAGATATATATAATTGCTTGATTGTTTGCATTGTTTCTTTTCTGTTATCATTGTGTATTAATAAATTTGCCTATTATTGAAAAGATGGTGGTTGGTCTGAGGGTGGGTCCCCCACCCAGACCAAGATGTCTGGGTCCTAAATCCAGAGCCAGCAAGGGGGATGCAGATGGTATGGTACATCATCATCACACATTTTTCTCCAGATAAAAAGGAACTAGAAGCTTTACTAATATGCTAGAAGCATATTAGTATATATGTATTATATTATTCAATTTAAGATCAAAGCAAAATAAAACTATTGAAATGTGCATTCATTTGCTGTTTCATATGTTATGTGTAAAATGCATTAAACTAAGCTAAAATTAAATCAAAAGATGTTGTCTCTTTAGTCCTGTTGTCATTAGAACTAAATATATCTCTCTCTCAGATTGATAAAACATCTTGACAATGCAAGCAGTGCTTCACGGAAAATTATTTCCACACCTGAGTTGATTTTCACCTGAAATAATGTCTTTAGCTAGAATTAAGAGAGCCTGTAGGGCTGTGAAATAGGAGCCTACATTAAGAAGAGCAGCTAACAGAAAGGATAGCTTGATTAGTGTAATATCAAGACCATTAAAAGAAGAGAGAGGGTCATTAACACCAATGGAATGAAGAGTTTAGAAAGAATCAGGTAAAATATAATGAGCCTTGAAGTCAATTGACTCCTTCATTCCTGCATAAATAGAAATCCTGGTGCCACTGTCAGGCAGTTTTAAACTTTGAGTAGACCAGAAATCAAAGGTGGGGTGCAACTGCACCCCTTTGGGGTTGCAGGAACAGCCAACCATGTACTGCATTTTTTATAAGCCTTGTTTGCTCCTTTTTCCGAGTGGATATTTCAAAGAGAAGCTGAAAAGTCCTTGATACTCATTTGGACCAAATACGAGGGAAGAAAGGAGGAGATCCCTCTGTCTCTCTCATCAATGGGGGTTTTACCATACTCAAGAAGAACCTCTAGCATTTCTTTTTACTTTATCAAATGCTGAAATAAATAATGATTCAATACCAATGCATTCAAGGCCCACCTGGATGTGATCTTATTGTCACAAACTGAAGAGACACAAGGAACTGATTTCTCTTCCATGTCATAATAATGGAGAAATTAGTAGGTAATCCTCCAAGTTGAAAGGTGTTTTCAAAAGCGTGTGTGTGTTTTAGGAACACCAGTTACATGCATACCTTTGAAATCTCATCACTAAAATTAGTCACTGACATCACATGTGGAAATGAAAAAGACGTAGAAATTTGATCTTTTGTGCTTAGTCATATCAAATGATTTTAATAGAAACACAAGAAGTGCTGTAATCTAATAACCTGTGTCTAATAACCTGTAGCCAGTAC
>NW_017728998.1:28274645-28284793 GCF_001723915.1 Gavialis gangeticus | reverse complement strand
ACAATTCTTCCTAACCCACCTCTCATCACTGGGTTGGCTCATGCCCAGAAATCTCCTTAATTGTTTCCTTTAATCCTTGGAAGTCCAACAAACCTAGATTTTCTCCCAAAATTTCTGCCTCAGAGCAATAACTCACATTTTTGGTATTTCTTCAGGTTTTACCTTTGTCATCCTAATTTTCTTGCTACATGTGGGATTTCTTTCTCTTGTCTTTGCTTTGGTTAGGTTTTCAGTTTCTGAAGGATACCCACTTGTACATGTCTTTAAATCTCACCACTTATCACATACTTATTTCTTGCTTTTCTGCTTTTGCTCCTTGTTCAGGTTGCTGGCATCCTCTAACTCTGTGGTTCATTAAGCAGCCTCCATGCTGAGTCTAAAGGTGTTAATTCCCTTGTTTTTTACTTTAAGACCTTTCTCAATAGATTCCTTTGATCATTTTTAAATATTCTTCTTCCTAAGGCTTAAAAATTTGTACAAGAAAGCTCTTCCCCCAACTTCTAAAAATAGGTTTGTGATTGCACATATCCATAGTGTTCCTCATTCTTGGGTTTTACTGATTTTTTTTTTTTTTTTTTTAATTGATAAATTCCCTGATTTTTATTTTTTATTTTTCACGTCATTTGGTTTTTACTGATTTACACCCATTTTTCAATTCAAATCCCTGTTAACTGGCATAAGTAGGGAATGCCCCATTCCTGACTCATGCCAGTTAACAGAGATTTGAACGGAAAAACTGGTGGTGCCGGTAAGCTAAAAGTGCCACTGTGCTGGTTAGCTGAGGCACAGGTGTCTGGCTGGACGCGGGGTGGTGGTGGTGGTGGCTGCATGTGGAGTGGGGGGTTGGGGGTGGCAGTGGCCATGCAGGGGCCAGAAGAGGGTGGCTGAAGCTCCTGGCTCAGACCCCAGGTGGAGTGGATCAGGATGGGCCATGGGGATTACTCCTGGGGCAGGCGGGTCTGAGCTGCACCCTGGTGATTCTAGCTTCGGCCCTGTCCAGGGCCCTGGGAGCTGCACCCCCCACCAAGGGGGCAGTTGGGAGACCACGGCCCCACTCCCTGCAGGCTGGGGCCAGTGGTGGCACCGGGCTCTTCCCGGTGCTCAGGGCAGGTGGCAGCTTGCTCGTCCCATGCACAGATCCAGGGGCGCACACATCGTGGGAAGAACCTGGCATAGCCCCCACAGCCTGCACCCCTCCCAGGGGGCACATACCCCCACATCTGTGTGTGGGACGAGAGCAGGCTGCCACCTGCCCCAAGAATTGGAAAGAGCCCAGTGCTGCCACTGGCTCCAGCCTGCAGTGGCAGCAAGCTGCAGCAAGAGCAGGCTGCCGAGCGCCTGGAAGAGCCCAGTGTCATCACTGGCCCCAGCCTACAGTGGCAGCCTGCACTCATCCTGTGTGCAGGTCCAGGAGCACGTGCCCTCTAGGAAGAGCCCAGCACAGCCTGCCAGCCTCCAGCCCTCCCAGGGGGTGCATAGCAGCAAGAGCTGCACCCCCTGCCCTGTGCCCTGCACCCTCCCCCTGCTTTGCTCCCTGCTGCAGCCCTGGGAGCAGCCGACAGTTCCAGCCTTACTCCTCACCCCCACCCCACCTCATCCCCAATTTAAACCAATTTTTTTTCCTTTTCTTCCTTTTATCCCAATTTTATCCCAGTCTTTATGTTTCAGAGAGAAACCCTGAAAAATTCCTGGGTTTTGTTTTGTTTTTTTAAATATAAACCAAGAATGCACAACACTGCATATCCAGTAGATTCTTTACATTTACATTCTTTCCTAGAATACTGAAATGCATTCTCAAAGTGGCTTTCCAATAATATTTTTACATTTGAATATTGCCTTTTCTTTAAACCAATAGAGACATATCAATTAGCATAAATTTTGCCTGCAAGGATTTTGTCACATATGAGTGCTTCAGATATGAATACGTAGGATTAAATTTTTGTAATGACGTGACATTTTGCAAGCCATATTTTTAAGGAAACAAAACTTAAGTGTGCAACAGCTGTAAATTGGGACCTCCACATACATAAGGAAGAGTGAATTTCTCAGTCAAGACTTGCCAGAAGGCTAAGAAGAAAAATAATTACTAGCAGTCGACTTTACTTTCCCTTTAAAGGCTTCTTTTTTTTTCCTTTTTAACAGATTTATTTGAGATTCCTGGATTACCAAATGGAGCATTCAAATGAGTGCAAGAGAAACTTTGTTGCAGTGTATGATGGAAGCAGTTCCATTGAAAACCTGAAGGCAAAGTTTTGCAGCACAGTAGCCAATGACGTGATGCTGCAGACTGGAACAGGAGTAGTACGGATGTGGGCAGATGAAGGTAGCCGACTGAGCAGATTCAGAATGCTTTTCACTTCATTTGTGGACCGTAAGTAGATTCTGAGCTGCCTACCCCTTGGTATATAGGTGCTACATGTAATTAAGGAAAGGCATCAGCTTTGTGTAATAGGAGTGGTAGGCATAATAACAATGTTGTTTCTTTGTTCCCTCTGATATGACCAGGAAAATTTAAGTGTTCTTGTTTTTGCTCACTGGCAGAAAAGGCACTATCACAGACTCTCATAATAACTAGCCTCAGAACTGTTACTTCTGACAAGGAGTTCTGCAGGGTCCTGCTTCTGAAGATCCTGTGCGTCCCCCCCCCCAAACCTAATGATTTAAAGTAGGCATTCCCAGTTATAATGCCTTTATGGAACATAATTGTACTGGACAGTCATGGAGAGTGAGGTGGTTTGCCATGGTATGTTAGACAGGACTGTGAATGTTGTTCTTGAGGTTCTCTTCAGATTGCATAAACAGTATTATAGGGATGTTCACAAGGCTCATAATTGAAGAAGTGTTTTTAAAAGCATGTTTTCCTTTGAAGATGTATCTAGCAGACAGGCTAAACTTATTAGCGTGTTCCTACTCCTTTGTGGATATAGCTTGATGTCACATAATTTAAATTCTTCGAAACAACCAGCAGGCTAAGAAGCATAAAAGTGACCCAAGCTTGGAAATGTAGAGCAAGCTTGGAAGGGTAGTATAAGAAAGCTAATGTGGAACCTGCATAAGGCATATCTGTCACCTGATTTAAGCAGAATCATTCTTCCAATTTGCTGAACATTACATTACCAAAAAATTGACCTGAAAAATAAATGTGCATAGTATAGTTTTGTCGGTATAAAAACAAGCAAAGATGGCAACATTTTCATTTCTCTGCTTTTTCTTGGATGCTCAGTGTCTAACAGAATCTTTCTGTTGTCTTTGCTTTGATTGAGTTTTCAGTTTCTGAAGGATACCCACTTGTACACCTCTTTAAATCTTGCCACTTAACTTTTAAAAGTTTAAATGGTCTGTTTCAGAAGACAGAATCTATTCTTCTGTTTCATAAAACACAGCTTATAAAAGTTACACGTTCACATAAAAATCTACTTGCCATGAAATATTTTTCTATAGCAGTGGTGATTTTTAAGATGAACTTCGTGCTATTTTATTAATATGACACTGAGAAACAGCTACAGATATTAAAGAAATATCTGGAATATAAATACAAAAATGCCTTAATTTTATCATAGGGATTTACTTTACTTTTGACATTGGGTGCTGACATGTGGACAGAGGAAGGGCAAACGCACTTTACTGGAAGAAGCAATGTGTTAGTTTGACCCAGGTCCACAGCATCTGTGTAGATCAAGTGTTTCAGCAGCACTTTTTGGCGCTTTTATCTAATGGCTGATTCAATCAGCTAGTAGATACAAGCGCCAACCCCCCCCCAAGTGCCTGATCTATACAGATGTTGGGCAAGCCAAGTCCAACTAATTCAGTGGCTCTTCTGGGCATGTACTGGGCTCGGCACGGGGGCAGGCAGAGTTTAAAGTAAAGCACTGGTTTGCGGGGGGGATTTACATCTGTAAGTGGCCATTGTGACTTTCCTTTTTCTGTTACTAGTAGTATGAAATTCTGGTTGGCAGTCAAAATTACAAAACTGTCTTGTTTTCTTCACTTCATTTCTTCCTAAGATACCACCATTAATACCAGTGATAGGGCTTGTGATACTGTATTTTAGTTTTGAATCTAGAAAATAAAGAATATCTTGAATACAGGGAAAATGGACAGTAATTATCCTATCAATATTAATATTTGCATTTTTAATTAAACAGCACTCTAAAGTGATAAACAGCTCTAAACATACCTATTCCTTCCAAAGACAGGACCTTAAATTAACTCAGCAAGTCTGCAGAAGTGCGTGTAGTTACTGTTATTTGTCTTCCAGGTTAATTTTTCTCCTCAAAAGAAAAGAAACTGATTCAATAAAAACATGATGCTGAAAAATAGGCATTTCAAGTTTTCCTTTAAAACAGTTTTCATTTAAAAAATATCTATTGATAAGCATAATTCCATGCACAAAACAATGAATTTTTACTTATCCCTTTTTCAGATCATTAGGCTATTTTGTCTTGTCTACCTTGCTAATGATCTGTAGTCATTTGAATCCATCCATGAAAACAATCAATATTTTTAAAAGAGTTACATAAATTAATTCATTCTGAATGACAGTACATTTCATGCCAACCCAGTACAGATTGCAGATGTAACTGTACCAGCCATCTGAAAGGGACAAGATAAAACTGAATGAGTTTTGTTTTTGCCTTGATTCAGCACATGAATACTATTACACACAAAGAACTACATTATAAAAGCAGTATTAATAGCGGAAGTTGAGCATTCCACCCCAGTTTGGATCAAGCCAAACAGGGAAAGTGCAGCCTTGTCTTTGTAGCCGTGGACTGGCCCTTGCTTGGCTGTTTTGTGTCGACAGAAGGTGCGTAATTTGTGAAGGGATATCACATGCAAAATCCACTAAGCAGTAGGGGCTGAGAAACCTAGCCATGCTCACTGGGGATGAAATCTTCAGAGATTCTCCATAGAAGTCCTAGCATGTGCGAAGCACAATTTCTTCAGTGACTTGTAGCTAAATTGTAGATGACTTTGTAGGTATGGCAAAAGGGTAACCCAAGGCAGTCACCTGGGAAGGAAAACTTTGGCCCATGGGGGTTGAGTTTTACAAAATTATGAGAAACTGAAAGCAGGGCTTTATAAAGGACTGAGTTAAGCAATCTTAGTAATTGGCAGTGTGATCAGCCCTGCCTGAAAAAAGGATAAGATTTTGGGATCATATTTCTAGGTGCCAGTTTGTCCCTGCAGTGATGGAAAGTTGCAAGAAATCTTCCCATCTTCATGATCTTCCTTGCTTCACTAGCAGACAATCCCATATTAGGGTTAGAGGGAAAGGTACAGCCCATGTTTCCTATCCATGTTTGCCTAGGGGTCTAAATATGCCCAAAAAAGAAGAGGCTACACAGAGAAGTCGAGGTTCTATTCCTTCTCTATACTGGACCATCAAGCTTGGTGGGTCCAGGAAGAGAAACAACCCACCCAGATGTATGAGCATATGGGCACCATATGAAACAACCCACCCAGATGTATGAGCATATGGCCACCAGTGATACTGCCAGGGGTGATCCTGATCAAATCAAGAGCAACTACAGGGCTCTGAGTGCAAGGGTGAAAAGGATGGGGACACAGGTGGTATGCTCCTCGATCCTTCTAGTCAAGGGGAAGGGTCCTGGGCAAGAGTGGACACGTCCTGCAGATCAGTGTTTGGCTGCTCAGGTGGTGTTGCCAGCAGGGATTTGGCTTCTTCTTGGGGTGTTGTTCCAAGAAGCAAGATTGCTAGGAAGAGATGGGATCCACCTGATGGAGAGGGAAAAGCATCTTTGCAGATAGGCTTGCATCTTTGCAGATAGGCAGAAGGGCTTTAAATTAGGGTTGCCAGAGGATGGAGATCAAAGCCCTGAGGTAAATGTGGAAGCAGGTGGCCTTAAGGAAGTACAAAGAGGAGGGGGCAATAGGGGAAGCCTCCTTATTCTTACTGAGAAAGTAGGGCAATCAGCTAGTTACCTCAGATGTCTGTACACAAACACATGGAGCCTGAGAAACGGAAAGAATTGAAAGTCCTCTCACAATCAAGGAACTATGACATGACTGGAATAACAGACTTGGTGAGAGACTTCGCATGACTCGAGTATTGTCATGGATGGGTACAAACTATTCAGGAAGGACAGGCAGGGGAGAAGGAGGAGGAGGAGTTGCGCTGTATGTAAGAGCTATATGTTGCTCAGAGCTCCAGTATGAAACTGGAGATGAACCTGTTGAATGTCTCTGAGTTGAGGTCAGAGGGGAAAGCAACAAAGGTGATGTTGTGGTGGGTGTCTGCTATAGACCACCAGGAAGATGTGATGGGTGAGGCTTTCTTCAAACAGCTAGCACAAGTTTCCTGTTTACAGGCCCTGGTTCTCCTGAAGGACTTAAATCACCCTGACATCTCCTGGGAGGGCAGCACAGAAGTGTGCAGGTATTCTTAGTAAGTTTTTGGAGAGCACTGAGATAACTTCCTGGCGCAAGGGTTGGAGAGACCAAGTAGGGACCATGCTCTTCTTGTCCTGATGCTCATAAACATGGAAGAATTGGTGGGGAGGTGTAAAAGTAGATGACAATTTGGGCAGTAGTGACGACAAGATGATCAACTTCGGGATCCTGACAAAAGGAAGGAAGGAGAGCAGCAGAGTACAGACCCTGGACTCCAGAAAAGCAGACTTTGATTCTCTAAGGGAACTGATGGGCAGGATTCCCTTGGATGCCAGTCTGAGGGAGAAAGGAGTCTGGGAGAGCTGGTTATATTTTAAAGAAACCTTTACAATATGTTTCTTTAAAAGGGCAGAGGAACAAACCATCCAGATATGCAGGAAGAACAGCAAATATGGCAGGCAACTAGCTTTGCTTAGCAGAGAACTTCTCAGTGAGCTTAAACACCAAAAGGAAAAAAGCTTAAACACACAAAGCTTACAAGAAGTGGAAACTTGGACAGATGACTAGGCAAGAGTATAAGAATATTGCTTAGGCATGCAGGGATGAAATCAGGAAAGCCAAAGTGCAACTGAAGTTGCAGCTAGCAAGGGGCACGAAGGATAATAAGGACGGTTTCTACAAGTATGTTAGCAACAAGAGTAAGGTCAGGGGAAGTGTGGGTCCCTTACTGAATGGGGAAGGGCAACCTAGTGACAGATGGGGAGAAAAAGGTTGAAGTACTCAATGCTGTTTTTTACCTTGGTCTTCACAGGCAAGGTCAGCTCACAGACTACTGCATTAGGCAGCACAGTTTGGGGAAATACTGAGCAGCCTTCAGTGATGAAAAAACAGATTAGGGACTCTTTAGAAAAGATGGACATGTACAAGTCCATGAGGCCAGATGCAGTGCATCCGAGGGTGCTGAGGGAGTTGGCTGATGTGATTGTAAAGCTGCTGGCCGTTACCTTTGAGAACTCATGGTGATTGGGGGAGGTCCCGGACAGTTGGAAAAGGGCAAATATATTCCCTTCTTTAAGAAAGGGAAGAAGGAGGATCCAGAGAGCTACAGACCAGTCGGCTGCACCTCAGTCCCTGGAAAAAATTATGGAGCAGATCCTCAAGAAATCCATTTCTAAGCACATGAAAGAGACGAAAGTGACCAGGAGCAGTCAGCATGGATTCACCAAGAACAAATCATGTCTGACCAACTTGATTGCCTTCTATCATGAGATGACTGGCTCTATGGATGCGGGGAAGGCAGTGGATGTGATATACTTTGACTTTTGGTACAGTCTCCCACAGCATTCTTGCAAGCGTGCTAAGGAAGTATGGGTTGGATGATCAGATGGTAAGGTGGATAGAAAGCTGGCTGGATCATCTGGCTCATCAGGTAGATCAACGGTTTGAGGTCAAGTTGGCAGCCGGTATCAAGTGGAATGCCATAAGGGTTGGTCCTGGCGCCAGTTTTGTTCCATATCTTCATTGGCAATCTGAAAGATGGGATGGAGTGCACCCTCAGCAAGCTTGCGGATGTGACACCAAGCTGGGAGGAGTAGTAGATGCACTGGAAGGTAGGGCTAGGATTCAGAGGGAACCTAGACAAATTGAAGGATTGGACCAAAAGAAATCTCATGAGATTCAACAAGAACAAGTGCAAGCTCCTGCCAGTTATGACGTAACAATCCCATGCACCACTACGGGCTTGGGACCAACTGGCTGAGCAGCAACTCTACAAAAAAGGACCTGGGGGTTAAAATGAATAATAAACTGGATATGAGTCAACAGTGTACCCTTCTTGCCAAGAAGGCTAACAGCATACTAGGCTGCATTAGTAGAAGTGTTGACAGCAGATCAAGGGAAGTAATTATTTCCCTCTATTCTGCATGATGATAAATTGGAGATATACCAACAGATCTGTTGACAGAAAAACTTTTTACAGAAGAGCATAAAGCAGAGTGTGTTAGATTTTTGCTAAAGGTTTTATTGCATCTTTAACTAAACAAGAGTTAATCTGTCTTGAGTCTTTTATTTAATCCCCTCTTCCAGCCTCTTTAGGATACATTTTATCTGTTTGTCTGTGTTCAAATGTAAGATCTCTTAAAGAGATCTTTCTAGAATCACCCATCGTGGCCTTTAAAAAAGCATCGAACCTTGCTAACCTCATCACCAGAAGCAAACTTCCTATGACCCAAACCACACTGAATGGTTCCAGACCATGCCAGGATGAGAAATGTAAAACCTGCCAACACATCTCCACCAGTCCCACAGTAATGATGCCACACCCCACAACAGACCCATCACATTTCTGGATCTTACAGCTGCACCTCCTGAAATGTAATATATCTCATCCAGTGCACCAAATGCCCAGGTGGAAAATATGTAGGAGAACCCAAACAACAACTACATACCAGAATGAATGCAAACCAAAAATCCATCAAAGACAAAAATATCTAACTACCTGTGAGTGGACATTGCTCACAAGACAATCACTCCCTCTGACCTCTCGGTTCTAATCCTCAAAGGGAACTTACAAAACACCTTTCATAGCCAAGCCTGCAAACTTCATTTTACAAATCTACTGGATTAAAAAAATCATGGACTGAATATAGACAATGGATTTATGATGCATTACAACCTGCATGACATCTAAAATACCAGATAACCTGCCTTTTAGCTAACAACATGCATTCCTTCACACTTTTCCCTCTCCTCCATTTCTACCCTTTGTCTTCCAAACTTCCTTCCGCTCATTTGCATCTTCACAGACATCGGTTTACCCTAGGTTCTTTTCTACTGTGGAGACCTCAGAACAGCAGCAGTCTCCCAATGCCTTAGGAAGCGTGTTTGTGCCTGAAAGCTTGCAAAGAACTTTTCCCAACTATTTAGTTGGTCTAATAAAAGATATCCCATTCTACCCAAAGAAACTTGCTTTCATATTTATGTTGTATTTTTCTTGCTTTCAACAAGAGGGACCCCTGGCACAGCTTTACGAGCACTCATGGTGCTCTGGCGAGGTGCCAGAAGACTGGAAAAGGGCCAATGTGGTTCCCATTTTCAAAAAAGGGAGGAAGGAGGACCCAGGAAACTACAGGCCCGTTAGTCTTACCTCGGTCCTAGGGAAGCTCTTTGAGAAAATTATCCAGGATCACATCTGCAAGGGACCAGCAGTGGGGATCATGCTTAGGGGCAACCAACGTAGGTTCATTAGAGGCAGGTTCTGTCAGACCAACCTGGTGGCCTTCTACAACCAGGTCACAAAATCCTTGGATGCAGGTGTCACGGTGGATGTAGTCTTTCTGGACTTTAGAAAGGCCTTTGACACTGTCTCTCATGCCATTCTCATTAAGAAATTAGGCAACTGTGGCATCGATGCCTACACAGTCAGATGGGTCACAAATTGGCTGGAGGGCCACAACCAGAAAGTGGTGGTCGACAGGTCTTTTTCAACCTGGAGGGATGTGGGCAGGGGGGTCCCCTAGGGCTCGATCCTCAGGCCTGTGCTGTTCAACATCTTCATCAGCGACTTGAACAAGGGGGTGAAAAGCACCTTGTTCAAATTTGCAGATGACACTAAGATGTGGGGAGAAGTGAGCACGCTAGAAGAGAGGGACAGGCTACAACTAGATCTGGACAGGTTACAGAGGCGGATGGATGAGAATAGGATGGCTTTCAATACAGACAAGTGCAAGGTATTGCACCTGGGGAGGAAAAACCATCAGCATACCTACAGGCTGGGGAACTCCCTTCTCATCAGC
>NW_017728998.1:28235254-28273933 GCF_001723915.1 Gavialis gangeticus | reverse complement strand
ATCTTGAGTACTGTGTCCAGTTTTGGGCTCCCCACTACAGAAACTATGTGGACAAGTTGGAGAGAGCCCAATGGAGAGCAACAAAAATGGTGAGGGGGCTGGGGCACATGACTTCTGACAAAATGCTGAGGATCTGGGCTTACTTAGTCTGGAGAAGAGGAGACTATGGGGGGATTTGATAGCAGCCTTTAACTACCTAAAGGTTGGTTCCAAGGAGGATGGAGCTAGACTGTTCTCAGTGGTGGCAGATGACAGAACAACAATCAATGGTCTCAAGTTGCAGCAAAGGAGGTTTAGATTGGATAATAGGAAAAACTGTCTCACTAGGAGGGTGGTGAAGCACTGCAGCAGGTTACCTAGAGAGGTGTTGGAATCTCCATCCGTGAAGGTTTTTAAGACCCCACTCGATAAAGCCCTGGCTGGAATGATCTAGTTGGGGATGACCCTGCTTTGAGCAGGAGGTTGGACTAGATGACCTCTTGAGGTCCCTCCCAATCCTCATTTTTTATGATACTATGGAAAACCTTCTTGAAAAGCAGATAACTAAGGAAGGGACTGTGCTTTGAGGCACAGTTCTTCCACTAGCCACAATGTAGGGCAGCCACTAAGTAGCCCAATCTGGACCAAAGTAACAGCCTCTTCAGGCTAAAAGTAAATATACAAAAAGGCACCATCCTCTCTTAATAGAAACACATTTAAACCATCTAAAGACAGACACCTGTTGAATAGTATTTGGCTATGCTTGTTACTTAGTGTCCAGTCAAACCATATTTCAGCACAAGAGTAAACTGTTTGAAGTACCGTTGTAAGAAGAGAATAATAAGGTGTCCCACATACCATAAATACTGCTTGAACTGAAACATGTTATGAAAATAAGTTTTTTACAGGATAATGAAACAGATTCTTGGTGGCCTTTATATGTTTAGAAGAGTCCCCAGAAATTTGGCAAGGTCATCAAGCAAATCCCACCCCTAAAGAAAATCCCTAAGAAATTATTGAGAAGAAACTATGTATGCATTAACTATGAGATGCCAGAGCATTTGAAGCATTGCATCTTCAAAGCAACTTTCATTCTATTCATTAATTTCTTCTTAATTCTGCATGGGGTCAGTTTTTAAAGTTTCCCATTTAAAAGATTCTCTCCCCACTTTTTGCGGTAACCTGCATGATACTCAACTGATCTAACTTGGAAGAATAAAGATCTGAGCTTCCCTTTCCAGGGCTGAAACCCACAGTCCCTGGAATTTCAAACAGTCTCAGTTTTAAAAAAATCTGGAAAAGAAAAGACATGGAAAAATGTTTCAAATAGGTTATCTGAGTATCTCTCTTAAAAATACAGTATAAAACAAAATCAAATGTCATGTTTTATAACCGGCCTCAAAAGGAGGTGGCTAAGAGAAAGTACTAAAAAATATTCATCTTTCATTAAATTCCTGAGCTGCTGTTATATCCCATAATTCTTCATGCCTCCAAGAGCATTTAGTTCTATTCAACAAACACTCTCTTTTGCCTTCCCGAAAGTAAATCTTGCTTGAGTGGTTGATTATTATCTTAGCAGGTGCCTTACTAATCTTCCTGTAAATGCCTGCCTTACATCTTAGCCTGCATAGCAGAGCTGTAGTCAAGGAAAAAAAAACACATACAGATATTAGAACAACAGCCATCTTGTATGCCACCTTGTGGATATTTTCTTTTGTCTCTTAATTGAAAGAGGTCTTTTAATATTTGTTCTAGTCTGACCTTGTCAATAGTTTTAAAGCTATACTTTATACTCAGTATAAATTAGATTATCACCCACTCGTGTATTGAATTTAAAGAAGAAAAATCTAGTCAGGTTGTCTTCACCATACTGTTAGTTTGCCTAGAGTTCTCCCATATTTCCAATCTAATCAGCAGATTATACGTCACAATAACGCTACATGCTCCTCTTTCTGAGTGTATGAACGACTTAATTTGTGTCTACTTGTAATATTCTATGTTTAATATTCAGTTTTATCTCCATGTTTTCAATCAGAATAGTAGATCTAGTTTCATATTCAAAATGGCTATAGTTGCATAAGTATCAGATTTGTCATTCAGTATTTCTCAAAAGGCATGTGCAGATGTGTTTTTGGCAGTTGATTTCAGCAGGGTAAAAAAAAATTCTTTCCTAAACAGCTGCAATTGTAAGTGTAGTGAAGTGAAATAGTTAAAGATACAGTCAGAGTTCCAATGAGAAAAAAAACTCTGGGACTTTATTCTTTCTTTTTGCCACTTACAGTGACAGAATGGCCAGGTTTTCAAAAGAGCTAAGGACACTACTTCTCTCCCATTTCAAACAATCTGGCACTTACTAAGGTGCGTAAATGGAAGCAGAACTTTCTTAAAAATCTGATCACTTACGTCGGTGCTTGTTAGAAAAGTAGGGTGTTGAACTCTTGAAAATTATGCCTGAAATCAAACTAAATAGTAAAGAGAAAACAATGCGTAAAGTGAAAGTTGGTCTGAAAATGAAGTCCTTCAGAAAGACTGAAGCTAAAAGAGATTTTTCTCCCTGGGTCTCTTTTTAGGAAAACTTAAAACTAGTGAACACAAACTGCCTCAGTTCAGCACTGTAAGGACTAGGATCATGTGCAACAGTACAGAGGCAGTAGATAAAGATAAGGTAATGCACTCAACTGTGAATAAGAGTAGCTGTTGCTTTGTGCTGGACAGAATTGGAACTTTTCAAACTGTGCACCACTACTAGAGCTGTGTGAAGCTTTGGTAGCTGATTCAATTCAGAGGAGATTCGGCCTGATTCGGGGACTGAATCTGAATTGAATCGGGAGAACAAGTAAAAGCTCCAAATTGATTTGATTCATATGCTTCAATTCAGAAAAGGTTCAGCCAATTCAGAGATTCGGCCATTGACTAAACAGGCAGCTGACAGCTGCCTCCAGCAGGTAAGTCTGTTGGGGTTGGGGGAGGGAAAGGGTGTTGGGGAGGGAGGGATTGGAGCTGGGGCTCGAACAAGCTGCCCTGCTGGGGCAGGGGACGTATTACTCAGGGAGGGGGGTGCAGGATGTGGGTGCAGTAGTGTTGGGAGCAGAGGCTCTGCCCTGCTGCTGCTTGCCCAGCTGGGACACCGCTCACAGCCAGAGGGGGGCAAGCAGCAGCAGGGCATAGTCCCCACTCCCAGCGCTGCTGTGCCCGCATCCCGCACCCCCCATGCCAGCTGGCAACCGGTGGCAGGGCAGAGCCCCCGCTCCTATTGCTGATGCGGGTGCAGCAGCACTGGGAGCAGGGGCTATGGCCTGCTGCCGCCTGGAGCAAGCCACACCTGCATCACACCCCCCCACCCTGTGCCGGCTGGGCAAGCGGCAGCAGGGCATAGCCCCCACGGCTGCCCCCACCAGGGCAGAGGCAGGCACAGCTGGAGGAGCCACGGGAGAAGGCCCCATGGCTACCCTGCCTGGCCCCATCCCCCTCCCAGCATTTAAAAAAAAAAGCGCTGCACTCACCAGCTCTGGCGGTAGCAATTGGGGGGCCTCTGAGGGCTCATGACAGAGCCCCCACCTCGCAGCAGGGGGCAGCAGGGATCACCCTTCACCCCCACTTGTTACCAGTGCAGCAGCTGCCCTATGGTGCAGATGCAGCATGGCTTGGCAGGGTGCTGCGCACTGCCTGGGAACTGGGATGGCTCCACGTGTATGATGGAGCCCAGCAGCACTTGGCACCAGTGGCCCCAGCTCCCGGACAGCACGCAGCACCCTGCTGAGCCACACTGCACCTGTGCCATTGGGCAACTGCTGCACAGGTGCCAGTTGGGGGGGGGGGGGAGGCAGCGATCCCTGTTTCCCCCACTGCCCCAAGCTGCACAGGGAAGATCTGCCATGAGCACCCAGAAGCCCCAATTGCCACTCCTGCAGGCAGTGAGTACGGGGCTTTTTTTTTTCAAAGTGCCGGGACTAGGATGGGGGCTTCTCCTGCAGCTCCCTCCACCTGGGGAGAGGCAGGCACAGCCAGAGGAGCCACCGGGCTGTGCCTGCCTCCCTGGCCAATCTGAATCACCAAATCTCTCTGAATAGGTGCCACATCTTCCAAAGCTGATCTGAATCTCTGAATTGGCCAAATCAGAATCAAATACTTCCCTATTCACACAGGCCTAACCACTACCTCTGGATTGTCACATTTTTGTTATTCAATATACAAGTCACTTCCAAAACTATGGAAATCTTTTGCATGTAATATTGCATTTTTGATGCAGAGAAATGGAATGGAAGCTACATGCTATGGGGAATGTCAAAAACAATGCAGACAGAATGTTATATTCTGAGAACAGATACTTTTACACCTTTCTTATATATATTGTAGAAGTGTAAAATACTTGTGTAAAATATTTGTTGGGAATCATGAAGAAATAAATTTAACCAAAAAGTCTCCCTAACAATATGACAACAGCAAGAGGCAGTTCCTTTAATCCCTCATTAGCTGTAAAAGTAAGGCCCTGAGCTGAAGAAGACCTGAGTGAGTCATCTCTCTCAGTGAAAGTCCAAGTGGCTACACTACAGCTATGAAATCACAGGCTACTTTTTCCAGTTGGTTTGATGCTATTCAAGGGGTTTCCTTTAATCTACATCCACATGACTTGAGGTCTGCTGTGTAAGAGTGAATCTCTTCCTCTGAACTGTCTAATGGTTGTCAGCAAGGATGTTCTTTGTTGAAAATGCCTTGGTATGCGTTCCTGATAGAGGGATGGGGATTCTCAGGAAAGTGGAAGATTAATTCTCAGAGTCTGCTACAACTGAACTTTGACCTTCACTTTGCCTTGTGCTAAGTATACATACCCTATTTCATGAAGAAACACATTGAGCAATGGTACTGGAAGCAATATAGCCATGTTAGTGCAGTGCAGTGCTCCACTAAGCTAATTGGTCATGCTGAGAATCTGGGAACAGCATCATGCTAACACAATTATATTCCTGTGGTACCTGAAGTATCTGCCCTAGATATCTCTTGCATACCATGGCATTAAGCAGAGCAGGCATGCCCTTTCCAGGATTCTGCAAAGTGGTCTGGGATGCAAGTTCTTCCTGACTTCAACAGTCGGGTTATATACAACATCTCTCTTCTAGTTTGAACACTTCAGAGCAGGGTTTTGAGTGTGATGCACCTCTGGTACTCTCTAAATAGAGGCAGTATGCTTTTCAGGTAAGCAATGTGCCTTGGGTGTTTGGAAAGCATTTGGCATATTTTGGATACCAATGCAATCTAAATAATTAGTATGCAATTCATAGGGACAGTATAGTGCATTTTATTTTCTAAAGACTGGTATTAAAGACTATGGAAGCTTGCTTCTATCATAGATGTCACGTGTCTAGCTCTTCATACCAGCCGGTTTAAGTAGTTGTATTTTGTTTGTATTACACCTGGCAACCGCCCTACTGGGAACATAGGCACTACCTAATAATAATCAGTGATGTGCAGAAATACTCATTGCACTTGCAAGCCCACAACAGTCAACAACAAATAACTGAATATACATTTGCACTGTAAGAGTTCTTGCCAGTACTGACTTTTTTTCCATTTCTCTTCTGCAGCTCCCTGCCCAGGCAGTACTTACTTTTGCCATAGCAACATGTGCATCAATAATTCTTTAGTCTGCAATGGCATTCAAAACTGTGCATACCCTTGGGATGAAAATCACTGCAAAGGTGAATATAGTACTAAATGTAACCTTTATGATCCAAGATTGTCAGTTTGCCTTTCATTTAAGAAAGTCATAAAATATCTTTTCCTACAAATGTGCTGAGGATAGCTGTTCTGCTAAACTCAGGGAGATGTTCCAAATTTTTAATTTAAAACCAAGAGGCCTATAACTGGGTTGAAGAATGATATTCCTGCCCCTGTAATTAAATATCTCATACCCTTAGCAAAGTATATTTGAAAGTTTAAGCAGAATGTTGGCCTACTCTGAAATATGCTTCTGCATTTGCCAGGCTTGTGTCATCATCTGTTCCTAAACCTTTAAGCTTTTGCAAGGAAAATTCCTTGGTGTTTGAAGAAGACCTTTTATTAGCACATGAATACAATATAAATGTAGTTACAACAGCTGTGCAAGCACCTTTTTCAGGTTTGTGGCCCAACTGAATGAAAATATATAGTTTCAAGTTAACTTGAAACCAAACATTTCTGTTTTCTTTTCTGCCAAAACAAAATAAAAACAGCTTGTTTTGGGTCAAACAGTATATCAGTTAAACTGAAACAAATAATTATCTTTCAAAAATTTTAGCTCAATTTCAAAATAAAACTTTTCAAAATAAGAAGTCAAAACATTTAAAGAATTCAAGAACATAAGAAATGCCATTTGCTGGGTCAGACCCCAGGTCCATCTTGTCCTGTGTCCTGGGTTTCCAAGTGGCAGAGAGGGGAGGCTGAAAGGAAGCGGGAATTGGGTGTGACCAGGGTGTTTTCCCCACTGTTCCTCGCTCGCTTGCTGCCTCCGGCATTTAAGATCTAGGAAGTTTTGAGTCAGAGGCTGTATCCCTAACTCCTGTGCTCAATAGCTACTGATGCCCCTTTCCTTCAAGAATTTGTCCAGTCCCTTTTTTAATCTAGTTACTGTCAGCTTCCACACGCATCGGGTGGCAATGAATTCCACATTTTAATGGCACGCTGCATGAAAAAACGTTTTTATTCGTTTTAAAATTACTACCTATTGGTTTCATTTTCTTGTATTGTAAGAAAGAGTAAATAATAAATCCCTATTTACTTTCTCATCACCATTTAGTAGTTTGTAAACACTTATCATGGCCCCCCTCAAGCTCTTTTTTCTAAACTGAATAGACCTAGCTTCTTTAGTCTGTCCTCGTATGAAAGCCCCTCCATGCCCCTAATCATCCTTATTGTCAAAGTTAAAATATTTTCAGCTGGAACTAGTCACTGAAATCAGTACAAACGAAATTACTTTTGGGTGACTCAAAACTACATATTTTGACAAATTATCTTAAAAAAAAAAAAAAAATTACCCAACTCCAGTGGCTACTATATTACAATGTCTCTCACAATATAGTGTATTTCTAGTTTATATTTTTTATTTAAATATATTAGTGACTCCCAAGTTTCCCACATAAAATAGATTTCGTCTAACTGAAGTCTTGTCTGTGCTAGTATTGTATATGACAGAACAGAAAATGAAGTAACTTTCTGAGATCTATTTTCCTTGACTACAAATATTTTTCTGGAATGTATATTTTGTCTAGATTTCTTCAATTCAGAAATCCTCAATAGCATTTCAAGGATGAATTCCTCATGAAACATGTAGCAACCAGATAGAGACTGCCTTTCCCAGCATTTTTAAACTATTATCTTCTGAACTAAACTACCCATCATATTTTATCTTTAGATATGATGGCCAGGGACAGAAGTTACACACCAGCTGGTATAAGTGATTGGAAATAGGTTCAGATCTGTAAAACGACAGAAGTTCAGGGCACATAAACCTTAACTGACTTAGGTTAACTGATTTAGATTAGGTTAGGTTAACAGACTTAACTGATTTAGGCTAAATGAGTTTATTGAACTCCTGCCCCAGATCCCCTCCAGACTCAAGTTAACTCATAATCCCCCAGCATCCCAGGATGCTTTACACCTCCCCCACAAACTCTCCCCCTACCCTCGTACCAGGTGGATGGGCTAGGTTTGGCCTAAGCTGTCTATTCCAGTCAATCAGGAAGGACCCCCCAGCTTCTGGACTGAGCCACTGCAGGCATGTGGCTGCATTTCTGGAATCAAAATGAATGCCTGTTCACTTGCTTATCAGTTCAATCTATGCAGCTTAGACTAACCTGCGAAGATTGAATCGATTCAGCCATGGGCTTTTTGACCATCTGTACTTAGCCAATAAGAATTTTCTCTCTCAATTTTAATACCTGGCACCAGAAGAAATGATGGAAGGCATCAGGTACTAGATTCCATAAACAATGTAGGCACCTAAAGTAGGACTAAGATGGAATTGAGGCATCTGTTTCCCAAAACGTTAAGCCCCAGAACCCCTGGTCAGATACCAATTGATCCTGGTGGTACTTAAATACACTAGGGCTGCTTGCAGACATTAAAAAAACAAAACAACAAAAAAGCAGCGCTTTAATTTAAACTCAGCACGGTCCTACATTGATCCCAGCACATGCCCAGAAGAGGCAGTGTGTTAGGTGGACCCGGTTCACCCAGTGTCTGTATAATCTATATTGGGCACTTTAGGGCTTTTTTGGTAATGTATCTAATAGCTCATTGAATCTGCTTTATGTACAAGCACCAAAAGCCCCACTGAAGCTCCTGATCTATACAGAAGCTGTGGAGCCAAGTCAAAGTAATTTGCTGCTTCTGATAAAGCAAGTTTTGGGGTTTTTTTTAATGTATGCAAGCAGCCTTAATGCCTGTCTGAACTTTAAAGTTTTCTAGGTTCCTAAAATTCTTCTGTACATACCCAGAACCAGGGCCGGATACAGGCATGGGCAAACCAGGCAGCCGCCCAGGGCAAAGTGGCCCCAAAAATGGTAATTTTCTGATTATTATTGTCATTCTCTCTGGCAACAGGGGGCCCGATACTAAAAGTTCACCCAAGGCTGCCAGGAGTCTAGGTATGGTGCTGCCTACAACTATCAACAATTGATCTTTTTACCTAACTTAGATGCAGAAATTCCCCTAAACCAGTGTTTCTCAAACTTAAGCAGCAAGTACCCCCTAACTTCTGAAAATTTTAATAAGTACCCCAACACTCAATTTTCCAGGGGATTTTATATTTACAGATTAAATTAATGTGTGCTATATGTTGGAGGAAGGGCTGTGTATATAAGCCATGATATGACAGATGTCTAATCTGGTGGGGGTAGGGTTGCCACCTTTTACACCAGGGGTACACAACTCAAATATGTACCTGAGCTAGAAGTGAGGTTGCCCAAAGCTAGGAGGGCTGAACCCAGTGCTGCGCAAAGTGCAGCATGCCAAATTATTACTGGGGAATTTTAATGCGTGGCACACCAAACTTTTTGCCATAGTTTTGAGAGGAAAAGAGGGTGAGGGGGAGAGAGTATGTTAGGGTACCCACGTACCCCCTGCCTGTGTCTCATATACCCCCAGGGGTACGTGTACGACAGGTTGAGAAGCTATGCCCTAAACCATCCAATCTGGTTGGCATGCTAAAAAAAAAAATAAGTAAATAAAAAACCTCACACCCCAAAGCCAAGAGGATTGAGCTCCTTGCAAAATTCAGTGGCAGCTACTTACTTTTAAGATGGTGGAGCTAGAGGTGCTGTCCACCTTTGTTTTATATTAAATATCCTAGTAGTTAGAGCTCTTACATAAGATGTGGGAGACCTAGGTTTAATTTCTTCCTCAACCACTTACATCTCTCATTTTGCAGAAGAGTGTCCTAAACACCTAGCTATAGACCCACATGTTTGGGGTCATTCTGAACCCCTCCATGCAGCCAATGAATACAAGAGTAATTAGAGTAAAGAACCATGATGCTGTGGCCTTGTGTCTAAGGGGACATTAGGTTGTTAGATAAAAGGTGGGTAGCACCACCTCCTCCTATTTCTCTACCATTTCTGGCTGTGTTGAAAAAGGAAAAGGAGCAATCCCTACTCTTTGAAGAAATGGTGCTATGCCATGGATCCTGAATGGAGAGAGGCATCTGCCTGTAGTCTTAAAGCACCCAAGTCATAGAGGGACAGAATTTCAGATATTGCTTTGTCCTTATTTCCTGTTAGGTAATTCCATGCACCTCCCTATTCAGTACAAAGGCTTTTTGGATTGCCTTCTGCCCTGTAACAAGTTGTGGATGCATTCTGGCAGCCAGACATCTGAAAGTTAGGCACTGTTTCATCTACACATGGCCTGTGGCACCTAGCAGTTGGGTACCCAAATTCTCTCTTAGACCACATCCTAAATAATTTGACTGTTTTCCTTTGAATATTGTATTCTATCCATGCACATTCCTTTAGCAAGTCAGGACCAATACTTTTTCCAGAGTAAAATATTATTTGAATTTTTGGGTTCTAAATAAATATTTTAAGTGTGAAAATTGATATAATCTGATACTGCCATCTTGTGTACCTTCATATGAAGTGCTACAAAGCATCTGTTCAAATGTTTTAACTGATCTTACAACATGGGCTGTTACAAAACCTGCAGTGAAATAGATATGCTGTAGGTCTAATTATACAACTTCCTAACGAAGTAAAGAAAACTGTATTTTAAGGACTGCACAAATTTGGCATCTGGAGAAGTCCACTGAATCACTAAGGCTGTTGTCAGCATGAAGACTGGGCCCTTTGAGTTCAACTTTTATTTGCTAAGAATGATATGAAGTTAGATTAATCATAGGTATGTTAATCTTACAGTGTCAGAAGGCATGTCTGCACATGCCCCTGACTGCACAGCTGGTACTGTGCAGTCATTTAGTACTTGCTTTAGTTAAAGCGAGTACTAAATTACTATGCAGTACCCACTGGTACAGTGCAGTCCCAGTAGTTCATGGGTAATTTTCGACCTTACTGCATAGTAGCAGCGGCACCATGGTTAGCGCCTGCTGACACTGTGTTGCTGTAGAGACAAGCTACGTCACCATAGCTCATTGCTTTGGTGATGTAGCTTCTTGTGTAGATGCGCCCAGGGTGTCTTGAATTTTTGCTCTCCTGTGGATGCAGGGCCATTGAGTCCATAGATACTACGCTTATATCAGTGATCAAATAGAGCCTGCTCTTTTTTTTAATATATTGTAAAGTATATTAACATATGACTGCTAATTATTGTAAGTTAGTGTAAACATAATATTATACCAAAATATTTCTAATAAGACATTTCAGACAGATTCACATCCATCTCTTTCTCTCTTTCTGCAGAAAAGAAAAAAACTGGACTGTTTGAACAAATCACCAAAACTCATGGAACAGTCATTGGCATTACATCAGGGATAGTTCTGGTTCTTCTTCTTATTTCAATTCTGGTCCAAATAAAGCAGCCCCGCAAAAAAGTTATGGCTTGCAAAACTGCTTTCAATAAAACTGGTTTCCAAGAAGTATTTGACCCTCCACATTACGAACTATTTTCATTAAGGGATAAAGAGATTTCTGCAGACTTGGCTGATCTATCAGATGAACTTGAAAACTACCAGAAAATGAGACGCTCCTCTACTGCCTCTAGATGCATCCATGACCATCACTGTGGCTCTCAAGCCTCCAGTATAAAACAAAGCAGGACCAACCTCAGCTCCATGGAACTGCCTTTTCGTAATGATTTTGCACAACCTCAGCCAATGAAAACATTTAACAGCACATTCAAGAAGAGTAGTTATACTTTCAAACAGGCCCACGATTGCCCTGAGCAGGTCATAGAGGATAGGGTGATGGAAGAAATTCCTTGTGAAATATACGTCAGGGGACGAGAGGATGCTGCACAAGGCTCATTATCTATTGACTTTTAATCTCCTACCGAAGGCGATATTGGTGTATATATGGGTGTGGGGGGGTATATACACACATGTCATATATATATGACAGTGTATATACGAAAATATGTACCATATGCGGTGTGTGTGGATATACACACTTTTAGCTTACTGTATCCAACACCATTTTTTTTTACAAAACAAAGTCTTCATAACCAGTGGTGGACTTCTTCCTACCTTCCCAAGCCATCCATCTAGTTGAGCAACAAAGCTGCAAGGTTTTGCATGGGAATCATCAGTTAAGGATATTAATAAAAATTACTAATAACTGATCACTGAAAACAATGACTAGAATCTTTTTCTCCCTCCACTCTGTATCATTTTCCCTTCTTTAAATATTTAGTTTTCAAGTCAAAATTAACACTTCAGTTACTTAAGTAAAGAAAAGTGGTTTATGCAACACATATTTTGACATAAATGTCTTAATATATTTGTCAAGTTGCAGCTAGAATTACAGTGCTGAGTGCCAATTAAGACTCAGTTATGTTACATCCATCTGCTTCATCCTGACTAACTTTTATATTGCCTTTAATTACTAGTTCTTAGTCTCTGTATTTTGTGAAACATGTGAAATGGCTTATTGCCTTGAAGAGTAAGAATATTTTGTTTTAGTTATAGTTTTTTTTTAAGTGCGTTTGAAAATATGGCCTTTGCAGCTTGTGGATGCAGTCCTGGAATATTTTTCAAATCTTCAACATTTATTCTTATAAAATGGCTTCCTTTCAGGAAGGTCTGTGATTTAGTATACAGTGGGCCAGATTCTACAATGTGTTACAGTCATACAGTTCCATTGAGTTCACAGCTGTGTAACTAAAGCATAATTTTGGTTATTGTTTTCCAAGTAGTTCTAGAAATAGATTGTATTTTTGTGGTTCTGTACATCTGCATCCGACAGCAATCCCAGTCCTGTTGTCCTTGTATATCCAAACTCCCCTAATTAACTCAGTTCTGGGTACTCTGGGTTCATTCCCAAACTGCGTAAGGAGTATAGGAGCAAGCCCACTATATGTTAAGTTTTGAGATCTGTGATGACTAAGGTGGGAGAAGCTGGTAGGGACAAGGAGAAATCCCAGAGTAATTAATTGCATTTAGCCTTTAAGACTTCTTATTTAAGAGTTTCATTTTTCTAGCGCTTGTTTCCATCTTGCAAAATTGCACATTTCATACTTTTTTTTTAACTGTGGGTTTGATCTCATTTTGATCATCTTTTTATGGTATGACACAATTTATAACATATGACTATTCATTGTGGGGTTTTTAGACTTTTATATAATTTGATACTGTACAGACTGTTTATTAAATCAAGATTTAACACCTGTACAGCACATTTATTTCAGCATCCATGGTAGTGACGTTGAACAACGTGTGTGAGCGTACACTGTAATTTGTAAAGAATACTTCATATTATTTCTACATTAGCCCCTTTCACTCCCTAGTTTGAGTTTTTATTTTTGGTATTTTGTTTTAGAGGGAATAGTGTTCTTTCACTAAATGTGACCTAACAGCTCTCAATCACCGGACACAACCTGTATTAAGAAACATACATAAAAACAAATTATCTTAAAAGGTTCTTTTGTTGAACTGATTGCAGTACAGAAAATGTTTCAGTTGCTAAGAGTGGACACACACACTTTTTTTTTTTCCTTTTTAAAATGAAAATATAAATGAAATTGTGACTTAAATTGCTGTTTTCCACTAAGGTTAGATAGGGAAAAAAAGCAAAATGCTAATATCAACAATGCTTACTCAACAGTGGTATTTGTGCCACGTTTACCTTTTGTGCTTTTGAGAAGTTAGACACCCCAGTGCCAGCTGCCATTTAAAAGCAGGATTTGCTTCGTATTTTATTTGTAGGTGAAGTGGAAAAGAAAGCCTATGGCTATCAACTAGTAAATATGTAGAAGGGACAATTCTGGGTTACTGAAAGGTACATAAGGAAGCCTCTAAATTTTACACAGCTGATTTATCATGACAATGAAAGTGAATGCCATATGGTTAACTCATATTTGATACCATTGGTTCTGAAATGCTGCAACCATTTAGAAAGAGGTAGGCGGCTATGTTAGTCTAAAGTCAGGCAGAAGAGGAGTAGAGTAGCACAAGCTTTTGGGAGCAAGAGTTCATTTAATGACATGCCACAGGAATCTTAATACAAGAAAAGCAAGGAATTGCCCTCCTTTATATAAAATATAACGATCACCAGGCTGGGTACAAAGAATGAGGGGATGTTATACATATTGCCTATACTTAATAACTTTTTCCATTATTTCCTTATATTTGGATTTATCTCTGACCTACAAGGAAACTCTATATGGACTCTTGCCAAAGTTAACATCAATTTTATGTTAACAGAACAGAACATCTTACAAGACTATGAGGCTTTTATATATTGTAAAGGCACCTCTGTCAGCTACACAAGTCCTTCTGACTCAGGAAAAGAAAGATTTCTTATTCTCAAACCAAATTATTCATTCTTATTTTTTGTTTAAGTCATACATTCTGTTTGTTCAACTCCAGTGATTATTGTATTGTTCACATAGTGTACTACACGCATGCTCAGTTTACAGTGCACAAATGGTACTAAGCTCTGGTACCTGAAAAGACAGAACTGAGTTGGAACTAGAGTCGGGGACATGTGAAACAAAGCAATGTGTATCTTTTGGAAGGTGCAAGCATTTTATTCAGTTTTGGTTTTTCTGCATTTCAGCCTCTGTATTTCAAATTCAAATGGACTCAAAGCAAAATGCAGTTAAAGCCACTTATTTTTATATGGCGTCAACAAAAATCCACGTGTGCGCCCTAGGTTTCCTCAAAAAGTCTTTGAATCTTTTGCTAATCAATAAGCTTCCTCATTAGGGAGTTGCAATGAAAACAGGTAAGACTGTTCTAACTGTAACTGTTTAGGTCTGTTAAAATTGTTTAACACTATATATTAATCATAGGATATAGCAGTACTAAGGGGCTTTTAAGGTAAAATTGTTTTGTTTCTTGTCAGTCTATTACTGATTTCAACCTGATTGATTATTTCATCCATTTGTGCTGTAAAAGCTGATATCCAAGGTTTTTGTCCCTATGGTCTCTTCTCCACAACCTGCCTGTCCCTATATAGGATAAACTTTAAAGATGTGCTTCATTGTGGTATATAGTCTGGTCTCTAATGTGATAGCTGGCATCACCGTACAAGAGGAAGTCTATTTTTATTCAGGTTCTTCTGCTGCCCTCTGTTTTGCAGAATCAGCTTAACAAAATCTGTTTTCCATCTGCTTCACTAACTACTTACCTCAAACATCTCTGAACTCTCCACTTGCTCCCTGTCATCCAGCTACTGTGGATAATCCAGTATACACCAGATAAAACAGTTTAATTTTCATAAGCCCATGTGATCCTATAGAGTCAGATTTTAGAAAAAAATAATGTGAAGACCTGATGCCTTTGCATGTCTTTACATTACCCATGTGTCATTCTTAGTAGTGGCTTCTAAACTGGAGAAATACTTGCTGTTTTTTCAGTCAAATTGGGTTGGGAGGAGGAAAATGTATGACCAACCAGCACAGCAAACAGGCACATATGGCATATGCACTGCAAGATAAATGTTAGCAGGTGCTTGGGTTCTGGTTGGTAGCAGCCCTATTCACAGTCAACTACTACTTCTAGCTCCTCTATCACTGAAGGGGGTCTGTCTAGGTGCCATTGCTAGGTGAGGTTATGCATAAACTTTGCTGATCACAGTGAAAGTCCCTTTATGCTGCTCTTGCAGTGCAAAGAGAGCAAGTAGGAAGTAGTATCAGTTTTCCTCTGTTCTCCAAGTACACTAAGTCACAGGGGTGAGGGATATGCTTGGAAGAAGTTAGTGTGCCAAAGAAAAATTCCACCCAGTTACCCTTACAGTTATAACCAAGGTTACCTAACTCTACATAGCTCTTCTCTTCCCACAGTATGGCTCAACAGGTTTGCTTCTGAAAACCACTTCAGCTGGGCCTTGTTTTAGAAGCAATCACCTCAACTTTTACTGCAAGCTTAACACTATTTCTTGGCTGGGTCAGTCATCACAGGATGGATTGTGATCCACTCTCTCCAGTGGTGAAGAAGACTGAGAAGGATACAGTGGAATAGAAAAATGAAAATTTAGAGTCAAATACTATAAACAGAAAGGGTGGAAAAATATGGAAATATGTGAATGTAGAGGGTGGACTGGGAACAGGAGACTGATGGAGAACATGGGGGGAAAAATGCAAATCCCACACCACTGTCCTACAGGATAAGATTGTTAAAAGATTCCTTGCCTGAGCAACCAGCAGAAAGGTGTGCTATTTTTGCAGCTTATGTGCACTATTTTGGCTGAAATTTGAATGTGAAACATGCATAGAATTTGAGAGTAGATAAGTTCCCCAAAGCCCTGAGAAAACTGAAGACATTTTTAAAATTACATTTTTATATATCTCATAATATATCTCATAATTTAAAATAATACTATATTTTGAAATCTGAGTCTCAAACTTCCAATAGCAGGCATTGACAATGCTACTACCGTTCATAAAAAATAACAGGAAACATGGAGTCTCTGCACTTCTATTTCCCATCCACCAACAACAAAGGTCCTGAGGACTGCTCTAAGATTAGACTATCATCTGCCTGGCCACCCCAAGATCACTGACACACATCATATCCTAGGGCTGTGCGAAATTTCATCGGCTGTTTCAAAATAGCGAAATCAAAATGAAATGAAGGACTTTGAAACAGCGTCGAAACAAAACAAGGCCAGTCAAAACGTTTCAAAACACTTTGAGTTTTGAAGCAGCAGCCAGGTGGTGGGAGGCAGGGGAGAGCCAGGGCTGTGCTCCCAGTAGCTCCACAGCCCCATGTGGCTCAGCCCGGTAGGCAGTGCAGCTCTGGCTCTCCCCACCTCCTGCCACCGGGCTATGCGCCGTGGGGCTGGTGGAACCGATGGGAACACCAGCGCTGGCTCTGCCCGCCTCCTGCCACCGAGCTGCACTCCCATCGGCTCCACCAGCCCCATGAAGCCCAGCCCAGTGGTGAGAGGCAGGCAGAGCTGGCACAGTGCTCTCCCTCCCACCGCCAGGCTGAGTTCCACGGGGCTGGAGCTGCTGGGAGCTGAGCCCAGTGGAGGGAAGCAGAGCACAGTGCCAGAGCTGCATACCGCCTCCCTCCAGCAAACCGCTAGGTGGTGAGCCCAGTGGAGGGAGGTGGCCACTTAGCGGCTTGCTGCCTGGTTGAGGGAGGCGGTGCAAACTGCCAGCACTGTGCACCCCCTACCCCCCACCAGGCTCAGCACCCAGTGGCTCCCAGCCCTATGGAACTCAGTCCTGTGGGGGGAAGCAGAGCGCAGCGCTGGGGCTGCACCCTGCTTCCCTCTACTGGGCTCAGGTCCCAGTGGCAGCCTTCCGCCGGCACCCCCAGAAGGGCTCTGCCAGACTCCTCCAGGGGTGTGGGTGAAACTCGAAACAGCGTTGAAACAGCAAAACTGTTCTGAAGAAATGAAATGGAGCAATGCTTTCAAAATGAAACGAAACACTGTTCCATCAAAATGTCGAAACAGACGTCGAAGTGAAACGGTGCTGTTTCACACAGCCCTATCATAATCCCATGTCTAGCCACAGCTTTCTCATTAATCTTAGCTGGGAGTATGAATAGGGACTTTAAACAGATCGGACGATACACGCTAGCCCTCATAGTCCAACATGGTAACCCTTCCCTTGCTGAGAGTAACATAGGTTTTTGTTTTCCCATAGGCATTTAAGAAGCAAGAATTAGAATGCAAAAGTTGAACCAGGTGGTTGTTGCCCAAACCAGAGCCTTTTCAGAAAGGTCTGTTTTGAGCACTGCTAAATTCTGGCTTCATATTCCCATCCCACTTTTCAGATGGAAAGCGAGAGCATGCTACCAGACATCAAAGCTCCCAGAATTGGTTTCTCCATGTCCTAATAAATGTTTTCTTAAAGAAAGGAAAATGAGAAACAAGAGTATACCCCAAATGAATATAGTAGCATTGGAATGAATAAGTCAATTCTCTGGAAGTTAAGGCCTAGTATTCTTTATGGAGAATCAGTTTTAGCACTAAATGCATGTGTAGTTTTTTTATTTTAGAGCATAGGGCATAGTTTGCTTCTGTATTACCAAGCTCATCAAAACAAGACAAAAAGCATGTGTAGACTATTTGATTGTAACACTTGTAGTGTTCACAGCATAATCCTGTAGACAATGAATACAGCAATCCTGAGCTAGAGCACTGCAAGCTCCATTGGCAAAGCCAGAGACAGGGAAGGAGGTGAAAAATTAGATTATACTTGATTGTAAATGCACACTAGATGACAATTAGATCCAATGTGATGGGCAATTCTCCCTTGGATCTAATGAAATTATTTTGCAGGTAATAAAGCACGCAATTCTATTTAAGCAATACGCTAGCACTTCACCAAACACCTTCAATACTTCAGATACCTTCTAATAATGTTGAAGTTCCCAGCTATTACTGCTGAGTTTACTGGATGGCAGTCTCAATTACTGCTGGATTATTATATGAAAAAATGATTCAGAGAGTGATAGGGGGAATGGGCAAATTCTTGAAAGCAATTACCAGAGTAAAAGCAATTCTTAGAAATAAAAAGAAAAAAAAATCAATAAATCCCAAGTTTCTTAAAGGTGCATAATGAAACTTCTGTTTGTAAATAGTGTGGAGAGAGTGTATATAAGCAATAGTGCTTGCTGTTTGGGCCTTCTGCTGTTGTTTAATAACCCAATGGAACAATTCAGGGCCTAAGGTAAAGCCAAATCATTTTTATTTTTCCTGTTCTGATGAAAAACCAATAGATCTGGCTGAGCAAAGATGTTCTGTTTGCTTTGCTTTGCACTTACCAGAGGGATCAGAACCAGCACAGGCTATTTTCATCTTCTGTGCTTCTTAACATTTACTCTTGCCTATGAAGGAAATGGTGAAATCAAAGGCAATAATACAGGAGGCCTGTAATAAAAATGAAATGTACTGTTAATTAAATAAGTATCTCAGGCTTGAAATGATTTTACATAGAGCTTTTAAGAAAAAATTTAATGTAAATCCCCAGAGGTTATGATTTTCTCCCAGCCACCTTTTCATTTAGTTTAGGACGGTCATACTTGCACTCTAACAATCAACATTTTTAAACTTAGAATGAAGCAGTGATAACACAAAACAGAGTTACCCACTTTCTTCAAAGACCCAAGAGCAGTAATCAATGCTGCAGATTTGGAAAGCATTAATGTGTTGCGCAGTTTGCTGATCACAGTGAAAGTGGAAACAGACAGTAATATTTGGGAAACACTCAAGTGAAAACTTCAGATAATTCCTACTGAGCCTTACTACAGCAACAAGAAATCATCCTCTACATTGAAACTTCAAATTGCTTCAGGCCTAAACCTTTAGCTTACATTCAAAAAGGGATAGTCTTCTGTAAAACCAAAAATATGTTTTCTTCCATCAGAAAAACTCTAAACAAGAGTCAGGTGAATATAGTACCATATTTATAATTGTATTCTGAAACCCCCATTTTTTAATATTGATTTAGATAGCTGTTCAGAGCTGCAGCCTGCACTTCCACCCACTATCCTGAATTTAGGCAGAATGCCAGATGCATAACATCAGGATTTAATGACAACATTTCAGCAGCCCAGAGCTAGTGCTGTACAGTTGGTGAATACTAATGCTCACCAACAAGAGAGACGAGAGGACAAAAACACTTTATTTCCCCAGTATTTTTTCCCCCATAAAACACAACTAAAGGTCTTAGTTTCAACTCTTCAACTAGAGTTGAAACTAAGCAGGCCTTAAGCTTTTATTTCTAATTTTGTGCAGAATTAATGGGGAGTAGAAAAAGAAAACAAAAAAGTGATATTCAGATTCATCACCCTCTTCCTAAGAAGACATTATGGACCTTCTTTTTAACATCAGTGTCTTAATCTTTAGGCTTTGCTCTGGGAAAACTCCTCACTGCAGTCAAAGGGGACCATGACTTACAGGTACAGTCCATCCTGGCTGCATGACCATAGGTATGAATTATGCAGAGGTCTGAATTATAAAGACATAGATGGCACAACCAGTTTAATAATCTCTGCAGTAGTGAACAAAATGGTTTGTTTTTCTTTAGGTAAATTCACAAGGCAGTTTCAGGTGTTAGTGTTTTGGCTGGGATACAAAGAGAAATTTGAAACATTTTAAGAAGTTGGCAGTAAATCCAAGGGTCTCAAGATAAATTAAACCATGTTTTATTTGGCCAAGTGGTGACCACATTAGTGGACTGAAGCTGTTTTACTATGGTAAGACTCATAGTATTAAAAGGGACTCCAAGGGGCAGAAGTTACACATAAACTGGTTTAAGTGATTGGAAACAGGTTTAAACCTATAAAAGAGCAGAAGTTCAGTGTGCATAAACTGCTTTCAAAATGGCCAAAACCAGTTTACAATAAATCTGGATGGATGTAGTATCAAATTTAACTGATTTAGGTCAAATTGGTTTATGGAACTTCTATCCCAGATCCCTTCTCAGTTCAAGATAACTCACTGTCCCCCAGCATCCCAGGAAGCTTTGCAGCTCTGGGCTGTGCTGTCTGCTCAAGCAGAGCAGGGACTACCTCACCTCTCTGCTCCCTAGCCTGCTTCTGTCACCCCATGGGAAAGTGGGGGGGTCAGGGGAACACACCCCAGACCTCCCTAGCCTGAGTCTACACAGTGTGCTGGGTGGGCAGGAAAGCCCCTATGGTGGAGGCTTTTTGCCCCTTCACAGCCCTCCCCTCGCTGTGGGCAGCCTGGGCTTGCCTCAGCCACTGTCACTGAGGGAGGGGGAAAGAAACTCCCAAGGCCCCAGGGTTGCAGGCAATGGGGAGCCCCTGCCTCAGGAGGCTTCCTCCACCCTGGCCCAGGGAATCCTAGTTGGGTGCAGCCCTGAGGATTCAAGGGGAATCCCTCACCCCGCTTCCCAGCTCCTGATTGCCACAGGATGGAGGGAGAAGAAATCCTCTGGGTCAGGTCCCTGTCCATGCAGCCCAGCATGGGGACACCAGGGAGTCCCTACCTTGGGGGGCTTCTCCCCAGCACAACCCAGGGTAGCTCCAGGAACCCAGGCTGAGGAAACCCCTGAGGGGCAGGCTCCCCCAAGATGAACCAGCACCTAGACAGAAGGCTCCTCAACCCCCTGTGGAGGGGCAGCAGGGGGTTGGGAGCATGTACTGGGGAGCCAATTGGGGACAGTGCCACTTTTTTCATTGTCCTACTGTTGTTACAGTTAGGAATGTTTTCCTCAATATTTAATCTATACCTGCTTTACCCTGGTTTAAACCCACTTTCTCTTGTCCTGCCTGCTTCTTATGGGAGAACAATTTTTTGTCATCTTCTTTATGGTAGACTTTCAAATATTTGAAATGTGCTATCATGTCCCCCTTTAGCCTCCTTTTCCTGTATTGGTTTTCATCACGTAAGCTTTTAAAGTAATGACAAAAGAACACACTGACTGGCTACCCTGCCTGTGGGCCTAGGGCAGCTTTACCAGAAATAACCAAAGTCATAATTTTATAAAGCTAAAGCATGGTTTCAATTCCCTCTCCCTGCCCTGGGAAAGGGCTGCTAGTACCTACTAGAGATCCCAATGAAGTCAACAGCCTTTGCATCAGGGAACAGTTGCAAAGGCTAGCAGCACCCTGAGCGCAGAGCCAGCTGTGCCATCAGAGGAAGAAAGAGCAGCAGACATTATACAGCTGCCTCAAGATTCTTGGGTTGTAAACCAGAATTCCTCACACAATTAGAAATCCACACTCCCTGTGCCCTTCTGCACAGCCATCAAAACCTCTAAGGAAGGAAGAATATGGCAGTGTACAATAACAACAGACAATGGCTTCCCCTCCTGCTTTAACTTTAGTTTGCCTAGATGTTTTCTGCAATCTGGAATGTTAGGATTGCATCATGATCATCTAATGTGCTTATGCATCTTGGGACCTTTGAAAAGATCTACCAGTGTTTCACAAATCTGCTGGATCAAGTACCTGGTCTGTGAAATAAGCATGTATAAACCCAGACGCCACTAATACAGGCCAATAGAGAGAAGAGGTGGGATTGGCTTAGAAAAACTGTTAGTTGGTAATACATGACTTTTACACAAGGAACTGTGGCTAAAATTTGGTCTGGAAACTTGCAAGACAACAGCCTTCATTAAATCGACCTTGGAGGTTTAAGTGAACCAAAATGCTAAATTATCCCAGCTCCTGGCTGTGCACAGTTTGAGATCCTACTCCTATTTCTTTTCATCAACAAGATCTAGATAAACCATAACAAACTCTACCAAAAAACTCTAGGTTATTAGCAAGAAAATTACCTTCCAGGATAATGTGTTACAAGAAAGAGCTTCATGTCATTAATGTTGTGCTGCTTGAGTACTTAGCAAGTTAATTTAAAAAAATGTTTCCCAACAAGCTATCTGTTCCAACTCTTTCTCTTTGTATGCAAGTGCTATTTAAAATCCTGCCTCTCTTCTACAGAGCAGGAATAGACAGTTGATTGCAATTTCTAGTCAAAAGAACATCCAAAATGAACAATGGCAGTACCACACTGCAAGATGGATGTGGCAATATCATCTGAGCAAACGTTCCACAGCTGGCTAAAAGAAGTGCTCTTTCACCATATAGAAGAATAAAGGTGACCTGAATGCCAGCCATGAGTTTTAAAATTCATCAATAGATGTTCTGCAGCAATATGTCATGCACAAGAATGAAAGTGATATTGCAGAAATAGCTTGATCTTTAGAGCTTGTGCATGAATTCTTAGCTTGCACACACTAGCCCTGCTCAGTTATTGCTTAGGCATTCAGTTGTGTTGTCACAGTGTGATGTGCTGCCTGACATCTGCACAGAGACCATATCCCAACTCAAATGTGGCACCATGGAAACTTTTAGGACTAAATTTCTTACCCAGTGGGTATATCTGCACATGCTCTTCATGCTATAAAGGCTTACTGCACAGTAAAATACTGCACAGTAACTCTTCCCTGGAAGCATGTATACACGTGCTCCCTGTTGGGAGCAAATCTGCTCCCAATGGGAGCAGTCCAATACAGGGCTGCTCCTGCCCTGTCTGTCGCCCTGCAGCAGCCATGGGAAGTTCCAGGATGCTAGCCTGGGGGCTGACAGGGAGCATGGGTCCAGGAGTGGTCTGCCAGCTGCAGTGGCAGCTGTCTCCTTGCCTGGTACACAATCTGGGGGCTGTGCAGTCCCCATCTGGGTCTGGCAGGTGCACAGCCATGGGGACGCAGGTCCAAGGGACGCTGTCTCAGGTGGCAGAAGGTCACAGCCAGGCAGCAGCCTCCACTGCCAGACTGCTGCAGTGGGTAGAGGGTGCAGGGCCCACTCTAGGTCAGGGCTGTTGCAGCAGTCCAGTTGGCACAAGGGGCTAGTGTACCCATCTGTTAACTGGCTGGGCCTTAGAAGCTCCTGTCTATTTGTAACACTCAAATACCATGGGCCGCAAGGCCCACCCGGCTAACTCGTAGGGGTGAGGTTCCTTCACAAGACGGTGGGGTAGAGCTGGAGCCCCAGGGGGCTCTGTGCAGGGTCCCTAACAAGATCAGCCTGTTGATTAGGGGACCCCACCCCAACCCCCCTCTGGCGCAGGACAATCGGGCAGGACGTGAGGTTTTTCTGGGATGGGAGGGAAGAGACCCAGCAGGCACCAGGGTGTCTTTGGTATCCAGGGCTGCCTGGGGGGGCGGGGGGACAACTGGGGCAATTTGCCCCAGGCCTCTACAAAGCAAGGGCCCCCTGCCTCAGCTCCTGTGTGTAACATTGGCCCCTGCCTTGCGACATCACTCACCAGAATTCTTGGTATTTTGTTTTCATGAAAAAGATGAAATTGGTGTATTAGAATATAAGATGACACTAAATCATTCTCAACATGTAATTGACATTATGGGATTGTAACAGGGAACTCTAGCCCTATTACCAGAAAGCAGGCCGATCCCTTTAAGACCAGAACTTTCCAGGCACAGCCTGCTGGCAGGGTAGGGGTTAAAAGCTGAGCCAGGCCAGCTAGTCAGGTGACTGGAAGGGGGCAGGCTAAAACTATAAAAACCCTGGGCTTGGCAGTAGTTAGGGGCAGTAGCCAAAGGGGCAGGAGGTTGTGCATAAGAGCTCTACAGAGAGGCTTGGTGGCCTGTCTGGCTGCTGTGAGAGGGGAACTCCTGATGACTCTCAGAGAAGCGGCAGCAGCCCCACAAGGAGAAATGTCACAGGTGGTGGGAAGTAAAAGCACAGAGCCATGGGGAAAAAAATGTAAGCTGGCATACTGCCGTCTTTAATTTTTATTTTTTTGTGGTTACAGCCCGCGGACTTACTGTTTATACTTTTTTTATTTTGACCAGTGGTTTGTGGTCAAGGCTGTAGGGGAGGAGAAGGCCTCATTAATGCCTTGGGCCCAGTCCTAAAAGGCCACTAGGCCCTAGTGCACTAATGTGTGCAGCTGTATAGGGCCAGCAGCTCAGAGCTGGTTGCAGGACTCTTAAGCTGGGTCCCAGTGGGGAGATCTTGGCTAGTAGCCTGAGCTAAAAGAAAGGGCACCCTTGGGCAGTAGAAGCTCTAGGCCACTGCCCAGACTGGAACTTATAGCCTTCTGGCTCTGTGCCAGAAAGCTTGGGCTCCATATTGAAAGCAAAAGGAGGGCCCTGGGCCCCAAGAGGATTAAGGAGCTAGAGCCTTGGGGTCAAACCCTATCTGGTGGGTTTAGACTGGTAAGCCTAGCTAGAGAAAGATGGGGGTGGGGGGGAAGGCCTGTGGTGGCTGAGAACCCCAGCATAGAAATAAAATGGGCAGTCTTCTGCTTGTAAGAACATCTAAATAATATTTACATCAAGATGTGGCAGAGGAGTAAAGGTGGGATACAAGATGGAGAGAAGTAAAACAGTAAGGGACTTCAGGGGTGCCCCTCATAGGCAACAAAAAGGAAAGAAAAATGCTGCTGGAGAGGGCAACCTGTTACAGGGACCAATCCCTGTATTAATTATTTATAAGTAAATAATATACATAGTTGTATGTGGTTTAAAAAAAAAATCCTAATTTGAGGCTTAAGTGATTATTGCATTGATGTCCAAGGGGGAGTCTATACCAGTCATGATACGGTACCATCTTTCTTTATTTCTGGACAGCAATAAAGACCAGATGAATCAGGCAGGCCCATGACTGGCTTAGCCTGTGGCCTAGGCCAAGTAGCCCTGGTTACAGAGTCTGTTGTGAGGAGAGGAGGAAAAGGGAAGGCTTTAAGGAGGTATCTGTGGCAGAGCAGGCCTGTTATCACAGAAACACCTCCAGGGGAAAGAGTTCAAGTTGTGAGTGAATGTCAGCTCTGGGTTCTTAAGGGCCAAAGTCGGAAATGAATCTGCAACAATATAATAATTAAAATGATATATATTTTCTTTGTTTGCCAGGGAAGATAACCTCATTAGACATAACACACATTCAGGTTCACACACTTCCCCACTTCAAAAAGAACTTAAATGCAAAGCGTCTATATAATTCTTGGGAGGAAAAATATTAAAGTTTTTAATCTTGGCTTGGGTATCAGACCAATGAAGTGACTACACTTAACCTTAGCCCACAAGAAGCTGAGAATATATTTTATATATTACAAACTATATGCATATTAGTCCAAAGCCAAAAGGCTCATGATTCATCATATAGTTAATTGGGCTAGGCTCCAGAAGAAAAGACATTTCAAGCCATGGTGACCCCACAGCTCAGTATGTGTGTGCACTCCAGTTTCCCCCAACTCCAAAGAAACCGTGTGCTAACTCCCTCCCCTCCTTCATGACTGGAACCAGTTGTTTTTATCACAAATCCTGGCATGTTGCAAAAATGTATATGCAAATGAGACCTAGGGCTAACCATATGCAATGGGGTGAGAGTAGGCAACAAAGGGATTCTGGGTGAACTGTTTGGGGCCCCATTTGTTGATGTTTCCCAGACATTTAAGGTAAAAAAACAGAAATCACTGGAAATGAGGGAGAAAAGCATAGCTGAGCTTGTGGGAGTGAAGAGGAAGTCAAAATGTATGCAATGTAGTGGCTTACTACTACTTGAGAAGGAGTTGGTGCTGAAGAGAACTATCCTCAATAGGCACTACCATCTTATTCAGATGGGTTGCACTAACTTTGCTTTGTGGTAGGTTCCCATTAGTGTGGCTGCCCATTATGGGCTATGTGTTTTTAATAATCATGTTCAGCATTGAATGAATTTAATCTACTTCATAGTTGGTTTCCACGACTCAGCACATGCTGCCTTTTGCAGCCATTTAATGATGGACCATGTATTTCCTTGAATGCAAAATGAGGAGCTTTTTTCCCATGTGGATTGAGAGGTGGGGAGGGGAGCCTCATCTTGTATTCAAGTAAATATGGTCATAATGAAATATCTGTTTTATATCCTTTCAGGAATACAGCACATTTCAGCACAGACACTTGGAGGAATACTTTTATATCCAGTTTTGAAAGTGAGATGGTTACTTCAACCAAGCACAATTATGTTCACAGTTTGTCTGCTGCAGTACAGCTGCCTACATGCAGGAAATGAATTGGAAAAGACAACTCCACTTGGTTCTAAAAAAAATAATAATTTAGCAAAGAGCCACAAACCACTTATTTACAACCTTTAGGACAGATGTAGTGCTGGCTTGACCAGGCAGCTCCAATAAGAGCTCTCATCCCAAGATTAAAGGAAACCATTCAGCAGTCATTTGAAATGACCATAAGGTACCATCAAATCTTCTCTGATAGGCACTGTCATGTATTAAATCCCTTTGCTTGTTTTGTTAATCAAAACTATCATCCCTTAGTATCAGGTCAAGAAATCTGGAGTATTATTAAAAAAAAAACTGTCCAGCAATAGTTCAGACCTGAGCTAAGATGGGCACCTTACTGAATACCTCAGCCTCTTCATCATGATTTCTCCCACCCCATTATTTGGACTAAGGTACCTACATTACATGTAGGGGGTGTTTCTTCCTTTTAAAGCAGCCAGACAGCACAACTTTATAATATAGGGTGAAAATACTTAGCATCTCCATACTCGGCTCCTAAATAAAGGACATTAGCTATCATTATATCCATTTTTCTGATGGGAGAGCTGAAGTTGAGAGAGTCAAAGTGCTACCCAAGATAGTTCAACATGCTAATAGCAGAGATTGTCCTTTCACAATATCCCTCCTGGTTACCTATTTACCAAGCCTTTTGAAGAGTGCTTAAAGCCTACTTTATAGAAGCAGACTTGAAATGCCACAGTTAAGAGATGATGAAACTCTCGAAAAAACACCTCTGAAAGCCATGACCACACACACATTCCAAGTCATGTGAGGGATATGAAGCCAGAAGTTAAAAGAACAGGGCAGGAAGATATGTATAGGGGGCAGGAATAGAGACCAAAATGCACCCTACTCTCTTGAACTACATATTTCAAAATCTATGTTACTCTCCAGAGAGTGATAAATTAGTCACTTCTTTGGTATTTGCCTTTTATTCTTACTGACCCCAGTTCTAATGTCCTTTACTCATCTTTTCTTAGTCTTTCTTCAGGGAAACTTGTCTAGATTCCCACAACTTGTATCACTACAATTCAGATGATATTTCTGAGGGAACCAGGTCAATGATTTGTCCGTCCCACCAAAGGGCAAGTGTGTGTTCTGTTCACTACCAATATAAACTACACCGCTTGCAGAAAACCACAGAACTTCGATCAGCTCCACCTCTGGCTTTTTGAATGTCTGTTTTCTCTCTCTCCCAGCACCACAACAACCCCTGCATTATAGCCTCACCCTGTTAAAAGCAACTGACTGACCTCAATTAATATGTTTCATTTTGGTCAATCTTGTTTTGACCATCTAACTGTGGCGTCCTTGACAACTGTCAGATTGCAGTCCCAGTTGGCTAACTGTACTCCTCTTTAATCAACAATTACTTCCTTCCTTCTCCTTTTCTGCAATAGTCTTCAGCTCTCTCCTTACCAGTGAGAGAGGGTAATGAGCAGCTGTTTCCCTAGTGATGTACTGTATCGCCTCAGGCAATTCACTTCATCAACACTCCCATCTGCAGAACAAGTGCCTACCTTGTAATGATGTGGTAACACTGAATTAGTTGCAGTGTTTCTGAACAAGTATGTTGTTATAAATCCTATCTGGTTTTATTAAATGTATTAAACAGGTACCAACATCCTACGGCAACGTTTCCCAAACTGACAGACTGTGCACCACCAATTTAAAATGATACAACCTTAAGTACTACCAGCAAACTTTTCAGTTCAACCTTAAGTACCACCAGCACACTTTTGTCATATAAATTAATTCTAATAAATCTGTTAGTGCATACCACTGACAGGCTGTCTGCATACCACAGATGGGAAACCACTGTCCTAGGGGGCTCAGCTCAGCAATGTGACAAGTAGATTTCTTTTCAGACTTTTATTTCAAAATGCTGCAAATTTTACCCTCAAAACACTCATTTGGAAACCAACAAAGTTCTCAAGTGTGCACTCCAGCCACTCCGGACCGTGCGAGTCTTATTTCCAGGCATTCCAAATTCTCCCCCGGGAGTGTTACAGTTTAAATGGGTCACTGAGAACCAAAGTGCTTACTTTTTAACCCATGAGACAGAAAGAGGAAACCTCAGGAGATAACAATGATATCCCCCAAAAGGGAGGAAGTGAGTTTTCCTATAACACTGACCTACTTTCAGGCACAAAGGACATGGCGCTTATAAAAGGACAGAGCGCCAGCTTATTCCTGCAGGTACACTGGTGTACATGGAGTTATTCTGGAGCCAGGCTGGTGCAGATCTGAGAACAGAAATGGGCCTGGTATTGTTACACAGTTGCTGCTTCAAAAATTTCAAAATATTCCTGTCAATTTGAAATCCTACATCAAAGACTAGAAGGAAGCCAGAAAGATGGAAATGTGGTCACACAGTAGGAGGAAAGGAGAGAGGATACCTCTGTTGTGCATCTAACATAAGGGTTACCTAAAATAGCAGCATTTGTGCATACAGTTCCATAAGGGTGGTATCAAGTTGCTTCCCCACACCTTCAGTTGGCCAAAATGTGAGCAAAAAGCAGGTGGAGCCATGGCCCAGCTTCCTGTCCATCTGTAATGCTCCAGGATGCTTCTCTTCCCCTCTCTGAGACAGGCTGCTTCTCAGTGCTTTCACTGTGTTCATCTGTCCTGGTCCTTACAATGGGCTGAAACTCACCATATAATCTGTTATGTAATTTTCAAACAGACCCTGTACTACATGAAGCAAAACAGACTTCAGAAAGATCATTTTATTTTTAAATATTAAATACTAAGGACTTGTAATACTTCCCTACCTCACAAGAGTATCAACACAAGCTTACAGACAGGCAAAATTAGGCACTACTTACAGACATCAAAAAAAACCCAAGCCCAAAAACAGTGCTTTAACTTTAAATTCACTGCACCCCTGGGCCGAGCCCAGTGCAATAGCTGATTTTATCTAATAGCTGACACTGCAGATCTAGATCAAAATAATGCTCTGCCTTTTCCATTAAAGTCTGGTCCCCCTCCCTACCAAGTCTGTCAACAACCGTATAAAAGTCAAGTGATATGTTGAAGGTCTCATTACGAGTCCACAGCTAAGTCCAGAAAAATACCCAAGAAGTCCTGATTGCATGTTCCTTCTTCAGATGCTAGCAAAGGCTACTGCCTTGTGGCATAACAGAATAACATTTTTCACTTATATAGTATTTTTCCTCTGAGCATCAGGCATACACCAATCAAGTCTACCTCATCTGTAAGATTAATGAAGGTTTTTGGTTTGAAAGCAGGTTTTCCAGCTTCCATCTATTTTGGTGCAACACAGCAGAAAGGCCAAGAAGGTTCCTTCTGCCAAGAACATAATTCTAAGTGTACAGACAGACAAATAAATTACACTGAGTTAAAAGGTAGAAGTGGAATCTTCTATGTATCTGCTGCTTCATGATAACCAAGTGAAGTAAAACACCCACAACCTGTGTGTTTGCCCCCATTCTTCAGTAAAACTAAAAAAAAATTAAATTAGGGCAAATAACCCTGAATGACACCAGGATAAATGATCACATGCTAGATTCTAGTCTCCATGGAACAGGAATGGATACATGAAATGAAACCACGTAGTAGTAGATGCCTGGTAAATTTTCCCTGTTTTAACACAGCATTGTTTGTTCATTTGTCTTCCCATATTTTAAGGGTCTGGAAACAGACAAAAGCCAAAATGTTCAAGAAAAGGGAATATTTACTAAGTAGAATTATCCTTTTAGTAAAATACATAGGGATCTATCACTGACAACAGAAGAGTATTTGCTGTTTTTTATCTGAGAACTGTAACAGAAAGAAGGTGCACATTCCCCCCCCCCCTTTTTTTTTCTACTTCCCTGAATTGGTGTACATCTACACTGTTGCATGCTTGTGAATGGAATGTATTTTTCACTTCTACAGGAACAGATGGTCAATCAAACAGATGATGTGCCCAATAGATGAATGGTCATATAGACTAGAATAATTACAGTGTTAATACAAAGTCATATTCTTTTAATTGCTGTTATTTGGCTGACACATAAGGACTGTGTGTCTGTGAGACATGCAATATTTGAAGCTTCCTCCAATTAGTTTAGGTTGAAAGGTCATTGTACCAACCTGTACATGGCAGTTGGTCAGCCTGGGTAATTGTCTATCTGTTTATCATTTTATACAGAAAATGAGAGGAAAATAATAATGAAGGTAGAAAAAAGAAAGCTGGGGCTAAGGCAGAAATATGGGACATCACTCCGTGTCATTAGCATACATTTTGCATATATGTACATGTACATTAATTCCTGTCATTCGAAGAGCAGCACATATCTGGAAGACCTTGTTACATAGTGAAGGTGCAGCTGGAAAAGCTCCATCATTGAGATGTTGAGAAACTGTGGTAATGAATGCCACAAAACTATAACAAACATAAACGAGTTCATTCATGAGGAAGGACAGTCTTGTAGTGAAGACACAGGATGATGAGTCAGGAGTTTCGGAGAACTAAGCCCCTCTCTACTATTTCCCATGTTACCCAGAGCAAGTCATTAGGGCTAGGATTTTTCATTTACTTTCAATGAGATTTGTTCCTAACTCCCTTAGGACCCTTTGAAAATCTGTGACCCAGTTTCTCCATCTGTTGAGAAATGTAAAGTATTAAATACACGAAGTTTTATTTAAATGGCATACTTCCCTGCCTCTTGCTTACTGCAATACAATGCTAGTCTGAAATTATTGGAGCAAAACCCGTACAGAAATGCGAAGTATGAAATGCTTGTTTTCCTTGAATTAAGCATAGTTTAATGATGGACAAATAATTCACTTGTAATTTAAAACATTTGCAATAAAAAACATAACGTGCATATTATATATTAGAAATATCATTAGAGGCAATTTAGCAGTATTATTTCCATAACATTTGTTCCCTTTTCCTCCTCTTGCTGTTTACTGGAGCACAGTAAAAGTTCAAAAGTTAATTAAGAGCTTCAGAACCGTTTTCAAAAGTTACTTTGGCACATAGCAGCTTGGAACTGACTGAAAGCCAGCAGGACTCAAGTGCCTTGGACAACTTTATGCTAGATTCTTTGCCTTGGTTTGCCTGCTGTATGTTGCAATGGAGGCCCAACCAGCCCTACATTCCTCCCAGAATCACCTGGTTGCATGTAGCCACCACCCTGGTTCTAACACCATTTCAGGGGTCCTTGGCAGCTGGTAGACCCCATAGAAGCTGTCCACAGATAACTAATATATTAGTGCGACCTTGTCTAATTTTCACTGGGGGGAATGGACCAGGACACACTAACCACAGCAGTTTATGACCTCAAGAGTGAGGTTCCTTTCTCCCAAATAGTGTCAAGATCAGACAGAAGTATCTGGTACAATATTGTGTTAGGGCCGTTCCTTCCAAAAGCTATTACAACTATTACAGTGTAGCTATCTAACTAATGAAGATTTTTCCCCAGTTTATATATACATACATGAATGACTTAAAAGAGTATGCACAGCTTTTCAGATTTCTATGAACTGCAATAAAAAGAAAACACTAGCTACTTTCACTAAACAGAACCCCAGAATAAATTCTGTATCTTCATAATTGCAGCAATGTGGACTGTGTGGCATATAGGGATAACACTGTGATGCAAGTGAGTTACATCACAGGAGGCCTTTGAAAACTTAAGAAATATTTTTTCCTAGGACAAAACATGTCATATTCAGTATAAGAGCTTTCAGAAGCCATCACTATCCCACCCAATTTACATCACCACCATCTCCATTCTGACACACCATGTTTTAAGCCCCCAGGTAGCAGTACAGTTAAGAAGAACAAATTAAGGACCCTGACAGACAAGTAAAGCATAAGATGGTTAATAAGCAATATATGGAATCAATATTTCTATATTTGCAGAAGAAAGAAAATAGCAAGACCTTTCATGTTAATGAGTGTAGCAGATTGATATGCAAAGGCAAGTTTACAGAGCAGTTTGTTATTTTCATCTGAGGTGGAAATGACAACCTCAGTTTTGATGTAATTCAAACTATTGTTAGTCTGAAACTTATTCCTATGACATTACTCCAGATATATATCCAGTACATGACAGCAGGAATTAACTTTATGATTCTAAAGCTGTTGTCTGTAACTGGTGCTCTTTAGAGAAAGCATGTGATAGAAGCAGCATTTCTGACTGCAGCATTATCATCAAGACAGTAGAGTATGCTCCTTTCCAGCTGTAAGGAAAGGAAAAGTTTGATTGGTAAACAAGGTGCTAGCATTCTTCAATTAATTTTAAGTTCTGTCAAAATGTTACAAAACATTGATAGTAAAAGAATATTACAGAAGAAAAGCATGCCTGAAAGCTAAATGCTTTACCGGAAGAGAAAATTAAAAGTGGACAATGCATTTTCTTAAAACGTCAGGATTGATCTCTTATCTTGCATGCCAGGTCTGGCCTCTTTCCACTGTATCTAAATCAGACATAGTTAACACCCATCACAATAATATCTAGAGACCAGAGATGTACCTGAGCACTTCTGCACCCAATGTGGCAGTGGTACACAGGGCAATGTTGGTGTCTAGGCTGCCAGCAGTGGCTGGACCAACAGCACTGCACAGTACAGCAGTTACTGTTTTTGCACCCCTTTCCTAACTCAGCGCCCATGGGTAGTGACCTGATCTTCTGATAGTTACACTACTGCTACAGACTACACAATCATTACTGAAAATATTTGGGGCCTGATACTGCTGAAATCACCATCTACCCTCCTTATTGCCTTTAAGAAAAGCTCAGTTGGGCCTTTTATAAATATTATAGTCACACAGTAGCTACACAGAGCCTAACAAAATATTTTCAACACTAATGCACACCCATGTTCAGAGATTTCCACACAAGTTTGACCCATCTAGATTTCTGTCTGGAAGGGTAATACATTATGTAATTGTATTGATTACCAAGCAGGCTCTATTATTAAGGTCAGATGTGCTTATTGATTTTTCTAAAGGAAGACCTTGTGCCACTATTAATGGATACTGTCTAGTATCACAGAATTCCTCTTTGAAGGGCCATTTAGCAAACCAAACTAAACAAGCTACATCTTCCCCCCAGCAGCTGGTGGAAAGTTGTATGACCAAAATGACTTTGAATCTTGTGTACTATGTATTTACAAAGTTGTTGTTAATATTATTATTACTACTACTTTGTAGTGTTAGGAAACTGTGAGCAGCTGGAGAAGAAAGAGAAAAGGTTAAACAACAAAAATATCTGAACAGACAGCTACACAATGACACTATACAAAGGGGTGAAAAATTCAATTTTAGATATAACCCAAGGCAATACTCATAAGTCTTACTAGCACAAATATAAAAGCTGAAAATTGGAAATAACAGGATTCTTTGACTACAGCTCAAATAACTTCAGTGTAGGTAAAACACTGCACTGTACTACTGCCTTACTTGCCTTGTTATCACCAGTGGAGTTTATCACCTATCTGATGATCTAATTTTCTTCTACTGATGGCACTGAAGTTTTACTCCATAACACTGGAGAGCTGGTATCATTCAAGATTCTGAGGTTATTTAGGAAAGAACAAAGGATGCAAGGGCACAATCTCTTTCAGTTTGGAAAATATTTTCCTTGCAGGCATTGATTCTTCTATAGGTTTACTCTTCTCATTTGTTACATTAATAGATTTATATGCATACTTAGGTCCCTGTCAGGAAATAGGACTGGGGTTTCTCAAGAAAGTCTGTGTAATGTATATGTTCAAGCTTTCCCCCTTCATAGACTAAATTTACCGGTAACAAACAGCAGAACACAATCCTCAGCATTCTGTGGAATAGCAGCTACCCTTAGAGTTTCATACCATGTTTGTAATTAGGTTTAATGGCTCTGTAACCTGAACCATGGTTTCCCTCTTTCTATCCCTTGCTCCATCTGACCAAATGGTTCCAGCTCCTACTTCCTGTTGCTTGATACAATTAACAATCTGCATTTGCACCCAAATAATTACAGGGAAGGATCTATCCATTCACAGCTTCCTTTACTAGTCCTAAGGGTGGGGGAGATCCCACATGCTGGCTAGTTTACCTTCGGCTTAAATTCTGGTCTGTTCACTAGCCGAAGGCAGTAATTAATTATCAGAATGAACACCTAGAAGTCTTACGGATATATTTTCAAAGAGAAAACAACAGAGTGATGCCTGCAAATTCTATGCGTTATGGCCTTCAATAGATGGTTGCAAAAAAAGAACAGCTTTGTTTTCTTTATCTCTGGAACTACTAGCTAAAATTTAAAATAGCTAACTAAATAGGTATTCAACATGGATGGACTCTTGAAATGGCATCACCTGTGATTACTGCTTCTGTTTGTTTCCAAAGAGAACAAGTTGAAAATTAACAAGGGTGCACTAATTGTTTATAAAAGAGCTTTTGAAAGGTTTCACACCAACCCTGAATTTTATTACAAGTAACAGGAAATGATTTGGTAAATGTGCAACCATCAACCTTCTGAAGACACAATCTTGAGATTACATTGAAAAGATGATCGTTTCATATATCTGTTCATTCTGTGAGTATTTTAAGAAATTGCTCAACCTAAAATTATTATACACTTCTAGAATTAATTCCTATGTGCCATATGAATGCTTTTTGCTCAACTTTAAATGTGTTCACTAACAGGAGATTCAAAAACAGAGATTCAGGAAATACCTAAAACCCATGGCCACAACTTATTCCAGGGGGAGATTTAAAAAAAAAAATCCTAAATGAGAGATCTGCCAGAGCTACCGTGATACAAGTCTCCTAGCACAGGTAGCGATGTTTTGGAATCAGCCTATTACCTCCATTAAAGATACACCTTTTGTGAATAGCTGGATATTCCAAAAAGCACCACCAAGGAAAGAATGGTTATATTTGACTGCCTTTACTGAAGTAAACTGACATTTACATGATTTTTTTAAAACAGCAATCCCCATGTACAAAAATATCTATTGTGTGTAACTATGCAAACCAGAAAATCCTTTAAGCAGCATATACACAATGGGAAAGTGGACGCAACATACCATTCCAACCTCAGAAGTGCAGAGCTTTGGAGAGGTGTAAACAAGTCCAGTGGATTCCCACATCTACAATTTCCCATAAATTGGGAAAGGAGTACAGGGTAGAAAAGGGTTATGGCCTTGGGGAAGGTCAAGTGATTTCCACTCTCTAGATGTTCTCATGCTGCTTTCCAACTAAATGCACATTTACTTACAACAACTACAAACCAGAGTGAGGCAACACAGAGTGAGAAAGCCTTCTGCACCTGGTTCTGGCTTCACAGCAGCTGTACACAATGCTGTACTCCTGACTGACAGTCTTGTAAACAAGAGCTAAATTAAACCCTCTTTTCTTCCCTGTAGGTTGCACAAGGTAGAGACAAGAGGTATTTAAAAGTTTTTCTGATGATGCCAGCTAGTGTTCATCAGAAGCCACAGGAGGGTATAAGCACAGAATGGTCAGGGACTGCTATCTTGCCACATTGTGCAGTTCAGGGGCTTTCTGGCACCAATCCACAGAACAAAGTAATGGACGGAAGATGAAGATGTTCCCACCAGGGGTGTATCTATTCCATTTCTCATTATATCAGTGGCTTTCAGACATCCACATTAGGAGAACCAGGACACAGATGGATTTTTCTAACAGAGCGCATCACAGTTTCAAATTCAGCTCTGTGCACATTGATTGATCTTTAAAAGCAAAGCTGCTATCAGATCACAAAATAATTCTGGCTGAACAGACCCAGCTGAGATAGCTGTAGTCCAACGGACATGTAGCACCAGGCTTTGGGTCAGAAGACTCCAATTCTCTTCCCAGATCTAACTCACTTTGTTTCCTTCAGTTAGTCATTTAAATTCAAAAGACTGAACAGATTATGGCTCTGAGCTGCCTCATTTTATTGTCCTAGTTGAACCACATATGACTGGCTTCTCAAAGATTGAGAAATCTAGCAGCATCAACAGAGGCAGATCTAGGGGCCTGCAAGGGTGCAGCTGCATCCCACTTTGGTTCTGGGTTCATTCAAAGTTCAAAACAAACTGCCTGGCAGTAGCAGCAGCATTTCTATTCAGGCAGCAGTGAGGGAGTCACTTGACATCATAGCTCATTACAATCTACCTCATTCCTTCTAAACTCTTCATTCCACAAGTGTTAAACCTCCTCTCTCCTTTTTAATTATCTTAATATTCCACTAATCAAGCAATTCTTTCTTCTCCAATTCTGCTGTCTGTTAGCTGCTCCTGGTAAATTATTTCACAGCCCTGCAGACTGTTTTTAACTCTACTTAAAAACAGTAGCTCAGGTGTGGAAACATTAACTCAGGTGAATATTAACTCAAGTGTGGAAATAACTTTCAGTAAAGGAATGGATGCATTGTCAAGATATTTCAGAAGACTTGATTTTGTTTTATGATCTGGAAGTTGTACATTTACTACAGGACTAAAGAAACAACATATTGGCTGCTTACAGACATTAAAAACAAAAACAAAACAAGTCCAGAGCATGCCCAGAAGAAGCATCACGTTAGTTAGACCTGGTTTGCCCAGCATCTGTATAGATCAGGTGCTTTAGTGCAGTTTTTTTGGCACTTTTATCTAGTAGCTGATTGATTCAGCTATTAGATAAAAGCACCACAAAGCCCAGCTGAAGGGCCTGATCTGTACAGATGCTGCAGAGCTGGGTCGAACTAATGCACTGCTTCCTCTGGTAAAGTGTGTTTTGGGGGGGGAGGGCGGTTTAACACCTGTAGGCAGCCCTTTTTGATCGTTTTTGCCTAGTTTGTTGGGTTTCTCATACATAATGCATGATACAGCAAATTAACACACATTCCAGTAAAGTTGTATTTGTTTTTGCTTCAATCTTAAACTGAATAAAATAGCCCTGGGGCATTACCTTGTTAGTAAAGCTTTCAGTTTCTTTTTACCTGGAGAAAAAGATGTGTTATATCTGATGATGCACCATATCATCTGCACCATCCTTTTCAAAATCCTGGATCTGCCCAAAATCCTGGATCTGCCCATGAGCATCAACCAGTTTTGATGTGGGAACTCAAAAACTGAATATTATGCACCCAAGTACAGAAACACCCCAAAGTGGCATTTGAAATGTAGGTCCTATTCCCTCTTTTCTTCTTTCTGGCCAAAAAACAGGAATAATGCTTGCTGCTTACTTTCACAAAGCACTTTGCAAATGACAACACTTACTATTATCATTTTCCAAGATGAAAACACAAAGTGTTCGTTTGTTTTTGCACACAGTGTTTTTTTGTTCATAGTTATTTAGTTGTGATATAAATAAGAACAATGCAATCTAAATCAAGCAATGTGCCTGGTATTTTCATTCTGTCCATGCATAACAACACACTTTATACAGCACCAGTAAACAACTCAGTATGAGGAAACATTTGGTTACAGCACTGTCATGCAAGGAGAACATTTTAAAGTCATTTTGTTTACAATTTTGGTTCATTATTCAAAACCCTACCTCAAAAGTGCAAGATGTATTGTTACACTGACATTTAAAACAGATGTTAGGTCCCATAAGAAAACCTGTAATTATCTGTTCAAGATGCAGCATAAAAATGTTAACTGCCAGTGTGCATATATACCCTGCACTTCAGTAATATTTTGGCAGTACTTAACATTTCCAGCAAAATTCAGTTCTCCTTTAACACATTACATTAGACCCAAAAATGATTCCAGTTGTTCTCTCCAATTTTAGTGTGTATTATGCTCATAAAAGAGAGTTCACATAATTAAAAAATGGCTTTGGCCAACGAAATCCTCCTCTGAAACACTGATCTTGACTAGCCAGTATGACCCAGGTAAGCTACAGGGCCCAGGGCAGTACTGAGATTAGGGGGCCAGTGCACACAACTTCAGGAGGCCTCAAATGCCTCTACACAAACGCTTGTAGTATGGGGAACAAGCAGGAGGAACTTACCTTCCTGCTAGCTGACACCAACCCAGACATAGTGGGGCTCACAGAAATGTGGTGGGACCCAACGCACAACTGGGCTGTGAATATCAAAGGCTCTAGGCTGTATAGGAGGGACAGGACAGGGAAGAAAGGTGGGGGTGTGACGCTCTATGTCAAGGAGGAATACACGTCTTCATCAAGTAGCACAAGGTTAGAGGAGGGGCACACTGAAGTGCTCTGGGTTAGAATACAAGGAAGTCGAAGGGAAAGGGACTTAACGGTGGGGGTCTACTACAGACCACCCAACCAAGGAAAAGAGCTAGACTGGGAATTCTTAAGTCAGCTCACAGAGGTAGTTAGGTCAAAAGACGTGGTCATCATGGGTGACCTGAACTTTCCAGACATCTGCTGGAAAGAGCAGTCAGACAGGTCTGACCACTCACGTAGGTTCCTAGCCAAAATACAGGACCACCCAGGAGGTGCTCGACCACCTAGGTGACAGCGATCATTGCCTGCTGGAATTCACCATCCAGCGCAAGGTGGCAAAGGCCTGCAGCAAGGCAGCAGCCCTGGACTTCAGGAGGGAGGACTTTAATGAGGTAAGGAGAATAGTCGGGGAGGCACTGACGTCTCGGAGTGGAGAGGAGTTGAGAGTCCAAGAAGAGTGGTCGTTCCTTAAGGAGACGATCC
>NW_017728998.1:28219768-28233203 GCF_001723915.1 Gavialis gangeticus | reverse complement strand
CTGACCCTACCAACTATGAAACAACTATGAAACTATGAAACTTTTGCAGCATAGAAAAGCACAAGGCCACATTCTAAATAACAGCTTTACTACCCACAAGGGGAAAAGAGAGGTAAGAATATGAATTTCCTACACATACAACACAATTCACTTTCTGGTAACATACCATCTTGTAGTTTGTACACAAAACCACCTGTCACTAGGCAAAGTGTTGCCATTACTCTCATTTTTTTCATTTAAAAAGCTTTCTGCCATTTAGGAAAAGGGGAAAAAGCAGACTTAGCTCTTTAATGGCAAGAATGGCATCCTGTGACACATCACTTTCTCAGGCAGCTAAGTCACAGCAAGATGCCAGCAGAGGAAACAGCAGCAGTTTCCAGTAACACAAGTTCTTTACAGAACTAGATTGTAAAGGTCCAAAGAAAGATATCCAACATGGTCAGAGGGATTTCTTTACAATGTTGGCTAGGTTAATTGAAAATGTCAGTGAGATCCTAAGATATTAAAAACATAAGGGTATTCTACCCTATCTAAACTAATCAGCACCTCTTTCTTTACCCATGTCTCCTAATAGGAAATAAAATAAATTTAGAATAAATAATAAAAAGGAGCTGCACACACATAAGCTGAAAGCTTTCACAGGTGGATGTTAAAGAGTCATACATAACTCACAACCTGCTTCTCCAAGGGGAAGCAGGCTGGAACCGTTGACCAGGAATGACAGCAGTTTCATCACCTCAACAAGCAGCTTTTGAAGGTAGGATTTCTAAGCTGTCCCTTTCTGATGGGCAAAGGCACTAATGCACCTCTTTCTGGGACACAAGCCCTCCCATTGGTAGGTGGAAGTGTGACCATACTGAACATACAGCTTGTGTGGTGACACAAAGAAGCAGAGATGAAATTGTTTTTACACAGAAAATGCAAAGAGGTAAAGGGAACATACACTAGGGTAAAGCCAAAGGTTATTAAAAGGCAGACTGTGTTCCATTTCCTCTCTTTAATAATGAAGCAAAAATGAAAGCAGGGTCTGGAGAGACAATGGCAAAGAGTTTTGAAGGCGGCAGGAAATGTGGCCTTGCCCTGTATACTGAATGATGATAAAACTGGAAGATGTCAGCAAACACCAGTTTTTTATCAATTAGGAATTTGATTTAAGTTGATAGAATTTCATAAAGGAAAGAAAATTGGCATCAGCCAGAGACTGAAGAGGCTGAGAACAGATACAGTGGCTTCCAGTAAGTCTGAACTGCTGTGCTTGATGCTTATCCAGATATTTTGTTCTTTTTAGCTTTTTCACTTATGCTCAGCCTGAAAACTGCCTCTGCCTTGTATGTCATAGAAATTGTAGAGCAGTAACTAAACTTTGAAGGCCGGGTATAGAAATATTGGGGAAATGTTTGTGAATGTGAACTTGCTCTACTATTTATCAGAGATTGATCCAAGTTAGAAATGCTTGTGAGGATCAGAATTTCCCCCTAAATTAAGAAAATTTACACCTGATGTATTTCTCCATGCATTCCTTCCACAAGGTAATCTCCTTTACTCACTATATATTAGGGACTTGTCTACATAAGGGGACTAGCTTTGAAGTGAGATGCTTTATTATAATTTTTTCATACAGGCTTACAAGTCACATCCAAACAGATGCAGCTTTTACTCCACTATCAGTAAGCAGGTGCTTCTACATGTACTATTTGTGTGGATGAATAAACTCCGGAGCTTATTGCTCCCAGGTGCCATGTCTGCACATGCTCCCAAGACTGCAGCACATTGAGTCAGGTCAGAGCAGCCCAGGCAAGCAGGGAACCTGGGGGGTCAGCCTGCTAGCTTGGGGCTTCTCTCCCTGGCTCAACATGCTGTGAGGGGCTGGCTGCGGCGTGAGGGACTAGCCAGCAGGCAGCCCTCACGCTGAAGCACCCTCATGCCCTAGCTAGCCAGGGCAGCGTCTACATGTGCACTGCTGCAGAGTAAAAATCTTTACAAGTACTATGCTGCTGTGCGCTTAATTAATCTTCTCTGACCTAATAGGGGATGATATGTAGATGCACAACATTTACTGCGCAGCTAAATGTCTTATATAGACACACCCAGTGTGTCCATGTAGAGAGGATTTCCTACAAAGTATGCACTCACTGTGAGTAGGTATCCCATCCTCCTCTGCACTACAGGCAGGCTCTATAATTGGAACACTGTTCCCTCAGAACATGAGGGGACGTCTAACAAAAGCTAGTTGCAAGTCACTCTCTTCCACATCTGAGGATCAAATCCTAAACATCGCCATGATTACTCTTTTCCCATCCCTTTCAAACTCCTAGTAGATCATTCTGAATGAAACAGCAATGCCAATGGTCAGGATACCCAGTGACTTTTTCTCATATTTGTCATGTCACCACCAGACAGCTGCAGTTTTGCAAGTGTATAAATCTGACCTTTTCGGGAGCACCAGCTACAATTATAGGTTCCCTTTCCTTGCTTGCAGCTGCACCAAAAAGAGAAAGAAAATTCAAACAAGACCAAGGATGGGGTAGACAACAATGATGTTGAACAGCAACTTTAAGAGGACATTTTCTTGGAACTTCTGCATTCTGTGCACTCTAGACTTATGAATAAGTATTAACTAGTAGAAGAGGACTCTACTGCAGACCATGGATGATTAATAGTGGCTGCAGAACTACAGGATGATGAGGGTCTTGGAGATCTGCATGGAAGTTACCTCAGAGCTGCTGAAGCAGCACGTTCATGAAACTCCTGTTATTACTCAGAAGCATGTTGTCATCACCACCTGGGAACTCAGAACCCCTGACTGGTTCTGGTCAGCTGCTAACCAATATGGCACGCACAGTTCCCCTGTTCTAAGGGCACAGCTGACAAAGTTATATTTTTGCCTCAGGTCTTGGAGGTCATAAACAGAAGGTGTAATTTTCCCTTGTGCTCCCTGCCTGATTAACCAGGCAGCAGGTTTACCAATGTTAACATGGGCTAGTCTGGAAAAGTCCATGGGGCTAAGAAAATCCATTGCTGATTAAGCCCTTCCCGGATTTTTGAATTGCAAGAAATAATTGCTTAGCTGCCACCTGTACAGATTCAGGGGAGTAGAGTGCACTTTGAGGCCAGGTACAGACATTACACATAAGCGCTCAGAAACCAATCTATACCCATAGCTGAACAGAAGTTCAGTGCACAAAGAGTGGTTTAAAAATGGCAGAACCCAGTCTAAGACAGACCTGGATAGTAGGCCTGTGTGAAGCGGCTAGTAGTCGTTTCAGATTTGGATTCGGCGATTCAGGGGACAGCGATTCGATTCAGTGATTCAAATCACTGTCCCAAATCACTTCGGCCAAATCTGATTTGGAGATTCAGCCGCTGCCGAATCTCCAAATTGAACAGGCCCCCTCCCCCGCCTGCTCTCCCAACCCAGTCAGTGGCTGCCCGTCCCGGTACTTTAAAAAAAAATGCCCCACACTCACCGGCTGCTGCCAGGTAGTGGGGGGGGGGGGGATCCCTGCTGCCCCCCAAAGCCCTGCGCTGCGCAGGGGGCTCTGCCACCCAGAGGCCCCAAGGCCCTGATGGCCACTGCAGCAGCTGTTGAGTGTGGGGGTTTTTGTTTAGTTTTAGTGCCGGGATGCTGGGGCTGGGTGGGGCAGTCATTGATGGGGCTGGGAGAGCGGGCAGGGGGCACTCAGGTGGGGCTGAGGGAGCAGGCAGGGGATGGGGCCTGACGGGGGTCCTCCCATGGTCCCATCCCCTCTCCTTCAGTCCCCTCCCTGCCCCCTACTTACCAGCATGGAGTCCTGGTCCAGCTCCCTGCGGCGGCAAGTGGGGACTGCCTGAATTTCCGAATCTTTTCCAAATCAATTTGGAGGCTTCAAATCAATTCAGACCTTGTTATTGGTCTCCCAATTCGATTCAGATTCAGAGATATGGCTGCTGAATCTCCTCCAAATCGAATCAGCAACCAAAGCTTTGCACAGCCGTACTGGACAGCTGTGGTATTAAACTTAAGTGATTTAGGTTAAATTGGTCTATTGAACTTCTGTACCAGATCCCTTAGCAACCCAAGTTAGGTCGCAGTCCACTGGAATCTCAGGCGCCTTTGCTGCACCCCACTCTCCCCCTTCCACAGGAGACATGCAGAACCTTGGCCTGTTCTTGGTTGCTCTGGCTGAGCATCTAGCTAGCTCCATCCCTGAGCAATCACAGAGATGAGGCAGCAAAGCTTCTCTGACTAGCCCCACCTGCTACCTGCACCTGTCAGCAGGAAGGGGCAGGGAGCAGAGGTCCCCACTGCATGGGCCTTCCCCAGCTGTGCTGGCTCAGGTCTGGGAGGGACTGGGGCCACAGTGGGAGCCTCTGCTCCCTCCCTCCATCACCTCTGACAGCGGGCCATTGGCAAGGAAACAGGACTGGGGAGAGGGGCCACGCTGGCAAATGAGTGGTAGCCGGATGCTTGGCTGGACTGTGCATTCTCTGGCAGCCTGCTGGGAGGGACACAGGAGTGCCCCCAACCTGCTGGCCTCAGCTAGTGCAGGTAGCCTGAGTGCTCCACCCCACAGAAGGGTGAATGTGTGCTCTGTTCATGCCTGATCTAACCTAAGGTGCTTAGAATAAACTGCAAAATTTAGAATACTTCTACCTCGGGCTTTTTGTATGTCTGTACTTAGGCCAAGAGACTGAAAGGAAAGTGTCAGGCACTAAGTAGAAGGCCTGAGGCACATCCAAGGAACATCTGCCTTGACTTAAAACTGTGCGCCATTGCTATATAAAATCTGAAAGAACAAGGAGACACCTCACTGACAGCTGGGACAGCAGTTCAGAGACTTGGAGGCTACTTTGAACTGCCTGCCAGACCCTCCCAAGGTAAATGGCTATCATCAGAACCATGTCATCATGGATGCCTGGGAGCCACTTTCAGGAAAGAGCTAAATGTTTTGACCATGTGCCTTGTCAACACTTTGAGTTGCTTACTGTGGTTTGTGGTGCATGGCATCATTAGCACTGTGTCACTGCCCGCTGTGCTACGGGAGGCACTATTTGCTATGAGGTTTTTGGTTTTGCATGATCTGCACACCTTGATTAATTTTAAAGAGAAAGGTACATGTCAGTGTTGGTTAAATATGCTCTGTTAAACGTGATCCGTAGCCAGTCATTAATTTGGCACAGAACGGCAAGTGCAATTTCACATTGGGGGAAATTGTCAGTGGTAGAACAGGGTGTTTCATAGTTTCATAGTTTCTAGGGTCGGAAGGGACCTGAGCAGACCATCTAGTCCGACCCCCTGCCATGGCAGGAAAGAGTACTGGGGTCAAACGACCCCAGTAAGGTGGTCATCCAACCTCCTTTCCATGCAGGACCCTGAAAGCAGGCCTGTGTATCATCATTAGGTAGATGGTATTTTGCATACAATATGTGCCTTCATGAATTTATAACATAGTGGAACATATACTCTCAGTGCACAGACAATCTGAGTGTCTAGGCTTGCAATCTTAGGGGGTTCATTAGGGTTCACTGCCTTCATGTGGGATTCATTACACAAACTTTATAGGTCCTTAGATTTTTATGAATTTCACAAGCAGCAGAGGATGGGCTTTCACTGGACAAAATAAAGAAAAACATCATTTTAAAAATAAAGTACAACCAGTAGACATGGGAATTAAAGGACTACGGACATTTCAGTTCACAAACCACTGAGCTTTGAAGTCACTTCAGAAAAGCTCAGTCACTGTGACCCCAAAGAAGACTGTCTTCTAAAAGCCACTATTTTCACTGCCATGCAAAAGCAGCTCTGTCAGGAGGGTTTACCCACAAAGTGCTGATCCTGATTGGAGACGTTCTCCAGCCTGTAGAACTGAGGTGGATGATCCTTAAGGCTGGTGTGCATGCAATGGGATGCCAGCAGGAGAAGAGATAAAATGCAAGCTGCAGGTTGAATGGGGCATGCATTTTGATGATCATGTTTGTTCATTACCTCCACCAGCTGCCTCTGCATTTCCCATTCATTTCTGTCATTAACTAAGTATTAACTAGTAGAAGAGGACTCTACTGCAGACCATGGGTCACAGCAAGGCTTCACATCACCACCAGGAGCCTCTTTCTCTCACTCCTCTGTCATAGCGAGTCCCTTCTCCACCAAGTTCCTCAGCAATAGAGAGGCCCTTCCCCTTGTCTGTCTCTCTCTCCATTTTTTTCTCATCTTGAGAAACTCATTCCACTCCAGAGCTTGCCTCCATCCTTTCTCAGACATCTCATTCTTTTTTATTTTTTCCCTCTTGTTCTCAAATTTACCAGATATTGAACCATGGGTTAATGCAAATGTCCAAAAACTTCAGGTGCCAATAGCAAAGAAAGGAGTTACTGTTCATTGTTCAGTTTACACACCAAGAAAAATAACATTTTCTTAATTCCACAGGTCTGGGAGACCAGCTCAGAACCTCACCCCAGTCCCAGGATTGTCTGGAGATAAGAAGTCCTTTCCCAACTTCCCTCTCATGTGCTTTGGAACAATAGCCTGCAGAACCTCCATGCAGAGCTGGCCTTCAGGAAAATGGTACCCTGGGCAAACTTCTATTTTGCACCCCTCCCTCCCATTTCAGAAATAAAGCTGTAATCTCAAAAGGTTGCTGCAGCAGATAGGGCCCAGGCAGCTGAATAGAGAGTAGTTGCAAGAAGGTAGGGTAGGCAACAAAGAAACTCTGCTGCCTAAGGAGGGAGCTGCACATTAAGGAAAAGGGGAACACCTGCAGCCAGTCAAGGGGGCATTGAATAGAATAAGCTGGCTGCAGGAAAGACAGGCAGGTAGGAACTGTAGGCTGTGAATGCCTATTGCAGGGGTGTTGATTGTAGTCATATTGGTCTCAGGACACAGGCAGACAAGCGTCTTTGGGTAAATGTGATATCTTTTATTAGACCAATTAAATAGTTGGAAAATTTGTTCTTTGCAAGCTTTTGGGCACAAACACAAACCTGAAGAATGGTGTTTGTGCCCAAAAGCTTGCAAAGAACAGTTTTTCCAACTATTTAGTTGGTCTAATAAAAGATACCACATTTCCCCAAAGAACCTTGTCTGCTTATTGCAGAGGTGGTTGCTCTGCAGTAGGATAGTAAGATAGAGCCTACTTTAGGCAACCAGGGTGCTACTAGAACATCAATTGCCAGCTGCCCAAGAGTCATCAGACCCTAATAAGAAACCCCTGCAGGTAGCTGTGGGGAGGCACCTGACCAGAATGGGGCAGGACTTAGAAGGCATTTAAGCCCAGGGCCTGTGTCAGCAGTCAGTTTGGCTCTGGAGGTCACAGGAGAAAGAAATCTGCAGTAGGAAGACTGAGGATAATGCCTGAGATCCTGCTGCACCTGAGAACTGGATAAAAGGGATAAGGGCTATTAGGAGTTGTGATCAGGAGGAAGACTATTCCATTATGTGACTGGTATGCTTAAAGTTTTAGTTCAGCCAACAGGCTTATATTTTTGGTGCCCAGTTATACCGGTGGACTGGGTTGAGACTAGAAAAGTGGGGAAGGAGGGGTCAAGCCTCCTGAGGACAGGGCCCAAGCTTCAGGATAGCCCAAGAAAGCGAGAACCAGGGCCAGGAGCCCAGAGCAAGAGAAAGAGTCAGAGACAGAAACAGGGTCAGGGAACCAGCACCTTAGTGGGGCAGAACCTGGGCCAAGGGCCCAGTGCCTGAGAGAGGCAGGGTCAGGGTCAGGGACCCAGTGCTCAAGACAGGCAAGAGACAGGGCCAGGGGCCCGGTGCTTGAGAGGGATTGGAAAAGAGGAATAGTGCCTAAGAAGGGCAAGGCAAGAAGCCATAGAGGCCTGAGACTGGACTTTGGCCAACAGCTCACTGAAATGATTGCTTGTTAACATTTGCGAGCCTTGGGCATGGCTGTAGGGGAGGTCAGAGGCTGTGAACAAGGCAACAGATGTCCTAAGGGCATGTACAAGCCAGGAAGGCTTAAGTAGTATGAAGGCTGGTTTAGGGACTAGCAGGTCCAAGAGGGACCTGCTGGCAAAGAGACAGAGCAGGGTTCACTCTAGGATGCTTAGGCTGCCTCCCTTTCCAAAATGAATGAAGAACCATTCCAAAAGAATGAAAAATCAAGGCATGGCAGGCAGGTGAAAGGGGAGGGTAACCTAGAGTCGGAGGAGAACAGGAGCCTTGTGGCCATCAGGGTTCATCATGGCTGCCCCTGGAGCACCAGTCCTATTACAGTGACAAATAAACTAAACATTAAATTAAACACCAAACTAATAAATAACAATAACAAATAAAAAAATTTGTTCACCAAGATTCCAAGACTCGGAAGATGAATCTGCATGCCTTTGCTGCTGCAAACTCTGATATTGCTTGTGACCAGTTTATGTTTTGAACCATAGCATTCTTGATCAACAGGATGGCCAGTAAAGATAGCCTGTTGTCTCCCATGGTCGATTGCAAATACTGTATGTTTTTATGAGCTTCAACTTCGAGATGCTCCCTTCACTGCTCGTCACTAATATGGGCATGATTAACAGGATCCTGAGTGCTATTCATGTGTTTGGGAAGTTGTCATGAAGTTCATTGTTATAAGCAGTACTTCTTGAGAAGCACTACAGTCCATTGGAAGTAGACTTTGGAGATAACCAAGTTTTTTGCAGAGGTTGACACTGTTAATGTCAGAGCTTTCTCCATATGTCAATGCACAATGAAGGTCATTACAGTGCTTCTTCAAAGTTTCTTTGTCAGAGAGTTGCATCATGTTATATAGAAAGCCCCAAAGGTTCATGGTGATTCATTTGCTCAAACTGTTCTTTCATGGACATTCTCATTGTCTATAAGCTGAATGAAAAAGTCAAGTCTGAACTTGACTTCTGGATTGTTAATTGTTTCATCTTCACATTTGTAACTGAATTGATGATTTTTATGATGAATGCATGGAGCTGGTTTAAACACTAGATCAACAAGAGGTTCAGCTATTTCCTTAACTGTTGTCAGAGCTTCTTTGTACCTGACTTCCCTGTAATTTACAATATAGTCATGACAGGTATTTATCAAGTTTGTAGCTGCAACAATGTCAAAGTTTTTCTTGCTTTTCTTGCTTTTGCTCACTGCAGTGACTTGAAAAAGGATACCGAACCATACCACAGTGGAGGCAAGAAACTTGAACTTGATGAGTTGACATGCCTCTGTGAGTGCTTCATGGTGGATACTGGCATCTGCTTGCTCCAATTCAGCCAATGCAATGAGGGCATCATGGATTTTGGCTGTTTGGTATCAAACAGCTTTTAACAGTTGTTAAATTCTGCAGTCCCAGAGTGTTTTGCCCACTGGCTTAGCAGTGACAATGTGTCATCTGTGAGAATCTTCCAACGATGAACAGGATGAACAGAGGTAGAGAACAAAGAAAAAAGAGGTGTATGCACAGTGGAAGCTAAGGACTGTCTTCAAGGAGGACTATACATTAGTGGACCTCGCTCGTAGGGAAAATGATAAAGAAAGCCAAGGCAACAACTGAGTTTAGGTTAGCCACGGGAGTCAAGGACAATAAGAAGTCCTTCTTTAGGTATGTAGACCGTAGAAGGAAAACAAATGGAAGTGTGGGACCCCTGCTTAACACCTTGGGACAGCTGGTAACTGACATTCAGGAAAAAACTGAACCTCTGAATGCCCACTTTGCTTCAGTATTTCACCGGACCAAGGGGAAAAACAAGTGAGATAAGGCTCACAGGGGGTAAGCCAGGAATGACAGCCTCCCCACTGTGGATGCTGAGTGGGTGCGATACCAACTAGAAAAGCTAGACATTTATAAGTCAGCAGGACCGGATGGACTTCACCCAAGAGTGCTGAAGGAGCTGGCTGAGGTCATCACAGAACCCCTGGCAAAGCTCTTTCAGAATTCATAGTGCACAGGGGAAATCCCCGAGGATTGGAAGAGGGCCAACATTGTGCCCATCTTCAAGAAGGGGAAGAGGGAGGACCGGGGCAACTACAGGCCAATCAGCCTAGCCTGTATGCCAGGGGAAATCCTGGAAAAGTTCATTAAAGAATCTATGCGTGATATGCTCGTGGAAGGTAAAATTCTGAACAACACCCAGCATGGCTTTGTCGTGAGTACGTCTCGTCTTACCAGTCTCATTTCCTTCTACAACCAGGTCTCTCGAACCTGGACATGGAAGACAAGGTAGATGTTATATACTTAGACTTCCAAAAGGCTTTTGATCTAGTATCCCACGATATCCTTATGGGAAAACTGGAAGACTGTGGGCTCAGCTGCTTGATGATTCAGTGGGTGGGAAACTGGCTACAGGGTCAGACCCAGAGAGTTCTCATGAACAGATCTGCGTTGTCCTGGCACGAAGTGGCCAGTGGTGTCCCTCAGGGGTCCGTGCTTGGACTGGTGCTTTTCAACATCTTTATTAATGATTTGGATGAGGGAGTGAAAAGCTCGCTGGCCAAGTCTGTAGACAACACCAAGTTATGGGGCAGTGTGGTCACGTCAGAAGATAGATTGCAGATGCAGGTGGACCTGAACAGGCTCAAAAGTTGGGCAGACTGGAACCAGGTGAAGTTTAACACTTTCAAGTGTAAGGTGCTCCATCTGGGGGCAAACAACCCTCAACATACATACAGGCTCAGTGGCAACAGCTTGACTTGCACCACAGCAAAAAGGGACCAAGGGGTAATGATTGACCATTGCATGAATATGAGCCATCAGTGCAATGCGGTGGCCAGCAGGGCAAATAACACGCTGGCATGAATCAACTGATGCATCTCATGTAAAACTAAGGAAGTGATACTCTCACTGTTCTCGGCACTGGTGAGACTGCAGTTGGAGTACTGTCTCCAGTTCTGGGAACTGAACTTGAATAAGGACATGGAAAAACTTGAGCGGGTTCAGAAAAGAGCCACCCATATGATCAGGGACTTGCAAGGCACGCCATACAAGGAAAGGCTGAGGGACCTGGGCCTCTGTAGCCTAAAGAGAAGGTTGAGAGGGGACTTGATAGCGACTTACCGCTATATCAGAAGAGTGCATCAACAGCTTGGTGAACAACTGTTCACTAGGGCACCCCTGGGAAAGACCAGCACCAGTGGATACAAACTCCTGAAAGGCTGCTTCAGGCTTACTACCAGGAAAAACTCCTTCACAGTCAGGGTGTCCAGACTGTGGAAAAAGCTCCCTCCAGAGGTGGTGCAGTCACCTACCCAGGAGGTTTTCAAGAGAAGACTGGACAATCACTTCGCTGGGGTCACCTAACCCCAGTTGTCTTCCTGCCTAGAGCAGGGGGGTGGGGCTGGACCCAATGATCTGCAAGGTCCCTTCCAGCCCCTAACAACCTATGAACAGAACATAGATCCTTTGCAAAATGCCAAAGAGGGACTTGGATTCTGTTGAAGATGTTACAGCATGAGATTGAATTAGTGGCATCCACATGAAACAAAAAATGCTCTTGGGTTTGATTAAGGATTCTTGCTTGTATACCCTTGTTTTTCCCCTTCATATTTGCACCATTGTCATAACCCTGCCCCCAGCAGTCTTGGGTCACATTCCTTCAGAGTAGTATGTATAGTATCATTTAGGTTTTTTTCCCCTGTAAATTTTGTCCACTGTTTTAAAACCAATAAAATGCTCCTAAGTGATCAGTTTGCCATCCATAATATCAAGAAACCTAACAGTGAAAGACATCTTTTCAGAATGGCTCATATCTAGAGTGCAGTCCAATATGGAGTAGTATTTGGCACTCCTCAACTTTTTAAGAATGTCTTGCAGCACTTTCTTCACCAATAATTTGATTATTTTTTCTGGATTGTTTTTCTACTCTAGTGATCCATCACCTTTCTGGAAAGTATGCCTTGCAAATGTTCCTTCATTACTTTGTTGCAACTTCATTACTTTCCTAGTAACCCCACCAAACCCAGGAAGTTCCTGCTGTTTGCTGTGAAGAGCCTGTCAGATGAGGCTTGAAAAGCCACGTTATTTTTAGAAAAATAAAGTGTTATTGTCATGAGCCTCTCTAGAACATTCTCCAAGTGTTCTGTCTCTTGTTTAATCACATGTTGAAGTTCCATGTGGATGCAATTGTCTTAATTTATCCTTTGCTGTGCTTTGGCCCATGTTTGGCAGGAGCACCCCTACATGTAGGGAACTGAAATTCTCTGATTGCTTATAATATGTGCTCAAATCTGAACCCCATGAATTTCATACATACATCTTCGTGCACATACTAGAGTGAGTGTTATGGTCTCTGTTCATGCACATATTGGAGTGTTGTCTCTGTTCCCATCGCCCTCTAAGTCCTGGTTTCCTTGGGCTGTCCCCCATGATCCACCCACCAAATTCAAATCTACATACCAACCATCCAAGCTTGTCCCGACTGCCAAAGCTAACAAACGACTCTGGGCTTCTGACTGGACATACCACCCCCAGGAGACAGGAGCAAAGAGCTGCTTCATTATTACCTCCTCCATATCCGACCAGGATGCTGAAATTCTCTGAGCGCTTATAATATGTACATGAATCAGCACCCCATGACTTCTTATTTCTTTGCACGCATATTGTATGTTGAATTAATATGACCATTCTCACATGCATACTGGCCTCTGGCTTCTATTCTATTCCATCCAGGAACAGCAGATGCTTCCTCAGCCTGATGAAAGGTACCCAAAAGCTTGCAAATAACAATTTTCTCAACTATTTGAGTTGGTCTAATAAAAGATATTGGATTTACCCAAAGAACCTTGTCTGCCAGTGGTAGATATTTTAATGTTCCTGCTGCATTTCACCTTCCATACACACAAAGCAAAGGAAAACCTGTAGACTTCAGCCCTCTCTAGCTTCCACCACCTGCTTGCACTAAGGAGGTTGAATAGGTAGGGCTTTTGAATAGGGTCATTAGCATTATAACAGCCCTATTCTTTACATTTCAATTCCTACATGCACCAGGTTCTTGTAACTGCCCCTCCTGAAAAGTTTCAGGTTTTAAGTTTTTGGGGGGTTACCCCTGAAATCTGTCGAGTGCTCTGTGGATAAAAGGCAGGTGCTGAGCAGCAGATTGCATGGACAAACCCCAATTTTTCTCCCCTTCAGATCAAATGTACCCCCCAGGAGCATAGTTGAGTGATTGATAAGTTGGACAGTGTTGTTGGGGGGGTAGGGGGGCTTGGCTGTGATTGAGAGCAAAACAACTTCAAAACCAGCCATGCAGGTTTAACTAAACACTAATTTCCACTACAAGCCAGCAAACCTTCACCCCAGCAATACTGAGCTGTTGAGAAATAGCTGGCGAGGGAATGAATGCTGACAGATCTCACCCACTATTCATAAAGTGGGCGCGCTTAAGGATCATTATCAGGTTCACAAAACTCCACTTGTCCAGTTCACATACAGCCGGTGAGCAAACTAATGGCATTAAAGGGACAAGCCACAAAGGTATGTTTTAGAGATGCGGGGGGGGGGGGGGG
>NW_017728998.1:28215481-28219593 GCF_001723915.1 Gavialis gangeticus | reverse complement strand
GGGGGGGGGGGGGGGGGGGTTCCGCACAGTTGTTGGCAGGAAAAGTCTAGGGGGTTTTGCTGACAGCAGTCCGGACAGCAAGGGAACTTTGGGAACCCATTAAACTCCTATTAGGTGTTAAATCCTCAGAGCAGAACCCAACCAACTTGACAGGTAGGGTCAGGCCTCTTTATGCCAGGCATGGCACTGTAATCCTTGGGGGAAGTCCTGCTCTGCTGTCCCCGCACCTCAAAAAATCCCTGTCCTTGCATGGCACAACACCACCCACAGCACTAACTCCAAGGTAGGTGACAGCTTTCAATAGAATGCTTCGCTGTGCGGTATTTCTGTAATAGTGCCGAGGGGGGAGGGAACACCCCCCACCACATTATCCCTGATAATGGAGAAAGAAGTACATACACTTGGTGGATAAAGAGGCTCACTACACAAAAACTGTAGCGACAGCCAGTGGACAAAGGGACTCATTACACATCATTCAGTGAATTGCCATGTACATGTGACAGATTAATGGCTTCAATGTTGCAAGTTGTGTTGTTGCAAACTAAACTACATTGAGATGTGGTTTAGTTTGTCACAATGCAAACTCATTTAAATTGCCAAACACTTGAGTATGTGTAGTGTGACACCATTCAGCCACACAAAGATAAATTTTTGTCATATGTACATCATCTGGGCATCACATGTACAAGCACCCTTTGTTTCCTGTTCTGCACCCCTGACATCCTCTTCTTAGGTACTTGAACATTTTGTTTCCTTCCAAATTTCATGGCTGGTGAAAATCAAAATGAACATTCCAGCACACACACACACATACTTGCACAGCCTGGTACATACTTGCAAGGGTCACAGCTGGTGACAATTAAAACAAGTGTCCTGGCTCTGGCCCTGTTTCTGCTGCTACCACCCCCAAACAACCATCCCCCTCCCCCAGGTGGTGCAGTTGTGGTACGTATTACTATTCAGGTAGCTAAGGGAGTCAATGTCCCATGAATGGCCCATTGTTCTTTACTAACCAGGTGTTAACAATCACCCACACTACCTACCCCTAAGGATGGTTCTGCCTCCACAGATCAGACACAATTCACATAATATATGCAGGGTGACTTGGGTCTAATGAGGGGTTCCTTGAGTTCAGTGAAGGGTGCCTGGGGTTCAAAAAAGGTTGAGAATCACTGGCCTAGAGTAATGGTCACAAAAGCCAGAAAAACCAAATCCTTATACAAATGTCAGTGAACTGGAAATGTTGCAGTAGGACCCTGGAAGGTGCACTGACCACTGGTCTCCAGGGTGGAAAGCGAAAAGAACAATGCCAGGAAGCAAGCAGTTTGCAAGTACAAAGTTACTGACTTGAACAAGACAAATATACAGTCCATTTCTTGATGAAACAAACCCATAACACACTTTTAGAAAAAAGGAACCAAAATAATGGATTATTTAAAGCCTCCAAGAAAAGTCTGCTTTGATGGAAACTAAGCAGAAAATTAGAGAAAATGGAAACAGAGATTTCATTTATACCTTGTGGCTATAGAAGCCGATAAAGAAAGAGATGAAAGGCTGCAAGCTCCATTGTTGATCATTCTGAGCCATGACAGAATGGGAGTCTTAAAAGGTTATACATACATTTTTACAGGGGATACAAGAGAGTGAGAGATTAGAAAATCTGAAATATATAGATGCTTCACTAGTCCATCAACCTGGAGTCTGATAGCAGACTTTTTTTAAAGCAAGTATTAAGAAAGAGGAAAGAAGAACAGGTTAGTATATAACTGATTTTAAACTATCACAACACCATATACCTTTAAGGAACTGTGTTTTACAGCTAGAAAGGAATCTTTGAAGCATATGAGATCTATAGTGAAAGATAATCTATTCATCGTTTTACAACTGCTTCACCATGTCCATTGCTGGTGATGGAAGAACCTAAAGTAAAAGTTCAGCTTTTAGATTTAATTCCAAGTTGTCATTAGACGTTATCTGTACTGCACTAACCATCATAATATTGCTTCTCCCGCAAGTATAAAGAGAACATTAACTGAAGAGATTGTGAGTTTCACCACAAGGTATTTGTCTCCTATTTCTATCACTGAATGGAAGGCTCATCTAATGGCCGGAGTACTAGCCTGGGTCTCAATACAGCTAGGTCATTCCTGTTTCTTGCCACTGACTTTTTGTGTGACCCTAGACAAGTCACTTGGCTTCCCTGTGCGTAAGTACTCCATGTAAAATGAAAATCCTTCACAGGAATATATGGAATACCATGAAGTACTTAGATGCTACAGTACCAGTGGTACATCGGACATGCACTTTAAATAGACAAGTCCAAATTCTGCCCTCAGTTACAAGCACAACACCTATGGAAGCTAGGTACAAATGTCCTACATTTTGAGCTTAAATCCTAATGTCACAGCAAAGCATTTTTATTTTAAGAATACCAACACCAAAACACAAAACCAAAAAATTATGGATGATCTCTTTAATTGATTTTACTGAAAACAAAACCTGCTCAAATTTCATGATTCACAGCAGGCTCTGAAAAATGGAACAAGGTAAGTCAATAAATTGAGATCTGAATGAACACCTTTCCAGAGCGTCAACCAATCAAAGATAAAATGTGTGGGGATAAATAAATAAATAAATAAATAAATAAATTAGACACACATATGGATCAGCACTCATTTCCTTAATGGCTCTTTCTGGAATACAGTGACAAAAGGCTCTATCAATCAGCCTGAAAACAAGAGTTGAGGATAAAATAAAGAATAAGTGTTAAATACACAGGAAATTCCCTTTAAAATTAAAGTATTCTTCTCATCGAAGGTGTGATCCTGCTGTGTGCTAAATGCCCCCAGCTTCCAGGGAAGTCAACAGAAGTCAAGACTGCTCAGCAGCTGGTTAGATTTCTCTTAGATCTGTGAAGGGATTGTGATTGAGAGAAGCCTGCAATTCCCATTCTCAATTATCCCAATAAAAGGTTCACCTAGTGGATTATTAGATTAACGTAGCTTTACAAAAGAAAATGATACAGTAAATCCTGCATCAAGGAAAAGCGTTCAAGTATTTCAGGTACAAAAGATGAGTAGAAAAGAAGCATGCTATCTGTCTATGGAACTACAGTAGTTTATCACTTTTGCAGACTATACTCTTCTGTTAGGAAAGGATAAAGCGCCAAATAAAAAAGCAAAACCACAGAGAACTAGAACAACAACATAGGATAGTTGACTTGGGCAGGCACACAAGGCAGTATAACTGTCTCAATCAGTTTCCAATTTTAAGATCCTTATTTCAAGTGTTATTTTTGGCTGCCTAAACATTCAACCACATAAACAGCTTTCTGAACTTCCATGTACTCTTTTCTGAAGTCTGGTAAATATGGCATCAAAATTCCTAGTTCTGAAAGAATGGATCTATCAGGAAAACAGTCAAGATGCTAGATTCATTCAGTGTGCACAACTTGAGGTCTGGTGACTGATCCATGTTAAAGCACACAGTAAGATAGGAGGCAGTAAGTTTTCAGAAATAAAAATGTCTATGCAAGTCTTCATAGGTCAGTTGGCTGGAAGAATAAATGGATTTCAAATCAAGTAAGAGCAGGGCACAAACGCTGGGCTTGGAGTACATATATAACTCAAAGTGGATTAATTTAAATCCAAGTGATTTAAATCACTAAATTTAAAAATGATAAAAATTAGCAACCTAGAAACCTTCAACCTAACCTTTGTGGTGGCTTCCTTTGTTTCAGCTTTGACTATATGAAGGGATAATTAAGTATTGCCTCAGTCAGCCTAAAAGTGAGGCACTTATGCCCAAAAGCTTCAACAAAGTACCATACATGTCTACAGATGAACATATACATTGGGAGTCACCTAATTTCCATCATTCTGTTACATCAGAACCTGGGAAATGACACATTTTTTAGTTATTAATTTTTACCCGATTCTTCTCAAGCTGCTCTAAGATGAAAACTGAAATTCAAATAAAAAAATGCCAGCATTTTAAAATAGTTAAATAAAAGTGTGTTAAATGCATAGGCAGCGGAAGGGGGGAACTAATGGGGCTTAGCCCCCACAAATACCAGGCAGTGGTAGGGCTGCAAGAAAGCCCGGTGGATGGCT
>NW_017728998.1:28209439-28210481 GCF_001723915.1 Gavialis gangeticus | reverse complement strand
TTAATTTTTACTCGATTCTTCTCAAGCTGCTCTAAGATGAAAACTGAAATTCAAATAAAAAAATGCCAGCATTTTAAAATAGTTAAATAAAAGTGTGTTAAATGCATAGGCAGCGGAAGGGGGGAACTAATGGGGCTTAGCCCCCACAAATACCAGGCAGTGGTAGGGCTGCAAGAAAGCCCGGTGGATGGCTCCCAGCAGCTGCAACAGGGGTGGGGTGGGGAAAGAAACAGGCATTGCCCAGCTGGCGGTGCAGGACTGAGCCACAAGCGGCTTATCCAGGGGGTGCGGCTCCTGCTGCTGCGCACACCCCAGGAGGCATGGGGGAGTGCCCCTGATCTGAGCGGGGCAAGGGCGGGCTGCCACTGCAGGATGGAGCTGGGGCTGCGCTGGGCTCTTCCTGGCCAGGGGGAGGGGGCATCCTACACTGGAGGCAGCTTGCGGCACTGGGAAGGAGGCTAGAGGTGATGGCGCAGCTGCAGCCACCCCAAGATTCACTGTAGCTCCCCCTCCCCCCTTCCCAGCACCAGCACCACCTGCCCCCAACATAGCTCACCACCTCCCCCCACCGGGAAGAGCCCGGCGCTGCATTTGGGCCCAGCCTGCAGCAGCTGCCTGCCCTGCCCCATGCAGACTGGGGGCACATGGCCCCCATGCCTCCCAGGACACATGCAGGAGTCACCACCCTCTCCCCACACTCCCTGGACAAGTTGTGGCTCCATCCCATGCCCCACCCCACCCCAGCTCTGCAGGGCTTGGTGGGATGGGTGCAGGGGTCTCGCAGGCTCTGTCCGCTCTAGTCCAGTGGTGCAACCAAAACTGGCCCCACTCAGACCCACAGCTCTGGGCGCCCCTAAGTGGTGCAGGCCTGGGCCGGGGCTGGCTCCGGTGTGGGGAGGCAGCCAGGGCCAGTGCTGGGCTGGGGGCCAGTGGGTTTATTGGTGCCAGCACCATGCAATGACCCTGGATATAGCGGGCCCCGGCCCTGATCCCAGGGTCCAGCTCAGCTCTGCTCCCTCCCAGTCCCAGCCCCATTCCTTCT
>NW_017728998.1:28208307-28208994 GCF_001723915.1 Gavialis gangeticus | reverse complement strand
CGGGGGGGGGGTACGCATGCATGTGTTCAACTCCCCCCCCAAGAAAAAATTTCTCCCTCTGCCTATGGTTATATGTGCCAGATACATAAGAAGAAAAAAAAGCAACATTCTACATGTAAAGCTATGGAAGTATTAATCAACTGATGTATTGTTTCTGGTGACAACTGGTGAGATTTTCAAAGGTCTTTATGCCTCTTATATTGCAGATAAACACCTACTGCAATTTTCAGAAATGTCTAAACAAGTTATTTGACTGAGTCCTTTTAAGGGTACTGGAGGGTATTGCACCATGTTTACATTACAGGCAAACCCCACTTAATGCTGTTTCACTTAGCTTTATTTTGCAATAATGCTCATTTTAAATTGATACCTGATTTCACTTAGCATTCAGCAAGTTTTGTTATAACACTCATGGTTGACATCTTGGGTCATTAAAAACAATTCCGGTCACCATCTTGGGTCATCAAATACTTTGGGTTTCACTTAATGCTTGTATTGCTTAACTCTTGGAACCAATTAAGAGTGCTAAGCAGGGGTTGCCTGTGTTGGGTGTGTTCATACATGCAGACACATACACTTGCAGCAGCTCAAATAGGAGTAGCACAAATGTGTGCCTAAATATGCGCACACAGAAATTTACTGTTAAAAACATTCTAATCTATCATGGGTTTTTTGAACTCTGTGCAA
>NW_017728998.1:28201334-28203307 GCF_001723915.1 Gavialis gangeticus | reverse complement strand
GAATTTACTGTTAAAAACATTCTAATCTATCATGGGTTTTTTGAACTCTGTGCAACAAAAGACTCACTCTGCTGTTTTTCTGTAATCAAAAATCAAGGGAAAACTAAGAGCTGGCATTTTTCAAGGGGTGCACCGAGTCTAAAAAGTTTGAGAACTACTATTCTAGTGGGTAGAAGAGATGAACAGACTATGAAGAAAATCAGCAACACTACAAGAGTGACAAGTCTTGGCCATTTTTCCCAAATAACATAATTTTAACTATGACTGGAACAAGTCTCAGGATAATCCCAGAAACTCCAGCCTCTTCAATGGGGGCCTAGGACTGATTCAAGGTCTAGAAGTCAGAATTGATTTGGAGGGTTGAGGCAGAAGAATTAATTGCTGGGAAAGGATATGCAGACTGGGGCAAGATCAAGGACCTGAGATCACCTAACCCATAAGTTTGAGAAAGTCATAACACTTTCTGCTAGGCAAACACGGGGCAAGCAGGCAATTTAAACATATTTTCCTCCATCTTTATTTTTTTTTAATCTTTCATAAAAAGAGTCCATGATTTCTAGGCCCATCTTACAGAGGGGGATTTGGGGGGGGGGACAATAGGAAAGATCTCGGGATTTTTGAACATGTGAAGTTGGCAACAATGTGAAAAGCTGCATCAAAAGACAAGAAACCAAAAGTAGTCACTTCCCCTACTGGAAATTCTGCTTCCAGTTTTGGAACTGGTAACATATTACAGACACTCAAGACCACTATACCTCAGGGCAAAAAACTGAAGCAGAATATTGCTTTCTTATTACTCTTTCAAAACTGATTTGTGGTGAAGATCCTTTACTCCCTTGAGAGATGAGGGAATATCTTATTTTAAAGTCCATTCTGAAAATATGAAAAGGGCAATTAAGAATACTGGCATAATTCCAGAATTCTCATGGACAGCCTGAATATGCAGATTACTACAGTTTCTTAGAGGACCAAAAGGTGTTGACCTTTCAGACAGAATGAAAAACACCCACCAATCTTTGGAACCTTTTTTTCCAGAGTAAAAATATATTGATATTTGAACAACTCATAATTTAAAATGTATCTGTGTTGTCAGGATTCCTCTTTATAGCTACAAGTCAGACATTTCCTAGACGGAGTTACTAAAGAAGAATCTGTAGTACCTGGAAAAGACACTATTTGTAAAAACAGAGAGGGCGCATCCATACATGCAGGCATGTGTGCTTGCAGTAACTCAAATAGAAGCGGCACAAATTTGAGCCAGGGATTTTTGCCTCACTGCATGTCCCCAGACAAGCACTTTGGTGTGGGGCAAGTTGGGCCACTTGGGGCAAAATAACCCTGCCCAGCTCCTCCCAGATCTGCAGCCAGGGGAAACTAGAGCCTGGGGCCAGCACCTGTGCTGGCTCCAGCAGTCTAAAAACCTGCCCTGTGCTGGCCCCAGCAATATAAAAATCTGCCGTGGGGAGTAGTTCAGGGCTACTTGCACTCAGGAGCTTCTGGGAGGAAATTAGCCACACCCCTTCCTGTCCCAGGAGCTTCTGGGGAGAAGATGGCCAGGCCCTTTCTTGCCTCTGGCTACTGCTAGCTGCTGGCTTAGTCTCAGAGCTTTTGGGAGTAAGTTGGCTGCAGCCCTTCCTGCCTTGGGTGGCTGCTGCTCTTGATGTTGCCCATGGGGGGGCCCTCTTCTGCATGCTGCTTCCCCCCGCCCAGGGAGGGGCCCACTACACTGCACTACACCCCAGCTTCTGCACCCCTGTTCTGCCCTACTGCCCAGCCTGCCACCAAGTCACGGTCAGGGGACAGCCTGAGGAGGGAGCCTGCACTGCCTGTAGGCCCCTCCTCCTCCACCATCACTGCCAGAGCCTAAAGGTGCCTTGCTTGCCCCAGAGGCCTTAGCAGGTCAACCCACACCTTCACTTCCACTTTCACCAGAAGCACACCCTGAGAGGCTGAACTGGATGGCTCCCATCATC
>NW_017728998.1:28200506-28201323 GCF_001723915.1 Gavialis gangeticus | reverse complement strand
TCTTCAGCCTCCTCCACAGCTGGAGGTGGGAAAGGCAAGTGTTCTGCCCCCAAGCCTAGACCACCAGCACCTGAGGGTCCAGCTACTGCACCTTGACCACCAGCACCTTGTCATGCACACCCACTCAGCCTATCCCTGACCCTAGCCCCAGCCCCACCAATGTGGCCCCTCGGTGGGGGAAACCGCAGCTATGCACAGGCAGCTGCGGGGAGACTTGAAGCCGGAAGGCCTGGACCCTTCACTGCTGACTTTTCCAGCTCACGTAGCAGGACCCCCTTTCTGGCACTCACCCACAGGCACGGGGTGAAGCGCCAACTGCCCAAGTGGGAGAACCTGCATTTTGAGACCTGGGTGCAGGCCCTGGCTTGGGTAGTGGGGGCCCCCCAAGATCATGGCGGCCTCCTGCTTTCATGTCAAGGGGGTCTTCTTCCTTGCCTTGGAGGCCACTGTACAAACGGCAATGGAGAGGGGGATCATGGTAGAGAGTGAATACATCCCCCTCAAGCCTCTAGAAGAGCTGGGGACTGGGGTGGTCATCAGCTTCATCCCTCCCTATATCCCTAATTGGGCCCTGCTCCCTCAGCTCCAAACCCTGGGGAGCTCCAAACCCAGGCGGAGACACTGTGGGTCAAACTACAAGGGGGGGCATAGTGAAAGGAACTTTATGGTGGGTGTCTACTACAAACCACCCAATCAGAGGGATAAGCTGGACCTGGACTTCTCCAGTCAGCTTATGGAGGCAGTTAGGTCAAGGGATGTCATTGTCATGGGTGACCTAAACTACCCAAACATTTGCTGGGAGGAGCAGACAGCCAGG
>NW_017728998.1:28188103-28195506 GCF_001723915.1 Gavialis gangeticus | reverse complement strand
GTCAAGGGATGTCATTGTCATGGGTGACCTAAACTACCCAAACATTTGCTGGGAGGAGCAGACAGCCAGGCCTGACCGCTTGCGTAGGTTACTGGCTGTATTACAGGACCGTCACCTTATCCAGGAGATGCACAGCCCCACTAGGGGTAACGCCTTGCTGGACCTGGTCCTGGCCACTGGGGATGACCTGGTGAGGGGACTGCAGGTCCTTTACCGCCTGGACAATAGCAATCATTACCTGCTGGAATTCACTATCCAGCGCAGGGTGTCAAAGGCTTATAGCAAGACTAAAGCCCTTGACTTCTGAAGGGCTAACTTCAATGAGCTTTGGAGATTAGTGGGGGAGGCACTGAGGGCCCAGAAGGTATGGGAGGGATGGTTGTACCTTGACGGGGGGCCCCAAAGGATAACAGTCCCTGAGAGAAGCAAAGGAGGTAAGAGTGCTCAGAAACCACCATGGCTCAACATGGGCATTCAGAAATGCTTGAGGACTAAAAGGTGTACAACCAGTGGAAGGGAGGAGCTATCACCAAGGAGGGGTACTCCTCCTCAGCCCACGAGTGTAGGAGGGCTATTAGGAAGGCCAAGGCAGAGATGGAACTCAGGCTAGTGTCCAGGATTAAGGACAACAAAAAATCCTTTTTCAAGTACATTGGGAGCAAGAAGAGGGCACCAGGCAATGTAGGCCCCTACAAGACTCAAACGGTAACCTTGTGGCTACGCCAGATGAAAAAGCTGATATTTTTAACAGTTTCTTTGCCTATGTTTTCTTGAACAGGGACTGGGAAATCCCTCCTGCCAGAAGTAGGGATAGTTCTGTCAGGCCTTGGGTCAGCGCAGATATAATTAGGGATCTTCTGGAAGGGCTGGACATTTTTAAATCTGCAGGTCCAGATGCCCTCCATCTAAGGGTGTTGAGGGAGCTGGCAGGGGTCATCGTGCAGCCCTTGGCCTGGCTGTATGAGCATTTGTGGTCATATGGCCAGGTGCCGGGGGATTGGAAACTGCTAATGTGGTCCCCATTTTTAAGAAAGAGAGGAAGGAGGACCTAAGTAATTATAGGCCCGTAAGCCTCACCTCGGTCCTCGGGAAGATCTTGGACATGAGGAAGGTGCTCATCTGGCTTTTTTTGCCACAGCTACACTTGCGGGCACACCTGACAGAGGGAGGTGGTCCAGGAACACCTAAAGCAAGAAGTGCTAGAGCTGGAGAGGTGCCTGGCCACTGACCCAACCAATCTGTCCCTCTGCGGAGAGTGTTGGGAGAGGCGGGAAGAGCTTCGTCCTCTGAACAACCACCACACCTGTGGTGCATTTGCCAGCTTGTGCGTCCAGCTCCTTCTGGAAATGGACCACAGCTCCCACTTCTTTTATGCCCTGGAGAGGAGGTGGGGGGGCAAAGAAGTAAATCACCTGCCTTTTGGCAAGTGACAGCACCCTCCTCATGGATCCAGGCAAGATGCGCCAGTCTCCTATGAAGAGCTCTTCTCCCTGGATCCAACCAACACCGAAGCTGTCAGACCCTGTGGGAGGGACTCCTGCAGGGCAGTGTGGGTGACGAGAACCAGCTGGAGGCTCCTCTCACTCCGGCTGAGTTTTCAGCCGCCCTCCACCTGATGCCTGGTAACAAGACGCCAGGCATCGATGGGCTGACTGTGGAGTTCTACCAGGCCTCCTGGGGCATCCTCAGCCCGGACCTTGCTATGTTCTGGGCGAAATCCGAGGGAAGTGGGGAGCTCCTGACCCTCCTGCCTAAGAATGGGGATCCCCGCAACCTGAGGAACTGGCATTCCATGTCCCTCCTCTGCACAGGCTACAAGGTGGCAGCGAAGGCCATCTCGTTGTGCCTGCAGTCCATGCTGACGAACGTGATCCATCCCGACCAGACGTACACCAGCTAGCACACCAGGAGGGCCTGTCTTTCACCCTCCTATCCCTAGACCAGTAGAAGGCATTTAACAGAGTGGATCACGGGTACCTCACAGGCACACTGCAGACCTTTGGTCTCGGGCCCTGCTTTGTGTGGGCTCTCCAGGTGTTGTATGCCTTTGCAGAGTGTTTTGGTCAAGCTCAACTGGATCCTGGTGGAGTCCATCCTGTTGAGGAGAGGGATGTATCAAGGCTGCCTGCTGTCAGGCCAGCTGTACACCTTGGCCCTGGAGCCCTTCCTCATTCTCCTGCGGAAGCAGGTGGAGGAGTTGATGCTCCAGGAGCCAGAGGTGTGGCTGGTCCTGTCAGCATATGCTGACAATGTATTCCTTGTTGTCCAGGACTCGGGTGACCTGATGCAGGTGGAGGCCTGCCAGGCATTGTACTTGGTGGCCTCCTCTGTCCCGGTCAATTGGGTCAAGAGCTTTGGCTCAGCAGTGGGTGATGGGTGGTAGGTGGGCTCACTCCCACCCGCGATCTGCTGGAGTGCAGGCTCGCTGCTCTACTTCTGGGTCTACCTCTCCCCCACAGACTCCCTTCCTGCTAGAGAACTGGCATCAGTTGGAGGCAAGGGTGGTGGAGTGGCTCTGGGCATGGGTAGGGCTCCTGAGATGGCTCTCCCTGCATGGGAGAGCGCTGATGCTGAAGAAGGTAGTCCTGTTCATTCTCTGGCACTGCTTACAAACCCTGCCTGTGCCCCTGAGGTCCTGGTGGGACCCCAGAGACAGGCACTGGAGTTTTTCTGACCAGGACAGCACTGGGTCACTGGAGAGGTCCTGAGCATCCTGTTGCAGGAAGGCAGCCAGGGCCTGGTTTGCCTGCACAGCCAGGTCATTGCTTTCTGCCTTCAGGCCCTGCAGCAACTGCTATACCGTGTCAGTAGCCAAGCAACATGGGGCACCTGGGGGTGCACTTTCCTCCACAACTTCTGGGGGCTCCGATATGACTGGCAGCTCCTCAGCCTGTGGGGCTTCTCCCTGCAGAACCTGTGAAGGCTGTTAGATTTCTACCAGGATCTCCTCCAGGCCTGAAGGCTGGTCTCTGCCTCCAGGTCCCCTGCAACACTCTCCCAGGGTGCCAACCTGCTCGTCGAACCTCTCCTCCAGAATTCCCAGCTGGAGGTGCCAATAGCAGAGGTGCCCCAGTTGTGACAGAGGTTGATCCTGGATGGTGTCACCCCATATTAGAGACCTCCTGGACTATGATAGGCGGGAGTGGGGGGACTCTGCTGTGCTGGCTCAGTGCATGGGTCTACCCACGACATCTGCAATATGCTGTCTGGTCCAGGAGGTGAAATCTGCCCTACTTCCTAATGCCCTTGCCTTTGTTGACCAGGTCCTGCACAGTGGTGGTCCCTGCCCCCCCATGTCCTCCAGCCCACCAGAGTTTGTCATGGGGCAGGCGCCTCACCCGGCTTCACGATGCTCCCTGCTCCATCACCTGAGTCAGCTGGAGGACACCAGATCAGTCCACTTTTCCACTGTCAATCGCCACCACCTCTACACACTCGTGTGCCGCACAATCCATCATGCCACCCTCGCGTCTCCCCCCCCCCCAGACACCAAGTGACAGGACTTCTCAGCAAGGGCATGGCTGGGGCACCCCAATGGCTGAGTCTGTACTCCACCCTCATCCCATAAGCCACTGGGGACCTCAGCTGGCAGCTCCTCCATGGAGGCATCACCACAGGCATGGTTGTGACATGCTTAATGGACAGCCTGGTCTCCTGCCCCTTCCGTGGGCAGAGAGAGATCCTAGTGCGCATGACCCTCAAGTGTGCCAGGCTGCAGCCCCTCCATCTCCAGAGCTGCCTCTTGAGATTCTAGTTGAATTTCACTCCCCACCTTTTTATTTTTGGTCACCCCATCCATGGCCCCACCAAGTCCCAAGACCTCCTGGTCAACCTGCTCCTGGCCCTGGCCAAGTAGGCCCTGTACTTGACCAGGAAAGAGGCTCTGGCCGGGAAGGTGTCCAGAGACTGTGGGACCACTTTCCTCTCACTTGTCCATGCACGTGTTCGGGCACAGCACCAGTGGGCAGAGTCTGCTGGCTCCTTGGATGCCTTTAAGAACTGGTGGACTCTGCTCAGTGTCTCCTCCATGTGCACTTATTTTCATGCTTTGACCCTTTGACCCACACAATATTCCTATCCTGTTTTTTTTCATTAGTTGTCCCAAGAATGTAACTGTACCACTCACTCATTAGCCCCACAAGAGGTTACTAGTTAGCCAGGTGGGCCCTAGGGCCCACGGTATGAGTGTTACAAATAGACAGGAGTTTCTGAGGCCCGGCCACTTGGTATCTGGGGACATTACCCCTTGTACCAGCTGGACTGCTGAAGCAGCCCTGACCTAGAGTGGCCCCTGCCTCCTCTACCCACTGCAGCAGTCTGGCAGTGGGGGCTGCTGCCTGGCTATGACCTGTGGCCACTGGTGACAGCATCCACCATCTTGGACCTGTGGCCCCATGGCTGCATGCCTGCCAGACCCAGACAGGGTGCTCCTGCTCTGCCATCAGAACAGCTATCACCCAGAAGTTGTGCTCCTTGTGGTGGCCCACACTGAACTGTCAAAGCATGTCCTCCTGGCCCCAAATGGTGAAGAGGTCAGCCACATCATCTGCCCTCCACCTGGGTCCCCAGTGCTGGCCCTGGACAGGCTCCTCTGCCCGGGTCTTGCCACTTGTCTCACCAGCAGAGATCCTGGTGTTTCCTGTTTAAAAGTTACAAATTTTCTGATAAGAAACCCAAATTCTCTCATTAAAATACCCAAAATAGTGTTCTTTTTCTATTAAAATGAAATGCCACTATATATAGAGAGATCAGTTGGGCAACGTTTTATTGATATATTTACAAGTTTAAAGCAATTTGGGATACCAGTGCCTCTATCATCATAATAAAACAAATTCTAAATCTCTATACACTTTGGCATTTATTTTTGGCTTTTTTTTGTCATAAAAAAATCAGAGCTGCCCCTACCCCCTTCGCTCACCAGAATGTGCAGCACTGATATGCCAGTGCCCTGCCCCTGCCCTAGCCCCTCACTTCCAACCCACAGCCTGCCCCGCACCTCAGTCCCCTCATTCCTGGCCAGGTATGTGGGTGAGGGGTTTATGGGGATGGCTTGGGGGTGTGGGATTTGTGGGTGGATTGTGGGGGGCCTGTGTGGGGGGCTGTTCAGGAGAGGTGGGTCCCTTGCCCCCCACAGGGTGCAGCCCCCCCCACATCTCATTGACTGCCCCCCACGGAGGCCACAGCCACCCAACAGGTGCCACATGCCCCCCAATAGGGGCTACAGTCTCCCTGCAGGGCCCAGAGTCCCCATGCAGGGGCTACAACCCCAACACAAAGGCTACAGCCCTTCTCCAGGGCCAAGAGCCTCCCCTGCAGGGCCCACAGCTCACCCCCAGCAGCACTGGTCATCAAGGCACTCAGGGCCTCCTGACACAGCCCCCCAAGTGGTGTGGATCAGCATGGCTCAGCCCCAGCTGCCTAGCACATGGCACTTCCTGTGCCATAAAGCACAGGCCCAACCCAGCAGAGTGCCATATGTTTTTGGGCAACTCCGGCCTGTTCGGGCTATCACCCAGGGCCTCGTGCCGCTCACGAGGACTGTATGTTGAATCAGGCCCAGTCCTGCATGCACAGAACTGGCCTGAGTGGTGTCCATGCATGCAGAACCTGGCCTGGCATGACAGGCAGTCCCCATGAGCAGCACAGGGCCCCTGGGTGACAGCCTGAGTGGCCCAAAGCTGCCTGAAGATGCACAGTGCTGCACAGAGTTGGGGGAACAAGCCATGCTGCCCTGTGCCATGGAGGGACTTTGCCAGGAGTGCCCCGATGGGCTGCTGCTTGGGGGGGGGGGCTGTGGGCCATGCAGGGGGCAGGCAGGGGATCCACTCCTCCCAAGCAGCCCCCCTCACCTCAGTCCCTTCCTTACCTGGGATGGAGCCCTGTCCCATCAGGCTGCAGCCTGCACTGCTCCAAGCTGCCCTGCACATGGAGGCAGCATGCTTCAGCACCGGGGCAAGAGGCAGCCATAGAAATGCTCTGGCCGGCTACCAAAGCATCTCTTTGGAGGACCCAAGCCTCTGGTTGCCTCAGGGCACAGTCCTGGACCATGCCCTGCCCCCCTTTTTTTCTGCAGGTTTTCTTTTTTTGATCCCTGAATATCCAGGTATCAATTTTGAGCCCCCGCTGCAAATATGCAGTGCAGGGAACACTTTTTTGTTCCCAACGTGCCCCTTGCCACATCTCAAACTGCTTTAAGATGCAGCAAGATGCACGTGAGGACTTGTCTGGACGCACCAAGAGTGGCCAACCCTACTAAGCTTTTATATCTGTGGTACAGTTTCTTTGTATAGAAACACTTACAAATGTATAGTTTTGCTGGACTTGAGATTTTAAAATTCCTATTAAGGATGATCAATAGCAGAAAGTGCTTGAATACCCCTTTTGAAACCTGCATTTGTAACACTTCCAAATGAAGTCATCTGTGCTGCACATACTGCACTATCTTCCTTTAATTTTCAACAAGATGAATCCAGCTCTACACTGAAGATGCTTGAAATGTGATTATCCATTACACTCTCTCCTACTTTTGGCTTGTATAGAGTATGTTCTTGTATAATGCTATCATTGCCTACTGATGTACAAGACATAACTGATTTTGGAACAATCTTTCACCATTTCAGATGTTCCACATTCACAACTGACTCATTGTTTAAAGCAGTGCTCTGCCTGAATAAATAGTATGAAGGCCCTAACAGCTGAGGATTTACCCTGTAAAGTGCTGGAGTGAAACTGTTCAGCCCTCTGTATTGTATGTATAATCTTAAGACACATGATGTGCTGCTTTACCATTGCTTCTGGAGTTCTCTCAACAAAAGAGTAATGTGCTCACTGACCCCAGCAAGCATTCTGGCAAGGGAATTTTGCACAAACTGTGAATGCCTGAGGAAAAGAATTATAGAAGTCTGACAAGTGTATGGTGAGTGCATATAAAAAGGTTGCATTTTTTCAAGTGAAAAACAGAAGTCCCTGAGAAGGAAGGAACAAAGTTTTAAAACACACTTTAAAATTATGGAGAACAATGACACTAGGAAACAAAGTAACCAGGAAACAGAACAAGCTCCCCTCAGAGAGCAAGAGAGTCTTAAGCTTGGAAAATGAGTCAATATGCTATCCTTTTAGACATGCGGTCACAGAACACAAGGTGAGCCCTGACAGAGTCTGCAGCAGCTAATACATCTTTCTGATGTCATCTGTATATATGTGACAGTAGATACAGTTATGTTGCCAGAGAGAACATAAGTGCTAGTTTTAAGTACCCCAGAAAGTGAATATATTGAAAAAGATAAGAATGAATTAATGCAAATACAGTAGCCAAAAAACCAAACCACACCAAAGCAAAGAAAAACCAACCTCCTACACATATTCTGATAGTTTCATAGTTTCTAGGGTCGGAAGGGACCTGA
>NW_017728998.1:28186301-28187262 GCF_001723915.1 Gavialis gangeticus | reverse complement strand
GCAAATTTGAACAGGGTGCTTTTTACCCCCTCGTCCAAATGTACTACCATAAAAATTCCTGGCTGGATGTCACATGAAACAGAGAAATCTGAAAAGAATAATGGAGAAATGTAAACCTGAATAAATAGACCACATAAATGACATAGAAGACCTATACAAATCCAACTTTCATTGCATGAGCCAAACAGTCACCAAGCTGGAATCTGTGAAATCAGTAATTGGGGAAAAGCAGGTCTGATAGCCATACTATACCCTCACAATAACCTCTGTTTAAAAAGCCAGTTTAATTGGATTCTTAACTGGATTTTAACTGGATATTCTTGAGTGTTTTTTTTTTTAAATGATGGTTCTGTCACCACTTTGAAACAAAATATAAGATCCTGTTTTTTAAAAAAAGAGGAAAAACACTCTGAGGGAACAAATTGATCCAGGATAAGTAGAGACCTACTTAAATTGTGGTTTTGCAACTTTTGCAAAACCCACATTAAATGGTGATCTCTATAATCACTGCAAAAAATGGCATTGGCCACAATTTCCCACCTAATCTACCACCCCAAAATGCTTGCTGGAATACAAAGAAAGCAAGGCAATCACTGCAGCCAAAGAACACGAGATTTGGGTGAGCACAATCAAGAGGCTGAGCTAGTGATATAGACCAGGGGTTGTTGACCAGGGGTACACATACTCTTGGGGGTAATTGAGAAGGCCCTAGGGGGTACGTGTGGGTGGGCAGGGGTGGAGCACCGCCACACACCATCCCACGCTACTGTGCAGGCACCACCTGCCCAGCTGGATGTGGGAGGTGGAGGAAGCTCACACACAGCGGATGCCACCACTCCATGTCCGGCCACCGAGCACAGGGGGGGCAGGGTGGTGCACAACTGGATGTGGAGTGGGGGCTCGATGGGTGGCACACGGCCAGATGTGGAGCAGCGGGCGGGGGGCTGCGGCTGGACACTGA
>NW_017728998.1:28177604-28181301 GCF_001723915.1 Gavialis gangeticus | reverse complement strand
ATGGGTGGCACATGGCCAGATGTGGAGCAGCGGGCGGGGGGCTGCGGCTGGACACTGAGTGGGGTGGAGGGGGGAAGGGGTGGCACGCGGCTGATCTCAGCCAATCAGCAGCAAGGGGCAGGACTGCCATGAAATGCATGCAAAATCAGGTCTCCGCAGTGAGTATGTCATGAAAAACCCTTTGTCTTGCTGTGATTTAACTAGGTCCCTAAGGATAAGTGTTTGCATATAGTGACAGGGGTTCACATATAATATCGTTCATCTTGAGACTAGAACCTGAAATGGGAGAATTATGAAAGTCAATTTTCTTTGGGAAGAAAAACCTGCAGCATCCTTATAGGCTCAGCAGTGCTACGCTGGCTAGCACTACGGAAGAAAGAGACTTGGGGGTCATCATTGACCACAAGATGAACATGAGCCTGCACTGCAATGCTGTGGCTAGTAAAGCGACCAAAACACTGGCTTGCATCCATAGATGCTTCTCAAGCAAATCCCAGGACGCCATTCTCCCCTTGTACTCGGCCTTGGTGAGGCTGCAGCTGGAGTACTGCATCCAGTTTTGGGCTCCACAATTCAAAAACCACGTGGAGAAGCTTGAGAGAGTCCAGAGAAGAGCCACGCGCATGATCAGAGATCAGGAAAATAGACCTTACGACGACAGGCTGAGAGCCATGGGGCTCTTTAGTCTGGAAAAGCGCAGGCTCAGGGGTGATCTGATGGCCACCTATAAGTTTATCAGGGGTGACCACCAGTATCTGGGGGAAGTTTGTTCACTAGAGTGCCCCACAGGATGACGAGGTCGAATGGTCATAAACTACTGCAAGATCGTTTCAGGCTGGACATAAGGAACAGCCTGCCATCAGAGGTGGTTCAAGCACCTACATTGAACACCTTCAAGAGCAAATTGGATGCTTCTCTTGCTGGGATCCTATGACCCCAGCTGACTTCCTGCCCTTTGGGCGAGGGGCTGGACTTGATGATCTTTGGAGGTCCCTTTCAGGCCTAATGTCTATCAAATCTATGAAACCTAGGTCTTTAGGTGGAATTCCTACAGATATTTACAAAAAATGGTAATCATAAATACACTGCACTTAATAGTCCTTTCTATTTAATGATTTCAAAGCTCTTTATTAACATTGATACATAAAACTTAGTGACAGCGTATGAATCAGATATAAAGCAATGCTTTATCTTCCTCAAACATCTGCATTTAAGCTAAATTTAGAACCATTATCCAAGAAGGTATTTAATTTATGATAAGCTCATTTTTAGTGTACCACTAGAACAGTAATGCTACTAATATTCAGAACATACGTCTTGTATCAGGAGGTAGTTCGTATGAATAAAACTGTTTGATGAGTACAGGATACTGTGGTCCAAACAAAGATAAGTGGTTGGTCAAGAGCTGCTTAGGAAAGACACAGAAAGTGCCATTAGTCTAATGCCTAAAAGCAAGTAGCACATCAATATGGGTACATTCTTTTTTGGGGCACATAGATTCATAGACACTAGGGCTGGAAGGGACCTTGGAAGATCATCAAGTCCAGCCCCCTGCCCCAGGGGCAGGAATTCAGCAGGGATAATAGGATCCCAGCAAGATAAGCATCCAAATGTCTCTTGAAGGCATTCAAAGTAGGTGTCTCTGATGTTACATAACCACTGTGATACTGCTCTGGAAAAGGCAACTAACATGTCTTTCTTTTATACATGTTCTTTACCTTTTATTAATAAACTAGTTAATTAAATCTTGATTATCTGGAATTTTGAGTATTCTCATATTGAACTTTAGTCATGGGTGCTCAACCTGTGGCCTGCAGGCCAAATGCAGTCTGTGAAGCCATTGCATCTGGCCCGTGGAACTCACCATGGGTCAGGAAATTTAGCAGCAGGGAGTTAATACAGCCACTCTTCCTCCTGCCAAATTTCCAAACCCCAAGCCCCATGCACCTGGTTGAAGCCATTTCTCCTCCCCACAGGGCCAGGTTGGGCTGAGGCATGTCCCCTTCCCTCTGTGGGGCTAGGTTACACACCCTTCCCCCCTGGGGATGTGGGCGACAACCATTTTCCCCCCACAGGCCCAGGTTGGGGCCTTCCTCCCCTGCAGAGCTGGGTCAAGCCCCTCCCCAGGGCTGAGTCATGCTCCCTTCACCCTCTGGCCAAGTCATGTCTCCACCGCCTCCACCCCACAGGGCCAGATGAAGCCTCCTTTACTGTCCTGTAGGGCCAGCCTTGGACTGGGCTGCCCTCTGCCCCCCTTTGTATGGTCAGATGATGTCCATTGCACTGGCCCTGGGCACTGACTCAGAATCACCATCCAGCCCATAATCAGGCCAGGCACTGCCCATCTGACCCACCAGGGAAAAAGATTGAGCATCACTGCCTTAATACATATTGGTCAGAGGTCACACAACCTATGAACAGACATTGCATTACTCCTGAGAAAAAGCCTGTTGTGCCACGATCCTATAGACATTCACATCCGTTGTTCTGCCTGAAGCATCTGTGAAAAATGCTGGATAAAATGTGCTAATAGTCCCTGCCCCTCCAACATAACTGTGTGCATTTGTAAGTTAACTGAACTCATGTAACTCAGCCTGGAGCACATTATTCTCATGGTGTGATTAACATGTTGACCTCACCATACATAGTAACAGTGCTACATATTCAGACAGTTTATGGTGCCATAAAGTGGCAAACCACCCACAAAGATATTATTCCACAAAATATGTAGAACATCTTTATGGTTTATTTGTATGGCACCATAAATTAAACATTTAGCATGCCCCCATCCTGATGCTGACAAGGAAAAACTGCCAGGTACAGGTGCTGCCCACCTCAACATGCCGTTTTTACAGGTCCCAGTGCATGGGATAAATCTTGGATTTGCAGAATAAGAAGCAAAAGAAGATAAAGACTGCAGAGACTGAAGAGCATTTATCCAAAAATGATATAAAGACAAAAACCACTAAAATATACAAAATGATTAAAATTCAATTCTAAACCAATGGTTCTCAACCTTAGACTTAAATGCCAGAAAATGCCAGCAATTTGCTTTCACTCATTTTTGACTGCAGAAAAACAACAGAACAAGTTTCCTGTTGCAAAGAACTCAGAAAGGCCACAACACTTCAGAACATGTTTTGTACACCATGGATTCCTACTTGAGACCTCTGGGTTTATCCTGTGAATCACATGCAGATTTTTACAGTGCTCATATTGCACAGTACCATTTAAAGGATTTCACGGCAAACTGGTTGAGAATCACTGGTCTACACTATGGGTGGCCAACCCACAGTACATGTACCACAGGTACATGGACAGCTCCAGAAGGGAGCAGGGAACACACTGGCAGATAGGACAAGGAGCAGAAAACAGAGCAACAGAGCAGGAAGGGAGCAGAGCAACAGACTGGGTAGGGGAAGGGGACTGGAATGGCACTCAGGGACAGTGCAGCGCTTACCTCATGGCACACCTGCCAAAAAAGTTGTCCCCCACTAGTCTAGACAAAACAGTTCAGGTTCTCTTATTTACTTACCCTTGCTCTTACATTATAAATGTATCTTCAGCACAATTAAAAAGTAACAGAAATAAACCGTATAAGGAATTATATATTGTTTACATTAGCTGTAGAAAGCATATGAAAACAAAAAATTAACTAGGATTCCAGAAAGAATTAGATGTTTACATTGATGATGAG
>NW_017728998.1:28168595-28172604 GCF_001723915.1 Gavialis gangeticus | reverse complement strand
AATAGCACTCAGGGACAGTGCAGCGCTTACCTCATGGCACACCTGCCAAAAAAGTTGTCCCCCACTAGTCTAGACAAAACAGTTCAGGTTCTCTTATTTACTTACCCTTGCTCTTACATTATAAATGTATCTTCAGCACAATTAAAAAGTAACAGAAATAAACCGTATAAGGAATTATATATTGTTTACATTAGCTGTAGAAAGCATATGAAAACAAAAAATTAACTAGGATTCCAGAAAGAATTAGATGTTTACATTGATGATGAGAACCTCAACAGTAAAAAAAGACAATTCTACTTCTTATGCCACTGGGCTGGGAATACCAACCATACTAAAAAAATAGGGCTATCAATTAATCACTGCTAATATGCACGATTAGTGCGTTAACTGGTTCTTGTGTTTTTGTCTGCCCAGACACACACACACACACACACACACACACACATACATATGCAGTTGCAGCATTTTCATGGCCAGGAATGCAGCCTGGCAGTGTGTAGAGCAGTGCCCTGCTGGTAACTCTGTGGAGAGGAAGGGGTGGGGTAGCAGACTGAGACCCCATGGTGAGGGAGGGAGTGAGGCAGGGGCAGGGGCTGGGGTTCAATGGGGTCCCAGGGCCAAGCAGATTGTGGGACAGGGCTGCGGGAGGCTCGTCCAGAGCCACGAGGGGGTGCGGTTCCCCACCGCCACATGCACCCCTGGGGGAAGCATGGGAGGCATGTACCCCCTTGAAGGGAAGAGACGTAAGGGGTGCATGTGGGTGCACATGTACCCCCTGAGCATGGCGGTGCACCACGTACAAAAAGGCACTACTGACACTGTTGGCGGTGCCTGCGGGTGGTTGCTGCTCACCACCCCACTGGCGGTGTCTGCAGGCAGTCCATGATTGCCCCTGGCCACTGCCGAAGCTGCTGGTGACGCCTGCAGGTGCTTGCTGCCCCCCCGCCTCCCCCCCACTGCCTACAGTGCTGTTGGCGTCTGTGGGAGCTCCACGCTTACTGCCACCACTGACACGTTCCCGCTGTTGCCACAGCAGCTGTGCCCCCCCCAGCCGCCGAGGGCACACACCATTCATGACCCCCTGGATTTGTGCATGGGGCAGAGGCGGGCTGCCCACTGCAGGCTGGCGCTCTGCACCCTGCTGTCTTTGCCCTGACAGCTGCATCCCCTGCCCGTCCAACAGTGGGAAGCACAACATGGTGTCACACAGCTCCCAGGGCAAAGGCAGCACGGCACAGAGCCCCAGCCCTCAGCCTGCCTCTGCCCAATGCACAAATCTGGGGGGCACATGCCCCCATGTCTCCGCCAGGTATACACACAGCAGCAGGGAGCTGCACCCTCCCCCCAGCCCGCACCGCTGGACAAGCTACCCACAGTTCCATCATACAACCTGCCCCGGCCCCAGGGTTCCATTCACCTCAGCCCCTGCCCCATTCCCTCCTTCACCATGGGGGCCTCAATCTGCCCCCCATTCCCTTCCCTCTCCCTCCACAGACTTACCTGCTAGGCACTGCTCTGCATGCTGCTGGGCTGCATTCCTGTAGGGTTACTATATTTCCAGTACTCCCAAGGCCACCATCCCCCAGCCCTGCTGCTGCCCTTCACTCCTGACCCACAGTACCCCGCACCCTGCCAGGACGTAAGGGGGTCCCTCATCCCCAGGCTCCAGACCCCCCTGCAGGGACTGCCCCTTCCCATGCTCCAAATCCCACATACACACCCACAACCCCCCACACCTTCACAAATCCCTCCCCCCACACATAACCCACACCCAACCATACAGAGTACCTGCATAATTTGGAGTTTTTTGTGCATAATTTGGAGTTTTTAGCTGTGCAATTAAAATTGTGATTAATTGTGACTAATGTGTTTAATCGTGCAACTAATTACAATCAAATTTTTAATCATTTCACAGTCCTATTTAAAACTATTCAACCAGTTTTTCCTTCATACTTTTTCAATGTTGGAAAATTATAAAACTGCCTTTCCTGCAAAATCAAAAATCTTGAAAGAGACACGTCCAGGGTTTTGAACATCTCAAAGCCAGTCTCCCAAATAATTCATTTACTGAGATATAAAAGTTGTATATCATTACATTTATATACAAAGCTAGTCTATAAAATACTATTACCTCTGTAAACCATAATATGATTATAAAAACATTAACGGAACTGAACACTCAACAAAAAAGAAATAGCTCTAAGCAATTTTAAACAATTTTCTTGTGTAAACAGCTGCTAAATTAAAGGGTTATTCATAGAAGTCTATAATTTAATTTGTATATATAAATGAGGACAACAACTGTAGGAGCATTTAGCCCAATTTTAATTAACATTAGCACAGGAATTTTCCATTAAGTAGTCCCACTAGTTTTCCTAGCAGAAAAACATTTTGCATGCAAGAATTTTGACTAGGAAAATTTAACTAACCGGATATGGGACTCTCCTGTTCACTGCCAACAAATACAAGTATCTCCATTACAAAAAAGAGAAATGAGTTGCTATTTTAGCTTTGTAACCCTATGTCCTGACTGACTTAAAAATTACAGTCAAAGAGATATAGCATCTTTATTAGTTTTAAACAGCAGGTAAACTGGGACCTTATTCTAATGTTCTTGCTCTTATTTACTTGGACAAACTACCTTTTCAGGTGTAATGCAGTCAAAGTTATGGGGGGTGTTATTTCAATAACTAACTGATTAGCTATTCCAACAAAAGAACAAGAGCCATATCTGGAATTCTACTCTTTGTTTTTATAAAACCCAACATGGAAATGAGATTAGGAGAGATTTTAGATCAATTGGCAGGGTAAATATATGAATTTAATTAACTCTAATCTGCTAATTATTAATCTGCCTTTATAAAGATCTTCCAATCTTATTATGATTTAGGAAGAAGAGATGTATACTGTTTGCCATACTGATTAAAACGAAGTACCATTTAGAGCACAACTCAGCTGTTAGACAATTGCTCATGCTGTTAGACAATAACTTTCAGTGAGTCTTCAGGGATTTCTATTATTTGCTGCACCAGACTGAACCAACTTCATATTCTTCATCTTACTCTTTATAAGTACACAGAAATAAATACAACACTTCATTTTGACAAACCCCTGTTATTTAAAACTAAACTTTTCCTGTAAGGCAAGGCCAACTGGAGAAAAGAAACAGGAATGCTGCACCAACACGAGTAACAATAGAAAATGTGAGAATAAGTACCTCCCATCACAAGGCCATAATGTCAATCTTCCATAGTATATTTGTCATGTGCACATATGCCCACAGAACAACACTGAAACCTCTGACTCAGACACCAATACATCAATAAACAACCATCAGCTGGTAAAATTACAGATCTGAGCAGGATTTTAATTGGACACTGAGCTTCAAACTGAAATTTGAGGTTTTAAATGCATGTTGGAAGCAACAGGCAGCTCCATAAAAATGTATAGTGGAAAGAAATTATTTGAAAAAGAAGGAACAGCTTTAATTATTTGTTTTTGGGGTTTTTTTAAAAAAACTGCCTGCCAACACCCACAAAGGACAAAAGAACACTGAAAAAGACAGGAGCATTGGAGCAATTAAAAGACAGGAGCAATGAGAAGGAAAGGAGCATTGGAAACATTAATGCAACAAGGATAAGCCTGACACTAGAACCTCTTGATATATGTTTCAATTTGCAACTCAATTATTTATTCACTTCTATAGGTGGCACTGTACATTTGTGTATTTGGAAACTGAGCATTTCAAAACCAATCCAAAAACAAAGAAACTTACTTCTTGCTGGCCACTGGATTACAGACATGCCAGACACCATGACTAGGGACAGACATTCAAAAAGCCAGTGCCTACATTGATTCAATCTTTGCAGGTTAGTCTAACCTGACTAGGCTGAACTGGTTTGTAACTGGACAGACATTCTCTCTGGACTGAAGAAATTCAGGCAGTGGCTCAGGCCAGAAGCTCAGGGGTGTTAGAGCAACCCTCCCTCCCTTTCCCAGTGCTGAGCTC
>NW_017728998.1:28167778-28168069 GCF_001723915.1 Gavialis gangeticus | reverse complement strand
TCTGTACTGTCTGTTTGTCACATTAACCTTTCTGTTAACTGTTGTATGCTAAGCTATAAGTAAATTTGCCTTTACTTCACTCCCAACTCACCTTCTCGATCCTGAACCCAGCAGCCTAATGGTTATACACTCACAGAGCCTAGCTGGCCTGTGACATGCATCATCCCAGGGTTTTCTCCACTGGCTGCTCAAGGGGCAGGAGTGTTGCCAGACCCCAGACCCCTGCTAGCAATCTGAGGCAAGGGGGTGTGCAGTGCATGCATCTGTTGATAATACAGAGCTTTTCAATCT
>NW_017728998.1:28159109-28161472 GCF_001723915.1 Gavialis gangeticus | reverse complement strand
CTTCCAGCCTGCTTCCTTATACTGTCCACAGCAAACTGACAGGCAAGCAAGGCAGCAGGGGGCTGATAATAGTGTTTATCACCCCATCAGCAATGCAGTAGCCTTTCTCCATTAGTTCAAACTCTTTTTAAACAGATTATCAGATGACCTGTTGATTAGCTCTAAAAAGCCCTAAGCGGTCACTGTTCTGTCTGCCTGCCCCGTGGAATTGAAGACACACACACACCTCTTGGCATTAGCTAGCATACCATATGCCTAGGGCCTAGGGCTAGCATACCACGTGCCTAGGGCCCATAGGGCTAGGGTCTGTGCTGTGGGAGATCAGAAGGAGGGAGAGGGGATTCCTGCTGAGAAGCGAGCAGCAAGGGGGTGAGGGGTAGGTCACAGGAAGCCAGGCAGACCCTGTTGTGCCTGCAGTCTCTGGCAAGCTCCAGCAAGAGAGCAGAGGCAAGGGGCCAGCTCTGTTGTGGAGCAGAGAGCCCCACCCAGCCCAGAGAGCATGCTGGGATGCTGAGGGAGTCTGGTTTATCTTAAAATCAGCAAGGGATCTGGGACAGACAGCACATAAACTGGTTTGACCCAAATCAGTCAAGTCTGATACTACATTCAACCAGGTTTATCTCAAACCAGTTTCAGCCATTTTCAAACTGGTTTATATGCACTGAATATCTGTTCTGTTACAGGTTTAAACCAGTTTCTGATCACTTAAACCAGTTTATGTGTAATGTCTGTCCGCAGCCCATATTAATAACTTCAGTTGTAAAGTAGATACCACTTGCAACCAATGCAGGCTTCTGGAAATCTGACAGCAAAATGCAACTTCCAAATAGTGAACAAGATAGAAACATGCTGCATGTTGAGATACCAGTCAAAAGCACAAGCATAAATACAAAATGAGGAATCACTTGCTATGGCTGTAACACTGCAGCAAAGGACCTGTGGGTTACAATGGATCACAAACTGAATATGAGTTACCTCAGTAACATTGTTACCGAAAAACCCCAAAAAACCTCTTAAAACTATGCTGAATAGTATTAATAGAAGCTTCAGATGTAAAAGTTAGGGACCTCACCTGAAGACTATGGTCATTATTGGGCACTACACAAAAAAGATATGGACAAATTGGAAAGTGTCCAAATGAGAGCAATAAAACTCACTGGAGGTCTAAGAAACCGAACATATGAGGAAATGTTGAAAGAACTGTGATTATTTATTCTAAAGATGAGAAGACTTGATAAGAAGATTGATAAGAATCTTCAAATATAAAAAGAGCTGTTATAAATAAGATGGATTACTGTGGCAATCAAATGTTCTTCTTCCACAGGAATAAAATAAGAATTATCAAACAAAAAAGACCATTTAAGTTAGCTTTACTTTCTGTGAAAAGATTAAACACTAGAACAGATTGCCTAGAGAAGCTGTGAAATCTCCACTACTGGAAACTGAAGTGCAGGTTAGAAAATACTTATCTAGGTTGGTTTAGACAGGGGTGATCCTGCCTTGAGCAGAGTGCTGGACTGGATGGACTCTGGAAGTCCCTTCCAGCCCTGTTTTTCTAGGATTCTGTTATATCTTCCATGTGCAAATAATGGACAACAAACAATCTTTTAGCATCAGCCTGGCATCCCTCAGAAAGATGGCCAGAAATGGAAAGCAAATGAGCAGAAGAGACAAAGGACTGAAGAGAATGGCCCTGTGGATGGAAATGCGAGGCACCCACTAATTCATCTCAAAGGGTACCTTAATAGCCTATAATGGGGCACTCCTTTGTCCCACAATGCATTGCATCAGAAGGGGATGCAAGACTACTGTGATGCCTTCTTGTGGTGTACTTAACATTCAGCTGATGTAGCTGTTCACAGTGAGGATATGCATCCCCAGCACAAATGCAGTGATGTTCTCGTGGCTTATTAGCTGGCTGTTGTGAATCCACTGAGCTGCAGCTGACAAAACTCAGTATGTCTAGACAAGTCCCCAGGCTCATTATGTAGCCAGTGTGCTACCTTTAAGCGTTTCTCACACCAGACTCACTCTCACTAGAGTTTCTTGGAATAAACTGCTGTACCACAGAGTTCACTTCAATTAGCCAATCAGTTCCCCTATAAATAAATTAAATTAACAGAACTCCTGTAGTTTCTCAGTAATCAGAGCCCTTTGCTGGCCTTGTTATTTCTTAATTTCCATAAGTTAATAAGCACTGTTATGGGAACCCTGCCAAATGAAGCTTATTTTCTAGGTAAACAACTCTGAAAATGTAAAATATTTCTATTCAGATAAGAGTTAAAATTGGCTCTTTTTCTCTGTTGGAACTGGATTCTGCCCAGTTTTCGTCCTTCTCATGCATTATTTATTGTAGAATCCTA
>NW_017728998.1:28149468-28154109 GCF_001723915.1 Gavialis gangeticus | reverse complement strand
AGTTATGGGAACCCTGCCAAATGAAGCTTATTTTCTAGGTAAACAACTCTGAAAATGTAAAATATTTCTATTCAGATAAGAGTTAAAATTGGCTCTTTTTCTCTGTTGGAACTGGATTCTGCCCAGTTTTCGTCCTTCTCATGCATTATTTATTGTAGAATCCTAAGGTCAGAAATTCAGTTTGAAGTGGTTCTCACAGTGTGCTCCATTCTGAGACTAGCCTTTCATTTGCTTACCTGTATCTCATCTGATGCAGTGAACACACAATTCAATCCTGATAATCTCACCTCCTATTCTAATTAGTGTTGTTTTATTAATGTTGGTTTTTCACTGTTAAAAAAAGACCTAAAGAGATCACTTCAGTGCTCACAATCAAAGCCCTACACAGCTGCTGTCAAGAAATCCATCAGTCAAAAGGGATAAATACATCGTATATCTCTTTAAAGTAAAGGGAGCAGAGCTATTTATGCAGAGAGCCAGCGTCTATCATACATAATAGTGAAACCATCCAAATAAAGTAAGTGACAGGAAGCAAAGTCATCTAGTGGCTTTCTGACAGGAATGCTAATTCTTTACAGGTATTTACTTTTTTTCAAATGCATTATCAAATGTACATGTTTGCAGAAGTCCTCTCTCCATCCAATGGACCAAATTTATCCCCATTGTAACCTTGGTGGAATTACTCTAAAGTTGATTTTGGCTCAATATAAGCATATCAAAGTCACTCATCCATCACAGAAATAGACAACTACCATCTTACTAGGCATACATAACCATTTATTCTGTAATTACAAGATCTACTGTTGCAAATTCCTTTAGCAAGTCCCTTTTCCACCCCTGGAACCTATGGCTATCTTGCATCCTTCTTATTGCCTGAAGAAGCTCCCGATTCACTTGGTTTTAGATGCCCTTCCCCAGGGACTCAATTTCACAGTAACCAAGCTCCCAGGCCATCAAGGTTTGGAGGGAGCTCTGTCCCTTCTGTTTATTAACCAAGGAGCTGATTTTTGAATCAGTACAGTAGTTTCTCTTGTATTTACACTCTTTCAGGGAGTCTAATTGGACTGTCTCCATAGCATTCCCAGCCTCTTGTCAGTCCAGGATATAAAACTATGAAATCTGGAAGGAAATGTTGGTTCCTGCTTAGAGCAAGGGACTGGGATTAGGAACCCTGGATTCTATTTTCAGCTCTTCAGTTGTTGATATACCCAAGCTACAATAAATGCTTTTAAAAAAACCTACTAGCTAACACATTTTAAAACCCTAGTGAAAACAGCAGAAACTGTCTCACTAATTGTGTTAAAAAACAACTTATCACAATTAATATCTGAAAACGTACTAGCAGGGGTGTTAAAAAACTTTTTATCCTAATCTAACAATACCTTAAAATCACTGGAACCTTGAACAAATGGCTTAATTTACACATTGTGAAACAGGGACACCAGTACTACCTCAAAAGGTATGACTTGAAGATTATGAAGTTATTTGGCTATCCTTAACTAGAGGATCTAGAGCAGGGTGTCAAAGAAATGGCCTTCAAGCCAGATCCAACCTGCAGTCATTTCATCTGATCCACAGGGATTCTGGAGGGGCTGGGAATTCAGGAGTGGGGCAAGGGCAGGTAGGTCCCACTGCCAAAATCCAAGGTCTGGAGGGCTGCTTAAGTTTTGGTGAGCTGTTGAGGGCTACACACATAACAACTTTCAGAAGATATCATTTTAACAAATTATAGATAAAAAACAAATCATATACTAAAATTCAAATATCTACTATAACATATTTTAATTTTATTTCAAAAAATATTTTTTGTCTTGATGCATGGTTTTGAGTAGTGTATATTGAGGCAACTGCATTATAGTTCAAAATAAAGTCTTACTCTTGTATACTGGGAGGGGGCGGGGGGAGGTGTGTGTGTGTGTGTAGGGACTGCCTGCATGCTAGGTCCTGGGAGCTGGTCAGGGTGGAGGACGGGGTGGGGGGACAGGGACATTTGCAGCAGAGCTCACCTAGGTGGTGCGATGCTGGTGCACGTGCAGGCTCCCCTCCCCCCCCCCCGCCAATCCAGCCTGCAGCTTCCCCTGTGGCATTCCACATGGGGCTGAGCCCTGCCTGCTCCCACCCGGGGTTACCTGCGCTGCACTCCCACCTGCACGCACCCTGCATCTGCCAGACAGCATCACCTCAGCCCTGGCCCCAGGCCAGCTCCCCTCACCTCCGATGACTCCTCCTCCCCCTGCCCCTGCTGTGCCACTCCAGGCAGCAGGTAGTGTGGGCAAGCAGTGGGGACGCATGATGGGCAGCTCCTGGCTGCCTTTCACCTACTCTGCCAGCCTAGCATGATGAGCAGCCACATGTGGGCAGGTGAGTGCCTGGAAGGCAGCTGGGAGCTGAAGCCCCATGCACTGGGGCAAGAGCCACCCAGCTACAGCTCCCCGCACCAGCCTGGCTGTGCATGTGGTGACTGGCACATATCCTCACAACTTCTCTACACTACCTATTACCCATAACAGTGCAGTAGGGGCAGAAGCAGGGCTGCTGGAGGCAGGGAAAGCAGAGCAGTACCCAGGTGGTTGCAGCTACACTGCAAACAGCCCCACTAGGAAGCTGCACACACTGGCCAAGGCCAAAACTGGCACTGGGACCATGGACAGGCAGTGGTAGGAGCACAGGGCAGGCTGCCCTGGGTGGGGGCAGCAGGACTTGGCCCCATGCAAAGCACAGCAGGGCAGCCGTGGGCCAGATGCAATCAATTGGTGGGTGACCACCCACAGGCCCAATCCCATCAGCTGGTGGGCTGGATCTGGCCTGCAAGCTGTATTTTGCCTAGCCTTTCTCTAGCTACTAGTAGCAGAATACATCAGCTTTATGTACCAGGCATCAAATTCTGTAGTCTCCAAATTATTTGTACAGAAGAAAGTCCTTTTCTAAGGCCCTACCCAGCCTGTTGTTTCCACAGGGCAGCATGCCTGGACAAGGAAGAAAAAAGTGATTACTCAAGGAGGGCTTCTGTCATGTCTGAAAACTGAAGAGAGTGTTGTTGGAAATTTTGTGGGCAATTTGTAGGACATTTCTGCCCCATAGTATTGTTTTTTCTCTTTTTTCCCCAATGAAGTGGCATGCAACAGGATAAATCACTGCCTGAATATTGCCTTGTGAAGACTTTGCCAGTAGGCCTATTTTATGTCTGCTCCTCCCTAGTGGTTTATGGAATCCATCAATTTTCACAGGACTTTTGATATATGTGACAGAATGGTAACTGCTAATGACACGACTAGCAGTGAAGAATTCCAGATGATCTTGCTATTGCACTCCTTGCTTAATGGCTATCTAAAATGTTATAAAGCTCTGGTAACAGCTGGTAGTCACTATTCATTGCTATTCATTGCAGATATATAGATATATATATTTATTGGGGGCAGAGGGAAGAAGCTTGTGGAGTAGAGAATTATCACCTTTAGTTTTTGTTCTTGCTCCAGGGTTAGAGTGCCTTCTTGTACTGTTGTATTTATTGTGCTATGACAGAACTATAAGTTTAAGTAAGCACTTTGAAGCCAAAAGATGTATTTATAATAAAATTACAGTGTACTTTTCTGAGGAACTGTCTCAGAAACAATTTAAGAGATAGTGCCAATGGACTTAAAGCACTGTGTGGCAAGATATTGGTCTCCAATCAGTAAATTTTGCATTTATGCATCTCATATATATACAACACACTGAGCTTGAAGAGATGGGAAGGTGTGGGGCAAAGGTGACTGTATATCTGCCAATCCTGATGCTGACTGAGAGCAAGTCAGGGGACAAACTTTGTGCCAACTGAGGATACCTGCAATGCAGCAGCATTGTCACAACACTTTTCTTGGAAAGTGACAGGAAGATGGTCCAAATCAGCAGAGCAAGCTCTATATCATACAAAAACACCACTTGCTAGGTGGCCAGGGATCCTTGCATGTGTGGTCAAATAAAGTTTGCAAAGGGACAATGATGAAGGCCCATGTGCTCTGCTTTGGGACTATAATTTTAAAATAAATTCAGTTACCTTGAATGTGACCAGTCCTTTGTCAAGGCACCTCAAGGTTTCATCAGGCTTGGCTCCAATACAAGAACCAAACTACCAAATGATTGCATTGCTCTTTTATAGCTTAATTGAAATGTCTGAGTTACAGCTACAAACATCTGAAGCCCTATCAGTCAATGGAATTACAATGGTCAAAACCAGTAAAAATGAAAGGAGAATCAGACTCTACACATCTGTTCTGTTCACGTAATTTTCCTCAAAAGAAAAGGAAAAAGAAAAGAAAAGAAACCACATGGCCCATATTCCTATCCCAGTTAGTAGGGCATAAAACCAAAGTAAGACCATCCCAAAGGATATGGACACATGTATACAGGCAGTCCTCAGACTTATGACACAATTGGTTCCTGAAAACGGTGTCTTAAGTCGAAACGTTGTAACTCAGAACCAATTTTCTCATAAGAAACAATGTTATAAATGGGGGATTGGTTCCTGAACCAAGGCCCGATACCCTATTTTCACCAAAAATGCCCCGGAATCTTGTACTCAATCAATTATAAATGAGCAATATAGCTACATTAATGTATATATATTGTAAATAGCAATCATATTGATTTGGAAGGACTTCT
>NW_017728998.1:28135483-28144468 GCF_001723915.1 Gavialis gangeticus | reverse complement strand
GTGACTTTGCTGGACTTTTTGAAAGGGTCCTGGTTGGACTTTTTGAAGGGTTCTTGGCTGGGGTCTCCTCAGGAGTCTTGGCTGCAAGTTTTTCTGGAGTCTTGTCTGCTTTCTTAAAGAAAGTGCCCATGGAAGTTTGGACAGATGTTCTCCAGAGAGATGAGTAAAGCAGTGAATTTGTTCATTGGCGTGGAGTTGCATCAGATCAAGTGTTGTAAAGGCAAAACTGACATCATAAAGTTGAAACAGGGAATCAATTTATTAAAGTTGTAAGTGTGAAACGTTGTAACTAGAAATGTAAGTCGACCACTGCCTGTATTCTGAGCCACTTTAAAAGGGCACCAGCTGTTACATTGTTATTATTACATGTGGACAAGCCAGGAACTGGGCAAACACAGCAAAACTGTTCCAGCTTTAACCCTGGACAGAGCAGTGTTAAAGTTGGAGCAGTCTTGCTATGCTGTTATCATTCCCAGCTTATCCAGGTCTAATAGTTAGCATATAGCAGCTACTACCCTTTTGAAACATCTCCAAATGTAAGTGTGTTTATACCAAACAGCAGCTTAGGACAGTAGTGTCTGAGACAATCATATTCCATGAGCCTGTTACTTTGAAGGATTACCATTCAAGACAGCACAGACATAAAACACCTGGAGAAGTTTCATGTTCTTTTCAAACAGCAGACGTGTGGGTGGAGAAGGACTGCCCTCCATTTTGTATAACACCCCTTGTCACATTTAGATTGTGAGACCAGCTATCATAAGCAGCAGAATAATAAGTCTTATACCGTATTTTCGCGCATATAGCCCGCACACTGATATAACCTGCACCAATGTATAACCTGCGGAAAATTGTATTTTCAGAAAATAGTCGTGTATAGACTGCACCCGTGTATTCCCTGCACCTGATAGTGTTGGTGATGGGGGGCGATTTTAAGCCTATCAAGCCTGAGAGGTGCTGGCCCCGGCTGTGGGCACTCGCTGCCAGTGTGCGGGAACTGGGCTCTCACTGCCCGTCTGCAGCCACCCCTGAGACATGGCTGCAAGTGCAGGCTCTGCTGGGCACAGCCGCTGGAGCCAGAGCTGGAGCCAGCTAAAAGTGGTGCTAATTGCTGCAGGGGAGGGGAGGGATGAGGAGCTGCAAGCAGGGGGGAGGCAGCCCCGCTCCCCGCTACCACCACCAGCCGCGCTCAAGCCAATCCCGCTGGGGCTCGCCGCCACCATGATATCAGACCACAGCCGGGGACGGGCGCAGTTTTAATTTTCATTAAAGGTTGTTCTAAAGACTCTCTCCACCCACCTGCAGCTGCCCCCCGAGACATGGCCACAAGCGCAGGCTCTGCTGGGTATGGTCGCCAGAGCTGGAGCTGGAACCAGCTAAAAGTGGTGCTAATTGCTGCAGGGGAGGGGAGGGGAGGGGAGGGGAGGGATGAGGAGCTGCCCCCCCACTCGCAGCTCCTCATCTCTCCCCTCCCCTGCAGCAATTAGCACCACTTAAAGGCTGTTCTAAAGACTCTGCATAGCCTGCACTCTTGTATAGCCCACACCCATCCGTCATGTTTGTAAAAACTTACATAGCCTGCAGACTATATACACGAAAATATGGTAGTTGTTATTTATATAGTACCAGACATGCATAGGGGCTTTACAATCAAAATCCATGTTTCATGGTGCCTACCAATGAGACAAGAAATAGGGAGTGGAAAAAATGTAAAGTGTATACTTTACAAGCAGCTTATCAGGGATGATTTTTGGCTTTCTTAAAAGAAGCACGGGTCTACAGGTTATAGGATTTCTGGAAATAATAATTTTTAAAAAGGGTCTTGGAAGAAAAGGTAGGACAGACTCAAGGACAAAAATGATCATTTAAGTTATCAAAGTCCCCACAGAAGCAGAAAGATGGAGTCATTATCCATGCAATTCAATTGGAGTTAAAAATAAAAATCAAAGTACAGAGTTAGAAGGACTGAAACTGTGAGGTGAGCTCACCAAGTTCCACCTCATGTTTCTTAGGAAACCCAACATACCCAGGGCCTCAAGCACCAGGTCATAATGCACATAGCTTATTTTGGCCTGTGTTGTTTCCTTCTATAGGCTGCATACCCAGATTTGGACTGACAGAAAACAAATGTATCAGAAGACACGTGTGACATATTTGCCCAAAACTACCTTTCACCCAGTCTTGCCTTTTAATGGAGTGCCCAAACTTTTCTATATAGTTTTGTTTGACCTTTATTGAATCAATAATCTCTATTATCCACTCACATATTGCTGGTCCCTTAGTCACTTACAGTACATTTAATTGTAATTCTAGTCATAGTTCAGTGCATCACTATTAATTATATAATATAATATAATACGGACCACTAGTCCTGACACACAGTAGACTAATGGGGGAAAACAAATACAGAGTTATAAAGTATGCACAAGTGTTTGGATGTTTTTATTCATATCCTGAAACTATTCCGACACCCACACACACACTGCAAGATTCCTTACATGACTAGCTCTGCTGTCCTGCACTGCAGTGCAGATTTAGAAGAAACACAGAAGTAAATCACTACTGCAGGTTTCTCTTTATTTATTTTTTTATGAAGAGATACCAAGAGGGTGAAAATTTCCTTTATCATAATCAAATAAATGAAGTAAAATATGGTAAGATTCATGGGAAGGGTTAATGAAAAACAGCAGCATTTTGTAAAGTGAGGTAAACTGCAGCCTGGTGCTGCATAAGCTTCCCATGCAAATTCTGCTCATGCATATCAATCTGGATCTGAGAAATCTGTGATATATCAGTTCCTGAAGCTCTTAGAGGCTCCCAAAATATAAAAACCATCTTTTCATAACCAAGTGAATTATGATGTGGACATAGTCCCTCCTGCTAGGAAGAAGAATGCTTAGAACATCCAAATACTCCCTCTTTTGTGACCTAAAGGGGAACTGAGCCCACATTTCCAAACAGTGAAAAGCTAGCGCACAGGAGCACTGAACTATCATCATACATTTGGTAATGGACAAGATTAAATGAAGTATTATTGCACTGGAATTCCCAAGGATGGAGAATGGAGTGTTAATGAGGTAAAAGCAGATGTAGATTTAACATCTTTAGCATCCCTTTTATTTTTTTAAACAGCTACCAAGCTGCACCGAAGTCCACATGTCACTGTGACAGCTCAGAGAGAGAACAATAAGAAAATGTGTGGAACACCAAAGAAATTCCTAAAAAGAAGAGATGCATTGGAATTCAGTCTTTTAGGAAACCAAAAGAAAAGGATATTATCTTCTATCTAAGGGAAGGGGGTAAAAAGCAGACAGGAAAGTAGCCTGGTTGCTCAGAAAAATGTAATGTGGGAAAAATTGCCAGCTTATTTCACTTGCTGTTAACCATTTAGACAATGCTAGATTAGACAGTGTAGATTACAGATAATAGGATTTTACTGGCACACTGTACAGTATGAATCAGACATGCCTTTACTGCCATTGCACATACAAAATGGATACAGTGTTTGTGCTGACAATGATTATTAGGAACTGGGTTTCCTGTTAGCCAAGGAAAAACACAGTAAAATGCAGATTTTCTCATTTAAAGAAAATCTCTCTTTAAAAGAGAAACATGTCAAAAAAGGTAGTAACACTGCCAGCCTGCAAGGGGTTGGGTGGAGCAGGAGGAGGGTGGTCAGGCAGGGGGTGCCAGGTGCATGTATGCTACACATGTACATGGTCACCAGGCAGCCTGGACAGCAGGTTCCTGCAAGTAAGCCATGGGGATTGAGGCTCCCATACTGAGGGAGGGAGGGAGTTGGGCAGGGTTGAGCTGGGGCTGCTGCCCAGCCCAGGTCATGGGTGACTGGTGCCTCTTGAGTCAGGGGGGCCTGTGCCTCCCTGACACCAGTCAGCGACCGGGGGGGGGCTCCCCAGCAGCCAATCCCACTGACGGAAGGGTCCCACAGCAGTCGATCTCACTGACCGGGGGGGTGCCCCCCCTATGCGTCGCCACTGGCCCAGGTGATCCTTGGGGCCCAGAGCTGGAATGCACAGCTGCAGGGCCCAGGCACAGAGCAGGACAGAGCCGCGTGCAGCTTGTCTGGGGAATAGGGGGGCTGGCTCCCTGCTGCTGCATGCACTCCCGGGATGGGAGCAGGCTGCCTGGTGTAGGCTCAGGCTCCCCGCCCTGCTGCCCTCCCCCTGGGACCTCTGTGGCCCAATAGATGGGACTCAACGCAGTAGGGCACAGGGGGGCAGGGAGGCTTGTGCCGCCACTGCAAGCCAAGCAGTGTTATTGTGAGGTGCTCCCTGCCCACCTGGCAGCAGTAAAGGGGTACAACCCCACACCACCACCCCCGCTGCTGCTGGGTGGGCAGAGGGTGCCTTGACATGGCAGCACTTGGCTCCTGGCAACAGTACAAGCCTCCCCGTCCTGCTCTGTCCTGCTGCAGTGGGTCCCACCTGGGGGAGGGCAGCAGGGCAGATAGCCCAAGCCCACAGCAGGCACCCGTCCGTCCATACCTCCACCCTAACAAGCTCTACTCTGGCCGTGCCACCCATGGGGGAGGGGGAGCAGACTCCACACACTGCTTCACCATAGCAGTCACCACCACCCACGGGTGGCAGCCGAGGCTCAAGCACTGCTGTGGGGAAGAGGGGGCTGCAGACCTGGGTCTTTGGCCCTGTAGCCCTGGTAGCTGGGGACCCCTTCTGGCAGCACTGGGGGTGGGGTGAGGAGCTGTGAGCAGTGAGTGAGGGACATGGGCAGGGCCGGGGGCTGTGGGTAGGGTGTAAGGGGCACAAGTAAGGACAGGGGAGCTGTGGCTGGGAGTGATGGATTTTGGAGTTTTTAAATCAGAGAATTTGTGATTTGGTTTTTTTTTTTAATGAGAGAATTTGCGATCCCTGGAGATCATTTACAGGCATCTGTGTACCTAATGGTGCATGCAAATAAGACATGTAGTTGCACATACAGATGCAACTAAATTTGAAAAAAATGTTTTGCTAGGTGTATATATGTTATTTTAACTCCTGCCCAATTTCTCACATCTTTCCCCCAGTTTTCCCACTTGGGAAAATTGGAATCACTTAGGCCCAAGAAGCAGTGCTGGGATCAGGGAGTGAGGGAGGCAAACACGGACACAAGAGAAAAAGCTCCTTGTCCTAAGTTGTAGTGCACAAACAAACCTCCATCCCTGGCATCAAGTGAAGAAATTACCAGAAAAAAGTGTCCTGTCCAGCCCCAGAATGGAGTGTACTCAGTCTGGGCAACATGTGGGAGTTCTGTGTACGGATACAGATATAAAAGTGTTCCTGTGTAGTTATCTGTCTATGTGCTCTCCAATCACATCGCAGGGAGGCATGTTTAATATGTAGTTCTTCACAGAACAGATTCGTACCATGAGATAATTTTACAGAAGCTTTCCCCTTCCCTGTCTCAGTGGGTAGAAGGGGAAAAGCCCTCTTCATGAAAAGCCCCTACTGGGTCACATGACAGGCAAGCAGTCAATCACCTGCTCCTGGAGGTTGGAATCCATTGGAGAGTGTCACATTTTTTTAGAATATATTTCTATTTTACTCATCAGACCTTTCTGTGATAAAAAGCATTATCTCTAATTTGAAAGGAAAGTTTAAAGAGAATGATAAAGTTAATTATGTTTTCCCCTCAAGCACAGGACAATCTGTACAATCTCAGAAACAAAGATTAGGGAATTTACCTTCTGCACTAACTAATGTAACTAACTTCAACAAGAAGACGGTGGCAGCAAAATATTTTTTTAATATCCCTCTGAAAAACTAGCTTTGTTACAGACAACATCTGCAAATGAGCAGATATATAGATAAAATGGTTTTTAGGACAAAATTTTCGAGTGGGCATGCATGGACAATATTCTTAGCCATCACCTCCATCCAAGCAATACAGAAACTTGCTCTGTAAACAGAGTGCACATAAACAAAATGCAAGAAGGTTTGCTTCTGTTATTTACATTGCCTGCATACATAAGTGATTGGGAACTTATCACATATCATAAACAAAGGCCAGATTTGAACTTCTGTCCCAGAAGTTTTCAAAGATAATCTGCTGTTTTACATTACATATCACCTCTTGCATTTCCTTGTCAGTTCTTCACTTGGTAACTTGCAGCCAAGGAAGAACCACTGGTTAGGGCAGTGGTTCTCAACCTTTTTTGTACCAGGACCCATTTGTAAACACTGATGGCCAGTCCCCACCCAGTACGCTTCACTCCTGACCCACTGCCCTCCCACCCCCAGATCCCCAGTGTGTGGGGCAGGGAAGCCCCAAGCAGCCCCTTCCAAGCTGGAACTCTGCCCACCTGCAAGGGAAAAGCCATGTTTTCCCATGTTTTTCTCTTTTCAAGGAGAATCCATTTTTTAAATTTGTTGATCCATTTTTAAAGTTTGTTTGCGACCCTTTCATATATTCTTGTGACCCACTTTTGGGTCATGACCCATGGGTTGAGAAACACTGCCTTGGGGTATGTTTAGTACAGTGCAGTGGTGGGACTCTCTAACCAGCTGCCCTGGGCCCCAGTAGCAGTCTAGCCACAGCAGCATAAAGCTCACAGGCTGATATACCCTGTTTCTCTGCTAAGCTCCATGCTACTGCAGCCAAACTCTGAACTTTAACTAGCACTCACACAAGGCTCAATTATCTCCATGCTGTATCACTGCGCAACTGCAGTGTACACTTAGGAGCAATATGCACCTCCCAAACACCAGAGAAAGGGCAGGATCCTCCTTCACTGAAGAATGTAGGGTCTCAGCCTTGTTCCTGCATAACTTCATGCTTAGGTCAATGCATTATAAATGAGAACAGAGAAAGAAGATATACAGGATGGGAGTCACCAGTGGATATGGCCAACACAAGGGCATCTGTACCCCTTAATAACACCTGCTATGGCACTTTACCCCATGGATCTAAAAGTCCTTTATGAAGGAGGTAAGCATCATAGATGCTTTACAGATGGGAAAACAGGCAGAAAGGTAAAGAACCTAAAATCTCTCAAAAAAGCCAATGGCAGAATCAGGGCAAGAATCCAGATGTTCCAACTCAGCCCAATACCTCTTCTACTGGGCCATATGGCTTCAAAATAGGTGTTGGGTGGGATCGAAGAACTGTGCAGGGCTTGTGTTGGCCTTCATTCAGGAGAGATTTGGACCCATACAGAATAGCATATACAATGAAACAGGAGGTGATGCATGGAGGTGATAGCCTTCTTAAAACTAAAACCCTACTATCTAATGTCTCTACCATCTCTCTCTGAGGGTATTAATATTAAAAGACCCCCTTCAAGTAAGTTCAATATTTACATATATCATCAAGGAAGTTTAAGCTCAAAATTAAAGCTGGTTAAAAAAAAGTTATTTGGTAAATTTTCCCTTTTCATCAAATAATTTAAAATGCTGTCTGCTACTCAACCACTTCCTATCACAACTCCAATTTTTAATACATTTTTGAAAACCTAATAGGGACATTTTCAGAGTCTTTTATTTTTTTAAATGTTAATTAAAGTAGAATTTCTTTTGTGTAGTGTTGGGTAATCGACAGCATTATGCTAACACATAGGAAACAAAGACGGAATTAATTAAGTAAAAGTGAAATTGATCTTTTAACTGAAGCAGAATGTGGGAGAAGGACAGATCATTCTGTCACCTGGTGACCTTGATATGGAAAATAACCTGGACTAGAGAAGTAAGTTCCAGAACTAATAATACTGTTTTTGGAGCAAATCCTGGCTGGCTGTGAACATGGCAAAAAGACCCAATACAAGAAAAAGTCACTCTGTCTAGTAACTGTACAATGAGGGAAAGCAAGTACCTACCCCAGAGTTCAGGCTCTTTTGGAAAAAAAAGAAGTCAGCAAAGTTAACCTGCTAGCTCCTGCAGGTAGGCTCCTCTTCATGAGAATATAAATGCACGTCAACATTGCTTTCAGACCCTTTTACTTCCTGCACTTACCAGAACCTGGCCCAAGAACTGAAAATTTTCTAGCAAAATTACAGAAAATTGCTCCAGTCTCAGGGCCAAATCCCAGAGAAGAATGTGCAGAAAGGTGATGCCTCAAAAGCATCATCACCTTTACAGCAAAGACAGAAACAACTCCTCTCTGGTTCCATGGTAAATACAAAGATAAGGTTAAACAGAACTAGGCTGTAATGGCATTTCTGTAGTTGTCCTTTCCCTGTGAGAAATCCAGGGCAGATTCCTAATGCAGTGGCTCCCCAGAAGCTGCACTGCCAGGGAAAGAGTAGAGCCTTCTGGTGCACCACAGGGGCACAAATTCTCCTTCAGGACTGCTAAAGTGGGGCAAGAAGTCCATGGGCAGACAAACTGACTCAAAGCGCTGAATCATCTTCATAGGTACGTCCTTATGAAACATTCCCATCCCATGGTTCTACACTTGGGCCAGAATGAAGTAAGCCCTTTGACACCAACTTGAAAATACAATCAGGATTTGATCAAACCTGTTATCTCAAGCTTTATTTTTAACCCCTTAGTTTGAGGCATGCAGCTGCTATGCAGTGGCCATTCTACCACCTTCCCTCAGTCAGCTTTGAAGTTGAATGCCTCTTTGATTCCAGATTATATCACATTCCCCTAGGGCTCAGTCCTCGGGCCCGCACTGTTCAACATCTTCATCGGTGACTTGGATGAGGGGGTAAAAAGTACCCTGTTTAAATTTGCAGGCAACACTAAGATGTGGGGAGAAGTGAGCATGCTAGACGGGAGGAATAGGCTGCATTCAGACCTAGACAGGTTACAGGGGTGGGCAGATGAGAACAGGATGGGTTTCAACACTGACTATTGCAAGGTGATGCAGCTGGGGAGGAAGAACCAGCAGCATACCTACAGGCTGGGGAACTCTCTTCTCGTCAGTGCAGAGGCAGAAAAGGATCTTGGAGTTGCTATTGATGTCAAGATAGATGTGGGCCAGCAGTGTGGGGATGCAGTCAGGAAGGCCAACCATACCTTGTCATGA
>NW_017728998.1:28126899-28130483 GCF_001723915.1 Gavialis gangeticus | reverse complement strand
CGATTATGAAACTATGAAACATTAGGTTTATTGGGAGTGTTCAACAAAACAATATCTATATACAGTAAAAGCTCTGTTATCTGGCATCCTCCAGGAATGGGGGATGCCGGTTAATCAAACATGCTGGTTAATCAAATGTGCACCGTCTGGTGCACTCCCCGGTGTCAGTGTACCAGGGGACAGGGAGGGGGGCCCCATGCAGGCTGCTTTGCCCCACGCAGGTTGCTTTGTCCCGGGCCGTGGGCCGAAGAAGTGGCAAAGAAAAACTTGGCTCATAGCAGTGAAACTGGAAGTCCCCCCGAAGTGGTACTTCCAGTTTCACTTTTGCTGCATCCCTGGGATGCCAGTTAGTAGAGTTTTCCAGCTAATAAAGTGCTGGTTAACACAACTTTTGTTGTATAACATTTTTCCCCTGCACAAATGTGTTCATAGCCACAGGTTACTAATCTCTAGACCACAGTTCAAACTAGACTTGTACAAAACCAAATAGATGCACATAAATATTTTTGCCTGTTTGTTGTAAGAAAAGATTTCTGTTCTCAAAATCTAGAACTTTCTTCCTACATTAATTTTGAAAGGCTAAAGAACCTTCTAAAAATGAGTTATACCTGTTTCTTTCTACCTACTAAGTTAAAATTACCCATACATCTTTGGTTAATAACCAGACTTACACAGTTGTCTGTTTAGCTCAGTATCCTGTCTAACAGTGGAGAACATTAGGTGTTTCAGATGCCCCCAGGATACAGATAGAAGATAATCTGTCCCCACAAAGTCTTGCTCTAATTCAAATAGTTAGACTGGTTTAAATCTTACAAGATATTTCAAGTATTATCTATTATACCATGGGCTGTACTTGATCCCTTATAGCTGTCCCACCCCTCTTTGAATCTTGCTGAGTTATCAGCCTCAGCAGCATCTTCATGGCAACCTGTTTCGCAGTTGAACTGTCCAGTGTTGCCAAATAAATCAATAAAAGAATTTTAATACAGATCCACATAGGGTTGTCCTTCAATCCTGCTGTACATAAAACTGCAAAATAGGGCCCCAGACTGCACAGAAATAAAGATATTGCTTTTCTTTTGTTGATCACATCTCTGCTTCTGTTTCATATAAGATAGAAGTCTACAAATTGTTGTTTGTGGACATTTTAAAGATTGCATGCATCTCCTTCTGACCAGCACACACCTTTTAGGTTTGGTGTTTGTATAACTAACGTATGCTCAATTTGTGGATGCTTTTTAAACAAATATTTGCCTGACATTTGCTGATGGTCTCCGATGTGATGAAAAAGATCATATTCCATGACAACCTGCTTCAAAGCCAACTGGCTGAAAACAGTGCATACTCTAATTCCTGTCAGCATAGCTCATCTTTGATGTTGGTAAAGGCAACTTATCTTTGCTGGCACCTCTTTCCTGGGAGGTCACGGAGAAAGTGAAAATTATTATTACTATTATTACTTTTTAAACCAAATTACTGCTGTTTAAAAATTGTAGTACTGGATGGGGCCCCAAAAGCCCCTGGTTGGGGTAAAGCTATTTTGAGCATACTGTTTAAGAAAAGTTGGCACTTCACAACAGGAAGGTGAGCCAGAGATGCAGAATGGTTGTAGGGAGCAGCTGGGCATCCAGTACAGGTAATGTAGCTGCGGCTTTGTGCCCAGTGGCGAGCAGCAGTAGCTGGAGAGGCTGGGAATAAAAGGATGCTGCCACTTTTAATCAACATAAAGTAGTACCTAGACTCACTGATTTCAAATTGTGGGTAAAAGTCATATCCATGAAGTGAAATCCCCATCTCTACAGACTGTCAGTAAAAGGATCATGCACCATATATCTTGATCAGGATTTATGTGGCACAAATCTTGTGCCAACTTTCTGCTCTGGGGGAGCTGTCCCTTTAATATATAAAACAAACCACTATGAAAAAATGCCTATTGGGTAATATTTGAAGACAAAATGTGGCATTCAGGGGAAACTAAATATCACCATCTTCTCTTCACTTATTTTTACTTGCTTAAAATATTTTTAAAGTTAGAAATTAATAGCATGGCTGACTGATAATTTGTGTATGCAAGTATCAGGTTTGCATGTGCAACTGCAGCAACGATGATTTATACAAAGAAGGCACACTGTTACCTAGGATTTCTGGATGTGAAATTGAAGAACGTTTTTAGGTCCCAAATATTTTACAGTTTCTGATGACTCTTTCTTCTGTCCCATTTGACTTAGCTAAATTTGAAAAAATGTAAGAAAACTAAAAGGATTTCTAAACACAAAAAAGCAAAGCAGAGCCTGCCATCATTCATACCCCAGAAGGTCAGCATTGAACTTGTTCTGACTTGTTAAATTTCCCTCCCTGTTGATGGTTTCATACAGAAAAAAACCCCAAAAAAACAAAATGCTTCACTCAGTAACTGTTTTTTCCCTTTAGTAACCTTCCTACAGCACAAGAGCACAAAGAATAGCATACAGCAAAAAATGTAGTGTGTGGACTGTATCCAGAAATATAGTACCTATTTAATTGAACAAAGGATAAATCATGCTCAGTAGTGGCCGGAGCTTCCTTTTTTCATAGCTGACTCCCTGAATGTTAGTAATACACAGCTCTTACCTACAAGATGTTTCTAATGTTTACCCATCAATCAATACAACAATGTAATTAAAACGGGCTCAATTTTCTAATGGCCCACTCTAAATTACATAAAATCTGATCTATTCAGTTTCTTGATGCTTGAATATGTGGATTCTCATTAGTTTCTAAGTTATTTCTGGAAAGATGATAAAGTATCATGGCTTAGGTATATTTTTTTATTGTGTCTGTGTGCACATGGGTGTGTGAGTGTGTGTGGCAGACAAGGTTCTTTGGGTGGATCTGATATCTTTTATTAGACCAACTTCAATAGTTGGAAAACAATTTTTAAGCAAGCTTTTGGGTTCAAAAACCCTTTGTCAAGCTAAGGAAGTTTCAGCAGTTGGTGTGTGCTCTTTCTGGATGGAATGAAAAGTAAAGAAGCCAGAGGCAGGGCTGGTATGCATACAAGATAGGCTGTGTTAATAACCAGCACCTTCCTCCAGATGATGGGAACAGCTATGGGCACCAAAATGGCCCCACAGTATGCCAACCTTTTTATGAGCCACCTGGAAGAAGACTTCCTCAAGAACTGCACCATCAAACCCTTGCTATACTTAAGATATATCGATGACATCATCCTTTGGACTGAAAACCTGCAATTGAGTTCCATCAGAAATTCAACAATCACCATCCCTCCGTCCGACTTTCTCTAGAATACTCCAGCACCAACATCTCCTTTTTAGACACAATGATCAGTATCCCGAATGATAAAGTTCAGACCACATTATACAAGAAACCCACAGACCAACATCCATATCTGCACAGAACCAGCAATCACCCTAAACACATCAAAAAAGCTGTGATATACAGCCAAGCCCTTAGATACCACCGAATTTGCACTGAAGAGAACACCTGGGATTGCCACCTCACCAATCTTAAAAAGGCTTTCACCCAACAAGGACACTCCTCCCAAGAGATAGATCGCACATTTGAAAGAGCCACCCGGATACCAT
>NW_017728998.1:28118214-28126773 GCF_001723915.1 Gavialis gangeticus | reverse complement strand
CCACCCATCCTAACCTTTAAACAAGCACCCAACCTCGCCAACCTCATCACCAGAAGCAAACTTCCTCAGACCCAGACAACATCAAATGGACCCAGACCATGCCATGACAAGAAATGCAAAACCTAACAACACATCTTCGCCACCCTCCCCACAATTACTACACCTCATAACAGAGCCGTCAGCATTCCTGGATCTTACAGCTGCACCTTCAGAAATGTAATGTATCTCATCCAATGCACCAAATGCCCTGATGGAAAATACGTAGGAGAGACCAAACAACAACTGCACACCAGAATGAAAGCACACCGGAAACCTGTCAAAGACAGGAATACCCAATTACCTGTGGCGGCACATTTCTCACAAGAAAACCACTCTCTGTTCAACCTCTCAGTCCTGATCATCAAAGGAAACTTACAAAACACTTCCCAGAGACGAGCTTATGAACTTCACTTCATCAGCCTCCTGGATACTAAAAATTATGGACTAAATATAGACATTGGATTTATGACACATTATAACCTGCCTGACATCTGACTCCCCAGGTACTTCTCCACTATTCATCCCCCTTCTCTCCGCTGCACGCAGCCTGTCTCCACCCATTGACTCCTCAATCTACATTTTCACTGACTACCGGTCTTGTATGCATACCAGCCCTGCCTCTGGCTTCTTTACTTTTCATTCCATTCAGGAAGAGCACACACCAACTGCAGAAACTTCCTTAGCCTGATGAAGGGTTTTTGAACCTGAAAGCTTGCTTAAAAATTGTTTTCCAACTATTTAAGTTGGTCTAATAAAAGATATCAGATTCACCCAAAGAACCTTGTCTGCCTGTGTCCATAGACCAACATGGCTACAACCTACACCCATGTATGTGTGTGTGCACACGTGTATAATTCATTCTTGCGGGCTGATATGATAAGTGAGTTCCACCTGTCTGAGTCCAGCTCCAGCAGAGAAAGTTTTGCCAGCCTATGGGTCATACCCTTTTTGGTTTGCAAAAATCAAGTCAATAGGCCTCCAGCACCATAGGGTAGAAGTCTATAATGTTGCTTGAAAAAGTTGACAAAATGTGAATCTACTTTAATGTACTGGAATTAAACAGGTTTTAAACTTCCTTAGATGTCCAAAGCTGTTTTATACTCAAATAAAGGAAGAAAATCAACATGTTGAAAATTATGTGTGGGAAAAACAGAGGCACTGCACTATCTTCCACAATCTGGAAGTATAATTAGATCTACTGGAAGATTTACAGACTAGTCACACACCTTAAAGTAAGTGATGTTATACTTAAAGGGCCTTTCTGCCATAAATATCATAAGTGCTGAATAATTTATATGGAAAAAATCAACTAAAAATGTCAGGTACATAGGATTTAAATTTGGATTTTCAGGCAGCAGCATACAGAAAACTTTATCACTTATTCCGTTGTTTGGTAAGTAATCTGAATTGGTTCACAGCTTTCATTATAGTTTTCTGTTAAAGTTGTCAGTGTCATTCGTGTGCATAAAAAGGGCATCCCTGGCACTTCCCTTGATTAAAATTTTTGACTGCTGTACCAGAGCTTCCTAGAGAAAGATCAGGTGTATAAGTGTTTGTCTGCTGAAATGAAAATAAATATTGCAAGACAACAGCACTTTTTATATTTATCATTTACTTTTAAATTGACTTTTTTAGTGCATTTCAGGTCAGGTTGGCCATTTCTATTGTGTTTTGTTTTGTTTTTTGTGGCGTTTGTATGCTGACCTGATTGGCAATTTAAGCACATATTTAAAAACACAATAGGTGCATCTGCACAGCATCATAGAAGATTAGGGTTGGAAGGGACCTCAGGAGATCATCTAATCCAACCCCCTGCTTAAAGCAGGACCATCACCAACTAGATAATTCCAGCCAGGGCTTTGTCAAACCGGGCCTTCAAAACCTCTCAGGATGGAGATTCCACCACCTCTCTAGGTAACCTGTTCCAATGCTTCACCACCATCCTCATGAGAAAGTTTTTCCTTATATCCAACCTAAACCTCCCTTGGTGTAACTTGAGACCATTGCTCCTTGTTCTGTCAGCTGTCACCACTGAGAACAATCTAGCTCCATCCTCTTTGGAACTACCCTGCAGGTAGTTAAAGTCTACTATCAAATCCACCCTCAGTCTTCATTTCTAAAGACTGAATAAATTCAGTTCCGTCTCCTGCAAAACTGTGCCGTCAGCACAAACCTGCAAAGCTGTGCCATCAGCACACACCCGAGCTAGTTGACCCCGCCCTCGGAGACCCTTTTTTTTCCCTCTAATTTTCCCGCGTGCGCCAAAAAGCAGGCTTGAAGAATTGACCAATCAAGACCCATAATGCGAGAGACGTCATTCGACTTATAAAACCTATGTGCAAGCTTCCGCCCAGCAGAAGCAGCGATCCTCAGCGCATCGAGGAGAAACTCTTCCTCTCTGCCCAGGCTTGGCCAGCCTTGACGTGCTTCTCCGCCACCGATTACGAAATTGCCCCGGCATACCCTTCCCAGTGCACTCAATAAGACCTCGTTCATCTCTGTCTCGAGAGGGTCTCCGCAACTGTCGATCTCGCAACACAACCGATATCTGTTTTTCTGCTTGGTCTGCGCCTACGCGTCTATTCCGCTGACGTGTAAGTAAAACGAAAAAAGAAAAACCTTGTAACCATTACATGTGTGTAGCCGCCTCCTTTACAAAACCCGCCCAAGGGGAAAAGACCCACCAGCTCCACTGACTCGTGCGCAACTCAGCCGTGCACGACAAGTTCCCTCAGCCTCTCCTTGTAAGTCATGTGACCCAGCCCCCAAACCATTTTCGTTGCTCTCCATTGGACTGTCTCCAACTTGTCCACATCCTTTCTGTAGTGAGGGGCCCAAAGCTGGACACTGTATTCTAGCTGGGGCCCACCACTGCCGCAGAGGGAAGCACCAGCCCCCTCCCCACCCCCGCAGCCCAGAGACTGTTCCACCTGCCGGCAGCTCGCCCTCCCCTCCCCGCCACTGGAGAGGCAGGTAAGTCATCAGGGTGTGTGCGCGACACAGGGGTTTAATCGGCCGTAAATTGAAGTGGTGTTTTTAAAAACACACCACTTCAATTTAGGGCCCCCATTTCCTCTACATACACCCTTAAGTACTCCGCTGTAAGACACTACTGTCCTGACAGTACTATTTTACACCAGAGTTAATTAATCTACTGTGCCCCAATACTGGTGCATGTGTAGACTGTGATGCTTTACTGCTTTAATCTACTCTGCAGTAAAGCGGATGTGCGGATGCACCCAGAGAATATAAAAAGATGCCTTGGAGGTCTACTGAATGCAGCTTGCATGGCACAATGGATATAGATTAGACAGTACATCACATTGATCATCAACTCACTACAAGGTGTCTTCTCTAACAGATATAGTTCTGGCCTTGCCAGAAAGCTTATTGACTTACTTTTAAGCATGGCCAACATTACTTTGAAACTCCATGTCTACACTGCATCAGTGCTAAAGAATGTGGCCATGGAAACATGTTCCTGCTTACTTGCTCCTCCATGAGGACTGCATGAAAAACAACTGAAATATCTGCTGTGAAGTAGCACCAGCCATGCCCAGCACTGCTTTTATAAGCAAGCCTGAGCAGAGCACAGCTGGGCATGTGCTGCATGATGCCAGAAAAACCAATATGTGACATTTTTTCAGCATGCAGTATTCATGGAGTGGGAACAGTGCTCCCCAGCACTGTCCACTACAAGGTAAACATGCTCAAGAATTTCTGTTGTCTTAACAAAATTGTCAGAGTTTCTCCAGTTTTCCTAGATCATGCTAAAATCCTGAAGCCACCATAGGATTGCTCTGTAAGCAAATGGGGGGACAGATTTTTCAATAACTAGGACTGGGACACAGTGTGGTCTAATCTTTCAGGTACAGGAACTAGAAGCAGGAATTCTGATTTAGGTTTCTGGCTCTCATACAGACTTTCTATGACCTTAGAAAAACCATTTGACTGCTCTAAGCCTCACATTGCTCTCTCATAAAATAGAATAAATACTTTCCTAACCCACAGGGGTGTCAGAAAGCTTTATTTATTAATATTTGTAGAGCATTTAATGCCAAGTTTTGTCTCAAAGACAAAAGCAAAGGGAACTGTGCATGTATATCAGACAGTAGAACTGGTCCAACAGTCTTTGAAATTAAGACAGGATGCTTTACAAACCCATCAAATCCTCCTCAGATCTTTGCTAAGGCAATCTAGAGTACACTTGCCTCAGAGGCCTGGGTTTTTTTGTTTTTTTTACTTTGACTAGTGTTACTTTGTCCTTGGTAGAAATGTTTGGGTTTTGAATGGGCATTAAAAATCATCTTTATTGGAAACAAGAAAGAAATACAATGCAATGTGAGAACAAGCATAGATGGTGCAAATCTTATCCTTGTTACTGACAGCCAGAGCCACCTGAGTTAGTGAGTATGAAGTGCAGGTAGTAGCTAGTTTGTACATACTTTCCATCAAATTTAGTAGTGCTCTGAAAATAAGAACAGATACACTAAGCTCACAGTTCATGCCCCTTTCACCAGCTCAAGCTAGGTTTGGAATCTGATCCTGGTATCATAAAGAATGAGTCTCCTCGTGCTTTCTTCTCTGCATCATGCTCAAGCCCCCATGAATCACTGTTTGCTCACAACATAGAAATCCCTTTTGCCTTTGTGGCAGGTTCATGCCTGAGAAAGCCACCAAAAGTAGTGTGCGTGCCCTGTTCACTAGGTTGCAACACATTTTCCTCTTCTCATTTGCCACAACTGGTTGTTTCTATATGATGAATACTTAATTATGGGGAGATGGTACCTGTAATCACTCAGTGGACTTGGTGTGCTCACATCTGCCTTAGGCTTCTGTGGGGTTCCTCCTCTCCTAAACCCTACCCCTTCCCACTCAGGTGCTGTTAGTGAACCTTGATGGTGAGTCAGCTTTCCACTTGGTTCATCTCCTTTCAGGTGCTATGTAAGTATTGAACTAGCTCAGGATGGCGCCTATGCCTTTGCTTCAAAAAGGGCTACAACAAAATAGATAACTAAATTACTCAGACTAGTTAGCCAGGCAGGGCACTGGTATCTCAACTTTAGTTAAGCCCCCTATACGGAGGTAATGTACTTAGTCCCAGGGTACCTTGGGGCACCACTTCCAACTCTCCAGGTCCGGACTCTCTTTGCCTGTTAGCAGGCTGCCTCCAGTTCACACGCTCTGCTTGCCTGTGCCCTTCGCAGGGTGCAGAACTACTCATGCTGGCGCAAGCTGGCTCTGTGCAGGTCCTGTACTCTGGTTCACCATTGCCCAGAGCACTCCTGGCCCTCAGCTTTCCTTGCTAGTTGTGCTGTACTGGCCAGCTGTCGCTGAGCAGCTCCTCTGACTGTTCTCCCACCCAGCTCCTCTGTGCCACTTGATCCCTTTTCTGCCTGACCTGCATTGCTCCACATGGGGTCCCTGGAGTGGGTTGTGATCTGGCACTGTCAATAGTGACCAGATCCTCTACTCCAGCAGCAAGGGGGAATGCACAGGCTTCCTCCTTGTGTACTAGCATGTCCCCCACCCTCTTTCTTCAGCTCATCTCTTCCCCCTCTTCCCCCAGGCCAATCAGTGAATCTCTTCCAGCTGGCATAGTGCCAGCCAATCAAATTACAGCCCAGCTACCTGGGCTTGGGCTGATCCAGAACAGCTGGGCACGTGTCCCCTCCAGTGGAGCCATGTGCTTTTCTTCTTCAGACTCACACTGACCACCGGCTGCTCAGTAAGCCGGCGGCTTAGGCAGGGTCCTTTCACAGTCTAACTTCTAAAAGGCTTTCAATTCCATTTTCCTGAGTACCAGTTGACAGAATCAGTTAATGCATTAACACATCAACTCAAAGTTCAATTTAGTTTAGCTCACAGGTACAACCTAATTTCAGCATTTTTCTCAACTGTACATTGGCCACATCTCCAAAGTTTCACCACACAGGTCATCCCTACTCAGGGCACTGCTGTTAAGCAAATAACTACCAGCTAGTATATGTGAGTACACCAAAAACAGCACCTTGCCAGCTATGTCACTTATAACAAGTGCTGGGGCTAACAACTATTTACAAGAGAAAAAAAATATCCTTTGCTATTTATGTAATCATTTTTGTTTTATGCATCATCTCTTTGCACGTAAACATCACATTTCCTTTCCAAAGCAATACTAAATCATTTCAACAAGGGTGATTCCCTCTTCCATTGATCTCTACTAGTCATATCATACTCTCCTTGACATACTTTGCCAGCAGGAGGAGGAAACTATTATTTGATTTTCCTCATCCTGATGCTGTACTGCAATTAGGCTCTTTGCTTTCACTGTTAGCTTAAACCTGGCAATGAACTTCTCTCCCCAGGGGGTAATGGCAGTGCCCATCTATACCCCTCTTTGTCATACATCATTAGTTTAGAAGTTTCCTGTCATGAGCATTCAGCTAATACCACCCAGAGGTTGCCATAGTTGACACAGAAACTCAGCACTGAAGGAGGAGCATTTGCAGGTTTGAGCAGTGCTGGAGGGCATCTGGGCTTATTACTCATTTCACCATCTGGAAGCAGCATATTTATTGTTATGAGGCCTTACCTCTGCCAGGGCATCTTATTTCTGAGTTATTATCAATACACTCAGTATAGGCCAACTGCTCTGTTCCTTGACAATGTGCCAAATCCACGTACTGTAATTCCATTGACTGAGCAAAATCAGATTGTTTGATTAAATGAGATTGTTTCTGGTTTTAACTAATAGAACTGAATTAATCAGAAGCCCTTAGCATTCAGCTGTTTTCTTCTGCATTAAAAGCCGACCTCTATTAAAGCTTAATAAGGTAATAAAATAATAGCAATGCATATACTAAGCTATAGCATGCAAGTCAACGAGGCTCTTTTCACCACAGTTCTGGGAAGGCAACTAAAACATTGGTCTGCCACCTTTCTCGCTACACCCTTTTCAGACATTTCCAGAGAAGCGCCACAAACCTCTGTGGTTTGGGGCACTGAAGAGAGAGAGACATTAAAGATTATAGCTTGCTTACAAATCTCACATCATTTAAGTTACAGCTGGGTTTAAACACAGACAACTAGAAGTAAAAGACTATTGTGCGTAATTGTCTATTTTTGCAGTAGTCTCCAAAACATTATAAAAAGTAGCTTCTTTCTCAGCTGTTAGTTCAGTTAGAATAACTTTCACTTTAATGGACTACATAAAACCTAAACACCTTTATACATACTGTTCCCATGCTCACCCACTTATATATGAATCAGAATTTGCACATTATCATCCTGTAAAGGCTTAGTACACACTCCACAACATAGAGCCGAAAGACACCAAACTCACAAGTGACATAAATGGACATAGATAGCTCCAGTGATGTCAATGAGGTTGTACTGTAGAAATATTTATAGCCATTTCTCCTACCCTTATGTAATTTGTATTCTTTCCAGATGTTCAACGTATGTACCATTTTATGAAGGGAGATCCACTATAGCTCAGGCACTCAAGTTTCAAAGATCGTAATGTTATTCTTTGCTAATCTCAGTAGCAGAGGTAATACATGAAGTTTAAAATACTCTTAAAGCCTATAGCTGAAAAATGAAGAGAAGGGGAGGGGGAGAACTATTATTCTGCATTTATGTTTCAAATTGTGATTACTGTTACTTCTGATATGATAACACTTGGTGGATCATTAATTCATATTCTTTGTAGCATTACTAATAACTTAGGAAAAAAAATCAATAAATGCTTTTGTTTGGAAGGGATTCTTTGGATTACAACGGGGTGGGCCAAATGTGGCCCGTTCTATGTGGCCTGCAGGGCCCCTAAAAAATTTAGAAAATTAATGGTTATCTGCCCTTGGCTGCCTGTATGCTGCCCTCAATGGCTTGCTGAAACTCAGTAAGCAGCCCTCTCCCCGAAATAATTGCTTACCCCTCTATTACAAGGTGCTGGGGACCTGTACATGCCACCTCAAGCATCAAAACTCAGCCAACCTTTAAGTTCTGTGGTCCCAAATTAGGCCTTACACAGAATGTGGTTCTCCCCAGGTTCTTTGTTCTACCATTTCTAGGCCCATTCTCTTTCCATTCTTCTCATTCACAGAGGTACAACTATCTATACAAAAAAATAGAACATAATCCCTTTACAGCCAAAGGTGCTATAGAAAATGCTCCTGCTCTGTGCCTGACTAGATCTGCTCTTCTATGACTCAACAGAAGTTCTAGGGCAGTGATTCTCAACCAGGGTCCCTTGAGAACCCATCAGGGCTGCCACAAAATGTTAGCACTGTTAGGTGTGTAAACATGATTCACAAAATAAAACCAATTTCAAATAGGAATCCACAGTGTTAAAAAAAATCTGATATGCTGTAGTCTGAGTTCTTTGCAATATAAATTGGTGTATTTTTTTCCATTCTGAAAAAATTATTAAAACTAAAGGCTGGCATTTTCTGAAGGGTTCCTTGAGCATTAAGAGACTGATAACCACTGCCCTAAGGTCATGCCTGAGTGTGTGTGTGGGTTTTTTCTCCCAAGGTG
>NW_017728998.1:28107572-28118033 GCF_001723915.1 Gavialis gangeticus | reverse complement strand
GTGTGTGTGTGTGTGTGTGTGTGTGTGTGTGTGTGTGTGTGTGTGTGTGTGTGTGTGTGTGTGTGTGTGTGTGTTTTACACTGACAAAGCTTTTAGCGTTCTTTATGTAAAACTTTCCTCATCAGCCTTCCATTCATCAGCCTGCTAGCTTGTTCACTTACCTGAACCAAACTAGGCTTATCAAGATATTTCAACAAACTATTCAGGATGGTAGAATGAAACGCAGAGTTGAGATGTTCAAAGATAATTGCTCTCACCATTTAACCAACAGGTGAGTGAGTGAGTGTTCCCCATATACTAGGAGTGCTGACAAATCTTCCTTCCATTTTAAGAATAGCAATTTTTAATTTTAATGTGCGTCTCTCAGGTTTTCAACAGGAAAACAAGCAGCAAGGAGAATAATCATGTGATTCTTATTACACACACCTCTAATCATTTATCATACTTGACGGCCTCCTGTGTAACTTAACCTTACAGCAAAATATCTGTAGCAGCTGGAAACAGGCTGCAAGTCTATAAAGCTGATTTTTCTGGTGCATGTGCTAACACTGGCATCAAGTCCACAGAAGCATTTGTGTTCACTACCAAAAAAAAAACAGGGGAAAAAAATTGAAATAGTCTGCCCCTTTCAAAATCTATTGCCCTATTCTGCCCCCATGGCTATACACCACCTGGCCATTCCATGGCAAGTGACAACTTCCTTTTGGAAGACTCCTCCAATTCAGTCACCTTTCAAGGCAAGAAAGGGAAAAAAAAAGGTAATGGAAGAATTAAGAGTTGAGAGACCAGATAGTAATTGTTTTACCATGTTCTAAATAGTGGAATGATAGGGTAGACTGTTTCTGGCCCTGCATGTAGCACAGGACTCCGAACAAATCATCCCTGTGCCCTAAAAATATTCCTCTGCACTAATGACTGAAATCTTCCCTGTGCTCCCTGAGTGACTGACTCAGAAGGAAAGGGGAGTCAGAAACCTTGATGTTGTACACACAGTCTTAAGAGAGAAGATTAAGGATGAGGGGGTACATGCCCTAGTTTATGTTCACGAGACATCCCTAGTTATATTTTACATTAAAGGAAACAAAATGAAGCAGCAACATTGGCACGCACACAGCCTGGGCTCCCTTGTCTGCATGCTACCACATTTTTCTGAATTTGTGTTTTATTCCAAAAAGGACTATCAAAGATCAGTCAGTCTCTGATCCCTAGTTCAAATCTTCTACGGTTCACAAAGCTTTTTTCCCCCAGGTTTTATTTATAGGGTTCTAGCTTGTATTCTTTAGCTTTCTTTGAAGGTCTGACCTTATTTTTCTTGCTGATATTTTTCTTGCTATCTCTCATGTGGGAGTGTTTTGATGCAGGATCACATTCAAACACAGGTTCCATGCATAGTGAGTGCATCTACATGTGTAGTTAATGCACACGAATAAACTCTGGAACTTATGGCCCAAGAATTTTTTTGTTCCTGGGTGCACCATTTGAATGTGTGCCTAGGAGCAAATAACTCCAGAGCAATTAGTTCCAAATTTATTCATGTGCGGCAAATGAAGCCTGGTTGCCCTGGGGGTCAGCTTGCCAGCCCGGGGCTGCTCTGACCAGGCTTAATGTGCTGCAGAGGGGCTGGGTTGACTCATGAGGGTGCTTTAGTGTGGGGCTAGCTAGCAGGCAGCCCTGCACTGAAACACCCTTGTTCCCCAGACAGCACTGCCAGCATTTATACACGTGCTGCTGTGCAACAAAAAACTCCACAGCAGGTTAGCACTTGTATGTACAAGTAGTACCCTGCTGCAGAGTTTATTAGTTCCATGTGCCCTAACAGGGACGTACATGTAGACGCTGAGACATTTACTGAGCAGTTAATTAGTCAACTGTTCAATAAATATCTTGTGTAGATGCACCTAGTGTAATGTAATGTACTGCCAGAGCTTCTTCGCCAGGCACAAATGGGCCAAATTTTGTTCAAAGATATTCGTTATTAAAATCAGGAGAAATCCCAGTGATTTCAGTGCAAATACTCCAGACTTTGTTACATAGCAGATTCTGTTCCTAGGCATTTTTTTTAATTGCTGTGGACACCACTTATCAGCTATGAGACAAATACCAGAATGCTGGGAAGGGGCGGGGGAATTGACAGATCAATTATTTTAATGAAAACTGCTTTATTTTGCAAAGTGTGTTTTTGTTACATTTATCCAATACTGATGAGCTTTCCCTCTTTTCTAACATGAAAGACATAAAATTATTTAACAAACAAAAGCTCCCTCTGGTGGCAAAAGCAGAGAAAGGCCATCAGCACATTTTATTATTCATTTCACCCTCTCCTGCATAAATTCCAAGGCTACAGACATACGGAAAGTCTGTCTATGAGGCTTTAAGGAAGTTATGGAGAAGAAATATTCTGAACTGACATAATACAGATATGGTTTAATTTAGTTAATCACCTTTTGAAGTAATATGTCACCTACTTCAGAAACCCCAACTACAGACCCCACCTGCCCCTTCCCCTGCATCCTATGTGGAACATTTCCGAAGTGGCAGGGGATTGGCAGCAATGGCAGGGAAAACTTTCTATTTTTTTAGAGGCAGAGACAGGGCAATACTCAACTCCGTTTAAGAGGGCTAGTACTTTTAACTCTCTTTGTCTTGCCTCTAGGGTATCACTTTTCTTGCCAAAGTAGAAAAAAAAAACGTTAAGAGTTCAGGAATTTGTCTGAGAACATGATATGAACTGCAGATGTTTCAAGCTGTTCCCCTCCTTCACACTACTCCCTATTGTCCTGACGGCTGTAATAGGACAATGTGGATTAGGGCTCTAACCCACAAGGGAAAAAGAACAGGTCCCCCATTCTCAGGCCTCCAGGGGCAGTGGGCATTTGAGAGAACCACGAAAGCACCAGTCTCCAATTTAGCAGGCCTTAAGGCACAGCTGGAGAAACCGACTGAAACTGCAGCAAGCCCTGTTCAAGTGGGCTGCTTATTAAGGGGTAGGCCCAAAACATGGGCAGGAATCGTCCACTATCTGCAAGGAATCTCAGCTTCATTTTGAGTAAATATCCCTTGGCCTGTCAGACAATAATAGCAGCTAAGGCAGCAGACAAGACCTACTTTTAGAAACAGTGGCTGCTAGGGTGGCCACTGATGCATCCTCAGAACACAAGACATCCTCCTTGGTGTGGGGAGGGTGGAACCACCAGCCCCCTTGGCCAATCAGAAGTGAGGGACAGGGCCACCACCTCCCTCAGCCAAACAGAAACTAAGGGTGGGGCCACTGGGCCCCTTGGCCAATCAGCAGCAAAGGGCAAGGCTACCTCCCTCCCTGGCTCTGAACCCTGCTCCTCCTGGCTGTACACTGCCCTACCTCTAGGCATAACCAATAGAATTGCGAGGACCAATAACTGACATGCATTTCCGCCAATGAACTGAAAAACAAGACTTTTTGCTGTCTGTTCCCCATTTGGAAAGGACATGGGACAAAGGGCTTAAAAATAGGATGGTTCCCGGTATAAGAAAAGGACAAATGGCCACACTAGTGGCTGCCAATGTGGCCCAGGGCACTTCTGTATCCTTTTAGGTTTGTCCACTCTGTGCTTGCTTTCCCCTCAGTGTTGTGGTTGGGGGAAGAATGTATGTAATTCTGTAACTAATGTTCTCAATTAATATTTCCAACATTAGGAAAGAGGCAGTGACCAAGGCAAATTGTCCAGAGCACTGACACCCCAAATGGCCCTAGAAACATCAAAAGCAAAGGCCCATAGGAACCTTTGACTTCAAGTAAGAACACCTTTCACTGCAAAGCAATTTCCTTAAATCAGGGGAAGGCAAAATCCAGCCCACCAAGGGATTCTGTTTGGCCCATGGCAGGCCCCTTGGTTCCATCCAGCCCAGGCTGGGATGCACGATGGCACTACACACACCCACCAAGATAGCGGAGGCAGCTGCTGGCTTCTAAGCCAGAGCCCCAGCACCAAGGCAGCTGCTCCCACGTGCCTGCCTCAGTGTTCAGAGGGAGCATCAGTGCCCAACATGGGCTACAGGGTGGGACCCCACAACAGGCACCTCCAGACAGGAGCTACAGCATTTGTGGAGCTGCTGTTCCTAATTGCCCCTACTGTGCAGTGTCCCCAGCACAGGCCCTACTGTGCAGCTTCTGCCTGGCACTTGCACCCCAACGTGTCTTGTGCAGCCCTACCCACTCCATGCTCTCTTTCTCCTCGCAGCCCAGGCCACCTGCTGCTCCCTACCTTGGCAGTGGCCCCGCTGCCTCCTTAGCCCTGGCCCACTTCAAAGCTCTCACTTCCACTCATCCCCACGTTGCCATCCTGCTCACCAGCCCCCACCCTGCCACCAACGCCGGCTTCTTCACGTCAGGGGGCCCCAAAACTATACCTTGCAAGGGGCCCCAAAAAACTGTGAGCCAGCCCTGCTGATGGGATCAGGTGTTGGGAGCTGAAGGGCCCCCAGAACAAGTGAAATGCAGAGGGCTCCCACCAGCTTTGCAGTCCCAGCAGGGCCTTAGTCCTTTCTGCAGATGCCCTGACTCACAGCACCGCATTAACTGAGCCTTAACAGCACTGGAAGGGAGACTTAAGTGGACACCACTGCTGCCCCACGCATGGCTGGAAGTAGCAAGGGATGACAACAAAGGGTTGAGTGGAAGTGGGACATTCTGGGCTGTGGGGAGGGAAAGCAGAGGCCAAGCAGGGCTGCACAGGGCACACTGGGTGGCAAATACTGTACAGAAGCTGCACAATGAAGGCCAAGCTGGAAATGCTACACAGTAGGAGTGATTGGGAGCAGCAGCTCCACAAACGCAGCCCATTTCTGCTGGGCTCCTGTCCTGTAATCCTGGGGCCGCCCTGGAGGCTAGCTGGGGCATGCACTGGCAGGGTGCCTGGCCAGGCAGATGGCATTTTAAGGCATTTTGGTGAGCTGTTGTGGTGGGGGTTTCACCCAGTCCGTAACAACTCACCAAAATGCCCTTTGCGACCCACAGTTCCAAATAATTGCCCACCCCTGCCTTAGATTCTCTTAAATATTCTTTTAAGTCCCTGACCTTTTCAAAGAATCAGCTAAGCACTAGGGCAGTACAAAGCTTCAGTAGCTGATTGGAGGAGATTCATTTCAATTCAACAGCTGACTCTCTAAATCTGAAGTGGATCAGGAGACACATTAATCTCTCCAAATTGAATTGGAAACCTCCAATTTGATTTGGAGAGATTTTGACAATTTGGCCATAAACACAGCTTTACATGTTTTTTCTATGTACCTTGAGATACTACGCGCAGCTTGTGAATGCTGAGGTGGTGGAGTGGAAGGAGCGTCCCACGAGAGCACAGGGGTATCCCCCGTGCACTCGGTGGTGGACCTGGAAGCAGACCAGAAATACTTCCAGTCCACTTCCAGGTCTGCCACCAAGTGCATGGGGGACACCCCTACCCCCATGATGCTTCTGTGGGCTGCTCCATATGCCCCACCATCTCAGAGTCCATGAGCTGCGCCTGGTACCTCAAGGTATGTAGAAAAAACATACAAAACTGTGTCTATGGCCGAATCGTTGATTCTCCAAATCAGAACTGAATCTTCAGATTCAGCCAAACTGAATTGGGACAGTGATCCGAACCAGTGAATCAAATCACTGTCCCTGAAACTGGGCTGAATCTGAATCAAATACTGCCCCACTTTGCATACCCCTACTAACCGCATCTTCCATCTTTCACCATCCATTTATATAAAAACTAACAAAATATGGGTTTGAAAGCTATGAATGTCACTATTTGACTAGCTATCTTACTATTCTTATTAACATTACTGTGTTCTGTGCTGGTGGAAAAAGATAATTGTATTTTATGTCTACAACAGGCCTTTTCCTCTTTGGAACTGCAGAGAAGGTCATTAAAGTAGGCTTCTTTCTTTTTTTTTTAAACACAGTAGTTCAAGAAATGCCTCATAGTTTAAGTAGAAGTGTGAGGATATATGGACAAGTTAACATCATTACTGTTCATATTTTCTCAGGAGATACAAAGGGAATAGATGTGTGAACCAGCAATCTGATTTGAAATGCTAAAGAACAGTTGCAGGGTTGTTTTATTTTATACTGGAGTTATTTTCACATTTGTTACTATTAAGCTACTTATTGTTCCCAAAGGCTAAGTAACAGCTGAGAGAAAGAGGAAGACCTAACTCTTTAGACACATTGTTCATATTATTAAATAAGCTGAAGGTAATATCTATTTTATTCCAACTTCAGTTCTAATGATAGTTACTAAAATGTAGTTTTAAAATTCTACAAAGCTAGGAAAGACTTCTGTTAAAATGCCAGGATCCTGTCCCTGCTGAAATCAATGGCAAATTGACTGATTTCAACAAGACACAGACTGCATCCAAAGTCACAAGGTAACCTTTAGAGTTAAATCAAATAAAGCCAAGGGTGCAGAGTACATAACTAAATACGCTCATTAAAGAAAAAAAGGAAAGAAAAGCCATGTATTAGTCTCGACTTGTCCTTTTGCATATAGCCATCAACAACACTTTGTAAATGGCTCCGAAATACAGCCTGTGGTTTGCAAATGCCAACATGGAAAACTTCAACATACTAAACACAACATTCATTCAAGCACATAGGAGCTCTGCATCTTATACCAGACTGATCAGATCATGTCACTACAAACAACATGTAACTCTAGAAATCAAAATCTTTGCTTGTGCGCATGAAGAATAAAAAAAGGCTCCTCTGCTCATTTTTACAAACCAGAGAAACAATATTTGCTGATAATGATCAGACACTGTTTGAATTCACTGAATTCATTATTTTAAGTCAATCTTAGAGAATGATTACCAGAGAGAGCCTAGATCTCTAGCAGTATTGATAGGAAATATTTCTCAGAAATTTCTATGACAAAGATCCAAGTGATCAGTATGTGTTAAATGATGTCCTACACTTCTAAGAAATTGGTGACAAATTGCCTGCACCCAGGCTGAAAAGTTACAAGGAAGAGAAAGCAGAAGGCGCTCTGCAGGTGAAAGCAGGGATAAATTGTTAGTCATTATTATGGGAAAGCTAGAACTCTACCCTCTGTTGTTCCAGAGTGACTTTCATTTTCCCAGTTAGTTGTCGTTTGTTCGTGAATAAAACAGCCTGTTGTTTTGGGCCTGGAGAAAAGTAAGTCTCAGTATTCTTTGTTAAGTAAGGAGCTTAACAGTGGTGAGGAGAAAATCTAACTATGTCTTCCTATGGGAAAATTGAAGAATTTAATCAAGACACTGAGCATTGGCAACAATATATTGAGATTGGAACAGTATACGCCAAAGCCAAACACTATTGTAGAACATTTCAAATTCCATAACAGAATGAGGAAGGAAGGGGAATCTATCTTAGAGTATATTGCTGAGCTCAAAAAGCTAACTGAACACTGCTCTTTTGGAAATGTCCTAGAAGATATGTTGAGACAGATTTGTTTGTGGAGTTGGTGATGTAAAAATCCAAAAACAATTACTTGAAGATGGGGACCTGACCTGGGACAAAGCTGTAAAGGTGGCAACTGCCGTGGAAGCAGCAGTGAAAAATGTACAGGATTTATATCTAGACAATAAAAAAACTCAACATGAGCCCTTAAAACAAGTGCAGAGCTCTCAACAAAAGTTTAAAGACTTGGAGAGATGTTTTCACTGTGGAGTTATGCATTCAGCCTCAGTTTGCAGACACAAAATATCCTAGTGCCATAAATGCAGAAAGATGGGACACTTAGCAAAAAATGCAAGGGGGCCTATCTGGCTGCACAACAAGGTCAGGCCAAAGAAAAAGGAAGAAAGCAAAAAGATAATCACATACAGAAGAACGAGGGAGAGGAGGTAGATGAAGAGGCACACACTATATACTGTGTAATGGAGGATAAAGTGGAACCTTGCAGAGTAACTGTACAGTTAAACAATCAACTTGTATGCATGGAAATAGATACAGGGGCTTCTGTCACAGTGGTTAATGAAGAGACTTATCAACAGTGTAAAGCAGGCCAATGGAAAAGACAAGAGTAAAACTACAGACTCACACTGGGGAAAACATCCCAGTAATAGGATCGGTAAGGATCCCTGTTACATAATGAACAGAAAACATTAAAGGCCTTCGTAATAAAAGGAGAAAAGCCAAACTTGTTCAAACATGGCTGGAAAGACTCAAACTACATTGGGAAGAAATATGTAAGTTAGACTTACAGGAAATGCCTGCCCTAAAAGAAATCCTGGAAGCCTACCTTGCAGTATTCCAAGATGGGTTTCAGGGGCAGGCAATTATTTCGGGCAGAGGGCCACTTACTGAGTTTTGACAAGCCATCGAGGAACACAACAGGCAGCCAGGGGCAGATAAATATTAATTTTCTAAATTTTTTAGGGGCCCCACGGGCCAGATAGAATATTCTGCCCCATGGGCTGCATTTTGCCCTCCCCTAGGTTAGGTACATTGCAGGGAATAAAGGCTAGGATTTAAATCCAAGAGGGCAGCCAGCCAAAGTATTTCAAAGCCAGGCCAGTTCAAAAGGCAGCTGGGGAGAGACCCAGCTGCCTGGACAAGGAGAGGGAGAACACCGGCAGGGGAAGACTGGCTGCTGGCGGGGAGAGACAGACAGTGGAGCCGGGCGGAGGAGAGTGGAATACCGGTGGAGAAGAGAACGCCAGCAGGGGAAGACCAGCTACCGGCAGGGAGACACAGGCAATGGAGCCTGTTAGAAGCAGTGGAGTGGGGCACAGGGTGAGAAGCCCCAACGGCAGCTGAGGAAACCTGGCGGAGAAAACCCCAGGTCCAGGCTCAGGGACCTGAAGCCTGCTGGAGGGTCACCTCAGGGAGGAGAAGAGCGTCCTCACCATCACAGGCAAAAACCAGGCTGCTCCAGAGAGCCCAGGTACTGTGACGGGGAAGGGTGGTGAGCAACGGGAAAACCGTGCCGGCAGCCTGGTGAAGAAGGAAGAGCAAGCAGTGACTGGCCCAGAGCCTGGCAGGGGAGGGGCAAGTCCCGCCAGGTGGTGGGATAAAGAGTGATTAACTCCTAGCCTGCCGGTACCTGGGAAGAGTATCCAGAGAAACGGGCAAAACTCCTTCTCTCATCCCAGGGAGGCAGAAGGGTCCTGGGGGCCAGAGTCCCAGGCATTCCATCGGTGGACACTGAACATCTCTTTGAGTTAAGCCTTTTTCCTAAGTTATCGTTAACCCCAGACTGGGGCATGTTGAGCTGTCCAAAGGTTGGTGCGAAGACAAGGGATCAATTCAGAAGAGATTGACGGCCGAACAGACCCGACCCCAATCGTGGAAGTCCTCTTGGGTGAGAAGATATCATCCTGGGGAGGATTACAGGGAGCCGGGACATCCCAGGCCGTGGATGTGGTAAGGGTGGGGTAAAGGGGAGGTTTGGAGCCCCATGAAGAATGACCAGGGTCATGACCCCTCTGGAACTACCGACAGGGAACTGCCTCCCTACCTATCAACATCCAAGTCATGGCAGACAAGTAGGGGCAGCGCTCAGAAACATCTAGGTGGCCCCAAAGTGCAGTCTCACCCTGATGTTGCTAGGGAGGAAGACACCGACCAGAAAGGGGCCGAAGCCTTACAGCACCTACCAGTGACACTTATCAACAGATGGAACTTGAGGAAACTGTAAGAAATTCACCACAATAAATACCCACAAGAGATTGTAACAATATAATAGATTGCCTTATTCCATCAGCCCCTGGCATATTCCAAAGGGTCATGGAATCCCTCTTACAGGAGATTCCAGGGGTAATGGTAAGGATTGATGATATCCTCATCACAGGAAAAAGTGATAGGGAACACCTGGCAACACTCAAGAGAGTATTTCAAAGGCTGAAAGAAGTGGGACTACATTTGAAACAAAAGGAATGCTTTTTCATGAGGCCTGAAGTGCAGTACTTAGGATATCAAATTGACAAGGAGGGAGTTCACCCCATGGCAGATAGTCACAGCTATTGAAAAGGCCCCACAAAACACGTCAGGACTTCAGGCATATCTGGGAGTGTTGAATTATTATCGTCAGTTCCTTCCAGACCTTTCAGCTCTCTTAGAACCTTTACATCACCTCTTAAGGAAAGGAATCTCATGGCACTGGGGAGGTAGAGAAGAAGCAGTCTTCCAAGAATTTAAGAAGCTACTTAAATCATCAGAGCTTTGGGTTCATTTTGATCCCAGCAAGGAATTAATCCTATCCTGCGATGCTTCGTTCTATGGAGTAGGGGCTGTGTTGTCCCATAAACAGAACAATCAGGAAGAACAGCCTATTGGATGTGCCTCGAGGACACTAAACAAAGCCGAATGGGGTTATTCTCAGTTGGAAAAGGAAAGTTTAGCTATTATATCTGGCCTAAAGAAGTTTCACCAGTATCTTTATGGGAAGGCTTTCACCATCATAACAGACCACAAACCTTTGGTAGGATTACTGAAGGAAAATAAAGCAGCACCCA
>NW_017728998.1:28098451-28102572 GCF_001723915.1 Gavialis gangeticus | reverse complement strand
CTGGCCTAAAGAAGTTTCACCAGTATCTTTATGGGAAGGCTTTCACCATCATAACAGACCACAAACCTTTGGTAGGATTACTGAAGGAAAATAAAGCAGCACCCACTATGGCAGCAGCATGACTACAGCAGTGGGCTTTGACCCTAGCTGTGTATGAGTACAAGATTCTTTACAAGGCAGGCTATGAGCATGGGAATTCTGACTCCCTGAGCAGACTACCACTACTGGACTCAGCCCCTAAAGAAGAGTGCCCCAGGAAGTAGTCTTGCTGTTGGAACATTTGGAACAGACACCAGTGAAGGTTTCTCATGAAAATGTGGACTAGGCAGGATCCTATCCTGTCTAGGGCAGTACAGTACACCTTACAGGGCTGGCCAAAACAGAATCTAGGTGGAGAGCTTCGGCCCATTTGGACCAGAAGTACCGAACTGAGCATAGGGGATGGCTGTATTTTGTGGGGCATGCAAATGGTAGTCCCCCCTCAAGGACAACAGAAAGTGCTGGCAGAACTACATCCTGGAATTTTCCAAGCTTGCAGCTATGTGTGGTGGCCACACCTATATAAAGGCCTGGAAAAGGTGGTCAAGCACTGCCCCAATGTTAAGTATATCAACAGCCTCCAGCAGAGGCACACTTGCATTCTTGGGAATGGCCAGGACAACCTTGGTTTCATCTACATATAAACTATTCTGGTCCCTATTTAGGAAAAATGTTCTTGATCATAATAGATGCTCATTCAAAATGGCTGGAAGTGTACCCCATAAACTCAACAACCGCAGAAGCAACCTGTGATAAACTTCAACAGACTTTTGCCACACATGGATTGCCTGCAGTATTGGTCACAGATAATGCCCCAAATGTCACTAGTCATGGATTTAAGGAGTTCCTTAGTAAGAATGGAATTAAACACATTCAAACATCACCATACCACCCAGCTTTGAATGGTCTTGCAGACAGAGCCATGAGGACCTTCAAAGAAGGGATAAGAAAAATGACCAGAGGAAGTTTGGAGACAAAATTGGCTTGATTCCTTTTAAAATATCGAGTCACACCTCAAACCACCACAGGAATGAGCCCTGCTCAGCTATTAATGGGAAGGAGGATCAGGACTCGTTTGGATTTACTGTATGCCAATATGGGGGAAGAAGTGCAGAAAAAACAGACCCTGCAAAAAACACAACCATGATTATCATGCTAAAGAGAGAGTTTTGGGGGAGCGTGATCCTGTCTACACAAAATATGTCAGTACCCACCAATCTACTTGGATTCCAGGCAGGACCCAAAAACAAATGGGACCCTTATCTTTTAAAATTTGAGTCAGTAATGGCCAAATGGCGAGACGACATCAGGACCACATCTGCTTACGAGCCAACCTATCTGAAAAACCAGAGCCACTGCCCAAAAAGGAAGGGTTTTCGGAGGACCCACAACTGGGTAGAATGACTGAGAATGCTGAGCCCAGTAATGTGGAACTATCCACAAACTCTCCTGGTCCAGAGGTCAGAGATGCTGGAGACAGACGTGTGCTTCCTCCGGCCAGAGGAGAAGCCTATTCCTGAGGATGGGCGTTATCCAGCCAGAGAAGGGAGAGCTCCTAGTTATTTGAAAGATTATGTCCGGTTGTAAATTAAGATGAGATCAATGTAGTAATTAGGCAATTATAGGGTTAAAATGTTAGTCATTATTATGGGATGGAGCTTAAGCGCTAGAACTCCACCCTCTGTTGTTCCAGAGTGACTTTCATCTTCCCAGTTAGGTGTTGTTTGTTCCTGAATAAAAAAGCCTGTTGTTTTGGGCCTGGGGAAAAGTCAGTCTCAGTATTCTTTGTTAAGTAAGGAACTTAACAAAACTGTTTTCCAAAAATGCAACATTTTGTATTTGCCTTAAATTTAAGGGAAAACTAGGAGGCACTTCTTCCCCAACAACAACAAAAAATTCCTTTTTAGTTAGATACAACTAGGGAAACCTTTTGAGAAAACCTGTTACAAAACAAAATGATTTTAGAAAGGCTCCTCAGAGGGGTGCCTGTTCCATTTTAACATTTTTAATTAGTGGAATCTGGCTTCTCTTCCTTTCCTGTCCCCAACCCAATCCATCTGATATAAACACACTGCCCCATGCACCCCCAAAATAAAATAGCACAATTCAAGTTCGCCTTTACCACAAGAAAGATAAGTCCTTGAAACCTAACGATCTGGGCGGTTTCCAGGCTACCCAAATCTGAAACGCAAAGAATTTTTTTTTTTTGCTCAAAAGTTCTGCTGCTATTTTCTGCTCTCTCCCAGTTCCATTTCATCTGAAGTGTATACAGCTGATTTTGAGGGTCTTATGCATAAACAACACTTTAATACATTATTAATGTCTACTTGGCAGAGACAGGACAAGTGCTTTTTTGCCCTGGATTCTTGTCTAAAATTTCCTTTCACTCCTGTGCCCACTGTTGTAGTATGTTGGGCACCAGTACGCCACCACTCTTTACCCTAGAAGTGGTAGTTGTTCAGTAATGTTCTATGGACAGAATATACAGTAGCTTATGATAGCTGTGAAATACTCTGAAAAGAAAACAACTAAATAAAAGAGAGGTTTTATTATTGCTATAACAATCCCTTGTCTCTTGGGAAAATATTTTCATTGTGGTTCTCTGAAACAAAGTTAATTTTTTGTTTAGAATATGAATTCAGCTAAATTAAATGACAGACAACATAAACCTCTGAAGTAGTAAATAGGGGAATATTTCCCTTTGCGAATTAATCACTTGGTATGGTCTGCAAAGCACAAAACCTATTGGGACAGAGTTTCAGAAGCATATATTGCAAAAGTATGCAAATATTTTTGCATACATCTCACTTGCAAGTGCAGAACTAAATACATAGGCAGTCTCTGACATGCACACGTGAATCTGCAGATTCTGTGCCTTTGTGCACATACCTTTTTAAGGCCTGCCCTACAAAGAACTGCAGGTGACAAGTGACAGGATCAGAAGACATGAGATTAAAAAATAAAATGGAAAAGGAGGCAGAAAATTATCATCACAAAACACTGAAAATATTAAAAGACTGATCCTTACAACTCAAATGCCACTGATGGATGGAATGCTTCAGAATCTTCTCAATGAGGAAAAGAAATGATTGCTGCCAACTCTGAAAAGGATAACAGAATATAGTTTATGCAGACACGTTATTAAGGATAATCCACTTATTTTATCAGTAAAGGTGGCAATTAAAAAAATTAACTTTAGGATTTTTCATTACTGCTTCACACCAGTATCATGGCTAATGTTAACTATCTACATTTAATACTAGCATACTCACTGCAAATCATAATTAATTGAAATATGATTTTATTATAATGCTATTTAAGGTCCTTTGTCCAATGTAATCTCCCAGTGGTACATTAAGAGAAGGCAGGCAACAACTTGGGCTTGTTCTGCTCTTCCCAGGGTGAAGAGAGTTTCCAAAACTCCAGAAAGCAGGACGAATTTTTCATTACAAATACTGATAAGTACAGATTTTATTTTTTGCTCAAAATGATGTGTGGACAAGTCATGCTTTCTGCAACTATATCTGTCTGCACTGTTCAGCAAATAGTTTTGTGATACTCTTGAAGTACATGTTTTGTTTGTGAATTGATTCCTCTAAATATTTTCTAGGAACACTTTATTTTTTTGTCAGTTAAGTCAGGTAGTGGCATTTTTTGGCTGACTGGATAACCTGGGCTTTAAAAAAAATGGTTGCTTTTTCTGATTGCACATTACCCAAAAATATTCATAATTATTTGATTAATCTATTCTGAAAATAGAGAGCCCTTTTCCAAACAAGCAAGCAAGCCCTTCCACTGCAAACACTCCAAGTGATGCTTAATCAAGCTAATATTACCAACACCTTTGCTTTCTATCAAAATTCATAGTGTTATTTATTTGTACTGCAGTGACTCAAAGAGGTTTCAATGAGGGCTTAGCACCCTGTTCTAATCATCATAGGGACATATTAAGAAGATAGTTCCTGCCATAAAGAGCATGTGATTCTAGCAGATAATGAGACACAACAGATGAAGAAACCAAACAAAACGGGATAGGAAGAACAATAGACCCCCTACCCAAGCAGAGGAGCTTGACCAGGAAT
>NW_017728998.1:28085590-28088713 GCF_001723915.1 Gavialis gangeticus | reverse complement strand
AAAAACTCTTGTGCTTAACACCACAGTAAGTGTGTCCATTCTGGGGGGGTGGGGGGTTGCTAGTATACCTGTTAACTTCCCTCTGTAACATCCCCAAGGCTCGGGGATTCTGCCATTGCTGGCTCCTGCAGTGGATTCTGAAATGCTTGTTCTATAAATCCAGCTCTCTGTTTTGTTTGTTACATCTTCTCTTTAATTTTATCCATGCTTTATTTTTCCCTGTTTGCATGCATAAATCCCCAGTAGTATAGCAAACCAATAAAAATGGAACTATAAAACTGCAGAGTAATAGGGTGACTCTACATAAAATGGAGGAAGATGGAAGCTCTAAGGAGCTATGGTTTTTCTTTCTTAAATAGAAATTAATACAATTGAGAGGTAGTAATCTAGAGAAACAGTTTCATCTAAATGCTCTGAACTCTAGAAACTTGAATGCAGTCCTGTAAAATGGAAAATCAGTAGTTGACCCTGTAATATATAGCGCACATTTGAACATAGCAGCTCTTAGATGATGGGAAGTACTGTTCAAGTTGATTATATATTCAACAGTATGTAAACCCCCTTGAAATGCCTTGCTTTTTCTTGGCTTTTTTTTGGGGGGGGAGAGTTTAAAATATGCTGAAAAAGTCAAGGATGCCAGAATTTCTGAGCCTTGTCTGTACCCTTCCAGCATTTAACTTGTAGTTTATGGTGAAGGGCTTTTTCAAGTAACTGTAATAATTGATTGAAAACTTTCTTAACAAAACTTTACCTCGCTCCCCTAAAATGGTAGTAGTAGGGCATGTGAAGTGAGGACTAAATAGTATAGAGAAAATAATACCACTCAATGTGGTTCAAAAGGAAAGAAGCCATTTGAAAATTTCTTATTTTTGACGTGACTTCCTCCTGCTACTACTGTTTCCAAACATAGGAATTGATCAAGATGGGAAGGCGCACATACTTCTGTACATTAAATGTATGCTGAATTCAGAGTGAGGCTAAATCTTCTGTGGGTGTTATGTGGTGAGGGAGGCAAGGAAAAACTGAAGATGGTGTTGATTGGGAAGCTGAAGCAGCCATTTTGTAAACATTGATGGACTCCTAAAGGCACTGACAAATTGGGACATAACTTGCATACGTGATCATTTAATAAGTGATAAAATGTGAATCTGTAACCTCTAACTAATGATGCTTATGAGCTGTTCATATTCAGAAACAATTACACAGTTGCATGTCAGTACTGAATATTGTTGACTGAGTTTAATTTCAGTGTAATACACAAACTAGAATCAACAAGGATGGTGATTTAAATTCTAATGCATAGGAGTCTACTTAATTCGCGGTGAGACAAAGCAGTTTTCATGGCTTGGTTGCAGCACAAAGGCCGTTTCGTGGGCATTTCCCAGCAGCTCCACCTCTCACAGCTGATTGACAGAGGCATATTCATTTCACTGATTGGTGTCTTTACTTAGTGTATGTCAGTAGCAGACAGTAACTCGGTCACTGATTTATGGCTGCAGTGATTGTTGTGTTGTCTTTTTCTTTGTATTGGGAAAGGCATTGGGACCTTCTAAAACAGTGTGTGTATATATAAACAATACAGTGGGGCTCTTTAGGTTGATTTCATGGGAAATTGTGGCCAATGCAGAATTTCCTGCTGATCTTGAACAGTGCTGTTTTTTGTGGATTCCACAAAAACCATGAATTGGGTAGACCCCTAATAATGCATAGCATACTTGATCTGGGAGCCAATTTTAAACCGTAGTTAATCCTGCATACAGTAAAATGAAGCATCAAATTCTCGTGTATAACTTTGGTTGTATAAACAGGCTAAACTTCTGTTTGTTTTAATCTAGCGTTTCTCAAAGTGGGTCACAAGAATATTTGAAAGGGTTGTGAACAAACTTTTAAAAATGGAGAAAAACATGGGAGTCATGGCTTTTCCCTTGCAAGCTGGCAAGGTTCCAGCCTGTGAGGAGGGGCCCAAACATCTACCATGTCCCTCATGCACCCATTCCTGCCCCATGTGTTGGGGGGCAGGACTGGCCATTCATGTTTACAAATGGGTTCCAGTACAAAAAAGTTTGAGAACCACTGTCAGTTCCTGTGGGAAATGTTTAGCTACTTCCAGGAAGCAATATTTAAATCCATCTTTGAAGAGTAGAGATTTGTTGACCTAAATAAGTTTGAAATGAGAAATGGTCACACTAATAGCTTGTGTCATTTTTCCACCCCAATTAGGCCTACAGAAAACTGGCCAAGGAATATCATCCTGACAAGAATCCAAATGCGGGGGACAAAGTAAGATGATGATGTTTAAAACTAAGTTTTCTTGACACTTCTAGATGTAATGGAAGTACAAGGGTTTCTGAGGCCTGCTACTTTAGAAGCTTTATAGAATTTTTTTACAGTCTGTTCCATAGAGATACCTGTTTTAGTTGTGACAAAATGGAGACAAAGGAGGTAAGACGAGATAATAGTGAAGCAAAGTTACTGTACAGTGTGAAAAAGGCCTCTGCTCACTGCTTGTTGAGGTGACATCAGCTTGCAATACTTGGAGGTGGGGGAGATTTGAAGGGTGGTGGTAAAATCTGCAAAATGGTTGCATTTCCAGGATTATATCATTTCATTGAAGATGTTAAGTGTGGGGATTTTGTGGACAATTCAGCCAGTGTAATCAAAGTAAAATAGTTTTAGCTTTGATACATGTATTGAAATAAATTTAAGTGTGATGTTCTAAGCAAACACGTAGTAAGTCTACATGTTTTAGAACTCGGAATACAAGCTCTGAAATGGCATGGTGACCAAATGTTTTGGGATATGTGTCCATGCCCTTGTTCAGAGCTAAACTCTGAATTGTGTACTAGCACTGGCTTGGTAAAAGTATTGGGAAAAGATCTATCTATGCATATAAAGGTAACATGGCACATTCTCACTGTTCCTTTTTTAGTTCAAAGAAATAAGCTTTGCCTATGAAGTTTTATCAAATCCAGAGAAACGCGAGTTATATGACCGATATGGAGAACAGGGGCTTCGAGAAGGTAGTGGCGGAAGTGGTGGAATGGACGATATTTTCTCCCACATTTTTGGTGGTGGATTGTTCAATTTCATGGGTGGTCAGAGTAGAAGTCGCAATGGCAGAAG
>NW_017728998.1:28074809-28085579 GCF_001723915.1 Gavialis gangeticus | reverse complement strand
TTTCATGGGTGGTCAGAGTAGAAGTCGCAATGGCAGAAGAAGAGGAGAAGATATGATGCATCCACTTAAGTGAGTATCTTGCTACTGTGACGCTTGCTTCAGTCTCTAAAAGGCTGAAGGAGGAGCTGCTTTGATAATTGGAGACATTTGGCTTTCATAAAAAGCATTGCTGTTTATTGTGTGAGTGTAATAAATACATAGACTCACTTCTGGCTTTGAATATTCCCTTCTAGATCTTGGTAAACGTTCACAGAAACAGATTTGCTTGAATTGTTTTGAAGGGAGTTGTCTTCAGTAATTTCCTGAAAGAGCAGTGTATATGGCTGACATTTCAAGTTTAAAGATAAATATTTGATTTTTCTGGTATTTAAATTTCATTTAAAAATAATAATAAAGTGTAAATGTTGTGAATTATTGATTTAGTAGAAAGTGATTTGATTCTAAACATGACTGAATTTATTCAGTGGGAGGTAACCCTAATAGTAACAGTAGTAATAGTATATTTGAACCTAGAAATTGTCTATGAAGATAAATGTGAAAAATTGCTTCCCCTCCCCTGCTCCCCTTCCACTTTGCCTCAACTTCTGTCAGGAACACAGGGATTTTTATTTTCTTGGTTAATCCATAGATTGGTGATCCTGCAGCTTCTGAGCATCTTAATATTGTGACACGCTAAGTCGTACATTGCCCAGAAGGCAATGAACTTGACCTACTTTTTCATCAGAGTTCTAGCCTCATGTTCACTGTTAATTTATTTTTCTTTAGTTATTTACATTTCTTGGATGTTCAGACCCTCAAAATGAATGAAATTTAGTTTAGTATTTTCTACTAGTTGAATATTTTTTGAAAAGCAGAGGCATGCATGGAGCAGCTTCATTAGGCATTTATGCCTTTTGCTTTGGACCTATGTGAAAAGTGCACTAATTACACAGGGTAGAAGATACAAATTGCACATTAGTTTTAGCAACCTTTTATCACCATTTTGTGTAAGCAGCTGACTTCTGCAGCCTGGGCAGTAGCTTTCTCTGACCTCCCCTTAGCTACTCTTCAGGCTGAGAAACTCCTTCTTGCCAAGAGTGCGGAAGAACTTAGCAAAGTCTGGGATGCATTTTTGCTGTTGGTTGTTTACCTGCCTTGTCTAGAAATTTGTACTGCACATCCAAATACAGATCAGTGCATACATTGATGGGGGGGACAGGGGGAAAGGGTAATTTTCACATGTAAGAGGGTTATTCTTCTTAGACAAGATGTCTGGGTTCAAATAAAACATTCAGGTTAGGCAATGATTACATGCTGCTAGGTTACTATTAGGGTTGAAGGTTGTTGCCTCCCATTGAACAAGTTCAGGCTTGTTTATAATCAAATGAATTTCTGTTATTTAGGTCAGTCAGTGCACAAGACCTAATAACATTTTGAAATTTAAGCACTGGACATCAAAGACCAACCTGTAAATTTTGAAATTTTAACCCACATATGCTACCCTTTCAGGATACTTCTAATTTTGGAGGGGTTTGTGTTTGGTAAAGTGTTAATGAGAACATATTTGCTTAGTTATTCCTGAACATTGACACTAAGCAATGTTTTCTAGTGCAAAATAAGATGCATTGAGTTGAATTTACTGTTGACTGACTTAATTTCCCCAAAGTTTTCAGAAAATTCTAGAGTACAGCTGTTAGACTATTACTTTTTGGTAGCTTCAGTGTACAAATAACAAAGTTGTTAATTTTTGAGGTAACCTAGAGATGACTTAATCCAAATACTGGAAAAAACATTGACTACTCGAGTAGAAAGCAGGAGGGGGGTGGGGTGCAGCTTATTTAAAGAAAAAAAAAAAAAACAGCAGCAGCTATCTTGGGCATTCTCACCTCTTATACAACTGTGTTTTTTTTTAACCCATACACTTTAGTTGCAGCTCTGTTCCACCATAGCAATGCACTGCATCACCTTACAGCTTGCTACGGCAACATAGCGATCACATGAGTCTATGTGACTGGCAGCTACTTTGCTGTAGCGGCAAATGCTCCCATTTTAGTGGGCTGTTACAGCAAAAGAGCAGCGAAAAGTAACTGCATGCATGGCACAATATGGGCGGTTACTGCACTGTCTTCCATATTTCGTTTTGAAAGCACGGTGCAGTAACGAAGTTGCCATAGGGCAACATGTAGGCATGCCCAAAGTGTTCTAAATCAGTAGGCAGCGTGGACTCTCGAAGAAAGGATGGGAATGCCTTGAAACCAGTCTTTCTTGTGATGGAGCCACCTGACACTTAATTTTTCTCTCTTCAGAAGATATTACTGATCTGATTTCTGTTGGTCACTAACAGCTAGCCTTAGTTCTAACTTCTGCTGCCTAAATAAAACGTCCTTCTCATGGGTACATCTTGAGGAGTATAGTTTCTGTTGAGGTTTTTGCCAAACTCAAAACTGACTTCCAGATACGTCTAACATCCATTTTAAAAACCCCTCAGCATTGTTATGTTCTAATAGTGGCTTTTTAATGGCTTTTGCTGTTACCCTGTCACCTTGTACTTCTCTAAACACTATCTATTCTGTGCCTACATATACAGATGGGTGTTATCTAAGGTGTTTGTTTCTTTGTCCTATTCTGTTAAAAATGACATCCCCGTAATCATCATTCGTTGCTAACACTGGAAAACATGTTTTATGTTTTAGAGTATCTTTAGAAGATCTATATAATGGAAAGACAACTAAACTACAACTTAGCAAGAATGTCCTTTGTAGTGCATGTAATGGGTAAGTTGTCTTTAATTTTTGTTCTTGTTTGACTTTTTTCATATCTATGTAAATAAAAAGTTATATTTTTTAAGTTTTAGAATTTTTTGTTGCTTGCTTCTTATTAAATGTAATGCTGCTTAAAATAAGTTGGCATAAAATATGTCTCTACTGTAAGTTGTGTTTTAACCAAAAAAAATTGGTTTCTGGTGACACCACTAAAATCAGACTTTGTATAATACCTACAGACAACCCCCGCTTAGCGCTGTTTCACTATAACGCTCATTTGAAATTGATACCTACTTTCACTTAGTGCTCAGCAAGTTTTGTTAACTCTCATGGTTGCCATCTTGGGTCATTAAAAACCATTGTGGTCGCCATCTTGGGTTATCAAATACTCTTGGTTTCACTTAACACTTGTTTTGCTTAATGCTCTTTTTTTCAGGAACCAGTTAAGAGCACTAAGCGGGGGTTGCATGTATTTGCTATGTGTTTTTGAAATAACTCTAATTGGTACCTTCTAATTTAGCCAGGGTGGAAAGTCTGGAGCTGTTCAGAAATGTAGTGCTTGTCGGGGTAGAGGTGTACGTATCATGATCAGACAACTGGCTCCTGGAATGGTTCAGCAGATGCAATCTGTGTGCTCTGATTGCAATGGAGAAGGTAGGCCAATTGTTCTATGTTCTCTTAAATGTTTAAACTGGCTAGAATCTAGATTTTGGCATGTGTTAAATTGCATTTTATTTGGAGAGATGCTAGGTTAGATTCCATTTGTGAGTAACGAATTTGATTGTGCTCTGCTTTCTAAAGGACTTTTTTTTTGTGTAGCCACACATCAGCATAACTTGGCAAATCTGGTGTGCTTAGGGAAAGCTTTAGCCTTGAATAACAGGTGCTACTGCTTGAAAAAATGTGCAGATGCATGCACAGTTCTGCTGTTTTGGTGCTATCACTCCTTGATGAGCATTGTAAAAGCTATTAGCCATGCAGCTATGGTAGCAGCTTGACTGTATCTTTGCAAGCTGAATTATCAATCATTCTTGTTCAGAAAAGAAATATTTTAAAATAGTTACAGCTGAAACAGTTCCGCAGCTTCCTGAAAGAGGGGAAAACAATTATTTGTGCTGGTCATGTTTGGGGAGTAAGCTTAGGACTCTCTGCTTTTGTGCCTTTTACTATGTTTTTTGACCTACCTGAATATTGAGTAATGACAGTTTTTGCGGGGGGGGGTTGGCAGGGTGCATGCTTATTTTTTAACATGACTAGGCAAACTTCTTGGCAAACAAGAAAAAATATTTTCTTATTTCTCCCATTATCGTTACTGTCTTGATTAATCTAAAAAGTTTAGGTACAGTTGTATCCAAATGTTGCATCAAATTTTGTTTCATAGATACATGGCTCTAAGTTGTGGCTTGTTAATTGCTTAAAACATTTGCTTCTGCTTGTAGTACTTCAATAAAAGTAGCAATACATACTATACTGAACGCCAGAATGCTTAGGTCATACAGTCCATTTTGCCTAGCACTTTCTGGTTATTCTGGTCTAATACAATGCAGGCAATTCAGCTGAAAAGCAAGACCAAATGGATTAAAAAACAAAAGCCCGTTTCTAGAGTGTCTCCTATGAAAAGCAAAGCAAAAGTTCTTTGATCTTCAAAGTGCAAAATACTTTGAATTAAGACCACCTACACTTTGAATATCTGATCTTTTTGAAGAATGTCAGTGGTGCTGTCACACCAGAACCCCTGCCAGGTATGCAGGTAAAGGCATGATGGGACCTGATATGTGATCCACACAGTTGTGCTTCTTGCCATGCCACACATGCATCACAGGAGGCATGATTAGGATTGAGCATCAGATTCTATCACACTGTATTGCTGATGCAGGGGGAGCCCAGGATCCCAATCCTGACTCCCCTTATACCAGTTAGCAGCAGACTCCTGCAACTGGGAGCCCTGTCAGCTGACCAGGTCCCAGGTGTGGTGTCAGACCTAGCCATGTGTTCAATTAAGGTCATGGTAGGAACAAGCTGCAAAATTTATTATACTTTTTTTGTGGAATAACTTTTGTGGCTTGTTCTGTGTTTTGTGATGCCATTAATTGCTTTAGCATATGGCCAAATTACAGCTTAACATGTGAGTAACTGGTTAATCGTGTCTTGGGTGTAATGTGTGGGAGGGGCCTAGGTTGTAATGTGATCTGCTGTCTTCCTGTCCCTCCCTGAATGCCTAGAGCTTCTTGCATCCTCCTCCTAATAAGATACTACCACATCCCACAGGAGGAAAACAGTAACACAAAACAAAACTCTTAAGGGTCTCTGAAACTGGTTCTCTTAGTACCATTTATTTTAATGTATAAGTCTATATTCTCAAGAAGTTTTTAAAAAAAGAAAGGAAAAAATAATATAATTCTTTTTTCTCTAGGTGAAGTGATTAATGAAAAAGATCGTTGTAAAAAGTGTGAAGGAAAGAAGGTGATCAAAGAAGTAAAGATACTTGAAGTTCATGTAGATAAAGGCATGAAACATGGACAGAGAATTACATTTAGTGGAGAAGCAGATCAGGCCCCAGGTGTAGAGCCAGGAGACATTGTCCTCCTGCTCCAAGAAAAGGAGAATGAGGTAACTTGTCATTTGGTACTGGAATTTGTTTTTTAACTGGAATTGAAACCTCCTCAGATATCTAACAGAGGTACTGATATTGTTGCCTGAAGATGTTGTACAACTGGGAGGAGAAAGGGACACTTTAGACAGGGAAAGCTGTCTTGTTTGTAATACATACATAGGCTGTTGATGTGCAGCTTCTTTGTTTTATTATGGTCATAAAAATAACTTTTTAAACTGTAGCAAGGTTACCTTACACAGACTGCAAAAATGCCTTTAATATATGTATGGGTCTGCTTCAGCTTGGCATTAGCATGTACAACTGTGTATAAAGCCAGTATTTGACAGTATGTTAGTTGAAAGATTGGGAAACATCTCTTCATAATCCTGCCTTGTGGTGCATTTACACTGTGTTCTGGGAATGTCCTGTCACATCCCCATGTGTATACACCAAACCCAGAAGAGCCATGGTGAGGCTGATTTGTGCTTGGAAGCAGCTCCCATGGCTGCCCTGACAGTAGCCTTGCCACTGCTTGTCTAGATTGAGGAAGGGGCAAGGGACTTAATGTGTACCTACCTAGTTTCCTGTTTCTGTTGATGTAGGTAGCATTCACTTTTGATTCTGGAAATGCAAGCACATGCCTGCAGTGGCTCAGGCCATAAGCCTGGGGGTGATAGAGTAAGTCCTTCCTTCCCTTCCTCAGTGGCCCAGTGGGGAGAGGCTGAGCTGAGGGGAGGGGGCATGGTCAGGCCCCAGCAGGCCTGAGTATGATTGCAGAAGGATTTAAACCCCTACCCTGGCCTGCAGGGACCCCAGCCGGGGTGTGCGTGGAAGGGTAGGGGTAAAGCAGCCCTTGCCAGGCTGGGGGGTGGCAAGGGCATGGCCAGACTCCAGCCTGGCATGGCCCTTTAAGGTGAAGGGTGCACAGAGGGAGGTTATTTTCCCCCCTTTCCCACTGGGACCCCAGCCAGGGCATGTGTGGCTGGGGCAGAGCAACCCGTCAAGTATTTCTCCCTTCCCCTGCCCCCCCATGCCCTTGCCTCTTGCGGGAGACGGGCTGTGCTGGCCAGCCCTGTCCGTATGCTGAAGTGAACAGGGAGAGAGAGGGGGGATTCAATTCTCTGCCCCCCTCCTTCCATCCCTGCTGCTCCAGGGGCAGGGGCATGACCAGATGGCAGCAAGCATGGCAAAGATTTACCCTGCCCCACTGGGGGACTGCATCTGGTGTCTGCCAGCCCCATCTGCCACCTCCGCCACTTGCACCCAGACAGGCAGACCCCAGCTGGGGTCCATGCCACTGGCATGGGAAGGAGGGGAAGATTAAATCCTGGGCAGCAGCACTAGGAGTGGTGGCGAGGGGGGTGTAGAGACTACAGCCACCCCAAAGTTCACCATAGGTGTTGTTCCCCCCCACCCCCATAGCAGTGCCACTGCCACCCACCCTGAGTGCAGCCTGTCCCAGCTCCCCTACCAGGAAGAGCCAGCACCAGCCTCAGCCTGCAATGGCAGCCTGCCCTCACCCTGCACACAGATCGGGGGGCAAATGACCTGCCCCCCTATGCCTTCCTGGGGTGCACGTAGCTGTGGAAGCTGCACTCTCTGGACAAGCTGCAGCTCTGTCCCCTGCCCCAGCTGGGCAGTGCCTGCCTGTACCTGTGCCCTTGCCCCAGCCTCACTCCTTCCCTCACTGCAGTAGCCTCAGTGTGCCCCCACTCCTTCCCCCACAACAAACTTAGCAGCCAGATGCTGCTCTCCAAGCTGCCATATTGGCAATCAGATCCATATCGGCCAATATGGCTCATTAAAAATCGGCCATCGGTATCAGCCCAAAAAATCTGTATCAGTGCACCCCTAACCTTTTGGATGCAACTAGGTGAAGGGGAAAGGCTACAAATAATAAGCAGTATAACTAGTGCTACTTCTGCCTCTATGTAGTTGACAACTTGTACTTCGGGGTGGAGAATTTCTCAGTCTTGGTGCCTTGAGCTGTTTGGTGCTATACCATATAAACCTAGTTGTCTGTTGCTTTGTTACAGCCTGTTTTACTAGTAATTCTTATAGTTCAGCCCTTGGTTTCTTCTAAGCAAGAATAACTATCTTGCAGCATATGTACTATTTTTTTAGTATGTTTGAAATCCTCCTGGTGGGAAGTGGTGAGGAGTGGAAAGAGACGCATTTAAATAGTTTGACTTGCACTTAAGGATCATTTAAGGCAGCTGATTGTTCAACAGATAGCAGCTGAAGAAATAGTCCACAACAGGTTATGTCTTAAAGACTGGGAGCAATGTTAATTTAATATATACAAGAGAAGGACAATTCCTACTTGTCTAATTTTGGAATTCTTTCTTGTGGATCTTGTGCTGTAATTAATTTTGTATGCCGAATCTGCTTTGCTCCATTGGAGAAGTACTTGGGACTTGCTGCTAGAATTAAGTATCTCTGAGCCTTCAGTTTCATGTTGACTTCTTGGTTTTAAACTGGAAAAAGGACAAAAATAGTGAACATAAGTGCTTTGGATAGATGGTTTTCATCTGCAAACTTGAGACTAAGCAAAATATCATCTAAAGATCCAGAATCTGAAGGCCTACAAATCCTGTCTTTTTGCTCTTGTCTCTGTGTGGAAGATCTTGGAACAGGCAAAATTCGGTCAGTAAAACACTGACTGTAAGGGCTTGATTTATTTTGAATGCATTTAAGTGGGTATATGTTTTTCTTTTCTAAGTGTGAAAAGATGTGACTAAAATATTTTTGGAGTTTTATTCTGACATTAAGTAGTAACATTTGCAAGAAAGCAGCATATTCAGCCCTTTGGATTTAATTACCACAGGATTATATTGATGTTGTTTTGTGCACTTCATTATATAAAAAAAAAATAAAAAATCCTGCAAGTAGCACTGATTAGCGCTCTTTGATTTTCGGTGGAGTTTTGGAGTAGGCATATGGAGTAATAAATTGAGAGGTAGAGAGTGGAGCTGTGACAGTGGTATTAAAAGCAATGTTGTTTTCATTCATAGGTGTTCCAGAGAGATGGCAATGACTTGCATATGACCCACAAGATAGGACTTGTTGAAGCGCTGTGTGGATTTCAGTTCACGTTTAAGCACCTTGATGGACGTCAGATTGTGGTAAAATATCCTCCTGGAAAAGTAATTGAACCAGGTAAACTTTGATTTGCTATAAAAACTTGGGCATGGGGGGTAGAAAATGCCTGACAGGGGTTGCTCTGCCCCAGCTGCACATATCCTGGCTGGGGTCCCAGTGGGAAAGGGGGGGAAAGTAACATGATACTTAAGCCCAGGTCAGAGAGATTCAGAAAAGTGACTGCAAAGGAAAAACTGTTACCTTTTATATCCTTTTTCCAAATTCTAGGGTGTGTTCGGGTAGTTAGAGGTGAAGGAATGCCACAATATCGCAATCCTTTTGAAAAAGGAGATCTTTACATAAAATTTGATGTGCAATTTCCTGAAAATAACTGGATAAGCCCAGAAAAGCTTTCAGTAAGTAGCCCTTAAGTCTGAATGTAGATGTGTTTTACTTCTCTTGTGATTTGTTGTGTATAAGGGACTAGTTTTAACTTCCTCTCCAGTAGTTAAACTTGAATTTGAGCAGCTCAACTGTATTCATTCTTTTTAACATCCTTCACAATGCACAAGTGACTGAAAAGCCTCCATTAATTTGTAAGTTTGAATTAAAAGCCGCCTCAAACATCAACCATAATGATGGATGTAATAAGGTGGCACAGTGATTTTTATGATGCAGCCTTCTGGCCAGTTATGTCATAGGCCATGAAAATTGCACTAATATAAAGGTGCTCCATTTCTACTTTTAAAGTTTCAAGTACTGGAATATTTCTGTATGCTTTACCTGCAATCCCTTCATGTGCAGTTAATAAAGAGTAGATGATTTCATTCCCTTAAAGACTTTAAACTGCTGTTGCTTCTTCATGTAGAGAAGGCCCAAGATGGAGTAACTTGTGTAAAGGAATAACACCTTTGTTTTCTGGTACAGTATTAACTATGCCCCTCTTTGGCAGGAACTTGAAGATCTTCTACCAGCTAGACCAGAATTTCCTAATGTAATTGGAGACACGGAAGAAGTAGATCTTCAGGAATTTGATACCACTCGTGGGTCAGGTGGTGGCCAGAGACGTGAAGCATACAATGATAGTTCTGATGAAGAAAGCAGCCATCATGGACCTGGGGTACAGTGTGCCCACCAGTAAACGTTTGTCTAAAAAGTTGCACAAGGATTTTCTTTCAAATTTTGCCTGACTTGCTTTCAGCAATCCAGACGGATTGTATAAGTAATCCAGATGAACCAATGGACATCTCTTGCTGTATGTGTAACTTTTAAATTGGTCTATAGTCTCTACAGAGTGTAATTTAAACTAACCACAACACTTACATCTTCATTTTGACTGGGTAGCAGAATAAAGCACTTGAAAGGAAGACGAGACTCCTTTTCACATGGGTTTTAAGTTTGTCCTTGTATCTGTGCTTGATTTTTACCAGTTTTGTGTAGATTTTTAAGTTTCTTATTTTAAATTCAAATTCACCATTGTAAAGTTTGTGTACAAGTTGTCCTGAGGCTTGGTATTTGGCTGCACCTGCATAAGCTGCTACAAGTAGAATAAAGAATTTCATAGCCTGTATCTATCATTTAGATGCATGGTAAATGGGCTTTGCACATAATGGGTTTAGAGCTGACTGGGAACAATGGAAGACTAAATTAGAAGTGGTTGTAAGTTTGTTTGGGTTTTTTTTTTTTTGGTTTTTTTTACCATCTTGTGAACAGTTCTGAAACTAAATAAAAACAGTTGGTGTATAATATTTCCTTATCCTTGTTGCATGTATGGGTTGGAAGGTTGTCTTTTTGGTTTGTCCACCCCTCCTCCTCCACTCTGCAAAGAGAAAAGCCCATCATTTTTTCCTGTTCTGTTTTTTTTTAATTTTTTTAACCCCACTCTGAGTCCTTGAGATGGACCAAGGCTGTGTCAGATACTATACAAGACATTCTGACTTGAAGAATTGTTATTGCTGCCTGTTTTGTTAAGAACAGTGTTTTCAAGTTATCTTCAGTGAAACACAGTAAAGCAGCAGCAAGGTAAACTGCTTTAGTAGTTAATTCCACTTTTTACTGGTATCCTGAATCTAAATTAACAAGATTTTGGTTTTCCAAAAATGGAACCAGGAATTCAGAGCTGTAGAAAGGATTTGCTATTTATATGAAGGCCCTACAACAATAACAATAGGGCAATAATACATGTTTTCATGTGAAAGCAAATCTATATTTTGACAATGACTGCGCTGTTTCTTAAGGAATATCTTGAGGCATAGCTCTCTACAATCTATTCCATTCCTCCTGCTGCACGGAAACTCGTAAGAGCTCTTTTCGCCATTGTCCTCAGATTAGCAGTAAGGTTTTGATTATTCTTGC
>NW_017728998.1:28068080-28069809 GCF_001723915.1 Gavialis gangeticus | reverse complement strand
TATATTTTGACAATGACTGCGCTGTTTCTTAAGGAATATCTTGAGGCATAGCTCTCTACAATCTATTCCATTCCTCCTGCTGCACGGAAACTCGTAAGAGCTCTTTTCGCCATTGTCCTCAGATTAGCAGTAAGGTTTTGATTATTCTTCCAGAATCAAAGGTGAGTGGCTGCCTGGAGAGACTCTGTATGGTCGCTTAGCCTGATCATCTGCAGAAAAATATTCCTTCACTTTTTTTCCCCATAAGTGTAGATTCCTGTGCTAACAATACTGAGTCCAGGAAGTATAGTTGAAGCAGAATGACTCTTTGTAAGCTTTTTCCAATAATTGCCTAAAAATGTTTTGTTTCACACATTTTTTACTGTGCCTTCTAGTTATTGCATCCACTTTCATTATTCACTAAATTGAAAGGACTTACTGATATCTTTTTCCCCTTCCCAACAATGTCAAGTACCAATAGCTTGATTTAAGCAATTTTTTTACCCTCATAGGTAACTTCTCATTCCAACTTCCATTTATAGAATCAAGAAACAAAATGAAGTTGAGCATTTATTTTCCCAGTGTTAAAGTCCCACTTGAGTCTGTTCCAAACTTTGAAGAGGCTTCTGAAAAAATGAAATTCATAGCTTTTGTGGATAGCATAACTAAACAATTCAGAAAAGGACAACTTCAGACGTCAGAATAAGTTCTCTCTCATAAGTTTAATACAACTTTCTTGTTGTTCGTGTCACTTCTTAATTCTTAAGCAATTTTCTTAAGATGAGAAAAGCATGATTTATAAACAGCTCTGAATTTAATTCTCTCAAACACTTGCTTCCTAATGCATACTGTTGTAGAATGATTTCCAGTAGGTGAAAGGAAAAAACAGGGCTGTGGACTATTTTGGATATGTACTTCTTTTTAAGCTTGTCTAAGTTAAAACTAAAGACTTCTACAATTCAGTTTTGGCTCTTAACTGCGCAGAATCCTTATAGTTTGATTATATTTATAGTGGAATCACTGACTTTTAGTTCCTATCTTCCCTCTTCTAGTAGTGTAGATGTCCGTGGTGGCCTCATCCTTAAAAAGAGATGTGGGCTCACTAGAAAGAAGGGCTTGTAAGATAGATGGTAACATTTCCCATTGCAGATTACTTCTTTGTCTGGAAAAGATAATCTCCACTTGTGTGGAGGGGAAAAGTATGTGATACTCCTAACACTATGGAGAGGTGTTTTTGTAGGTAACTTATCTTCCCTCTAGCCTCTCCTAACTACGGGTCATATAAATTTGTAATCTCAAAATTAAGATTTTTGGTAAATAAGAAACTAGTTTAAATAAAGCAAGGAATTTTGTGGTGTATAACTATGGCAAAATATTTAATTGAGAGCAGTCTTTAAAAAAAAAATCAAAGGGGAAAAGAATAAAGCAGATCTTGAATACCAAATAAAAGAAGAAAACCCCAACTCTTTCATTAAATGTATATATCTGGTAATATATCAGAACCACAATAATGAAGATAACAAACCTAGCTTATAGAGCTACCAAGCTCTGAAGCAGCAATGATTGTCAAGCAGCCTTCTTCAGGGCCTTGCAAGGGTGCTGTGTAGTGTGCCTTACAATGCCAACACTTGTATGAAAAAGTAACTCACAAGGTGAGCCCATGGTTTCAAACAGAAATCTGTAGTGTTAAACATTTTTTGCAGAACAGTTATTCTGCTGCTTTGCCATAGTTAAAAAAAAAAAAAAAAAA
>NW_017728998.1:28063567-28068023 GCF_001723915.1 Gavialis gangeticus | reverse complement strand
TTAAAAAAAAAAAAAAAAGTGAAAACTAGGGGCTGGCACTTCCTAAGGCAGGGGTGGGCAATTATTTTGGGCAGAGAGCTGCTTACTGAGGTTTGGCAAGCCATTGAGGGTTGTATGACAGGCAGCCGGGGCAGATTAATATTAACTTTCTAAATTGTTTAGAGGCCCTGCAGGCTGGATAGAATGGCTTGGCAGGCCACTTCCAGTCCATAGGCTGCATTTTGCCCACCTCTGTCCTAAGGGGTACATTGAGCCTAAAGAGGTTGAGAATTGTTGGTTTCTGCAGAACAGCTCTAACTTGCTTTCTTTGCTACGATTTCAAGCAAGCATATGGGAAACTATCTGGGCTGTTGGGAAAAGTCTACTCCTGGAACAAGATACAGATTTGAACACTACTCCTGCCCTTCAAGTTGCAGAGTGAATCAAATCTAAGTCTCCCAGTTCTTAGGGGCTAGGTCAGTCCCTCATAGTAAGAGGGAAAAAAAAACCCTGTACCTCTGATTTCTGTTAAAAAGAAAAGTGTCACAACTATACATGAGGCAGAAGCCTGATCCTTTTGGTGGCTGCTGTAGGTCAGTGTTTCCCAGCCACTGTGCCACAGCACAAGCGTACACTGTTAGAAATGAGCAGGCATGCCATGGAATCTTGCCATGACAATGAGCTACAGTAGGTATGAGGATGGGAAAGGCCTTAACACGTGTGCTATGGAAAGTTTTTATTAATGCAATGTGTGCCTTGGGCTGGAAAAGGTTGGGAAATGCTGCTGTAGATATTGAGTGTGCTTACACCAGGGATTTAGGACTTTTCTAGATTCTACTCAGGCTTCAGTTAGGAGAATTGTAGCCTACATGCAGAAGCACAAGCTCCTTACAGAGCAGTTGAGCCAAATACATGAGGCTGCTCCAGGTTTTGGTATCATCTAAATAGTTTTTTTTTTTTCCTTTTAAATTGGATTTTAAAACAAGTTAATTATTAAAGTTTGTCCCCTCATAATCTACTCGAGGCAAAAGAAGTGTGACAGAGCAGCACCTCCAACCTGGAACTCACTAGGCTGATATAAATATATGTTAACTATATTTCTCTCTGCCTTGTACCATCAAAGGCAACTCAGACAACAATTAGTATTATAGTTTCAAAGCTTGGCTATAAAGCCAATTAATTCAATCCACGTAGTCTGTACCTAGTTTTTCAAGTGGAAGTGTATAGTGGGCTTATCCAGTGAAGGAAAGTCAAAAAATTTATCTCCATTTACAAGACTGGACTGAACCACCACACTGCAAGGGAAAGAAGTTGAGTGGTACTGACTTACTTGAACTCTGTCTGTTCACAAGGTATGTGTATTGATATTGCAGTATCAGACTAAAGTTGTTAGGGCTTAGGCCTATATTGCACCAGCAATGACACTCTACGTGAGAGATTAGGGTACTAATGTTAGAGGTGGATAAGGACTGTGGTTGATGTATAAGAGGAGTCTTGACCTAGATTTGGGGTCTTATAGACTTTTACTCTGAGAAACAGCAAAGTAGAAAATTAAATGACTACTCCTTACAAGTACCCAAAGCCATGGCAACTCAAATTCAACTTAAAAACAGGAAGGCACGATTCAGTTTTCTACCTTATTAGTAAGTAGATAGAAAGTTAGCATTTGACACAGGCACACACATTTACCTTATTAGTTTCTTCTTTATCATTTCAAATATAGAATTTAAGGAAACCACAAAGGGAAACTTAGCATTCAGTTATGCATGGGCTTCAAATGAGAAGAATATTTTTTTAGCAACTCCATTAGAATCTCACTAAAAGGGGAAGAAACAAAGTGCCAGAAACACCAACTGCAGTTACACTACTTAAAAGCATAGGGAATTTACTCATTTTATTTTTGTTGCCATGTTAAGAAGTCCTATATTGCACAAAAACTAAAGGCAACTTTTTCATGTCTCCACCTTTTTCCACTCAAAAAGCATTCATTTCCACAAGCAGCCTACACAGAAAGAAACCTCTACTTGCAAGAAGTTTTCTACTACAGCAACACAGCAGCTCAGGTTTGCCCTGTTGCCTTACCCCACTTATTTTACTTATGTCTATTTCTAGTTCAGAAACAAACAAACCATGAGTCTTTCAAGTACATTATTCCAGAGGACCTAGAGAACAGAAGTGTAAGCTTTAGGGCAGTGGTTCCCAGCCTTCCCCTACAACCCCACGCCCTGCTGCTGGGAACAGAGTGCGCTGACAGTGGCAGCAGCCCAGGGGAGCTCCTGGCACTGCTGGCAGTGACCCTCATTTGGGTCACAATCCAGGACTGGGAACCACTGCTTTAGGCAAGTTGGAATGAAGCCACCAGAAGCACTTAGTAAAGATGGGAAAAAGTGTAAGCATGTTAGAAAACAGTTGTTTGCTATAGGTTATTCAGTGGCTTCAGGTTTGTGTGATTGTTCCGACATGAAAAGCTATTTCTACTGTAGAGATGTTTTTACAACAACATCAGTGGTTCTAGGTATTACTCTGGAAAAAGGACTTTCAAGTATTTGACAAAAGCTTGTTAGTTATAAACCCAGTGCCAAGTTCACTCACTCTAGGGGTCTGGTGAATATAGGAGCTACTTTATACAGATCAGGAATTCAAAAAGTTTAAACATCTTAAGAGTTTGAAGCACATACCTATATGAATTGGAGGAAGTCTAGTAAAAAGCTGACTTGATCTAAAATGAAAAATCAGCTGTCAAATATTTCAGAAGGATTACTACTGGGAATAGCCTCATGGCTAAAGTTGGAGAAGAGTTGCATAGCTTCTCCTCTTATTGTTTGTATTTTTCAGGTTGGGCAGTGGGTGGGGGGGGGTGACAAGATTAAGCTTGCATAAAAGTACTGTCTAGAAGAGCAAGTTAGGCCCACTTTAACATCTTGAATTGATGCTTAGTACCAATTAGGACAATTTCCCATAACTGTGGAGATGTTTGAAATACTGGCTGATACAGTAACATACATCTGTTAGAAAACATCCAGGTTCTAGTTTTATACCATTATCTTCCTACATAAATTTGTAAACATCTATATCAGATATGCTCAGTGAACTGTATTAGAGAGAAGAAACTGGTAAAGGGACAGTTTAGATAAGGGCTGTTCAAATTTCAAGCAGGCACAGGCCACACTGCTGCCTTGTTCTCCTCTCCCCCAGGAAGAGGAAGATGGAGGAGGAAAGCACTGTCCAGGGAACAAAAACAGGAGGGAGAAGGTAGGGGGAGGTGTGGTGATGGCAAATGGCACACCCAGACCCATGGGGAAAGTGTAGAGAGCCCACAGGCTGCCAGTTGAGTACTTGTAGGTTACCTGCTGCCACAGTAGGACCACCCTGGTTTAGAGGACAGTAAGTGGTAGAAGTCCAGCCTTTCTGAGAGGAGTCAGAAAAAAGTAATAGTTTGTGCTTGAAACATTTAAGGATCCTGCAGCTTTAGGATTAAATATGGCCAAAGGATTTATTTGATATAAAGCTTTATTTAAAAGAGTGTTAAATACATTCTCTAAACATTAGACTAGACAAAAGGAAAGTCACTATAAGTATTCCTTCAATCAAACGACAATGGAATCTTCACAGAAGTCTCTTAACTTGGTTTAACTGTTGCCTTTCCACATAATACAGTCAACTGGCTCTGAAGGGTGGGGGAAAAAGGAAAGAGAGAAAAGGTATTTTACACCAACTTACTTATTAATTTTGAAGATAAGTCTTATTTCCATATAATGCTTAGTGCCTACAAGTACCCAGTTCTATTATTGCATATTAGACCTGTCTGAAAATCCCCAGTAGTCTTAGGCACATGTGCATAGCAGACACTACATCTGAGATGCAATAAACCAATAAAGATAATCACATGACTGTGGCTAGATTAATAATCCAGTAAAATAGAAAATAAGGCATAAAATTATTCAACAAAGTGCATAACACTTCTGTAGCTAGCTTCCATCAGGTCTTAAAATTGAATATTTGGCAGGGTCCCTGCCTTTTAGCCATCACCTGACTGTCAGTCCCAGCCTTGAAACTACAATGTTGTTTCACCAGGCACTCACCTTTCTGCCTGCACTGACAAGTTGTAATGGTACAGTTGGGATCTGGTCTCTAAAAGAATCACAAAAAACTGTGCATCCTGCCATGCACTCCTGTCACAGCAGGAGGTTGGGTATCAAGGGACAGGCCCCATTGCACTGTTATGGGCCATGGGCCTTAGAAGATACCCAAACAGTATAAAGCTGCATTGCAATATTCTAAAGCAAAAAAAAAAAATAGTCATCTCCACTGAAGAGCTAAGCACACATTTAAAATGAAGGTTCAGGAGTCATTATCCAAAACTTAGTACAGATTGGTAGGACCCTTAGTTTGTATTCAGTAAATAACATTCAAGCCATGCACAGTTTCAGTGTAACTTACAATGTCAATGTGATATAAAAAAAAAAAAAAAAAAAAA
>NW_017728998.1:28059996-28063556 GCF_001723915.1 Gavialis gangeticus | reverse complement strand
AAAAAAAAAAAAAAAAAAAAAAAAAAAAAAAAACACACAGCATAGTCACATTTCTATATGCACATTCTGAATGTGGGATAATATAGAAAGAAAAGCCCGTATCCTTTATCCAGATATTAGTAGCAAGTACAAGCAGATTTAGAGAAAAACTAAAAGCTTGTAAAGGAAAAAGTTTCTACTAGAAAGCGCTTCAGGTTTGTGCAGGCAATTTAAAGATCAAGTGTCCAGGTGTTTAAAAAAAAACCCCAAAAACAGACAAGTATTTAGGCACCTCATTCCCACTGAAATAAGCTATTTTGTGTTTGTTTTTTTAAATGTGGTTTCAACTGGAACTAAACCCAGATTTCCCCCCAAAAATAAAAAAAAAAAGTTTAAATGCTCAAGTGTCAGTCCTTTGTAATAATCATTAGAGAATTATATGCCCAAATTACCTTACCACTAGATTATGAATATGCTGAACTGTATCATCATTAAGTAACTCCATATTAATATTACGGAGGTCTTCACCAGCAGTTGAGAGTGTCTGAGTATAACAAAAAGTGATTAGATGGTTGGAAAACAGTCTGTTACAATACAATTTATTCACTTAAGTGACACTAGTGCATGGTAGAACACCTCTTTGAACTGTTCTACTTCAGAAAGTGGACATTTTAAAGCTGCTCATTTGTGATATGGGCTATTACTAATTAGACCAGCTCCAACATTCATTTTCCCAGTACGCTTTCTATTTTAGGTATCTAAACAAAGATGAAAAAATGTTACTATTTAATACCTGTCCATCTGACAGAGGTATGTTAACAAATGGAACAGCTTTCTTCCGAGGCACCGAGTTGCTTCTTAACAACATGCCGTGGACTTTTCCACTGGATGGTGCAGTCCTCAAGTGAGCAGTCTGTGGTAGTCCAGAACTAGAATACAAAGAACATTTACCCCCTCTGCAGAGGTTAAACAAACTGCCATCCAAGAAACATTCAAACATTTGCCTAATGCAGAATATCTCATTGTCTAGTTTTTTCTTTTGGCCTTCTCCAATAGAAAAGTCAGCCATTTTAAAACACCTCTCTGCAGAGACTACTAAAGCACCAAGTAATCTACAAACCTTGAGGCTGACCGTTGGCACAGAACTCAAGTTTGGATATTCTTGTTACCCAGACGCACACCCATAGAATACTGTATGCTCTGTTATGGAATTATGGGGAAAGACTCTCACACTGCAGGTCTTCAGACTGCTCACTGGCAGCAGACTGTCCCAAGCCTACCTATTGCAAGGTTTTTGCATCTCGCTAAAGCTGGCAACTGCCAGAAGCACAATACTAGACTAGTTAGACATTAGTATGGTCCAAGAACGTTCCTATACTACTTCTGAAGACTTATTTTGGGGTAGACTTCAATTTGAGAAAGATGAACTTTTAAGAGCCATTTTTTGAGACTAATGAGGCCTAACTGGCTGTGTCAAGCAAACATTTATAAAAAGGGCCAGAGTGAGGCTATAAACCAGTTTCTGGCTTTGAGACCTATTTAGCTGTCCTACTAGAAAGATAAAATAAATGCAGATTTCTTGACACTTAATATCCTTTCCAATTACACAGTTCAAAAGCATTAACTTGGCATTTGCTCCTGGCAGAAGACACCAGCAGAAATGAAGTGTTTCTAAACCTATACTCTTGTCTAAGAGTAGCTTCCACACTTAATAGTTTTATTTTAGCCCAACTTCAGCCTTTCTTGAAATGTACTTTAAGCTATTGTGTTTAAATACAGCTTTCAGGTACACTCAAAAGAAAGATAAAAGGATTCAGGTCTTATTACAGGCAGTTTAGTAAAAAGACCCAACTACGTATGATATTACAGATCAGTTGTGCCATGATCTTAATGGCTTACCTTCTAGCAACCCGTGCATTGGTTCTGTAGTTTCTAGGTGTGGCATCAGAAGTAAAAGTCTTAACAGCATGCCTCATATTTGAAGCAGAACACATAGACCTGACAAAACAAGAAAATTTTAGAATGAAAATGGCTTTTTTTTTTTTTTTTTTTTTAAATTCTGGTTGTTATGATGCAGACATTTTACATTAATTAAGAAGGGACTAGCGCCTTAGAAACTTTCTGATAGTTATCTATAATGATGTTCTTAAATTTAAAAACCCCAAACCTAAAATGAAGTTATCTTAAAAAAAAAAAACAACCACACACAACACACACACTGCATACATACGTAGTTTCAGGGCCTGATCCAAGCACAAAGATACTGTACCTGGCAAAAAATCCTTGCATCAGATTTACAAGGTAGGCTTTGCCTGAACTGAGACACCAAACATCCTGCAGGTGGATTTTATTGGAGTTCAAAATTTCTAACCCAGGCTAAAGATGACCATATAAAACTCAATCTAGTTTGATTTTCTAAGCCTTCTCTTGTGCAAGCTAGGAGAAGATGCGACGTTTTCTGTTCATTTGAAAGGAGTATGAATAGCATGCATTAGAGTAGGTGGAACAAATACCATTAGACGAGGAGTGGGTGAGTATTTGGGCCCAGGGGCCACTTAGGAAGTTTTGATGAGCTGTTGTGGGCTGGTTCCGCACCACCCAAGATCTCCCTCTGTGGGATTTAGCCATGGGCAGGCAGAGAGTGGTGTTTAAGAACAGGACAGGCAATCTACTCCCTGCACCCCACCCCACCCAGGCAGAGGGATAAGAGAGGGAACGGCATGCACAGCAGAGCTTGCTTGGGTGGTGTGGTCTACAATGCTCCATATGGGGCCAAGCCCCACTGGTTCCTGCCCAGGGGCAGCCCACACTGTACTCCTGACTCCACCCTGCACAGCTTACTGACTGGGTTCCTCCCAGTGTGGCAGCTTCCCCCACCTTGGTGGCTTCTCTTCCTGTTGCGCTCCTCCAGGTGTAAGACAGGGGTGGCACTTCAGCCAGATAAATTCCTGCCCCAGCGTGCTGAACTCCAGCTCCCAACTGCCTTCCACCTGCTCCACTCATCTGCAGGTGGCTGCTCAACATCCTGGGAAGGCAGAGCCTAGTGCACTGGGGCAGGAGCCTCCTGGCTGCAGCTCCTTCTAGAGCTGGCCTGGAGCAGTGCAGCAAGAGAAGCCACTGTTGGACTGGAGGGAAGCTGAGTAGCACCTGTGGGGCTGCAGCCACACCAGGAACAGTCCTGCTGGAAGATGCACACACTGGCTGAGGCCAGGGACAGTGGGCAAAAGCAGGAGTGCAGCACTTGGCTCAGCCCCCACCTGGAGCACCATGGGGGCGGCCGTGGGTCAGATCCAGTCAACTTGCAGGCATGCCCCATGGGCTGGATCCAAAAATCAGCTGGCAGGCCAGATCTGGCCAGAGGACTGTATTTTGCCCACCCCGGTATTAGGTTGACAGAGTGAATCTCAAGTCACGAATTTAATTTGGATCATCTGGTCCTTAAATAGCTCAAGTGTGCTCCTATAAAATTTCTGCTGTTCATGTTGGCACCAGAACTATTCTACAGTTTGTTATTTTTGTTTACAAAAACACTTCAGTTACTTAGAGCAGGGGCAGGCAATTATTTTGGGTGGAAGGCCACT
>NW_017728998.1:28057497-28059985 GCF_001723915.1 Gavialis gangeticus | reverse complement strand
TTGGGTGGAAGGCCACTTACTGAGTTTTGGCAAGCCATCGAGGGCTGCACAATAGGCAGCCAGGGGCAGATAAATATTAAAATTTTCTGAATTTTTTCTAGGGGCTCTGTGGGCGGGATAGAATGGTCTGGCCCCTGGGGCGCATTTTGCCCACCCCTGATCTAGAGGCATCTCTCCTCTCCTCCATCAGGTAGTAACATTAGGACTTCAAACTCTACACCTTGGATGCAAAACTGAAGATAGATAGGACTACAAATTTTTTTTTTTTTAAATCAACTGCCATCTCATTTTAGATGCAAATCCTCTATTTGGGCTTTACTTCACTATAGTACATCAATTAAGAATTTGATTGAGCTTGTGGGATTTATCTTCAAGAAATCCAACACTAGAGAACCTAAATCTTTTGAACCAGTGAATTGACTCTGTCAATTAAGTTGCATAAGTTATCAAAGTTCATGGCCTTACCTTGGAAGAGAGTTGTTTTGTTTGCTGCTTAGGCCAGAAACTGTAACCAATGATTTTGTTTTAGATGCCTTAAAAAAAAAAAAAAAAAAAGCATCAGAATAAAAAAAGTGAAATATGAAATGACAACAGAACTGAGACATTCAGCTAACAGACACAACATTTCACCCTTCTAGAGCAGGGCATCCCAATACCCCCGTTGAATCCACTTTACATGCGGTAGAGAGTAAAACACAGGCATCCCTAAAGCACGTCTCTATCACATTGTTTTTAAAAGTCTTCCCAGCATCTCTCTTCACAACACCTTTACAGCCATGCTTGCACCACTGAATATAGAGGCTTTATAATAATTGAGGAGCAAGGCAGAAAGATGACTTCTACCTTAAGACTCAGTACAGACCTTTTCAATGCAAAGACACTGAGCTGTAAAGACCCAATATGAGTAAACTGATACCACAATAAATGCTTGCCTCTCCAGGTCTACACAATTCATTTTTCAATAAACCATCCACCATGGACAGACACCAACTAAAAGCAAGTATAAGCACCAAACAATCACGTTTCAGCAGAAAATAAATATTGGTTTAATTTCAAGTCTATTAAAGTCTTATTTTTTAACAACTTTGTTCCAGTTCAGAACATAGTAGAACTGGAATGTAGAGCCCATAGGATTGCACTATGAATGAACTGAAATATATACAATCATGTTGTTTCCAAGGAGGTTACAGTTAAGCCTGGATGGTTGCACTCAATTTTAAAAGGACAAGCACAGGTCATTAGTCTTAAGCATACCATACTAGAACCACAGCTAAAATCGAATCAGGAAGGACCAAGTCCTGGTCTTGTTGTTTCCCACCCCTCCATATTTACCTTTTGGGGCATGTTTGTTGACACTTTCTTCTCATCTTCATACTCAACAATTGTAGTTACCTTTACTAAAAAGGTAAAAATTAAGTGTTTTAGAAGGATGTGGAATAGGCATGAAAGACAAGCCCCTTTTTGTGGTGGTGTGAGGGGAGTGGGGTACATTTCCTGCCACCTAGCAGCCAGTGCTCAGTTCCATTAGTTGGACATGCAACACTCACTCAATTTAATGCCTACATGGACTGACCCTTATCCCCATTAGCTGTGCTAGTGAACAAGCCATGACCCTTTTCTTTGTTATTCCTCATGGCAGCAAGAGTAGGCCACCCTCTTATTTGAGAAAGTACTCTTGTCAATTCTGATTAAGATGAATGCTTCTCTTAGAAGAGTTCAGCAGATATAGGGCTAACCTGGGACCCCCCAAGACAATTTGGGCCAGCAGCAGAGCTAGAGTGGAATACACGTTATCCACATCACCTTTTATACTTTTGTATAACTGGATAATACAAATCCTTGCCCCCACCCCCAATCTGTTGGGGCTTTCAGACACTACTGTAATCATGTTATACCTTTTAAGGAGTTGTGACCTGCAAAGGGATTTTTATGCTCATTACAAGATTTACACCATTAAAAGACAAGGACAAGAATTGCAAAACCAAGCTATGAGGTCATTAACTTACCCTTTCTGCTGCCAGTCCTCACTACTTTGGACTTCGGCAAATCCTCTACAAGAGGATCATTCTATAGGACATTTAGAAAGTAAAAAAGGGAAGATCTGAACAATCAATAGATCACTTTTCTTCCTCATCTCCCCCACCAAGAAATTTTGTTATGCTAGAGACGGTGACCTGAAAGTTTGTCAAGTAAAGTGACTACTTTCACAGGTTATCTTAAAGCCTTCAGGTATGATATGCAAGGTCTCTGCCATATGGTTTTTATTAGGCGTCTGTTTCAAGAAGCACCCTCCCTGCCCATGTCTCCAATACAGTAAGTAGTGTGATCTTTAAAAATTCCTCCATCTGCCTATAATGATTCAAGATCTCTGCTCTGTGCTCACCCCCTTCAAGCTGTGCTAGAACAGTGATTCTCAACCAGCATCTCTAGAGATGCTAAGTTAGTCCCACAACACATAGCTTGAAGTTGGGGGGGGGGGGGGGGGGGG
>NW_017728998.1:28054595-28057393 GCF_001723915.1 Gavialis gangeticus | reverse complement strand
TGGGGGGGGGGGGGGGGGGGGGGGAGAGTATATCTAAAGATACTGATCACAGATATACGGAAGCTCTGTCGACTTGGTGTGCCACAAAAGCACTACAGGAAGAAAGAGGAGATGAGCAGATACAGGCAGGCTCAGGCTCTTTGAAATGCAGTGGCTCAAGTCTAAAAAAGGAATGTGAATGACTGGGTTAGAACTTACAGGCACTTACCCCTACAACAGCAGCGGCAGCTTCCTCCTTCCCTTGCAGATCTGTTACAGAAAGGTACAGCTTGCTTGTTATAGTCTACTACTTGTATAAAATTATATGCACCATAGTTAAGCATGTGGAAGAGAATGAGTTAGACCGAGGAACAGTTAGGGGATGGATTTTAACAAGATGATATTGTTAACAGGATTTGCATGGTATTTGCAAGTTTCACAGGAGTTTTAAGTTTCACAATTCCCTGAATAATCAAGACCAACAGCTTAAACACCAGCTGTCCTGAATAGCATACTGGATCTCTAGAGAAACCAAGTTAGTCCCATAAGACATAGCTTGAAGTTAGCAGGGAGAAGAGAAGAAGTTTACATTTAAGGCACTGGTCACAGACTGGGATTTGACAGCATAAGCATGCAAATGCACTTAACTGAGGGGCTTAAGGAAACTGAATACTTTAAAGAGTTCTAGGCCTTCATCTTCATCTTATGTCATATGTAGGTTTATTGTAAAAAAGCTCCTGGAATATCAGTGCCAATACTAGCAAATATCAACTGTCTATCACAGCTTGACTCGCTGCTATCATTTCATAAGATACAGGCTGGACACACAGTTGCTTTTTTGTTTCTGACCTATTAAATAGCCACACGAGAAGACCGTACAGTAAAAGGACTCTAAATTACCAGAGACAGAGACTATGTAGTTTCAATTTCTAGATTAAGAACACAAGGATCTAAAAAGTTAGGCTAATTAAGATATTGGAGCAACTTGACCATAGGTTGTTAAACAGGTCGATTATTTGGAATCTTGGGAAAGAAAAATTAAAGAGAGAGATGGTTCCCTGCTAATAAGTTCACCCCCCAACTCCCCTGGAGGTTTTGGTCTTGACAAAAAGATTACTTGGTGAACTTTCACAGCCTGCATTACTACATAAAAATCAGTCTAGTTAATCAAAACAGTAACTTCTGGTGTTATCTTGATTGCGTCACACTTCATTTGAAATTAATAAACCAGTTTAATCAAAAAAAACAAAAAACAAGAACAAAAACAAAAAAACTAGAGGCAAAGAGAAGTAAACCCACAGGGAAGTTTAAAACTACACTTGAGACATTCAAGTAGATACAATGCTATTTATACTTATCAAAAGCTTATCAGCTAGAGAAAAAAAAAAAGTTACATACTAAGCAAGTCTTTCCTCTTCATTTTTCTGATAGCAACTGGGATCTTCAGTAGCTCCACTTTAAAAGCTTTTTCAGCAGTTTCCATCAGTGAATCAAGTTCTTTCTTCATTTCCTGAATATTTTCCTTGGCTTTACAGAAAACAAACAAACAACAAACAAGCCAAGAGTCACCAGTTAAGCTTTGCAGCTGCACTCCGTTTGTTAGACCAACAAATATGCAATGTAAGACTTAAGGTTGCAATTAGTGGCCCATTTGCCTTGAAGAGAATGCAACTCTTGGTCAGTTGCATCTCACAGTTTTCCAAGAGGTCGTCTGCTAGCAAGTATCTAGACCCGAGACTTCTTATTGTGATTAGGCCCCAGTGGGCTGTCTCCTCAGCGTCCTAGTTTGTGCAGAGGGATGGAGTACCGGGATGCGGCTGCTCAAGGTTACAGAGGAAGCCTGGCATTGAAGCCCGATCTTTCTGAGCCCAGAACGGCTTCCTTTCCCAGACAGAAAGTTATTGATGTGCAACTGGTGCGAGCGCACGTGCAAAGCTAAACGCAGGGCAACAGATTTTAAACCAAACAAGACTAAACGGCAAAGCTCGGCGCCATCAGAACCTGCACGTGGACAGAAGAAAGGGGGGAAAGAGTCTGATTTCTTCCCTCCACTTCCCGGCGAAGACAGCTCCGCGGCCGGAGGGAGGTGCTGGAAGCTACATGTCAGCATTCAACCCTCAGCCCGTTTCGGAAAACCGCCGCTTTCCAGCGCCCTCCCCCCAAAAAAATCAGTCACCTTGAAATACTGCCACTATGTTTGTACAGCTAGGAAGACAGAAGTGTCCTCAATTCTGACTCTTAAATATTGAATTGCCTAGTGTGTATAATGAAATTTAGTCTTACCATTTATTCAAGCATATAAATATAAACATAATCTCTTGGCCTTCACATGGTAAATGGCATCTTTGGGCTTGTGGCTTCCTCCAGATTCAGAGGGGTTGAGGTCCACTGGGGATCAGGTGTTTCAGGATGTACTTGTCCTAGGGCCCTCTACAATGTGGATAGCATGGCACTGGTGTCTACATCCTGTGTTATGATCACCATGCTGTTGGAGCTGTCCCCTGGGTCCAGCTTCTTGGTGCCCACTACATTAGTGGCATACATCAAGGGTTTGGTGAACGACTGTTCACCAGGGCACCCTTGGAGAAAAGTAGGAGTAATGGTCACAAAATGCTGGAAGAATGTTTCAGGCTCAACATTAGGAAAAACTACTTCACAACTAGGGTGTCCAAACTGTGGGATAAGCTCCCTCCAGAGGTGGTGTGATCACTTACTCTGGAAATCTTCAAGAGGAGCCTAGACAGTCACCTGACCCCAGTTCTTTCCTGCTTCATGCAGGGGGCTGGACCTGATGATCTTTCAAGGTTTTCAGTAAATAA
>NW_017728998.1:28048996-28049595 GCF_001723915.1 Gavialis gangeticus | reverse complement strand
CAAACTGTGGGATAAGCTCCCTCCAGAGGTGGTGTGATCACTTACTCTGGAAATCTTCAAGAGGAGCCTAGACAGTCACCTGACCCCAGTTCTTTCCTGCTTCATGCAGGGGGCTGGACCTGATGATCTTTCAAGGTTTTCAGTAAATAAGGAAGTACAGTTAGAGAATCTTTTCTATTAAAAAAACCCCCAAACATGACATCTCATGCAAACTCTAAATGAATACCACTTCCATATTTAATAGGTTATCTACAGTGCAGCAACAAAACATAGCATATGACTTAGAGAAAATATTAGACTAGCTAAGGCTCTGGTTTTGGCTCTTTTTCCCTTTTTTCCCTTTCTCTCCTAAAAACTGTTGAGCATAAATCACCTAATTGCAACCTAATGCCCTGTAGAAAATTGACATATTTTTCAGCTCAAAACCAAAAAGATGGAACTAGACATCTAATCATTATTAGGTAATTTCTAGGGGTGCACCGATAGAGATTTTGGGGACCAATATCAATAACCATTATTGACAGAGGCATATTGGCCGATACCGATCCAATACAGCTGCCTCCAGGTGGTAAGTCCAGTATGGTGGGAAGGGGGAGGGA
>NW_017728998.1:28048341-28048791 GCF_001723915.1 Gavialis gangeticus | reverse complement strand
TGAGTCAGGTAGAGGTCATCCACGCATGAGAGGAAGCGTTGCAGCCCTCGGATTTTGCTGAGTGATATGAAAGTCTTGCGTTACATCATCACTATTATATTGTCTGCAAAAACCCCGTCTTATCCAGCATAGAACATGAATTTTGCTCATTTCACCCAGCATAGAACATGAATTTTGCTCATTTCACCAACAGCTGTTTGGTATTTTGTTTCTAGTCTGTTAAGTATAGGGCTCCGTGTCTAATTTAGTGCACAAGACAATTATTTATTTCCTCAAGGACTTTTCTATGGCCCTCATCAGTATTATATTTGAGTGCTTCTCAAAAGGTAATTTATTTTCACAACACTTTTGAGGGGGTAATAGTATCCCCATTTTACAGGTGTGTCATGGAAAGGTAACAGTTCAAACACATTCTTTAAATTGGGTGCCAAATTTGGGGCAGCAAGGTAC
>NW_017728998.1:28040732-28043341 GCF_001723915.1 Gavialis gangeticus | reverse complement strand
CATTTTACAGGTGTGTCATGGAAAGGTAACAGTTCAAACACATTCTTTAAATTGGGTGCCAAATTTGGGGCAGCAAGGTACTGTTTTTTCATTATAATAGTCCTTTATATGTTTAAAGCACAACTTAATTGCAGGTGAGGCTGCACAAAACAGCTGCAAATCAGACTCCAAAATGTCACCTGGAGATTGGCAGTGAGCAAGACACAATTTGCAGCCACCTGTGGAGTTTTGTTTATGTATCTACACTGCAGTCCCAAGGTATGACTCCACCTTACTTAAATACATTCAAGCCACTTTTAAGAGAGCTAACTCAAGCACTGATAGAAGTGTAGCTGTAACAGTAAAACCCAGCCAGGCCAATTTGTAACTTGGGTGTCTTCACTGACCTCTGTATGGAGCAGCACCAGAAGGATGAGACAAAAACATTGCTGTGCATTTCACTGATATTTACTGACCGTAGAGGAATGCTGAGATTCAGGCAGATTTGAAAGGACTTGCTTTTGAGGAAGCAATCAGATGCGTGGCCAGGGAAAGCAATGGGTCTTCCAAGAGTGGTGTGGTTTTATAACAAAGCAGGGGCATCCAAAACCTTAGCTAGGTGCCCTCCCCTCAAAATATGTTTGATTGGACATTTGTCTATTATAATAATATCACAATAGTTGACCCGGGCAATAATCCCCTTAAGTCCAACACATTTGTCAGATTGATTTTTCCCTAGCTTCCTTTGACAGATGTCAGATTTAACATGATCAAGAACTTCATGATTCATGGTAATTTCATAACAACTGAGCAAAAGAGGCAAAACAGGAGAATAGATTAGGAAATAGTTGTTTCATTTGAGCATGCTTGAACATAGGAGGTTCTTCACAGAAGATATGATTCTTAGTTCTTTGAAACAGGGAGCTTGATAGAAAGAAAACCATATAACATTTCAAAGAGAGGCTAGAAGCAAACATTGCATTTATTCTGGGATAAACCATTTTCTCTTTGGATAAACTGCAATCACTCAGACGTCCATGAGTGTTGTCCCGGCATAAATCCTAAAAAGGTTTATGGGTTAAGTAGTACTAACAGTTTATCCCAGGACATTGCAAAGTGCATCTGAATGGTTATCCTGAGATTGTATCATTGAATAAGTAGCATAAAAGTAGGAGCATGTTCAGCCACTCACTAAACCCTGAGTAGAATGATGAAGTGTATAGACAAAAATCCTGGGACATTTCTGTTCCAGGACAAACATAGGCACAACTTTTCTAGGGACAAATGCAACATCTGTTCCTAGCTAAAGATTCTCTCTCATGCATTGCACATTATCTATACAGCTACATTGTGAGATCATGAAGATAAGGATATTTTTCCTGTGTAGTTTAGGATATTAAGCACAGCACCAGCATTTGATAATTGGTAGGTAGTATTAGACATGTTTGAACTCTTAACAATAGAAAAAGCATTTCATTCATAACAATGAAGTGGTTTCTCAGTAGTAGGCAAAAGATGGCCATCCATAGCTCCTAACCCATAAAATATTTCCCTGAAGGGTTTCCGTAGGTAGCTCACCATAGCATAAAGGCACAGGTGACAGATACATTTTTCCCCCCTTTTAAGTGGTCTGACTTGTATGTACATACTAGGTGCATCTAAGTGTGCAGGTTACTGTGGAGTATGCTGATTAACCCCACAATAAAGTGTCACCATCTACATGTGTGCTGGTATTAGGCCGTAGTAAACTAACTCTGCCGTAAGAGAGTACTCTTGGGAACAGTACTATCTTATGGTGGAGTACTTGACTGCACTGAAACAGATGTGTAGACAGTGATCAGGGTCATAAATTGTGCCCAGTCAGCCCAGCCAGCTAGGGACCTGCTCCACCCCAACTCAAATTGCTGCTGTCTCAGGTGCTCATGTAGATACAGCACCTGGGGACAGTTTACTCTGGCTCAAACTGCTCCAGAGTTTATTGTATCACATTACTTTCATGTGCAGATACACCCACTGAGACATAAAACTTGCTCTAGTTTCCCTAAGGAACCAAAGGCTAGTTAGGTGTAATACACATTGACAATACCTGAACTAAGCCATTTGCTTTTCTAGCTCCAGCAGTAGAATGTATGCATGACTATGCAGTCCAGGGTATTGATCTAAAGATTATTTTTATTACATTTTTAAAATGGAATTCTCCCCACTAATCCATTCGTCCAGTGCTCCAAGATACCAGTTGGCTTCACTAATTTCTGACTTCAGTCCCTTGCTGAAGACAGTTCTATTGAACACATTTAATTCTTACCTAAGCCTATCACCCTTAAGAGAAATTGTTTTCTGTGCTTTGATATGAGAGAATTCTTGCTACAATGGAAACCATATTCTCCACACTAATACACACCTCCACAAATCATAGATTCATAGATTCATAGATTAAGGGTCGGAAGGGACCTAGTAGATCTTCTAGCCCGACCCCCCGCCAGGGCGGGAGAACAACAAAACCCCAAAACAAGAAACGGGACTCAAATGAGTCCAGCCAGGTAGGCATCCAGCCTCTTCTTAAAGACCCCCAGGGTAGGGGCCAGCACCACTTCCCTTGGAAGTTGGTTCCAGCTCCTAGCCGCCCTAAC
>NW_017728998.1:28039446-28040210 GCF_001723915.1 Gavialis gangeticus | reverse complement strand
GTAGAGGGGGAGGATCACCTCCTTGGCTCTGCTCGAGATGCACCTGTGGATGCATGACAAGGTCCGGTTAGCCCTGCCAACCATGACCTCGCATTGTCGGCCCATGTTCATCTTGGAGTCAATAATGACTCCAAGATCTCTTTCGGCCTCTGTGCTCTCGAGTAGGGAGTTCTCCATTGTGTGAGTGTGCTGCTGGTTCCTATCAGGGGGTAAAGAAATAGGCAGAGGGAGAAAAAATTATTTGTGGGGGCTGAACACATGCACTCATGTGCATGCACCCCCCCAGTGGGAAGTCTGCGGGGGAAAGGGCAGAGGAAGGGGAAAGGGCCATGGGGGGGGGCACAGGGAGTTGGGCTGGGGCAGGCCTTGCACAGCCAGGGCGGGGTGCAGGATGGAACCGAGTGACTCATCTGGGGGGTGCCCAGCATGGGGAGGAGGCAGCAGCTTCTGCTGCTGCATGCACACCAGGAGGCATGGGAGGCACGTGCCCAGATCTGCGTGGGGTGGGGCCAGCTATGGGCCGCGCCAGGCACTTCCAGGCGAGAGGCTGGGCCATGCTTCATAGTTTCATAGTTGGTAGGGTAGGAAGGGACCTGAGCAGATCATCAAGTCCAACCCCCTGCCCTGGCAGGAAAGAGTACTGGGGTCAAATGACCCCAGCAAGGTGTACATCTAGCCTCCTTTTAAAGACCCCCAGGGTAGAAGCCAGCACCGCTTTGCTTGCAAGTTGGTTCCAGATCCTAGCCGCCCTAACAGTGAAGTAG
>NW_017728998.1:28030013-28039412 GCF_001723915.1 Gavialis gangeticus | reverse complement strand
CTATTCCTCCCTTCTAGCGTGCCCACTTCTCCCTACATCTTAGTGTCGTCTGAATTTGAACAGGGTGCTTTTTACCCCCTCGTCCAAGTCACTGATGAAGATGTTGAACAGTGCGGGCCCAAGGACCGAGCCCTGGGGGACCTCAATGCCCACATCCCTCCAGGTCAAAAATGACCCTTCCACCACCACTCTCTGGGTGCAGCCCTCCAGCCAACTAGTAACCCATTTGACTGTGTTGGTGTTGATGCCACAGTCTCCTAGTTTTTTTAATGAAAACGGGGCGAGAGACAGTGTTGAAGGCCTTCCTAAAGTCCAGAAAGACCACATCCACTGCTACACCTGCATCTTAAGGATTTTGTGACCTGGTCATAGAAGGCCACCCCTGCGCTTGGGGCAGGCAGTGGCGGTACTGGGAGTGGGGGTTGGAGGGGCTACAATGAATTTTGGGGTGGCTGCAGCCCCCCTGCCACATGGCCCCCTCCCAATGCTACCAATGCCCGCCCCAAGCGCAGCATGGCTCAGTAGCCCCTACCAGGAAGAGCTCGACACGGCCCCAGCCCCAAGCAGCAGTCTACCCCGCCCCATGTAGATATGGGGGCACACACCCCCCATGCCTCCCAGGGTGCATGTAGCAGCAGGAGCTGCGCCCCTCTGGACGAACCGCTTGCAGCTCAGTCCTGCACCTTGCTGCAGCTATGCAGGACCTGCCCCAGCCCCAGCCCCACTCCCTTCATCACTGCTGCCTGCACACCCCTCCCCACCCTTGTTGCAGCCGGAAGCCCGTGGCCAGGCTGCCTTGTGGCCCTACTGTGTTTGGGAGTGGGCGCTGAGTCCCATTAGCCCTTCCTTCCTTCGCCTATAGGCAGAGAGGGGATTGCAAGATAAAGGTTTGCAAACTAGCCAGAGTACATATAGTCGTAGAAGAGCAGCTGTATAGGACTGCAGAGGTGGATCAGCTGCTTGCTACAGCTTTTACTTCAAAGCATACTGCATTTTTGATCAGCCATTAATGACCACAGCAGTGCTCCAGCTGATCAGAAAAGTGGCTTATTCTTAATTTGGCAACTTGATGCAAGCAAAGTGGGATGTAGAACATACCAATACAAAAAATCCAGGATTTACTATAACTTAAAAATTTCACGTCTGCGAATTGAATGATGTCTCCAGTAAAAGAAGAAATAAATGTCTTATGTTTATATGATGGATTATCATTGTTTGAATATAAAGTTGAATATTTTACCATACAATTCAGGGCATCTGGTTTTAAGTTATCCAGAAGACTGAATGGCAGTACAACTTTTGACATCTATTTTATTGTTCTGAAGCCTGATACATCTAAAGTAATTTAATACAGTGTTAAGGAGCACCTGGAGGAAAACCAAACCTAGAAGCATGCATTAAAAAGTAGGTTGTCTTATTAATGAAATATTAAAAATAATAAAAACAAGACCCCTTATTATTTTTGTCCATAATCATGTACATTTAAGAGTGTGTAGCCATATGTATAAATATTGTATGACGAACAGTAGAAACCTCTCTTGCACCCCCCCCCGAAGAATAACCCTCTCTTGCAATGCCAGAAATGTAAAAGGCACCATAAGAGGATGTTCAGAAAGCTCAAATCATGTCAGTATCTTTATTTTAAAGTAAACTAGGACAATTGCTCTCTTGACTTTAAAAAAAAACTCCAACCTATTTAAGCACCTGCAAAGTATCTTTAGAAACATGTAAACCTTGGATTGTTTCCAGGAGTATTGGGTGTAAACACAAGGCAAGTATAAAAACCTACAGACTTGTTAGAATACAAATGCTACCCCATGAAAAAGCTGTAGTTAGAAAAATATAAAAAATATACTAGCTTCATTATTAGACCTTAGACATCTCATACTACATGTTCATTATAGCAGCCACTTCCAAGCAATGAGCCCAGCGCCAGGTTTGACTTGGGGACAAATTACTACATCAAGGGCTATTTCTTTAATTATTTAACCCCCACGTTTTGACCCTTTAACAAATTATTTTTACTTTGAGTTTCTTTTGAGTAATAGTAGTACAAATGGAAGATGCCAAATTGAGTGTGGCCACATCTATACAAGATGCTGACTGCACAGTAGCCTGATACTACTCTACAGTAGCACTGCATAGTAAAAACCACGATCTGATACTACTATGCAGTCATATTAGGCTACTGAGCAGCAGCACCACAAAAAAGGCGTTTGTCAGCCCTACCACACAGTAACTCAGCTTACTGAGTGTTTATTTAGTACTTGTTTATACAAATCCTAAATAAATGTGTAGTAACTACTGCGCAGTAGCAACTCATGTAGATGCAACCACTGGTGATTAATGAAGCTGCCAATTAATTCTACATGCATACTTCTGATCTTTGTATAGTCCCCAACTGCAGTGTATGCTAATACTATACTAATAGATGAATTCCTGCTGCAAGAGAGATGTGGCCTGTACTTGTCTTTATCCAGTTTAGTATTTTAAGGATAAAGCATGTGCCTATGTGTATGTTCATTAGCCACTGCTCTAGGAAATCTAAGTCAGCTCAAGGACATGGGTGACTTCAATACTATAATATGCTGATCCTGGTGTAAACTCTTAACAAAGTAAGGTCAGTAAACATAAGAATTCCAACTGACTCCTTAAGAATATGATTCCAATTAAGTAAAAAAGATGCTGTTGCTAATGACGGCTCTTTGTAAAATACCCTGACCAAAACTGACAAAATTATTTAGTATTTCCAGGGCTGATGATGCAAGCTGCATTCAAGTAACACTTTTTATTGAGCTATGGAATTTTTTATGTGGGCTAACCTAAGGGGCCAAAAATTTACAACTCTCCCTGAAGGGCAGACTGTTTTATTCTTAAAAAGAATGAGAAGGGCAGCAGAGGTGCAATATTTCTCCATCAGACTGTCTGCCCTAAAGGACCCATCTTGCAAGCTGACACTATCCATGTCTTCATGCCCATTTAGCCAACTTTCACTTTTACTGCCAAGGAGGACATACGTAGTATTTTACAATCTCTCCAATTTAGTTTCTTTTAGGTTGCCAGCATTTGTCTCATGGCACTATCTTTCAGTTCTCATGGAGCTGGTTTGGATTCAAGCCAGGAACAACATCAGGAACTTCTCTCTCCCATAAATCATCCCCTAATCTTCAAGATCCAAGCAGGTATTCTTCCAAAGGTGATGTGGGGACACATATTATGACAGTAAGGTTTCTGTGCTAGACCCTATTATCTTAAATGGCCTAAAAATCTTCAGATTTGCTTTGAAGTCGTTTGCTTACAGTATTTCACATACCCCATTTGTGTACATAACAGGAAAGCCATTGGCTTACTTATTTTCTGAATAAAATTATTGGATGCAATCATTCTCCTATGATACACTACTCTAACCTGAATAGTATGTAGAATAATTTGTTTCATATCTCATGAACTATGGAGTGTTCCCTCTGCCTATGTTCTACTCAAATTAGGTTGTCACGGCAGTTTTTATTCAATTATGTACAGTTCAAATGTAGAAGAATTTAGTTACACAAGATCTGCCACAACTTTTTTTTTTAAATGAGCACTCTAACAGTTGTGAGCTCAGTCAGATTTGGGTAATACATCATACTGAATGAATGACCAAAAAAAAAAAATCTCCAGCCACACCTGTAACTAAATTTTAGTATTTTTTCTGATAAAGTTTGAAATGGATATCAGTGACCAGATAACTGCTATATCTGCATTTCAGCTTTGAAGAAGCTGTTTTCATACTTCCTTCCCCAACCAAATGGGCCAGAAGTTTCCATCAACATAACTTCCAAACAAGGCACAATATTATTTACTAGACTCTTCTCCTCCCCTTTTTACATTCCCTTCCTCCCTACGCCTACCACCAAGAAACTTAAGTGTTAGTGTGACAGTATGTTCCACACCAGGTATTACATTTAATTGTTCAGGAAACAGTAGTAGTTTTATCCCATAGATGGGCTCTAGCTATTGTGAACTCAGTTTAGATGAATAGCTCATTTTCAGCACATCTTTGTTCATTTTCTGCATTTGGTTTTTGGGGGGTGGTGGTGGGGAAATCAGAATGTCTTTCATGCATATTCTTCCAGAAACTTTATATGGAAGTCTTTCACTTTCTCCAGCAGAATCTTCAGTTTCTCTATGGGAGGGAGAATAGTCATTCTGGAAAAGAGGAGAAACACTGTCATTCACTTTACAATATAAAACAAACAAACAAACAAACTCCAACACAACACTCTTAAAAAAAAAGAAACCAAGCCATACACATTCACTTAAAGAGCCTCTCTTAGAGAGTGGGAGGGTATAGTATCTTCTTGCAACCTGTTTTTAAGACATTTTCTTACACTCTGCATGCATATTATCGTCAGAGTTGCTGTATTTAGATCACTGCTTTTGTGTGGCTAATGTACTAGCTACCAGACTTTGTTTTTAGAAATGATGTAGCAAACCCTCAGCAAGTCACCTGTTTCTAATTCTTATATCCCGTGACATCATGTTCTGAAAAGAGATGATATATAATTGCATTGTTGGATACTGTTCTATATCAAGCTGTGTTAACTCACACGTAACTTTATGCATATTTTTTAACTGCCAACTCTGAAAGCTTTCATAGAGGAATCCAGTCCAACAATCCAGAAAATCAAGCTGAATTTTTTTCTACCTCATGCATCCTCACTATTAGTAAGACATTTTACTGGGTGTTTGGTTGCTGCTACATACTGAACAAAGGCTTTTAGAGAACTATCTACAATGACTCCAAGATCTCTTTCCTGAGTCATAACAGCTAATTCAGTCCAGCACTGTATATATATAGTTAAGGTCATCATTTCCACCCCCTATATGGGCATTACTTTTTACTTGTCAGCACTGAAGTTCTTCTGCCACTTTTTTGCCCACTCAGTTTTGAGAAATCCTTCTGCAATATGACTACAAAGAATGATTTAGTATCTTCACACCCTCTATGAAAATGCTGATCAAAGCCAGTCCCAGTATAGATCCCTAAGGGACCCTACTATTGTTCTTTCTTCATTCTGAAAACACCATTTAGCCTTACCCTATTTCCCATCTTTTAATCAGCTTTTGATTTATAAATGGATCTTCTCTCCAATCCCACAGTAACTGTGTTTCTTCTAACAGCCCTTGGTGACGGACTTTGTAAAAGATTTTTGAAAATCCAAATCTATTGGCAAAACAGATTTCCCTTTACAAAAGACTTGCACTACTGAGAGGTGAACTGATAGGAGAATTAAGATCTGAAATTAGATTTAGTTAACAGTTTGTTTTGAAGTTGCATGAGCCAAAATATAACCCAGTTCTCAGTGGTTGTATTGTCTCCGAATTGCTAACAAAAGAGCTGGATTTTGCAGTGCTCCCTCATGTTAAGAGGTTAATTACACAAGATGTTCAAAGCAAATGCATTTAGATGGCCAACAGGGCTACACGTGCATTTAGGTGCTCAATGTGAAGAAGGGTGGAACAATTCTTCCCTCACCTCCAATTCATTTCAGTTCAGTGAGAGGATATTATTCAATATATGTAGGCACCAAATCTTCTGAAAAAGGTGGTGCAATTTTCATAGTCACTTTTCAGGATGCAGCTACGCTGACTCACTGCTTTAAAGTAGACCAAAGCTTCAATAGAATTTCTTTTACAAGACCACAATTCTACACAATCAGTATTTTCTGATTTCTTTGCAACTTAACAGTTGGATAGGCATCTGGCTGGGCGTCATCTGACCCCAGCACTCTTTCCTGCCTAGGCAGGGGGTTGGACTCAATGATCTGTCGAGGTCCCTTCTGACCCTAGCATCTGTGAATCTATGAGTTTCTTAGGTGAACTCAAATGCACAAAACAGAACAATGACTGTTCTGTAAATGTTGTAAATATGACTGAATTGAAGAAAAACTTTCCAGACCTGAATAGCAAGTAACAAACTAGTCCTACAGCTACAGCTATAATTAGCTACACACAGAATGTCCAGGGGAAAGAGAAAGCAGGTCTGAACTGCTAAGGGGAAAGACAGCAGGTTTAAGAGCAGTGTGAATTAGGCTAAATTTGTTTCCATGGCTTGCCTTTAACAGCCCTCACAGTTTTATTTTGTTAGGAAAGAGAAATCCATGATTTTAATCACAAAATCTTTATAACATACAATAAGTTACAAAAAAAAGATACTGCACCTGAAATGGTAACTTCCTTCTCTTTGGCCAAACCCACTACCTGGTACGACACAGATACCAGTTTCTTCCAGAAGTTTCATGCAGTAGAACATGTCAGGAGCCATTTTATTACCCTAAGGAATAGACTGGAGTTAGTTTTTCTTTTCCAGATGACAAATCAAAATGCACAAAACATGGAATTTTATGTTTTTCTCTTTCTTTTTGAAGCTCTCTTATTTTCTGACCTCTCATATTTTCTGTACCAAATGGAAGGAGAGCAACTCTCACTGTTGGTGAAATGCATGCAAGCTCTCAGTTGTGTCTGCCCAATGGAACAGAATGAACAGAACAGCCACTTCAAAAAGCCCAGTTCTCCCCATTTCTACCCACATTTCTTGCTTGGCTGTGACTTCGTATTTTCTGGCACAGACTTTTATTGGCACTCAAAAATCACATTTCACTAAAAATTGTCAGATTAAAAAAGGTATAAAGAGTCCTTGAGTAATTGCTGCATCCCTTTTAATACTTCTCAGACAAACATTTGAACTGGATTTTCCTAAATCATACATGTTGATTAGAAAGTCACCTGAATAACCACCAAAAGTTCTTCTATTTTAATCAAATCATTATGCCCATGCTATATGCATGGTCAAAAGGCATTACTTCAATAAAAAAACAAACCAAGCATCCCATTTTTCTCTCAGTTACACAGACATAACTCACTGAAAGTAATAAAAACTGCATTTGTGTAACAGAGGTTAAATGGGCCTCAGTTACAAACCAGTTCTCTTGTTTATTAGCAATACACTGCCTTTATAGCTGCACAGTCCTTTTCTCCTCCTTCATATAAAAATCCATCTATGAGAAGAGCAGCAACAAATCTGGGAAAGTTAGATTAGAATGAAGGACGAATGACTGACCTTTGCTGCCTCAATAGCTTTGGAAGGAATAAAGATCCTTGGGAAAGCATACATAGCTCCCTGAAGTGGATTGCAGTGAATTCCTGGTACTTGATTAAACAAGTCTTCTGTTAGCTTAGCTTTTTTGGCAAGATTGTTTAATACAGACTCCTTTTCCTGGAAAAAGGAATAGGAGGGAATAAGGACAGAGAAAAGCTAAACTGCTCATTAAATGGAAAAAATAGTGAAATGAAAAAATAAATGAAAAAATAGGCTGTTAGGCTGGTTCAGTAATGTTATAGTTGGTAAAACAAAAGTGATTCTTTCCTACTAACTGGAAGTCAAGCAAGATATAGTCAAAATTAGCAATGAAAATAATAAACTTCAATGGACCAAAAAACCTAAACTGGTTTTAGGATGGAATTGGACATGATTAACTGTAATAACAGAAAACTGGAATTCATACCTGGGACATCCTTTCACATTGTGTGTTCCTAAGTGACATTGATCATATTGAACAGTCCTACATTGGTCAACCTAAATGTCCTCTTAAATATCAGATCCATACTGTTCTTGCAGCTAGGGTGCCGCACCCAACACAACAAACCCAAAGGTTTAAAATTATATTGGGACGAATGAGTTTTGTGACTTGTCTTTTGTTTTTAATCACAGAAGTGATTAAATTACCTTTACAAAGGTAATTTTAGGACCTTTTCTGCAGATACGTGTTATATGATCAAGTGGTCCAAGTCTATAAAACAAGGTATCTGGGATTCTGTGGTCAAAAAGTTCTGCAAGTGCAATCATCTTTGAGTTTGAGGACAATAGCCTTGAAATGCCTAGAATTCAAAGTGGGGGCTCCCACTGAGCAAATGAGGCAAAACAGAAGTTTACAGGGAGAAAGTATAATTTTAAAGAAAATGCAGATTTCAGTGTACCATCAGTCTTGAAGTTCCTCTGTTTATCCACAAAGTGCATATAGCTCAAGCAGCAGGTGAGCCTTTCTGCACTGTATTTTCAATACATGTCCAGTCTGATCTGAGAGGACAAATTCTACTCCAGCCTCTGTAGCCCCAGCAGAGAAGCCAAAGACGTAAGGGCTAACAGCAAGCATGCTAACCAAGGCTTTTGCAATGTGAACATTTGTCCCAGCTAAGCAGGGCTGCAAGCAATTCCTTCACCAACAGCCACAGAACAGCAATCTTTAGCTGACAGTGACTTCTGGTCACCATTAACCTGGGCTGGTGACCTTCAGGCAAAATTTCTCATGTCTAATTACCAGAATTTGAACGGGCTAGTGTTCCTATCAAGATCTAGTTATGAGATAGGAAGCTATCTTTAATAAAAGAAAAAAAAGAAAATATTCTTTCTGAAGAGCAATTCCTGTCTCTTACGATAGATACAACTTTGCATTTAAGACGAGAACGCTGCTTTTTAAATAATGGGCCACATCTATCCCTTGTCACGCCACTGAGTCAACAAAGTTCCAGCAGAGTTGTACATGACAGAGTATTTCTACAAAAAAAAAAGTAACTATGATTTCTTACAATATGCATTTTGTAATTCATTACAGAGAGGCACCATATGTATATTAATTTATCATATGTATATTCATTTGTAAAAGCTACAACATCATTTGGTAGTTTCTTTTTCCTATAGTGTTTTTTACCAGAAGCTAGTCTCATTAAGTAGTTGTTCTTACCTACTATGCAAAACTATAAGAGAAAAGTTATATATTATACGTAGCAGCTGAACTCAAGCTAGGCAAGTGTGATAGAGGTGCTAGGGCTTCAAACAAAAATCTAGGATATATAATTGTACTAATATTAACAGTAGTTTAAATTAAACTCATAAGTTCTGTGAGCAAGCGTTACTACAGGACTGTACAAAGAAAGGTGGTGGCATCCTTTGAAGGATGTGAGTTGACAGAGGGTTAGAAAACACACATCAGAACAAATACACTACAGCTGACCTTGATGAACTGTACGTAGGATTCTTCTTCAGGTACTGGAGGATTCACTACAATATCCATAGCTGCCTGTCCAGATACTGGAGGGCAGAGACGAACGGAGAGAAGCTTAACAAGCTGTCCTTTGATCTCTGGATGCAAGTTAATCACTTCCATATAACCTCCTCGGTAGCCGCACCTGAGAATAGAGTGGACGTATGGAAAAAAAAAATAGTGAATACCCTTGAAGGTATTATTTTTGAAAAAGCTATGAAAATAACCCCCCAAAGTAGAGGGAGAGCAAGTATTCAGCTGAACACTAGATCATGAACACTCTGCTTTATGCCAATACAATTAACATACACATTTA
>NW_017728998.1:28023021-28025013 GCF_001723915.1 Gavialis gangeticus | reverse complement strand
ATCCTAAGAAAAAGCTATGAAAATAACCCCCCAAAGTAGAGGGAGAGCAAGTATTCAGCTGAACACTAGATCATGAACACTCTGCTTTATGCCAATACAATTAACATACACATTTAAATATCTTCCATATTGGACAAGGCTCTAAAAGGGCAATCAAATACCCAAGTTTAACCTCCATTAACCTTCTGGAGCTTAAACTTGGTATATATAACTGGGGTCTGCTTAACTTGTGATAAGACGAAGCAGTTTTCATGGCGTGGTCATGGCACGAAGAACCAATTTCATGGGCATGTCCTGGCAGCCCTGCCCTTTGCCACTGATTGGTGGGGAAGCCCCAGACGGGGGGAGGTACAGGGAGGCGGCTGCCATCTTGACTGCTGGTTGCCCTTTGTGCGGCCCTGCCCCTCAGTACCAGTTGATGGAGAGGCCCTGGGGGGCAAAGGGGTAGGGAGGAGGGACAAGGGGTGAGGGAGCAGCTGCCATCTTTTCTGCTGCCCTTCATGCTTCCCCACCAGCTGGGGCCTTCCCCTCCTGGGCAGGCTGCAAGGCTGGGCCACAGCAGCAGTGAAGACCACTGGCTCCCATTGGAGAACCAGTTTTTAAGCGTTTTTTTGTTGTTGATTTTGTGGGCAACCCCAAATCTCAGTTTCTGTGAAATGTGTGAAGCTACAATTTAAGCAGAATCCTATATATATCTGTAACTCGAGATAATTCAGCTATTACACACCTCATGACAGAAACATACAGCAGTAGCAGAGTCCTTTTGAGCAAAACGTTGTCATTTCCATCCCTGCCCTTCCTGCAGAAGCAGAGGACCATAGGGTTGTCCTTGGGAGGTCAAACTTAAATATTTTTGGGAACCTGTCATTGAGGGACTGGTGGGGGAGTGGGGGTCTGTAAAAGTGTGCTGTCTTTTAAAAACAGTTCACTAAGAGAAGCTGAAGAATCACTGGGCTAGCCTGCAAATAATGAAACACTCCCTCTCTCCCTTGCACGTGCACACAGACACAACGCATGTAATTGCCTTAATAGTTGCTGCATTGCAGTAATAGAAGACAAAAGATCCCCTTCAGCTCACTTATGTGCTAAAACCATCCTGAACTATAAAACAGCCTCCTCATCTTCTAGCCATACTATTAAAGGAGATATATTAAAAGAAGCATTGGTGATGTTTTGGGAGGGCATGGGGAGGCACTCGCCACCCCCACCTCCCAGATTTAATGTTCATCAGTTTTGTTATAGAAAGGGAACAGGCAGGTAAAGGGGAAAAAATCCAGGGCTGCAGGTGCCATGCATGTGTGTGCACGTTCACGCACGTGGCTGGCAGTACAGCCAAGCAGGGTAATGGGAGCAGCTCCGGCAGCTGCATACAGGTAAGTCTATGGGATCCGGGGTGGTTGGAAGGGGGGAAAGGTTGGAGGGCCAGGGCTTGGGGGCCATCCCTGTGCCATTGGGGTTGGGGCTGAGCTCTGGTGAGCCCAATGGCACAGGGGCAGTCAGGGATAGTGCACAGCCCTGACAGTGCAGGGCCAATTCAGGCCATTGGGCCAAGCTCTGGTGAATCCAGACAAGCCCTGAACCATTGGGGCAGAGGCCAAACTCTGGAAAGACCCATACACCCTCTGCCCCACACACCTCCTGCCACAGTTTTCTTCATGTGTAGCTCTCTTTTAGAACTGTCTCCATCTGCTATTACATAGTATCGTAAAGCATGACATTAAAAGTAGCTCTAGAATACAAATAAAAACTCCTTTGTCTCTGAGACAGGGCAGAGTACCTGCGCTGAACCCCACTGCATACCACCAGAGCCTTTAAATTGTGCCCAGTGGTGTAGCATGGGTCTCCGGCGCCCAGGGACCAATACTTCCATTGGCATCCCACCATCTGTGGCTGATCACCGAGTTGCGGGGGGGGGTGGCAGCAGAAACACCAGTGGCAAAACCAGAAGTGAATGAGTACCCCTGGAGGGCCTAGCCAGCGCAGCCCCCTCCC